>NW_026521219.1:1200000-2400000 GCF_021234435.1 Artibeus jamaicensis | reverse complement strand
ACTTGAATTGGTTCAGTTATTAGAAGCCAGAAGAAATCTTTCTCCCCAAGTAGGGGAGAATGTGAAAGTCAGGAGTAAGCACAATGCTGAGAATGGAGTAGCCAGAAACTAATTGTTAAAACCAAAGCCCAAAAGCAATCCAAGAATAAGCAGGTCTCCGTCCACGGTGGGCTCCTGAGACAGGCACTGCGGTCAGCAGGGTGAGCTACTGCGCCTGCCACAGCGTGACGCACAGGGGGACTCCGGGGTTTAGAGGCTCGAAAATAAAGGAAGAAATACACAGAGCTAATAAATATATGCTAACAATTAAAAGGACGCAAGTGAAAACAATGAAATATCCCTTTTCTTCTGTGAGACTGACGAAGATGAAATAGTAACAACGGTATCTCCCAGTGTTCCCGAGAGTGCAGGAAAAGGAGCGTTCGTCCAACGCTGATGTATTTTTATTCTGGTGAGGGTGCACACTTCTCCCAAGTGGTCTCACGGCCCTACGGACAAAAGAAGTCCACACTGAAGTCTTTGAGACGTCACCCCTGGGTGATCTGGAGCGTTGGGAGTGAATGAAATAATCCCTGTCATTTCCCAAGGCTGTCTTGGATGTGGGCCTAACTGTCACCAACAGGATGACAGCAAATGCAGAAACACCAGAAGTCTTTACAGAGCACGTCAGGATTTGAACAGGCCAGGCCTGGTGGCATCACGGCAGAACCCGACATCTGCACATGCTCATCACCTGGTGGGATGTACACGGGACAGCCACATGGAATGTGCACAGTGCCCCTGTCACAGCCAGAACAGCTGCACGAGGAGATGCTGGACAAGCAGCCCCTCGTGCCTCTGAGGCACCTCTGGCTGGCTCTGGATCGCCATTGGCTGCTTCAGTGCAGCACATGCCTGCTGCCTGCGCCTGTCTATCCTGAGCGGTGAACACCATGGCTGAAAAATGTGTCTGTAAGGAGTGTTTGTGCCACTTCTTGGAGTCCTGAATTATGCACACGGTGCCTGTCCAGCATGAAGAATTAGAGAAGTCCAGTCACTTAAACAAGGTGGCGCCCTCACGGGGCCACGGATGAGGTTCTGGTTTCATGGCTGCAACCAGGCCAGAGTGTCAGAACACAATCAGGGTACATCCCCCTGTTGAACAGGGTACAACATCTGTTCCCACATAAGGTCATTCACCCATATCAGCAGTAACAACTTCTTCAAGAACAGAGGTCAAAGTGGAAGCCAGCTGTGCCAATGGCCATCACAGCGTTGGAGGCACTTATTTCCATGATGTTAGGCCCGACTGGCTGGAAGAGGCCAAAATTAGGGCAGAATTGAACATGTTTTTTCCACTGCTGAAAGGCCTCTGAAGTCCCTTTCCCTCCTGAGAAGATCAGTTATTGGGTCAGGAAAAATGAGTAAGATCCAATGATGAAAGGAAGGGAGGGAGGGAGGAAGGAAGAGATGGAGGGAGAAAGAAAGAAGGAAAGGAAAGAAAGGAAGGAGGGAGGGAGGAAACCCCCCTAACTCCCCTGAATATGCTGTGACAGTCAGTATAGCTACATCCTTTGTGAGCTGGGCAAGATGCCCCCCAAAAGTCAACCCAAGCCTTCAGATGCACTTCCCCATTTTAGCCTGCAGATGGTGCTGTTAGGGAAATACAATTGTCCAAGTCAAGGCGCTCTTATTAAACAGTCCCACTTTTTTCTGGAAAGTTTTTCCAAAAAAACAATTCCACATTGAAAGACATAGAAAACATTACCACCTGGTGAAGGCTGGCCCAGATGACTGTTTCCGGAAGGAAGAGTACAGCGGTGTGGGCATTCGCATCAGGGCTGGGACCTGGCCTCTGCCAGTTACAGGAAGAAGACAGCAGACATGAGTTCATACTCAGCCTCACTGCCTGGATGCAGAGCGCAGAATATGACCACCCCCAGTTACTGTTCCTAAATACTTTGCATCCAGGTGAAATTTTAGTCTAAATTCCATTCTCCTGGCCAAGAGGGCCACAAGTGGGCCAAGCCAGTATCATCCCTCACAACCAGAGGTAGCAAGAGGAAGGTCTCTGTGTGTTTCTGGGAAAGCTGGATGTGGCAGGCTAAGTTCAAAACTGGAGAGCAGAGGGCAAAGAATCCACAAGTCAAAGGTTTTAAAGGCAGATGCTGGCGCAGAACAGAGAGGCGCAATCATAGCAATGCACAGAGCAGCTGTCCAGCATCAGCAGGGTTAGTTCTGGGATAATGCCGCAAAAAGGCATTTTATTCAAAGCTGAGTTTTATTGACCTAAGGTAGAAGGAGCCAAAATGGATATAAACAGCCAAAGATAAGCAGACATCCCCTTCTAAATCCCCCATTTTGCCCATAGTTTCTGGCATGTAGTAAATTCTCAGTATATTGGATAAATGATAAAGGATGGTATGAATGAAGTCCATTAAGCTCCAAGAGTTACATGAACCTAGAAATGCCCTTCTCCGTGTCAGCCTGCTTTAGACACTCCAACGTCTGGCAGAGGCAGAACTTCCCAGAGCTGCCCACCCTGCAGTAATCCTGGTTGACTTCAATAAAAATGCACTGAGCACCATGCCTACCAGTGTAGGATTTGCTACAAACACACCATGGCTTAAAAGTACATGTACCCATGCCTGTCCACTAGATTTTTGTTTGTTTGTTTGTTTGTTTGTTTGCCTGCTTGTTTAGTAACAAAGAAACTAAAAATGGGAAGATGCTGAATGAAAAGCCTGAATTTACCTCCCATTCTATGTTATTTATCAGAACATTGAGGGAAACCAATGTCCCAGACTAAGGGGTTCCTGGAACCAGGGACTTTCCGTCTTAAAATCAAGAGAGACCCAGACAAACTGGGATGAGCTGGTTGCCTTGTTTCCATGTTCTGCGTTAATGTCCAGCATCCTCCTCAGCTTAAATGTGGAAACCACTTCCAGCTGCATTTCGACTGTCTCCCACTTGGTTCTCACAGGAAAGCACCAAGTCGCTGACCACGCTGCCTCCGCAGCATCAGGGTGATGCGGCAGCAGAGGCCGAATGACTCCCAAAGGAGCTTCCTGTAATAACAGCTAGTGTTCCGGAGCATGCACTGGGGTGCCAGGCACAGTTCTAAATGCTTCACTTGCATCCTCTCACTTAATCCTCACAAGAAGTTTCTGAGATATTATTACACGTTTTAGAGATAAGGAAACTGAGGCTCAGGGAGGTTAATTTCTTCAAGGTCCCACAGCTAGATCTATTCTTAGACAGTGATTCTTTTAAGATGTTACATCAGATCACATCATGCCTCTTCTCAGCATTCTCATTTCACTCGGAATAAAACCCGAAGTCCATACAATGGCCAACAAGACCCTGTATGACCCCTCCTCCAACCCACCCACCTGTATCTCCTAAAATCTGTCCCCTCACTCCCTGGGGTCCAGCACACTGTCAGCCTGTGGTTGTCCCAATGCTCCTAACAGTGCCTTGGTGTGTGCTGTTCCCTCTGTGTTTATCAGCTCATTCTTTTATTTCCTTTAGGTCTCTGCTCAAATAGGATTTCCCTAATAACCACACGGGAAATGACAATCTCTTCTCTGCCTCTCTCTCACACACATACACACACACACAAATGTATACACATCTGTCCATCTACGTGTACGTGTGTGTTTATTTTCTGTTTCCCAATGCCCATTGCAATAGAAGCTCAATGTGAACAGAGACATAATGTTGTGTTCACTACCCTAACCCAGAACCTGGAACAGAAGTTCAATAAATGGTTCACGAATGAATAAATCAATGATGAAGAATTCAGGACTGGAACCCAAGCAAGCTGACTTTAGAGCCTGGACTCTCTCTTTCTTTTCCTTTTCTTTTTTTTTTTTTTTTTTTGAGCCTAAATTCTTAACCCAATGCTCTACCAGCTCCCTTCCTAGAGAGAGAATTCCATGTTGGGAGGAAAGATGTCCATGATGAATTCTAAGATAATGCGCAAAACTTAAAAGAGAGCTTCAGTAAGATGGCTTAAACTCCTTGCTTCATTTCTGTCTGGCACTTACCTTAATTAGAATGTTTAAGGAGGTTTTGTAAGGTTTAAAATCTGAGAAGAGTGTAACAATACGAAACTTCACTTCTTCCTTTGGCTTGTATAGGGGTTTGTCCGTTTGAATGAAGACAGTTATACTCTTGGTTTCGAATGATAAGCGTGTACTATTAGAGAATAAAATCTCATCCTCTGCGCGTCCAGTTACACGTAGCTCATAAATCTCGTTTGCACTGTTCAGAGGTAGCTAGGGAAAAAAGAGATCAGACATATCAAAGTCTCATTATTTCACCTCAAAAATATTCTTAATTATAAGGAGAAGAGAAAATGTAAACATACAGCATAATTAAAAGTAACTGCAATGTTGAAAATTTGCCCCTCCTAGGCCCCGAACTGAAACAATTTGCTCCCCTTTTTTTAACATCCTGTAGTTTGCTCTCCAATTAAATCACAGGATTTCTGGAATGTGAGACACACCTCCCACAGCTCACTCTCAGCTGCAGCCACTTGTCATTTCCTATTCCAAGTGCAAAGTCTTCCTTATTAAGAGTCATTATGGGTCAGAATGTCTAACATCCTTCCATGTTCTTTCCATGCCACGCCCTATCTGAGGCAGGCAGTCGGTGAAGGGCATATTCGCACAAGGTCTGGGTTCTGCTCTACGCGCTCAAGCTCGTTCTACAATGTGCTCTCTTCCTGCGCCTCGTGCACTGTGTCACTGTCCTGCGGGGCTACTTTTACCATTTCTATGAGAGAAATCCCACCTACCAGCATTAACAGAACAGAAGCCATACTCCGAAGTCTGAATGCGCTGTGTCATTTCACTCCACAATAATCCTTCTAATACAATTTTACAAACAAGGAAACTGAGGCCCAGAGGAGTTAAGAAAGTTGTTCCAGGTCAGCAGCTGAGATGCAAACCCAAGAGGAGCTATGCTACTCTTAAGATCCTTCATGTGGTGGTTTTTAAATATGTCCAGAAATTCTCTGACCCTCCTCCCTTGAAAAGATAGAGCCTAATTCCCCAGATTTAGTGGCTTCTCTAGAATAGAATGAGTCTGCATCACAGAAAGCATGGTTTCTGCCTTGTTCTCTCTTCCTTTGATTCCTCCCTCTGACAGTAGTCAGACACTATATGCTAAGGACGTTCAACAAGCCTGTAGAGAAGCCCACATGGGGTGGAGCTGAGGCCTCGCACCAACCCCCACTACCAACTCGCCAGGTGTGGGAACTACCTTACAGAAGATCTAGCCCTAGTGAAGCCATCAGATGACTGCAGCTCTGGTTGATATCTAGATTGCATTCTCATGAGACCCCAAACCAGGACTGCCCAACTATGTGGCCCCCAAATTCCTGGCCCACAGAAAGTTTGAGTAATAAAAGTTTATTGCTGTACTAACCCAAAGTTTTGGATTAATAAGTTACACAATAATAGATAACCAGCACACCTGACTTGTAGTTCATTTGCAGATGAATAAACTGAGGTTCTGCAACTCCATTCTGACTCCCTTTTGCAAATAAGTTTTATCCACAGAAAGCTCAGAGGAGATTTTCCAGTAATAGCTACCATAAAGCTAGGATTATGATGGTAAGAATAAGAAGGAAATGTAACAAACCACCAATAAAATGGTCAGCAGGAAATACTTAGGGAGAAAAGTACTGATGTCTGCAATTTCCTTGGAAATACATTTAAGAAACAAGATGGACCCTTGGTCAGGGAGCTCAGTTGGTTGAGAACTGTCCCAATGCACCAAGATGGCGGGTTCAAAGTCCGGTCAGGGCACACGCAAGAAACCAGCAATGAATGCATGAATACACGGAGCAACAAATCGGTGTTTCTCTCTGAAAAGTCAGTTGTCTTAGGGGAACTGAGAAAACATGGTAGTATTTCCATGTTTCCTTATTTTACTTCATTAATAACAGCAGTTACTATAAACAAATATGAAAATTTCAAATAATTTTCAAAATAAAATTGAGAAATATAAGATGATAGTTACTATTAAAAATAATACTAGTAATTTTACTTAACATAAACATTAAAAACATTTCTAATTGTAAAAATCACTCCCTTATTTTAAGTTATATTTACTTACAAATAATTTTTAACACATTTCTACAAAAAACAATCTTTGTATTAAGCAGCAATTGTTTTTATTTACTCCTTATTAAAGGCTCATTGTAGTGTATCAAAAGTATAAACAATGAGTAACCAGATGTTAATAACATTTGTTTTAAACAATTCAAATAGTCACATTTTACAGTAAAAAATTCAAGAAGGCCTTAAGAAATTTAAAGTACTACATTTAGCCCTGGCCAGTGTGGCTCAATGGATTGAGCACCAGCCTTGAAACAGAAAGGTTGCTGGTTTGATTCCCAGTCAGGGCACATGCCTGGGTCTTGGGCCGGGTCCCAGGTTGGGGGTATGCAAGAGGCAACCAATCGATATTTCTCTCTCTCTCTTCCCTCCCTTCTCCTCTCAACAAAAATAAATAAATAAAATCTTTTAAAAAATGAAATAAAATACTACATTTACAAATATCAGAATGCAAGTGTGCTTTGAAAGTTGGGTCTATTTTAACTGAAAACTTACAAAACTGCAGAACCTTCTGTTTTTGCCAGTGTTATCAAGTTTCCCCAGACATTTTATGAATAAGTCTTTAAAACTGCTTTAGTAAAAAGGGGCAAGTCCTAAATATAATCTCTAGTAAAGATTTCAATAAATAATTGCCATGGCTACATATAATAGAAATAGCATAATATTAAAGACACATATAGGATGTTGGAGTTAGTATTTCATATAGTTAAGACTTAAAAGAATAATAGTGGCCACACTGCCAGCTAATGATAGTTCAGACGAGTCCACTTTACTCCAGCAGTATTGGAATGAGCCCAAAGGCCCTTATCCCACCCACAGGCCTTCCCTTTTCAGCCTTTTTGCACTTCCGGCCTGTGCAACTGCAGATTTCTTTGAGGAAACCAGACAGTTATTGTGCTTTAAGCTATGATTCCTGAACTTAAGTCCCACCTCTTTCTGCTATAGGGAAATTATGTTACACAAAATTCATTTCAATCTTCTCATTTGAATGCCCTTTCAACAGTGTTATAGACATAGGCACTGGTGGCCAGTATCTAATGTTGTAGGTTACATCAATGCAATCTAATGTTTTCTTGTCACCAAGATGGGTTCCCAGCGCCACTTTTGCCTGCTGTGCCCTTCCCCTACCCACCCCCACTTTATTTAGTAATAGAAAAGATGAATATTTCTTAGTAAGGAAAACACAAATACAATAACTAAGAAACTTAACAGCTGTGGAGAATATAAGTAACTTTTATGAGGTGTTGTTTGGGAGCACTAGGTTCTCTAGGAACCCCTCAAAATGAATGTGGTTTCTGCATGTACTTGACATGTAACCTTCAAGAGGTAATGGGGGAACCCAGCTCATCAAGTAATGCTGACCCCACGTATGGAATGTGTCAGGGTCAAAGTCATTAGTCATCTATTCTCAGATAAGTATGATAAATTGTACCTCTTGTTGGATGCTGTGGTCTACTCTATTGTACATCAAACCATGAGACGCTCCAAAATGAAGCATAGTAATAAAAGTACAAACTTGCAAATCAAAGCTATGGGAACTAGGATTAGTTCACAAACAATATTTAATAATCACATTCTATTATTCGATATTCCCTCAACACAGTGATAACCCCTTGGCATGTGTGTATCAAATTTCACAGCATTCTGACATCTCATTTCACCTGCAGGGAGCCGCCATGAAACAGAGACAGTGTCTTACCGCCTTCTCCAAGGCTGGGACTAGAGTGAGGTGAGTGAGGCACTCACCTCAGGCCCAAAATGTAAGAGGGTTCCAAAAAGCTCAGTAATCAAAATAAATAATGTTATTTTAGGTAGTTTAAAATATCAAAAATAATACAAATAATTAAATCATGAACAGAAAATTGGAATTTTAAACAAAGACAGGATCAGTATTGCTGATGCTTTCTTTTGCATTAGGCTCCGACATGGCTCAGCACGACTCTGCCCTTTTCCGGCACAAGGAAACTACCGTATTTTGCCATGTATAATGCACAGTATTTTTGCCCAGTTTCTTTAGGGAAAAAATAAGAATGTACATTACACATGGGTAGTACTTGAAATACCTTGTATCTGTTCTTGTGTTTTATAATTATTTGTTATGTAAAATTTCTTGTACCATAATATGTTTGAAAATAAACGCTGAAATTCCTTTACAACACAAAAAAAAACAAGCATCTAAATATAAATAAATAATTGAATTAAAAAATGAAAATGAAAGATTTTTTTCCTGAAAGTCTGGGCCAAAAATGTGGGTGCGCATTATACACGGCAAAGGATGGAGTGTTAATTACACGCCCAGGACTGCAGGGTTCACTACAGCAGAAGCAAGATCAAACTGGCCCAGGCTCCTGAATAGTCCAGGCCAGCTTCCCTCAGTTAAGTTCTCTGTTTTATAAGAGGAAAATCTCTGCTAGGAGTTTAAAGGAATATTTTTTCTCAAATAGTCTGAAGTTGGAACAAAACTCAAGCCAAACACACAAAAATTAAATTGATAATAAAACCAATAAAATGTCAATGTATTTAATTCACTGATGCAATGTATATTTCCAAAACCAAACTTTTAATGGATACTTACTGATGGGAGAATAAGTGTCCTGAAAGAGCCTAAAAGAAAAAGGAGAAGAAAAAAGAGTCATAATTTGAATCCAATGATACAACCCTGAACTCACAAGACTCCCCTGATACTCTTGCATATGGAGGGAATTGTAAACTAATGAAATCATAAACTTATTTGGTCAAACCAAAACAATTTTATTAATGCTCAGAACACCTGAAAGATTATTACATATTCTTGTGCCAAAGAATTAAGGAAAACTGAACCAGACTTAAAGTGCTATCAGTGGATGAACTCCCCCCAAAATCAGTAAGTTCTACTTTTCTTTTTCCATAATCATTTTTGTTGTCATGGTCACTGCTGTTCTTGTTGCTGTTTTAAGGTTATACACATCTGAGCAACACTTCAGACAGTGCACAGAAGGAATCTGAGGTTCATTACTTATGTTCTCATACCCTCATGACAACGGAAGAAGTGGAAGAAGGCATTAGTCATGTCAGTGGTGAGCTGGGACTCATAACTGACTCATTAGTATTAGAGTGATGCAGAGTATTTTTATGTAAAGTTTCTAAACATAGGACTGCTAATTCAACTCATGCTAGTTTCTCATCAGATCCCTTTATTTCAAGGGAAAAAGCATTTCATGTTAAAAATAAAAGAGTATGTATCCACAGTTCCCATTTAGGTGACATGAATTCAGAGATGGTGACAGACCCTCAGTTCCTTTGTTCATTTAAGAAGTATTTATCCAGGGTACCAGAATGAACAAGACAAACACGGTCCCTCTCCTGGAGGTCATGTGTCTATTCCACAAGGGCAGCCCAGCGCAGAGCAAGGGTTAAGCGAGTGGCCTCTGGAATCAGACCACGCCAGCTTTATCCTGAGTCAGTTACATACCACCCTGGTCCTTGGCCATATTACCCAATTCTCCAGAGTCAGTTTTTTTACCCTTAAATTGAGGGTGCTAACAATCATACCAATCTCACAAGGCAGTTGTAAGGAATAAGTATGTAGACGCTTGTAAAGTGTATAGAAAAATGCCTGGCACATAGGAAACACTTTGTAAGTGTAAGCCATTATAGCTGGAAGAGTTTGCGCATTGGGAATGTTAGTGTGCCTCTATACAAGTGGTCTTCAAATGTTTGTGATGGAGTGTTCAATCAATAAAATATCTAGTATTGTACACATTACCAATGTCAACTCAGATTTATAAAGATATACATGCACTTTATCAAACAAAATATTAAATATTATAAAACCTTAATTTCTTAGTTTTGCTCAGAATTATAGAATAAAAGTTAGTAACTGTTCTACCCACATCCTTATAAATGGGCTTATGCACTCCCAGGTGTGTGCACACCCACTCTGGAGACCACTGCCCAATGGGCCTCAAGGAAATACAAATATGTTTTCAGGAGCAGATAAGCAATTCACCAACATCATTTACCCCACTTAGAACATATCCGTTTATCCAATAACTGCCGGCCGCTACAGAGAGCAAAGAGCAGGAGTCTTAGGTAACAGGTCATTGGAACAAAAAATGTGTTTGAAAGATGAAGGAAGAAAATTAAACACGGGCTGCAACTGAGGTGGAGCAGGGAGAACAAAAGAGGGGTCAAGGGAAAATGCCTAGAGAAAATGATGCCGGAGTCTTGGGTTGCAGGATAAGGAGAAATTAGCCAGGTAAGGAAGGAGAGGAAGAGTTTCCAGGCAGAGTGGCAGGAAATGCAAAGGAGTAGAGGTTAACATGAGTCTATGGAAGCGAAGATCTTGGGTGAGACAAGATCAGAGGTAGGAAGAGGGTGGTAAAGATGAGAGACCTCTTAGACACAGTGAGCCCTCTCCAGGACTGTCCCTGGTTACACTGTTATCCTAACCCCCGGACACAGCATTCTTGCTGGGCTTTTCTTTATTTAGCAAAATATTTGTATGAGATGGCTTTAATTTGCACAATACTTAACTTTGAAATTTTATAATCATGCTTTGGAAATATTTCAACTTAAGGAAGAAACTTTGACTCATCAGTTCTTTATTTTTTAGTAAACAAATTTTTAAAATTCATTTTAATTATGTTTTCAGCTGCTTCTGTCTTTGGAGGCTTTTAAAAAGAAAACCAAATTAGGTCCACTTCGATGTCCACTAATTTCTTTTCATGGACTTTGTATGATGCTGGCAGGTCACATCTCAGCTCTGCAACAATGTCGATCTTGATTTTCCATTCTTTTGAATGTGTTCTCCAGTTACGGATTTGTGTAAAGACTATATTGCTGTTCTTGCCATCCTCAAAGCAGCCTTCAGAAATGCCATATCTGTCCCTCTATTATTTTTGGTGTCAGAGGGAGGATTCATAATTACTGTAAAAAGTTACTGGGCCATTCTGTTAGATAATGAACACACACCACATCGAACCAGGTCAACATTTGTTAACTCAGACTTTCCCTCACTCCTGTTACATATTCCCAGTGCATCTTCATCTATGTCGAATCCAACACACAGCTTGTGATGTGAGGCCTGGTGGAATACTGGTGGTGTGGCTGTTCCGAACCCAACCACTTGTTCCGGCGACTCTCCAGTTCCTTGAGCCTTAATTTCTTCATTTTTAAAAAAGTGTGGGCTCTCCGGGTTTACAGGCAGTGGATCTGCAAAGAAACCTGTTTAACCTGAATTTCCTATACCCCTCAACCCCCTGGCCCGTTTTTTAGTGCTACTGACTAAGGGGCCAGGCAGGGGAGGAAGAACCAGGGGAACACTGGGGCCCAGGCCATTTCTGCTCTTCTCCTCCCACTACTGGCGGAGGGAGTCTTCTGCCAGCCTCTGACCACCCTGCCTCCAGGGTATTCGCCCCCCACCAGTTGGGATTCTTGGAGATCAACCAAGGCTCCAACCTGGATTTCACACACCGCATCGGGACATTTCAAGAAGCTTCTGGCACAGTCATGCCAGAAGCCTAGTTCTTATTTTTAATGATACAGTGAGTTGACCAAAAAGGCCCTTTAGTTTTTTCTGTGAAATAAAAGACATTTTTTCACTTTCACCAATAGCTTTATTGCTTTGGATATTTTGAGTATATCGGCTATCTCCCACATGGTACAACACTGACTGTTCTCAATTAATGTCTCAATTTCATCTCCATCCACTTCAGCTGGTCCACCCAACCCTGAAGCATCGTCCAGCGAGAAATCTCTAGAACAAAACATCGCAAATCACTTTTGGCACATTCCATAACTTACAAGACCTTCCCCATACACTCCACAAATCTCTTTCTAGTTGCATTTTTACCTTTCTTGAAATAATAGAGCATGATATGCCAAAAATGTTGTGTATTTTCTTCCATCTTCAGTATTAAAATGACTGTACCCAATTCACCAATTTTGTAAGTTCTTTTAAATGCACTCGGATATGGCAGCTGTCACAATACAATCTAACAAAATTGTTTTTAATGAAGGACAAGTTAGTGCTACTAGAGCCACCTTGCAGAAAAAAACAAACGAACTTTTTGTCCAACCCAACAGACACATTCTATACGGAACTGAAGTGAAATTGAGAAGCCCTATGATACTGCAGGAACTAAACTTGGTGAAACACCCAAAAGAACCACAGGCAGACAACTTACTTGACAAGTTCTGTCTTATAAAAACATTTATCAAAAAGAGATATGGTACTCTGCAGACAAAGAGACGACCATGGAAATATTTGGGCTGAAACACTGAAACATTCCTATATGGAAACAATTTGGGATTGAGAATATCTGCCACAGAGCAGAATTTGCTCTGATCTTACCAGGTACCTCAGCACATGTAGAGAAAGTGTTTTCTCAATTAAAAATATGGTCACTATATACCAACAATGAACAACTGGAATTTGAAATTAAAAACAAGAACATGAAATACTTAGGTATAAATTTAACAAAATATCTAAAGGAGGTACAAGATCTAAATGAGGAAAACTACAAAACTCTGCTAAACAAAATCAAAAAAGAACTAAATAAATAAAAATATATTCCAGCTTCACACACAGAAAAACTCAATATTGTCAAGTTGTCAGTTCTTCCCAACTTTATCTACATATTCAATACAATCACAATCAAAATCCTACCAAATTAATTTATGGACATTGACAAACTAGTCTAAAGTTTCTGGGAGAGACAAAAGACCCAGCACAGCCAACTCAATAGGGAAGGAAAAAAATTGGAAGAATGACACTATCAAATCTGAACACTTACTACAGAGCTACTGCAATAAAAAGAGTGTTGTATTGGGAGAAATAAATAGACACATAGATTAATGGAGGAGAGCAGAAAGCCCAGGAATAGACTGCCCTAAATATAGTCAGTTGATTTTTTTTTTTGCTTTATCCTGAATTTATTTTTTTTTACTTTTTTAAAAATTTTATTTAATTATTTTTCAGTCAGTTGATCTTTAACAAAGCAGCAAAGGCAATGAAATGGAGCAGAGAGAGAGTCTCTTCAACAAAAGTACTGGAACAACTGGACATCCACATGGAACAAAAATGAATCTAGACACACACTTTATACCCTTTACAAAATTCAACTCAAATTGGATCATACACTTAAAGGTAAAAGGCCATTAAAAGAAAAGAAGGAAACTTAAATGCATATTACTAGGTGGAAAAAAGCCAGAACAGAGGCTTTTCAGACTGTATAATTTTCAGACTGTGTAATTCCAACTATTTGAAGTTGTGGAAAAGGTACAATGATGAAGACAATAATAAGATGAACAGGCAGAGCACAGACTTCTGGGCAGTGAAAGTACCTTGTATGATATTGTAATGATGGATCCATTATTCCATGTTTGTCCAAATTTATAGAATGTACAACATCAAGAGTGAACCCTAAAGTAAACTATGGATTTGGGGTGATTTTGATGTTATGATGTGTCAATGTACGTTCATCCTTGCTAAAGAAAATCAATACCATTCTGGTGAATGATGTCGACAACAGGGGAAGCTATACATGTGTGGAGGCAGGGGTGACACAAGAAATCTGCAAAAGATAAAACCATGTACACATATGACTATATCTACATAGATATATAATGGTCGGGCAACTTGAGCATTCTAACAAATAATGGATTACAACCTACTGAAAAAACAAGTCTGCGAATTTATACTGCTATGTAATTAAGTAGATCACTAACTGAGGGAGAAGGGAAAGTTCTTCTTTACCACAGAATTCTAACTAATAAATGTAAAAGGAACCATGAAATTAGAAAATGTCACAACCACCATGGTAATAAATGATTCAGCCAATAATGATCCATCTTGTGTGTACAAACTGGGGGAGTGAGACTCACGAGAAATAACAAACCGCCGTTGTTTTAAGCCACTTGGTTTTGGAGTTGGTTCACTCACAGTAACAGATACCGGGAACACTTACGAATTTTTTTTCAAAAAAAAGGTTAACTAGCAAACCTCTGAAGCTGCACAGTCCATTACAGTGGCCTCTAGCCACACGTGACTATTGAGCAGCTGAAATACATTCATTGCACATGTAAAATACACCCTGTTTTCCAAGGCTTAAAACAACAAAAAAGACTGTAAACTAGCTCAATAATTTTTGCAGTCATTACATGTTGAACTGATCATATTCATAAAGTATTGGGTTAAATAAATATATTATGATTAATTTCATGTTTCTTTTTACTTTTTTAATGTGCTTACTCAAAAGATCGCATTACACTGGACAGTGTTGGTCTAGAGGGTAGAAGACTTAGGGTGTTGCTCAGAAGCAATAAAACAACCAACAGCCCTGTGCATAAGATTTTTAATTTTGTGAATACAATATTGATACTACTTCAAGTGTTCTACAACCATTACACATATTGACCGGTTTAATCCTCACCATGATCTTATTAAGTATTATCCTTAATTCGCACATGAGAACCCTGTCACAGCGCCATTAAGTGCCTCGCCCAGGATCACACAGAAAAGAAGGGAGCCCGGATCTAAGCCCCGCAGCCCGGGTCCCATCTCTAAACCGCCACTCTGTACTGTCTCTCAGGCTGAAAACAGCAGCTGTACTTTTGTTCTTTGATTCCTACCTTTGATTACTGCAGAAGTTCCACAGCCCAGAGAGCCTGCTGGTGCACGTGGATATCACCACTCTGTCACAGAGGCTCCAAATCATCTCAGATTCCTTTCTCCCCGCAACTTTCTGTCAGTCACCACCAGAGCCTAAAGTTTCTTCCTCCCCAATGTTTCCCCCAACCCTTACAGTTATACTATAAGCGCTGCGGCACTGAAATTAATTTTAAAATAACTCATGCTATACAACAACTTGTGAAACAGATGTTTGAAAACTAGAAGAGCTCCCAACTCGTATCAGTTCTTCACGCTACACAGTTATGATACATTTTAAGTTAATTTCAAGATCTGAAATATCCCTGTTAAAAACAGAGTAAAACAATAACCCCATCTAAGGTTGAGTTCCAACTCTGAGGTGATGAAAGTGCAAAAGGTTTTGTAGGGGGTGCCTTGGGATGGGCACCTGAGGAAGGGAAGGAAAGAGGACTAGGGAGAGGGATGGGGAGAAAGACAACCGCAGGCTCAAGAGACGTCCACAAGGGGCACTCAGAGGCAGCCATGACCCTTGGGCGTTGTCCTGAGTTGGCTGAACCTCCATCCAAGGAGGGGTTGATCCCCACCCGAGGAGGGGTGCCCCTCAGGCAAGGAGACTCCCTTTAGCTGATGTCATCCCCAGAGGGTGCTGGCTCTGAGAACAGCCCTCCCACAGGCTGGGGCAATGGGTCCTTCATCCCTCAAGGACTGTATCTGGGTGGTACAGCAAGGCACACACCACAGTGGAATAAAACCAAAAAAATTAAACTGCAGCAAGCTGAGCCCCAACAGACCTGCACCCTCAATTACTAAGAGTTAACTTATTTTTCATCACGTTAGGATAAATCATCGGGTTGGCTCTTTTGTCAGCCTGGTGACTAAGGAAACAATATGCTTCCTTTCTATCACGGCCTGACACACTGCCTACCTCTCACCACTGGCAAATTTACAAAGACTAAAAGGGGGGGGGGCATAATTTGTTTATCTAAGTGACGTGAAGCAAGGACAAAGTAAAAAACAGCTGGGAATCTACTATCCAAATAAAATAGGTTTTTAGCAATCCAAAACCAGTTACCCAAATTGGAAGTGCAGAGATCCCACTCGTAGAACTTTTTTTAAATGTAGCTCTTTTTTTTTGGAGAAAGAATTTTTCTATCTTTTTTAAATTGTATTTTATTGATTATGTTATACAGTTGTCCCAATTTTCCCCCTTTGCTCCCCTGCACCCAGCACCCCCACTCCCTCAGGCCATCCCCACACCATTGTTCATGTCCAAGGGTCGTGCATAGAAGTTCTTTGGTTACTCCATTCCCTAGACTGTACTTTACATACATGGCTATTCTGTAACTATTTGTACTTCTTAATCATCTCGCCTCTTCAACCATTGTCCCCCACATCTCTCTACCACCTGGCAACCATCAAAACCCTCTCTGTATCTATGATTCTGTCTCTGTTCTTCTTGTTTGTTCAGTTTGTTTTTTAGATTAAATTGTTGATAGATACGTATTTATTGCCATATTATTGTTCATGGTTTTGCTCTTCTTTTTCTCAAATAAGTCCCTTTAACATTTCATTAAATAATGTTTTGGTGATGATGAACTCCTTTAGTTTTTTCTTGTCTGGGAAGCTCTTTACCTGCCCTTTGATTCTAAATGATAGCTTTGCTGAGTAGAGCAATCTTGGCTGTAGGTCCCTGTTTTACATGACTTTGCATATTTCTTGCCAATCCCTTCTAGCCTGCAAAGTTTCTTTTGAGAAATCAGCTGACAGTCTTATGGGAACTCCCCTGTAGGTAACTAACTGCTATCCTTTTGCTGTTTCTGAGATTCTCTCTTTATCTTTAACCTTTGTCGTTTTAATTATGATGCGTCTTGGCATGAGGCCTCTTTACAACCATCTTGTTTGGGACTCTCTGTGCTTCCTGGACTTCCATATTTATTTCCCTTGACCAAATTAGGGAAGTTTTCTTTCACTATTTTTTCAAATAGAGTTCCAATTTCTTGCTCTTTCTATTCTCCTTCTGGCACCCCTAGAATATTGTACCTCTTGAAGTTGTCTCAGAGGCTTGCTTGCACTATCTTCATTTTTTTGGACTCTCTTTTCTTCTTGTTGTTCTCATTAGTTGTTTTTTGCTTCCTTGTGTTCCATATCATTGATTTGATTGTTGGCTTCATTTACTCTACTGTTATTTCCCTGTAAATTGTTCTTTATTTCAATTACTGTATCCTTCATTTCTGACTGGACCTTTTTATGCTTTTGAGGTCCTCACTAAGTTCCTTGGGCAGCCTTATAACCAGTATTTTGAACTCCACATCTGTTAGGTTGCTTATCTCTCTTTTGTTTACTTTTTCTGGAGTTTTGATCTGACCTTTCATTTGAGCTGTGTTTCTTTGTCTCATTTTGGCAGCCTCCCTGTGTTTGTTTCTGTGTATCAGGTAGAGCTGTTATGACTCCCTGTCTTGGTAGCATGGCCTAAAATAGCAGGTATCCTGTAGGGTCTGGTGGCACAGCCTCCGCTATGGTCCAAGCTGGCCCACCTGAGGTGTTCCCTTTGTACGGGCTGAGTACACCCTCCTGTTGTAGTTGAGCCCTGGTTGCTGTTGGCAGGTTATGGGAGGGATTTACCCAGGCCAGTCAGCTGCAGGGACTGACCGTGACCACCAGCCTCCACCCGCTGTGGAGGACCAGCTGTGCAGGGGCAGGGCAGTTGTGTTCCGCCGTGGTCTGCAGCTGTCCACTGAGTGCTCAGGCTCCAGGGTTTCCCAGGTGGTGCAGACCAATGTCATTCCTCACCTGTGTTCTCTTCAGGGCCACCCTGCATGAGTTACAAAGCAATATAAGATGGCCGGTACTTATGCAGGGTTTAGAGATTCCCAGGCAAAGCCAAGCTGTGAATCTAGGCTGGCTGCTGTTAGTGCCACACGGGGGCCACTTGGCAAGAGGTATGGGGTTTAGGGGCCACTGAGGCTGGCTGTTGCTTGTTTGAGTGGATTTAGGAAGTTGTGAAGCATGAGCCAAGACCAGCCATTCACATAGAAAATTCAAGGTTAACAGTTTGGATGGGCCCATAAGTTTGGTGGGATGGAGCCTCAGAGGATCTAAGGGTGGGGTAAACAGTATGAGCCAGGTTGATAGAGTCTTAGAGATGGCACCTGCCTGCCTGCTTTGTGGCTCTGTGGGAAGAGGACTCAGCCAAAGGACAATGGCCTCTGCCCACTTTTATGTCTGGAAGAAAGCTGTCCCCAGCTCCTGCCTTGATGCCAGACACTTCAGTTCCTCCCTGTATGTCACTGGTGCCTTTCAAGCATCTACCCCGGTGCTGGAGTTCGGAGGGAGTGAGTCTGAATAAGTCCGTGTTTGGGTTCTTTAAGGGGAACTGCTTGGGACTCCAGAAGTTTCTTCCACTGATTCAATCTCTGCTGGTTTTTGTTATGGGGACTCAAGTTCCTGGCATTGGAACCCTGGGCTGGGGGGCCTGTTGTGGGGCTGGGACCCCTCACTCCAAGATATCCCTCCTGCACTTTTACCCACTACACATGGACGTGGGACCAGGCTGTTCCACATCTCCACCCCTCCTTTAACGTAGCTCTTAGTAGAGTCAAAGCTTTGACAAGTTTTTGTCAAGAAACTGGAATGGGATTGACACATGCCTGGGCCCCCCTGCCCTGACACACGAAGCCCACCCTTTCACAGACCCAGGAAAGACACAGCTGGAAACAGAAGCCGCCTCCAAAAGCTGATTCTTGCTCAATTCAGAGAGTGACTCAAGGTTGGGTGAGCTGATTTAAGGCCCACACACTGGTCTCATGTGTCCTTATTAAAAGGGCAACACTGAGTACTTGACATTTTTTTCTACTTTCTTTCCTCTAAATTTACAAATGCAGCCTGGAATCTCCTAGGCACTTAAGTTTTATTTGAAAGTCCTAACATTTTAGCAATAATAATGAGAGTGGTGTAGTAGAAGTGTAGATGAGGAATAGTAATGTCTTTCTCTCCTGTTGCTAGGCTAAGGATGAAATACGTAGTATTTACAAGTCGTTGTGAACTTTTTTCTCTTTTGGCAAAACTCCAGTCAGACATGGGAAATAGTCATCGCCTCATGAAACCCTGAGTGGCACTCTTTTAAATCACTGAGCAAAGATATAGTCTGTTACGTAAAGTCCTTTTTGACCTTATTATAGGTAACTTTGTAAAACTTTTATCATTTTTGTGTATAACCAGAGAAAGTCAGTCTTAACACCCTTCAGATGCTTTCTCTTTCTAGCACCGCTAAACTACTCAAAAGAAACCTTGTGTTCCCGCTTCTCACTTGGCACAAGCCTGAGTACTGGCCTTTTGATTTACAAATAGAGTCGATGCTATTTTTAAATTGTATAAATAGCATACACAAAAACTAACCTTTCCTTAACTTTTTAAACACACTCTGTAACACCATATGCTGCCTCTTCTGACATCTGTGCTCACAAAATAGCTCTGTACAAGAACATTGAAAGGAAGGAGTACTGTGTAACTGGAAATCCAGTAGGTCCAGAAATATCCTCTATAGGAAAAAAAAGGCTTTCTACATAATATATGCCAGACTTAGTATTTACTGCTTAATTATTTCTGACAGCTCCTGCTATTCAATAATATACTGCTGTGGATGAAAAAGAGCCACGCACTAACCTGACAAGTTCAGGGGAGGCTTGCATGGCAGCCTTACAAACTCAGAGACCTAAAGTAACTACACAGTGATAGGGGAACTCAAGTGTTAAAAAAATTGACCTTAGTTGATAGGCTTCAGTGATTAATGCATGTGGAAAGCTATTATTCCAGGAACTGGAATGCATGACTCCAGGAGATGACAAGGAAGTCACTTTTGTGCCCCAAGAGGTCTGCGAGTGATGGAGATGGTATCCACGCCACTGTGTTCTAGGGAGGGAACACTCCTGATGCAGGTAAAGAATTGCTGATCAACAGATAGAAACGGACTAGGCCAATGGACACCAGACTGCAACTCTTATCCAGTTAACCTTCCCCCCAAACCCCTTACCTATTCTTTCCTCTTCTTATAAAAAGGTACACTTGAAATGAGATGTTAACACAGTTTTTAAGGGTACATAACCCTCCCTCTTCTCAGATCACTGGTATGTAAATAAAGAGCCCACAAAAACTCAATCTTTGTTTCTACTTATTGGTTCTGGTAGTGACAGGTGGCATGAATGCCAACTTTTCTGGTTTCAGTTGGATGGTCTAAAATTAAAATTTCCTAGCTAAAAGCAAACCATGGCAGGTAGTCCTGTCCTGGGTGGGTATCTTCCTTGACATTCTTTACCTTAACTGAGCCTGCCATTGTCTTTCTGCATCTAAAATAGCATGCCTTTGGAATGTCTGAGAAATGCCTTCTCCCAGAGCCCTCAGGGCGCAATCTCCCACCAGAATCCCTCATTGTTACCTTGTTCTATGAGCTATAAATGTGAACTGTTAACTATCCTATATCCACCAATGCAAAATAAGTATTTGTCTCTTCATTTTACTCTTTATCCAATCCCAGAGATCTCCCCACTTTACTTTCTCCCACCCCCCTAATCTATCACCAATGAAGCTATCACCTAATCCAGCACCAAAGGCTCCATTCTCTGGGGTATTTTCTCAATTTATTGAGATTTTGCTTCCTGGCAATTATTGCCAGTTTGGCTCAGATAAACTCATATGAATTATTATACTCACAAATATAAAAGAAGTATGCATCTGTTTCATTTTTTATCCAATCCCAGAGATTTCCCTGCTTTACTCTCTCCCACCTTCCTAATACATCACCTAATGAATCTCATGTAACCTCCTTACATCATTCCCTTTGACTATAACATATAAAATAAGTGGTAGCCCATCCCTCCTGGTGTGGCTCAGTTGGTTGGAGCATCATCCCATAAACCAAAAGGTCACGGGTTTGATTCTTGGTCAGGACACATGTCTACATGGCAGTTAAAAGAGCCTACGAGAGGCAGCCAATCGATGTTTCTCTCTCACATAAATGTTTCTCTCCCTCTCCCCCTCCCTCTCTTTTTTCTTTTTTTAAAGATTTCATTTATTTATTTATTTTAGAGAGAGGGAAAGGGAGGGAGAAAGAGAGAGAGAAACATCGATATGCAAAAGAAACACTGATTGGTTGCCTCTCACACACCCAAAACTGGGGACCTGGCCAGCAACCCAGGCATGTGCCCTGACCAGGAACCAAACTGGTAACTTTTCACTTTGCGGCCAACCAACTGAGTCACACCAGTCAGAGCTCTAAAAAAGCAGTGAAAAAATGTCCTCGAGTGAGGATTTAAAGAAAATTAAGTGGTACAACTGCCATTTTCCAGAGAATTTCCTCAAATCCATTGAGGTTTTGCTTCCTAGCAATGGTCACCAGTTTGGCTCAAAGAAACTCCCAAAAATGTTCTACGGGTCTGAACATTTCTTACGTGGACAATAGGTGGAAAAATAAAAAGAACGATATTTTGTGACATGTGGAAATTAGATGAACTCCGAATTCATGCTCCATAAAGATCTGTAGGTACACAAGCACACTCAGCTGTGTTGCGCTATGAATGGCTACACGCACCACAAAGGCAAAGCTGACCGGCTGCCGCAAAACCTTAAGGCCACCCAAACGTACGATGTTTACCATCGGGCTCTTTGCACATTTATAGTATGGCTGTCCTTCCAGGGAGACTTCTTCCTTCCCCAAGGGATACAGAATGAGACTGAAGGCCCACTCAAGTCCGAGTCAAACGGGCATCAACACAGAGACCTGACCACGCGCCGCAGGGTGGCGGGAGGCACCAGTACTGACAAATACGCAGCCCTGGGAAACGTGAGGTGCACCATCTCGGACACTCCTGAGTGTTTCATCACATGCCAGGCACTATGGTGAATGTTGTAAGGCAGTGCACCAAAAAAAGGGAAAAGAAATGGGTGAAATTATTTCCATAGCATAATTATTTAACCCAATATATCCAACATCTAACCACTGACCACGTAATCATCATAAAAAATGAGTTTCATTGCATTTTTGGTACTAAGTATTCAAAATCTGGTGTGTGTGCTATAGGCGCAGTCCAGCTCGACTGGTACGAGCCACACTTCAAAGTGCTGGAGAACTAAGTCCCTGTGGCTGGTGGCCACCATACGGGGCAACGCGGATTTAAAGCACTGCCTCATTTAATTCTCACAATGTCCCGAGGTAGGCACTATTATTATTATCATTACAGAAATAGAAAACTGACACCAAATGATATGAAGTGACTTGCTCCAAGGCCACACAGGGAGCGCTGAGGGTTCAATTCCAGTGTGCCTACCGAGCCCCCATTCTGATCCACTGTGTCTCCCAAACTGTACAGAACAGACCTGCCTATTTCTCCCAAAATGTTAGCCCAAACAAAATCTCATAAGCTCTCCCTGTGCCTACTCTGTAGCTTGGTGCGCCCTGGTGTTAGGATTTGAACACATCCACTCGTCCGTCTTTTCTCCCTTATCCGTGTTACTACCACCTCTCTCCCCTGTGCAGCCCTGCAGGCACTCATCCTTCTCCTGTTAATCTGTCTCACATCAATTTGATCATTAGTCCAGCCAGACGAATTTAGGAAGACAAGAAGGAAAATTACTTTTCCTGGCCCATGCTGCCACCATAAACAGTCCCTTTCTCGTCTCTCTTATGTGCCCCTTCCCCACACACCAATGTAAGTATCGGCCTTCACATTCCAACAGTCCACAGTCCAGCAGGGACCCAGGTTAAGGCACCGCCAGGGAACATCTCCAGTCTCTGCTTCTCTCTCCAACTGGTCACTGCTTTTAACGTTTATTCTCACTTCCAATAAAGAGGCGGCCAGTCTGTACAAGTTAGAGTCAGATTCACTATGGCAAAGTTTTCCTAAAACCGTATTTTGATTTTATCCTCTTTATCTCAAGTTCATACTCTACTCGTCCTCTTCTATTTCTTTCTTACATCGAAGAAAAAGTACACTTTTTTAAAGAACAATCTGCTCACCTGAGTTCCTAATCCCAATCCCACCACCTCTTACCCATAAATTATCCACCCTGCGCCTTTTCATCAACTTTATCTCTCCCTGGGCCTTTTAACAGACCTCTTTCCTTTTCATTGTCAAATTTTTGCAGAGCAGTCTACACTTTCTGGTTATGTTTTCACCCCACCCACCTATCACTTAAAGCTTGGCTTTTCCTCTCAACTTAAAACTATTCACTTGAGGATCCCCAGTGCCCCTTTCTTTGTCCTCCTCTTCTCTGACCTTCCGGGACTCTTGGAACTATTAAAACCTCTGTAACTCCCTTGGTTTCTGAGACATCTAACCATCTTCAATCTGTCCCGGCCTCCGGCTGCTCAATGTCTATCCACTTCATTGAGTTCTTCTCCTCCTCCCGAGCTCTGTTGTTAGTCTTGTTCTTTTCAGAAGCATTGTCTCTCCGGCGCCTCTCATGCATTCCCACCAAGACTTCATTTCACATACTGCCTGCCTCTGTGAAAACAATGCCTTAAACTCTCTCCCTCCCTACAATTTCAAAACTACCTGCTGAACATCTCCATCTGAGTGTCTCCTCAAACTTATATCTAAAGCAGAATGTAACATCTTTCCAGAAAACACACACACAAACCTCTGTCTCCTTCTCACCACCTCACTCTCAGCCACTGGCTCTTTCCTCTGGCACACCCTTCTCTTCTCCAGTATGAGAAGTAACTGTTCCCACTAAAATGCCAATACGTCAGCAGAGGTGGAACATTTATGAATGGATATTTGTATCGCTCTGGATCTAAAAGGTAAAACAGTACTAGGTACAGGATTACGCATAATAAGTACTATTTACAAACCACACTGAATTTTTTATACAAACAAAAATAAAAACTCTCCAGGCTTCTGCACTTTTATTATACGTTATCCTTCCAAAACCTCTAAACTTTCTCTAATGCCTTCCTTCCTCTTATTCCCCACCCCTCATTTATTCACATTTCACGCAGAGCAAATAATAAATGAATGGGGAGAAATGTCACCAGGGAAACAACTAGTTTCAGCATTGCAAAGCCCTCTTAAAAACATAAAGCAGCAATTTTCAACCAGTGTGCTGCAAGAATTTTTAAAACACACAATACCTGACTTTGTAGTCAGGGGCACTGACCTCTTTTCCCTTAGATTGTCAAATAAAAAAAAATGACAATAGCCAACACAATAACAGCCATCTGGTATGAACAAATCAAAATTATACCTATCTTTTGGTCAAATTGGCAAACAAATATATTTTTAATGTGCCACAGAATTTTAGTAATTAGCTTATGCTTGCATGAGATGAAAAAGGTTGAAAATCGGTCACATAAAGGATCCAACAGCCACTCAGCCCAAATCCTTAGGATCTGATTTCTATTTCCACCACAACCCTCAGTGAGTCAGTGGAACAGTGACTCATTACTTGTCAGAAGAGAAGCTGCAAAACGTTTACTGCAAACATGTATCTTGAACTTTAAAGAACCAGTATGTTCACTTCCAACTTCACTCAGTCACTGATTCATGATCGAACCCAAGTCTTTCTCCAGATTAAAATTAACACCAATGCTGAGGTTAGGGGGCTGCTTAAAAGGCAAATACGGAAGTCTGGCAGGGGGCCTTCTCTCAGCTGCGGTGAATCATCATCAACTTGCAAAGACATGCCTCTCACTCGGGGTGTCTGGTACTGGATCAAGAAGAATTCCTTGGATACTACAGGAGTGTTGTCCTCAGTTTAAAATGTCTAAGAATCAGCTGTGGTGATTGCTTAAAATAAAGTTTAGATTCCTAGACCTTTCCCTTGCCTTCATGGGGTGGCCACAAGGCTACGACTTAAACTTTGAGAAACACAGCCACAAAAATTAATTTGAGAAAGATCTATGAGGCCCCCAGCCCTATCCCCACCCTCACCCCGGTGCAGAACCATTGGTCCATAACGAGAAAGTCCACCTTGAGCTGAAATAAGAAACTTGCACAAAAATGCAGGTCAGCATTTTAAAACTCCTTAGTTAGCCTTATTTCCTTCTGTATCAAAAAAGGAAAGAAAGAAATAGAGAGAGAGAGAAAGAAGAAAGGAAGGAAGGAAGGAAGGAAGGAAGGAAGGAAGGAAGGAAGGAAGGAAGGAAGGAAGGAAGGAAGGAAGGAAGGAAGGAAGGAAGGCAGGCCCATGCCCTGGCTGGTGTGACTCAGTGGATTGAGTGCTGGACAGCAAACTAAAGGGTCACCAGTTCAGTTCCCTGTCAGGGAACATGCCTGGGTTGCAGAACCACATATTGATGTTTCTCTTCATCTCTTTCTCCTTTCCTTCCCCTCTCTAAAAACAATACATAGATAGATATATAAATAATTTTTTTTAAAAAAACAATATTTGCAAATATATCCTTGGTCTTACACACGGTTCTCCGTATGTTACGGAAGTTTCCCAGAATATAATGGAAATGGCACTGGACTGCAAATTTGGGGACCTGCAATCTGTTCCCACCAACAAGTGATTTCACCTTAGGCAAGTCACCAATCACCACATCTCAGCCTCCTCAGTCACAAATTAGGTGATCAAACTGGCTTCTCTCTGAGGTCCTGTCCAGCCCCAAAATTCTGTGAAGCTCACAGTAAGTGAGAAAATTGCATCTTGAGATTCTTCAGATCCAGATTATGTTTCATTAGATTCAGAACTAAACTCCCACCAGCAAACATGAACATAGTTTTGCGATTTTTTAAAATTATTTTTAAAGATTTTTATTTATTCTTTAGATAGTGTGGTCAAGAAGAAGAAAGAGAAGAAAAGAAACATCGATGTGTGAGAGAAACATTGATTGATTACCTCTTACATGCCCCAAAACAGGGACTTGGCCTGCAACCCAGGCATGTGCCCTGACTAGGAATTGAACCAGCAACCTTTCAGTTCACAGGCGGGCACTCAATCCACTGAGCCACACCATCCAGGGCTGAAGATGATTTCAGAAGAAAATGACTGATACAACTTTGCACTGATATTCTAAAATAAAGCAAATGAAAACTATTTCATGTTTTTCCAGGCAGTAGAAATCCTTCAAATTCAGAAACAGCAGAACCAAATTCAAATTCAAGCTTTATCATTTACTACTGTGTTGTCAAGAAAATTACTTGTTCTCTCTTAGGGTCACTGTAGTGCCTTTTTCATGGGGTTATTAAAGTTAAATATGATGCAGAAAGTCCCCTATCACAGTAATTAATACATTAAATCCTTTCCCATTCTCTCCTAGTGATGTGTCCTTTATAGAGTTCAAGACTGTCCCAATAGGTGATTAATAATTGCCTCTGACATGATGGTTGCAATTCTCTTCTAATAACAACAGCTACCATTTTCCTGAATGATTCATTCCCACGTTGTTAAGTGCTTTAAACATGTTAGCTCACTTAATTCTTACAATAGGTACATAACTGTCAAAGGCAGAAACCGCCATTCTTCAGATAATAAAACTGAAGCCTGTTGAGATCATGACTGCCCACAGCCACACAACCACGAATGATGTGCGTTCAGGCAGACTGGCTCCCGAGCCCAAGTGCATCCTGGTTACTACACGGTGGTCCTGTATCCTCAGGCACCACCTACCTCTTTATGCAGGCCACACACAACAGCAAAGACAAGTGAATGAACAGCCCACACCCTTTAATAACCCTCACATAACTGCAAGTTCAGACTGGGCTCTGCCAGCAGCGCTGCCTGTGGAAACCTGCCCGGGGAGACCTGCCCACACACCACCCTCACTAATCTACTTTCATAAAAACCATGGCGCTGATTTTGAGCTACAAGTTATGAAACATATGATCAGGAGCTTTGTTCCCACCAGTACTGAATGAATTTTTTTAAAGTTTTCAGCTAATATCCCAATGTAAGAACCACTGATTTCCCAACCTTACTTGATCTAGATGAAAAATGACATACCACATATTCAATGTGGAAAAGAGAGAAAACCATAGAGGACAAATTAAGAAGAATTTTTAATTCTCAAAAAAATAGAAGGTCAGTGCCCCACTAACGCTACAAGATTTTTAGCTCAAAGAGAAAAAGCATGTTATTAAAGAATGTAGACACACGCAGAGAGCAGGTCTCACCCCAACACCTCAGTGGGAAGATAGAAGTGGCCTTGGCACTATGAATAAATGGTGCCTCCAGAGCAGCGGGCGCTGACCAGGAGACGTTCTACTCTTTAATGCAATGGATGAACCTAGCTAGTGCTATCCACCAAAGAGACAGTGAGACTGCTAATGATGGTGATGGTGATGGTGGTGGTGGCGGTGTACTGATAATGACCAGTACATTTGAATGTCCGAATCTCACCACTTAAAAGACATTAATCTATCTTTAGACAACTGCACAGAATTTAGCAGAAACACTTTTTCTAAAGGGCTCCGGTTCAAAAAGACATAAATGATCCCTAATAAATGTAGAATACGTTACAAATGAAAAAATGAACTACAATGCAATCGATGCTGCTGGCCTCAAGGACATAAATGCAAACAGAATTTTCCCCAGGTCTTCACACACATGAACTCTTCCTTGAGGACAAGCCATACTTTTTTGCACTTATTAAGGTATATTCAAATTCTACAATTCAAATCCTTTAGCACTTATTAAGGTATATTCAAATTCTACAATTCAAATCCTTTAGCACTTATTAAGGTATATTCAAATTCTACAATTCAAATCCTTTAGCTATTACTATTTCTGACAAAAATTAAGCTAGAAATGCATCCCAGTTATGGTGAACACCACCCTGCCCCTGAATTTCTAAGAAGACAGGTACTGCTAGAAATGGCCACTTAGAAACAGTCCCCATCCTCACCCAGCTGTGCTACAAGATGAAGCTTTATTAAAATCAACCTTTTCTTGGAGGGCTTCATAAAAAAGTGATGAAATAATCAGACCTAAAATGTATTTACTTGTTTGTGTTTACGTGGTTTAAAGTGCAATGTGGTTAAATTAGGAATAAAAATGAGCTCTGGCTGGGTCGCTCAGTTGGGTAACCAACTGAGCTATATGCCAAGGTTGCGGGTTCCATCCCTGGTCACGTATGAGAATCAATGAATGAATGCCTAAATAAATGGAACAACAAATTGATGCTCCCTTCTCTCTCTCTCTCCCCCTCTCTCTTAAATATCAATCAATAAAAATTTTTAATGAATAAAAATGAATCCTAGCATGATCCAGACCTCACTGATTTAGAAGTTCTCTTTCATCTACATACAGTTACAACTGGAGAAGTCAGATAAAGCAAAGGCAGAAATGTCTTGAATCCTAAGTCCTCACGTTCCAGGAAGCATCTGCTGTGAGAACAATGACTCACAGCCTCTGGTAACAGAATAGCGTTCTCCTTTCAAAGTGGAATCATGCTCCCAGCAATGGTATTTTCAGTGAAACTGTGTATCAACAGTGTCAAAAACAGACCCTAAAAGAAACACATTTTCAATCTTTCTTTTTCAAAGATCCATCCTGCTTCCAGGAGTGTTGTCTGACCTAGTCTTAAGTGCTTTAGCCTTCCCTGAAGCACGTGATGGACTCACTCTCCTCCCAAAAGAAAAATCTAAGAATAAAGTTAAAAACCAAGCTGCAATAACATGCACCCCCAACGTGGCTACTATTTGCAGATAAAAGGAAAGGAGACAGATAAAGGAAATTGCAGAAAAGACAATGCAGTGAAAATTCTAGATTAAGAGTTCGCAGACATCCAAGCAAAGCCCAAACATTTATCAGAATCATCTACATTTGCCTTACAGTAAAACTACCACATTGTAGAGCCAAAATAATAATTCTTAATAAGTAATAGTGAATGCAGAACTACCTTAACCATTGTCTGCTGTGGCTTCATATTTCAATATTTTCTTTAGCCATTATCATAAGATCCGGATTCATTCATTTTCAGAAATAATGGTTCAATAACGAAAGTAGAAGTCTGCCTCATGTAAAAAGGTAACGATGCTTCCTGCATGTTCTTCTTTAGGATTGTTACATGACATGCTCCTTATAATATTAACAGCTGTTGTTTTTTGAGTGCCTGTTAGGCACTCAAGTTAAAATACTGATTTTGACTTAGTAACTGTCCTAGAAATTAAGTTTCATTATCCCCAGATTACAGGTGAGAAAAACTGAAGCTCCGAGCAGTTAAGTAACCTGCCCAAGATCATATGACTTGTGCTGAGACTCAGTCTCAGACCTTAAGCACTAAGCGACACTTCCTCTTCCAGGGAAATGAGGCCTCCCTTCTTCCTGACCAAGTGCCCCGGCCCCTGCACACATTACCTCTTCCTGACTCTTGTCCCAAACTTATCCACCCAGTTAATCAACTTCCAGTGAGGAAAGAATAATAAATATCAATCCACTTAGATTTTATCTCATTTCATGATTGTGTTAATTTCTCTACGCTGGTAAAGTATAAATATTTATACCACAATGAACTGTTGTGAAATTCAATCCATCCTTCATTATGTGCCCTACATAATTTTTGTTAACATAACTCAACATTGTAATAGGAATTTGTGCCTCAATTCCTGGCTTCTGATTAAACATCTAAAGATTCTTCTCGTTAACAGCATTTATAGCTGGGTGATAGGATTATGGGTGATTTTTGTTTATTTTCTTTACTTTCAGTGTTTAACAGGTTGTAAGCACTGAGCATATATTATTAATTACTCTTTCAATTAGAAAAAATATAATAAATGTTATTTTGCTAAAAAAAAAAAGTTTACTTCCCTGCCCCCCCACCAAAGAATTGTTTTCCCCTTAGTATTTGAAAAGAAGATATTCATTGACCCAATAATCCTAGGCCAGGTTACAACACAAACTTGAAACAAGAGATGTAGTTTCTTTCATAAATGGCTCCCACTTTTACATTATTTTTTCTGTTACTTTAAATATTAAGAAATACACCCTGGCTGGTGTCGCTCAATGAATTGAATAGCAGCCTGCAAAACAAAGTGTCGCTGGGTCGATTCCCAGTCAGAGCACATGCCTGGGTTGCAGGCCAGCTCCCCAGGGGGTGGCACCCTAGAGGCAACCACACACTGATGTTTCTCTCCCTCTCTTTCCCCTTCCTCTCTCTCTAAAAATAAATAAATAGAAAATAAAAATAAATAAATGCTAACTATTTCAGCCCCCCTGCTTTGCCAACCTGCTGCCATCAGAGCTCTCCATAATGTAATTAATCACTTTCTATAAGGTAAGGGAGCTCTGGCCAAGATGGAGGCATAGTAGATATGCTTTGCCTGCTCACACAACCAAGTTAAAAACAAAAACCAACCAACAGTGCTAGAAAATCAAACTGTATGGAAGTCCAACAACCAAGGAGTTAAAGAAGAAACATTCATCTAGACTGGTGTGACTAGACAAAAAAATATGTCCCTAATGAAAGAACAGATCAAACTCCAAAAAGAGAAGTGATGAAGAGATAACCAACCTACCAGATGCAGAGTTCAAAATACTGGTGATCAGGATGCTCACAGAAATGGTTGAGTATGGTCACAAAATAGAGGAAACTGTGAAGGCTATGCGAAGTGCAATAAGGAAAAATATACAGGAAACCAACAGTGAAGGGAAGGAAACCAGGACTCAAATCAATGATTTGGAACAAAAGGAAGAAATAAACATTCAACCAGAACAAAATAAAGAAACAAGAATTCAAAAAAAATGAAGAGAGGCTTAGGAACCTCTGGGACAACTTTAAGCATTATAACATATGAATCATAGAGGTGCCAAAAAGAGAAAAGGAAGAGCAAGAAATTCAAAACTTATTTGAAAAAAATAATGAAAGAAAACTTCCCCAATCTGGTGGAGGAAATAGACATGCAAGTCCAGGAACCTCAGAGACTCCCAAATAAGTTGGGCCCAAAGGGACACACATCAAGACACACAGTAATTAAATTACCCAAGATTAAACATAAGGAGAGAAGCTTAAAAGCCACAAGAGAAGAGAGAGTTACCACAAAGGAGTTCCCATAAGACTACCAACTAATTTATCAAAAGAAACCTTACAGGCAACAAGAGCTGGAAAATAGTATTCAAAGTCATGAAAAGCAAGAACCTATACCCAATATTATTCTATCCAGCAAAGCTATCATTTAGAATAGAAGGGCAAATAAAGTACTTCCCAGATAAGGTAAAGTTAAAGGAGTTCATCATCACCAGGCCTTTAATATATGAAATGTTGCCCTGGCTGGTGTAGCTCAGTGGATTGAGCGCGGGCCTGCGAACCAGACAATCGCGGTTCGATTCCCAGTCTGGGCACATGCCAGGGTTGCAGACAGACTCCCTGCAGGCCAGTTCCCAGCAGGGGACGCACGAAAGGCAACCATACATTGGTGTTTCTCTCCCTCTCCTTCCCTTCCCCTCTAAAGATAAATAAATAAAATCTTTAAAAATATATATATATGAAATGTTAAAGAGCTTTATCTAAGAAAAAGAAGAATATCAAAACTATTCACAGTAAAATGACAACAATCTCACAACTATCAACAACTGAACTTAAAAAAAGAAACAAAAACAAAGTAAGCAAAAAACTAAAACAGGAACGGAATCACAGAATTGCTGAGATTACATGAAAGGTTATCAGTGGGGAGGTGGTGGAGGGGGGGAAGGGGGCAAAGGTATAAGGAATAAGAAGCATAAATGGTAGGCACAAAATAGACAGGGGGAGGTTAAGAACAGTATAGGAAACGGAGAAGCCAAAGAACTTACAAGTATGACCCTGTGGACATGAACTAAGGGGGGAGGGGGAATGCTGGAGGGCAGAGGGATACAAGACAGAGGTGAATAAAGAGGAGACCAAAAAAAGGACAACCGTAATAGCATAATCAATAAAATACACTTAGACAAAAATTTTAATAAAATAAAAATTAAGAAATATTTCCTAAAACTGAATTTTTAACTATTGTGTTGCTTTTCCCCCATAGGCCTATTTAGTAAAGTATACCTGATAAATACAGTTTTGTGTCAGACTGTTAACTATACCCATTTCCTCTTTAGGACACAAATGTGCCTACATTTCCCAGGCTCCTTTGCAACTGAATGTGGCCAATAAAAGACAAATAAGAATGACATGAGCCATGTCTAGGTCTAGCTCAAAAAAACCTCCCACATGAGAATTTCATTGTTCTTTCCCTGCAGGATGATGGAGCCACAAAATGGAAGAACTTTGGTCTCTGAACTGCCACTGGAAGAACAACCAAGAACACCATTTTGGACTTTCCAGGAACAAAAGAACATTAAGTAAGCCATTCCAAATTTGGGGTTTCTCTGTTACCCTACCTAATAGCTTTATTAACATGTTCCAATTATTACAGTAGAAGGGTAAAACTCTATGTTGCTTCTCTTACCTTTTTCAAAGACTCCTTCTGCTTCCAGGACAGACATGGTGAGGTTTGCGGCCACCTTGACCAGCTCGGCCTTCACGGTGACCTGCGAGGGGCTGTGTTCCAGGAGCTGCACCCCAATAGTCACATTTCCTCCAGGCCTGATGCTCCCTGGGGCTGTCACCAGAAACCTGGGCCTAAGAGTCCCCAACAAAGAGAAAACATTTTTTATCTTCACATCTCCATTCTTTTGTGATCCTCAAATTTTATAGACAGTGAGATAGACTTCGTATATTGTGCTGATTGCAACTGTCTCAATTAATATTGCGCTGCTGCTCTGTTTGGCAACTGCACTGAAATGTCACAGAAACAGTAACCCCCCCCAAATCAATTTTAATACAGTAATTCGTGTACAACTAGAGTAGGGTCTGTGTTATTACTTCCATCTTATAAACCACCAACAGCACAGGACGAGCCTGAGTGGAGAAGGCTCACCCTGGGGCTTGCAGAAGTTCCTGGCAACCTGCAAGCCTCTAAACTTCTCTTTCACAGTGGATCTCGTCCCAGTGTGATTTTTTTTTTCTTGGCTTAAACACACGATCTCACACACACATAGATTTTTGCCTATTTCTTACTAAAACCTTTATATTTGGGTATTTGCCCAAGAAAAGATCTAACCAATAGCACTAATTGAAATATACCACCAGACATTTCACTATCAGTGGTGAGATTTCCAGGTGTAGCAGAGTAGAAAAATCGCTAAAGCAGCATTTTCTCTGCACAAGCTAGGAGTCGGGGATCAACTGTAAAAACCTTTAGGAGTGGGGCACTTTCCATTACTTAAGTGCCTCGGTAGTTACCCTTTCTACAATGTCTGCACCTGAACTACACTTGAGTCACCTAAGCTACACTCTGTCAACGCCAAAGTTGAGACACCTTGTTCAGAAAAACTAGTATCATCTGTCTTTGAGAGAAGACGGCACGCACATTGTTTGGGAGCAGCTTAGAAAAATGCAGAGGCTCCGCGGACTAAAAATAAAATGACTCTCTTTAGAAAGTACTTATGGCCAGAGAAACGCTTAAACAACTTCATGGGGAAAAAAAAAAAATACCGGTAACTGTCTCCTGCAGAGCCAAGCTGACTCGACACATGGCCAAACCTCCTGGCCAGTGCCTGGGTGGGGGCTGCTGCCGCCGTGGGCCGGTGGGCCGGTTCCCACCCGCTGCTGAACAGCTACTGGCGCCACCCGCAGCCCCGGCCCAGGCGGACAGCGCGTCCTGCCCCGCGCGCCCCGCGCGCCCCCGCCCGCCCCGCGCTCCTACCCGGGGGCTGCGGCCAGCGCTGCGGTCCACACGCAGACGAGGTGGGCGGCGGTCAGAAGCCACGGGCCCCGCATCTCGGCAGCGACTGCTCGGGCGACCGTCGGCTCCCGGGGAAATTCGCGGGCACTGCGGGGTGTGGCTTTCCACCTCTTCCCTGACGTTTTCTTCCCCCCACTGACTCGAGTTCAGCAGTCTGAAATGGGCGCGCCTAAAAGCAGAGGGAGAGATCTAAATTGAGACAGGACTTGGTGGCTCCACCCCTCCCACCCGCACCAAATGGCGCTTCTCGATGCTCTGGCAAGCGTCGCAAATCCAGGAGGGTCAGAAAGCCGTCTCTTACTGCGGTCAGTCCAACCTGGTCCCAGCATCTGCTCCCCGCGGAGTACGCGGGGCGCCCCCTTCCCCAGCCCACGGGTTTCTCCGGCTGTTTACAGTAGCGCTTTACTAACGATGTCCAGAGTGAGTAAACAGGCACATCCTTGTGAGGAAAAATTCATAGCAGCTTTGTGAAGTGGAAAAAAATTCATCATTGTCCTCCAGACTGTGAGTCAGAATTTTAGAGAAATGGCCCGCGTGCACACACACACACCCCCAAACAGGGGTGCATTTACTGAGTAGTTGTTTAATGTGTATATGAATGTGCACGGGAGAAAACTTTATTACCTTAAAACAAAAATTGAGGTATATTATTTACCTCACCAGGAAAACGTTGTTTCTCAGGTTACAAAAAAATTCTGGCACATGCAAAAGTTAGGTGTTGCTACTTGGAACTCTAAGAAACAATTGGGGAGATGCTTTATACTTTCCACTGTGTCTAAACACACTTGCAACAGACAAGTATTCATTAGAACTGTACAGTGTGAAGCGATTTGTGTCAACACAGCTAGGCCTGGGCTAGCTCTCCTGTGGGAAGGCGAGTGGCCCTGGTGCCCAAGGTTACTTATCTCCAGCTCCTTTGCTGCCTTGGCTGTCAGCAACTCCTTCTCCAGCCAGTTTGTTTGGCACTGACACCATCTTCAGATGACTCAGGTTTCACCATGACTACACCATAAAGGCAAGGAACTGCCAGAAACTGTTCAAAACCAGGAACATTCAGGCCCAGACAACTTAAAGTTTCTAATTCGTGGAGAAAAGTTTTAGTTGGTGACTTTTTAATCAGGGCAAAATGTAAAAGGAAAAGAGGTCAGCAAAGGAATGTCTCATGACAAAGTTATGTGCTAAAAAGGGAGAAAGTAGCACCTAGACAAACTGTGGTTTTTGGAATCCAGGAACTTACTTTCCTCCCTTTCCTGTTCCACCCTTTTTCACGGAGCTCAACAACTTTTGGAGGTCTCCTATGTCCTTATGTCTCCTACAGGCAGCCTATCTTTAGCGGCGAATTTCCTGTCTGGGCAGGGCTTGGGTATAGGGGAAAGTATGTAAGTGGATCCGCGGGTACAGATCTTGTCTCTGACACAGCTGCTAACTACTAGTCTGGTCTCCTTATCTCTGTTGTTCAGAAGGAAGGACTAGGGTCGAGTGCGAGCCAAGTATCAAATCTAAATCAGTGCTTCTCAAACTACTGTGTATGAGAATTACATTAAAATGCAGACAGCGATTCAGCAGGTTTGAGATGGGGATTGAGATTCTGCTGTACGTCAGCTTACAGTGCACCAGAGTATCTACAGGTAGAGGCAATTTGGGGGCACTTTGGTGGGAAAAGGAAGTTGGAGAAAATTCTTTTCAGGCTTCACTGTGTAAGATGGATCAATAAATTCAGAGTTATTCTGGAGGCAGGTGAATGTGAGAGGGACTCCAGAAGATTCATTGGTAATGTTGCATTCCCAGAAGACTTCTAGAAATACTTGGAACTGCCCAGTTTTTTTAATAAAATTAAATCTGTGCAGATGTGTGTGTGTGTGTGTGTGTGTGCAGGTTTTTAAACGGATGCATCCTCTCTGTTTATGCCTCCTTTTCACAAAATACACTTACTGAAAAGCTTAACATGAAAAATTTAACCATGTGAATTTGCACAGTGATGAAGCTATTACATGTCTGGCACAGAGTAGCTACTCAATAAAAATTTGTTAAAAGGCTTAATGAACTCAGACCAAAAAAAGTTAAGGGCTTTATCACAAGCTACTAGTATTACAAGAAATGTTAGACTTGAAAAAGGAAGAGGAGGAGATGAAGAAACCAAAATATGAATAATAAAATGGCAATTACTACATACCTATCAATAATTACTTTAAATGTAAATGGATTAAATGCTACAATTGGTTTGAGCATCATCCCAAAACACAAAGGTTGTAAATTTGACCCCTTGGCAGGGCACATACAATAATCAATCAATGAATGCATAAATAAATGGAATAACCTCTCTCTCTCCCTTTCTCCCTTCCTCTCTCTCTAAAAAAAAATCAGTAAAAATGTTTTAATGCTTAAAAAAGACATGGGATGGCTGACTGGATAAGAAAACAAAATCCATATATGTGGTACATACACAGACTCACTTCAGATTAAAAGACACACACAGACTGAAAGTAAAGGGATTGAAAAAGAAATTTCACACAAATGGGAAGGGCGAAAAAAAGCTGGGGAGCAATACATCAGAAAAATAGACTTTAAAACAAAGGATGTAAAACAAGAGATGAAAAGGACCTAGCAATTCCACTTCTGGGTATTTACCCAAAGAAACCCAAAACACTAATTCAAAAGATATATGCACCCATATGTTCACTGCAGTGCTATTTACAATAGCCAACCTATTGTCCATGGAAGCAACCCATCAATGGGCAAATGGATGAAGAAGATGTGCTACATATATACAGTGAAATATTACTCAGCCATAAAAAGAGTGAAACCTGGCCTGACAGGTGTGGCTCAGTGTGCTGGGCATGTTCCCTGGAGGGGAAAGGTGGCCAGTTAGATTCCTGTCCGAGCCTGTGCCTGGGCTGAGGGTTTCATCCCTGGTCGGGGCGCGTTGAAGAGGCAACTGATCCATGTTTCTCTCCCTCCCTTACCCTCTCTCTAAAAATAAATAAATAAAACCAGGGGTTTTTTTAGTGAAACCTTACTATTTGCAACAACATGGATGGACTTAAAGGGTATCATGTTAAGTGAAGTCAAACAGAGAAAAGACAGATAGCATATGATTTCACTTGTATGTAGAATCTAAAAAACATAATAAATGAACAAACAAAACAGAAACAAATTCAGAGTCAGAGAGCAACTGATGGTTGCCATATGGAAGGAGGGTTGGGGGAAGGGGTGGAAAGAGGGAAGGGACTAAGAAGCACAAATTGGCAGTTACAGAACAGTCGTGGGGATGTGAAGTACAGCACAGGGAAAGTTGTCCTGTTGTAATGACACTACACATGGTGTCAGACAACACTAGACTCATGGGGGTATCTCTTCCTAAGTTATATGAATGTCTAATGACTAATATAATATTGTATGTCAACTGTAATTTAAAAACAAAAATTATTTTAAAAAGTAAAGATATGTTTGTCAATGTTTTTAGTTAATTAAGAAAAACTACAGGGACAATAACTAAGGGGGGTAGAAATGGGAGGGAGGTGGGGTGCATGGGGGAGGGGTGGGCTGGAATGGGAGAAATAAACAGAAAACTGTACTTGAAAAATACCTAAATAAAAATTTTTAAAAAAAAGAAAAACTGATAATAATCTGAGAGTAAATTATAAGTATTGGGTTAAATAATTATGATATACAACAGAATGCCATAAAGTAATTTAAAATGATGCTCTTAAATTGGAAACTATTTAATTATTTAGAGCTAAGTATTTATGATAAGCTGTTAGGGGAAGTCTGTTTTTTTTTTTTTTTAGATTTTATTTATTTATCTTTAGAGGGGAGGGGGGGGAGGGGGGGTCTGTTTATATGACAATTTAAATGTGATTCTATTTTTATAAAGCTAAAATATGTTCATGTGGACATACACATTATAGACGTATGACTTGGAGAGAGACTTGAAGGACAGTAACCAAAATGTTACCAGTATCCTGGTGATTTTACCAAATCTGCCAAGTTTGATATAATAACTATATATTATTTTTCCTTGAAGAAGGAAACAACAAAAATTATATTGCTTTGGTAAGCAGTCTTTAAAAGAGCATCTTGGAATAAAAGTCATTTCTGCTACTGGTGGCATGGCAGTAGACAGTGTTTTCAGTGACCCTCTCCCACCACCTATTTCTCCACCCTCAGTAAGCATCTAAGCTGGCCAAGTTTCTTCACACGGTGAAGTGACCCACATCTTTATTCCCAAAGTCTTCAAGCCATTAGCAGTCCTCCTGGGATTGCAGAATATTTTCCATTGATTTTAATCATAGGACCGGGGAAGAGGAAGAGATGTCCCAATATATCTTCTGCATTCTAGAAATGCTCCTTACTTCCTTTGTTTAGTGGCAACTGCTTGACACTCAGGGATCATTCAATCACTCTAGCCAGCAGAGTGACCCCTTGGCTGTTGGTTCACTGGCATGAAGAGCCCCAAGTGTCCAGGTAGCAATCTCAGCTGCCGGTTTAACTGAACCACTGCAGTACCCCCAGTGGAAGAGTTCCTCACTTGGGAACCTAAACCCCTAAACCAGCAGAGCCTGATGTTGTGGGAATGAGAAGAAAAAATTTGAGTAGTGAGTCACTTGGGATGATAGAGGAACCATTCTTACTCCTACCTCCTCCCTCTCAGACCAGTGAGGCTGGCTTTGGGAGAATCACTGAAACATTTGTTACTGATTTAAATTATATATTGCACCCTAGCATCTGTTGTTTAATGTTTATACATTCAGATTGTATAACATTTCAGAAATAGTATGTATGAAATTAATGTCCACTTACATTCATCTATTTGAAAGCTATTTGATAAAATCCCACACAGAATACCAGAATATTCCCTGATAGTCTTTCTTGTCTTGCCCAAGGGCAAAGGATGAAACTCCATCTACTGAAAGACAAGGAATAATGTTGAAATTAACAAGGAATAATACTTGTTCTTAACTTACTATACAAGAGTACAAAATTTAAAATTAGAATTCTCAAAAAAAAAAAGAATTCTCTGTCCAACTAAACTATCAAGCAAGTGAATATATAGTAAAAACATTGCTACAAACTCTTTTTAAGAAGTGACTTTAGAAGGACATATTTAGCAAACCAATGGAATAAGCCAAGGAAAAGGAAGGTATAAGATTCAGGGAAAAGTATATATAACCTCAAAAGGCAATGAAAAGCTCCAACAGTAAGAACAATTCAAGGAATAGCCCTCAAGGGAAAAAAAAGAATCTTAGAACAAACATGATGTAGAACTGGGGTAGAAAATTGTGAGTATGAGCATGTAAAATAGTGCAATGAAAGAGAAGGGGATTTGGAAACTAAAGGGGAACAAATTGGGGTGGGAAAGAGTATAACCATTATTTTTTAAACAGAGGGTATATAATCATTCGTTGGCTCTGCAGTGAACAATACTTAAATAATTACATTGATGTAAGTGTGGTTTATTGGTTTATACCTTATAGCAGTGATTTTCAACTTTATTAGTTTATATGTGATGGCACATATAACTTATTACTAAAATTCTGTAGTACACCAAAAAACATATTTTTTGCCAATCTGTCGGGAGCCAACCAGCAGCCATCTCTTGACAGGGTCGGGATGGATGAGATGCATCTGCACAGCCGAGGCAACTGTGGCTGGATTTCCTGTCTATCTCTCCTTGCATGCTTGTCTTTGCGATTAATAGGTGGTGGGATTTTTAGACACCTGTATTTCAAGCTCAATGATCCACATAATTTCAATGAAGTTGTACAAAATGATTTCTTGGCCATAGAACAAAGTTCCCCCTAATGGGGTAGCCCCTGAATGACTAAAAGCTCATGAAGTAACAGCCCCTCCTCTACCTTGGATAGGAATATATATTAATTAGAATTAGACAGGTAAAGTAGTAGGAGAAGCTGGTTAACTATTACAAACTAAGAACACAGAAACAATTACCAAGGAGTGAGAGTTCATAGTATATAAAGAAATATTTTGGACATGAAAGGTGGATAGCTAAGTTGTACATCACAAAGGCCTTATAATAAATTTCCCATAACCTCTGCTCAGTTTAGTGGATCCTTTTGCCCCATGCCAAATTCTACGAACTTTAATAAACAATAAGATATTTAAAACTCTGTACATACAGCTATTTCTAATTGTCTGATTAATGGCTCTCCTGGTCAAAATAACCTTTGTTTAAAATAACTGAATCTATGGAATTTCCAGTACTTTTCCTAGTTACCTCCATACTGATTTTTTCTGCTTAACTGATCATGCCATACACCTGTTCCTTTCATGCTATGTAACAATCTCTATTAAAATAAAGCTTAAATCAAACTTGGAGAATTTGGTCAGACCTGTCTCTTGACATAGTCGAGTGTCTGACTCTTCATTCATTGCTTGTGTGGTCCATCCTTCAGGGACCCTGAGACCTGCTGAGGCTGGACCCCAGCACCAATCTGACAAAAATAGGTATAATTTTGATTCATTCACATTGGGCAGCTATTGTTATGTTGGCTGTTGTCATTTTTTAATTTGACAATCTAAAGGGAAAAATATCAGTGCCCCTGACTGAATAAATAGTCAGGTGTTGCAACTGGCACACCACTTGAAAATTGCTAACTTGCAGAATTAGTCTCATTAAAGGAAATAAACTAAGCTCCATCTTGATTTTCTAATATGAACTGTATTGCTGGTAACCAAATAGTAGATATGGGGAAACTTCCTGTTATAGAGGTTTTCCAGCTAGTAAATGTAAAATCAGTGTTAGAAATAGAATAGCAACTCTTAACGAATTATTTGATCTTGACTACTATTGTCCAATAGAACTTTTCATGCTGATGAAAATGTTCTATAGCTGCCCTAACACAGTAACATGAGTTATTGAGCATTTGACATGTGGCTAGTGCAACCGGCAACTGAATTTTTTATTTTATTTAATTTGAATCTGATAAGACCACTTATGTGGTGTTATGTTCTTCTACCAGGAGACCTGGATGTTTACTTTTGTGATACTAGCAGTCATTATGATCAGTTTTACTTATTTAATTTATACAGCAACATGTAACCAATAATTACCATGTTGGATCATATGTATATACACAATGAACATCAATGACTACTAGTATCACAATTGGAGACATTCAGATACTGTAAGTTTCCTCATAGAAGAACACAACACTGCCTAAGTGGTCTTGTTGAAAAATCGAAACTGAAGCTGATCAAGTCTCTACATTCAACTACCAATTGCAAGGAAATATAGCAGGAAATATTAAATACTACAGAGATATATTGCCAAAATCCAGACTATAGAATAATTTATTAAGCAATTTAATTACTTCAACAAATAAATTGCAAGGAAAAATAAAGAGAATTGAAAGAAACTCTAGATTTAAGAGACTTGAATGACAACAAGTAATAATGATATATGAATATTATGTGGCTCCAGATCCAAACAAACAGTTAATAAAAGAACTATTACATTTCTGAAATAGTTGAAATCGTGAATGTTGACTGGATATTTGATGTTGAAGAATTTCTATTAATTGTTTAGGTTGGAGTTATATTTTTGAAAGAGGGGTTATTTTTTTAGTAATACATACTGAAATATTTGTGAGTAAAATATTATGATGTCTGGGATTTGCCTCAAAAATAACACAGGACCCAATTTAGAATTACTAGAATAGCTATTATTTTTAAAAAACATAACATGTGTTGGAGAAGCTGTGGAGATGTTGAAACCGTTGTGCATTGCTGGTAGTAGTGTTAAAGGGTGCGGCCACCGTGGGAAACAGCACGGCAGTTCCTCAGCAAGTTCAACGCAGAACCACCATATGATGCAGCGGCTCCACTTCTGGGTACCCAAAAGAATTAAAGGCAGAGACTCAAACAGACATTTCTGTACACTCATGTTCGTAAAAACACTATTTACAATGGCCAAAAGGTGAAAGTAACCCATGTCCTTTGAGAGGTGAATGTATAGACAAATTGTGGTGTATATACAAACCATGAGATATTATTCAGTCTTAGAAAGGAAGGAAATTTTTTTTGATATTTTTTCTTTATTTTTAGAGAGGGGAAGGGAGGGAGAAAGTGAGAGAGAGAGAGAAACATCAATGTGTGGTTGCCTCTCATGTGGCCCCTACTGGGGACCTGGCCCGCAACCCAGGCATGTGCCCTGACTGGGAATCGAACCTGCAACTGTTTGGTTCACAGTCCGTGCTGAATCCACTGAGCTATGCCAGCCAGGGCTGGAAGGAAATTTTGGCACATGCTATAATATGTTTGAACCTTGAACACATTATGCTAAGTAAAGTGAGCAAGTCACAAAAGGATAAATATTGTATGATTCCATTTCTATGAGGTACCTAGACGAGTCAAGTTCATAAAGGTAGGAAGTACATTTTACTGGCTGTTCCCAGGGATAGCTGTGGAGAAAATGAGTACAGTTTTGTTTAAGGGATAGGCAACTTCAGTTTGGGAAGATTAAAAAGTACTAGAGATGGAGGATAGTGAGAGCTGCACAAGAATGGGGTGTATTTCATTCCACAGAGCAGTACGCTCAAACATGGTTACAGCAGTAAGCTTTATGTTATGTGTCTTCCACTACTACTTACTACTACTGATAACAATAATAATATAGGGAGGGACAAGTAAGTAAGGCAAAGATGGAATTATACGGCTGTGAACTGATGACAACTAAAATGAGGCGATGGGGGTATTGGAGGATTCATTTCACTCTTCGCTGTGCTTCTTTATATATTTTGAATTTTCCATAACAAAAATATTTTAGTATCAAAACAAAATTTGCACCAAGATGCAAGAAAATTCTGTTTAAAAGAAAAAAACCTGAAACAGGAAAATGGCTAATAATATTCACTAGAAAAAATGTTATCACAGAGAAGAAGAAAATTACGACCAAAAAATTTGTGCCAAATTACCACAGCCTAAGAAAGATACCTAGTTAAAACCACAGTGAAGAGATGGAGAGTTGATGGAAAAAAAGAATCTTGAGCTAAAAATGCCAAGAAAACAGTTCTCAGTTTAAAGTGCCTTCCTCTGGAAACCCACAGTGGAAGGTGAAGGGGACTGCTGGGTTTTCTTTGGGTCTTCTGCTAAGTCCTGTAGAATTATTTTGGTCTTCACATTATGTTTTTATGGAATTTTTAAAACACTAAGTTTAAATATTAAATGTATATTTTATTTGCTTATTTATTTTCATTTGAGAGAGAAGGGAAGGGAGAGAGAAAGAGAGGAAGATAAACATGGATGTGAGAGAGGAACATTGACTGGATGCCTTTCAGACGTACCCCAGCCAGGGGCAAACCTGCAACCCAGGCACATGTCCTGACCAGGAACTGAAAGGGCAACCTTTCAGTTTGTGGGACGACACTCAGCCAAGTGAGTCACACTGGCCGCAGCTAAATGTGTATATTTTTTAAAGGAGGCAGAACCAAGACTCTGTGACAAGGTTTTAAAACCTGGCCAACTATACCAAAAGTTAACTGTCACATCTACCTGATACTTTTGCTTTGCTCTGTTATCCACATTTTAACTTCTCGGTTTTTCTTTGTTTTATGTTTCCATTGTTCAGTTTGGTTTGGGGGCACCTGTGGAATCACCTACTCCCCTTAGAAATAAACACTGTAGATTGGCTACTGGAAAGCTACCTAAGGACAGCTAGGTGGAAAGAGGGAAAGTGCTTTAGGTCTGGGAAGATTCAAGCATCAAAGGCAGTAACTGAGCCAGACAACAACATCGCTACCCTGAAGATCATTTAAGGCAGATCATTTTGAGCCAGAAATAGATTTTGTCCCATCTGAAGAAACATGGGGGCAAAAGTTGTTTTATCTTAGCTGAGACACCGGATGCCACAATTGGAGTCAATGTCCCCGTGAAGCAGGAAAGAGTGTGGTGAAAGGGAAAAGAACTGGATCCCAACCAGGGATGGACCACTGGAAGCCAATGTAGACCCAAACCTTTTAGTTTCTTGTAAATACTGAAAGGGGTTTTGTTGGGCTGCAGTGTCTCTCCAGGCACTTTAGTTAATGAATCTTTCTTTATAATCCCTATCACCACTCCTGGTGTTTTTATATTTTCATGGCAGGGTCCTATGAGTTTTCCAAAAAGACTACAAATTTTAGACTATGACCCCTCTGAGTTATAGATATCTATCTAAGGGGCCCTGTAATCGCATTAAGATAGAAAAAATAGCTCTATTACCTAAGATATGACCCTTAGTCTTTCGAGTTTGAAGGTCTAAAAACAGAAATGCGCAGAAATAATAATTGGGGCTATAGGTCCAGAATGTGACAGATGCTTGATTCGTCCAGATTGCATTCTGAATTCAGAAAAAGCCTGATGTGAAGGGTTTTATCGCCATGCTCAGGGCCAAAGAAACCAGACACAACACTGAGGTTTCCTAGGGTGCTGCCATTCTGCACCAGCCTGCCACCCAGTGGTTACAGCAATTGATGCAACATGCTACTGAAGTTACCACAAGGTCCACATGCAGTCATGTGCCCCTTAAGGAACATTCTGAGAAATGAGTGCTTAGGCAATTTCGTCCTTGTGTGACCATCACGGGGTGTACTTACACAAACCTTGATGGTATAGCCTACACACCTTGGCCATGTGATATAGCCTATTGCTCCTAGGCTACAACCTGTACAAAACAAGATTAAATCAAGGAGAAGAGAAAATGATGTAATCAAGATGCATGAGGCTGCTAGCAGCTAACGTGATGTACTGTTTGCAGCAAACTGTTTTTAATAAGTACAAAGAATACACTCTAAAATATGGATAAAAAGTAGTGTAATAAATAAATAAACCAGTAAAACAGTTGCTTGTCACCACCATCGAGCATTATATACTATACATAGCTGCACATGCTACACTTTTATACACCTGACAGCACAGTGGGTTTGTTTACACCAGCATCACCACAAATGTGTGAGTCATGAACTGTGCTACAACAGGACAACTAGGACATCACTAGGCACTAAGAATTTTTCAGTTCTACTGTAATCTTACAGGACCACTGCTAAATATGCAGTCCATCTCTGACCAAAACATCGGTAGGTGGCACACGACTGCAGAGCCGCATTCTTTTCTGCGCCTCAAAGTGGATGTGTACTGGGTTGAACCAAGGGGTAGAGGGAAGTAAACATTCCTGCTATCATGACAATAGCAAAAGAGCTATTGATAAAATTATTATAAAAAGATGTTTCTGATTATAAAATATATAATTCTTATACTTGTTAGATAATTAGGAGTCTACCAAACTGTTCCAATGTCACTTGCTTTAATATCAGTGGAATGGACCAGCTATAACCTCAGCTTATACCACAGTCAGATGATTGCTTTAGCCATAGACTGCTAGGAAGGACATGAACAGAGGCCACAGGGATTTCAGGACCACCACCCTGATTGTGAACAGCCTTTGTAGATATCACTGTGGACAAAAGAACTTCACTTTCCCTCCATAAAAATTGAAGATAACTTGAACTCAGTGCCAACCTTATCCTTAGGACAAATGACGCCCATCCTAAAAATACCTTTCACTTGTACTCCCTGGAGAACAGGTTCTTCAGAGCCTGAAAGTAAATTTAGATTACTTATTCTAAGAGAGTTTCCACTGCATTTAAACATTTGCTGTGAAAAGAAGTTACTCTGGGCCAGCTCCAAGGATTCTCAGGGTAGACCTGAATGATCTACCAACTTCAGGTGTCTCCATGAGCAGCAGCTGTGGAGGACAGCAAACCACCAGGCAGAGTCTGAAGTAGTGCTGAGTGAGACTGTCAGGCCCAGACCTTAAATTTGGAACCTTCTGCATACAAAGTCATCCGTGATGGGGACCACTCGTGGCCCATTTATTGCTTTACCTCTAACTTACACGCACTCAGAAGGCATCATCAACCCAAAACTCCATGATGAAGCTACTCTCTGATTTGGAATAATCAGTGCTACCCTTGATATATGGGGGTTTTGTTCATTGTCATTTTTTATTTGTTTTGGTTTTGGTATATGAAAAGGTCTCTACTTTTGTTGACTGGAAACTATATATTAAAATAAGCCCACTGTAGCTTAATGTCAGTAACAAAACTGTTCTTACATGTTTGGGTGCAAAGCTGTGGGAGAGGAAAATGCACAGGAAGGGACGGGGGCATCTCCCTTCTCCATGGTCTAAGGAAAAGGAAAGGAGCATGCGCTCCAGGCATTTTGCCATCTCGTAAATTACTTCAACCTCAGACAAACTCTTGAACTTAAGAAGATAGTACCTAGTACCTTCCTCTACCACTCAGTACCTGCGTCCCTGAGCAAAATGCTTACCATCTCCAAGCCTCAAGGTACTTGTCTGTGAAATGCACATAATCCCTCAGACGGAGCGATGAGTATTAAATGAGATAAGGAATCTGCTACAGAATAATCACACAAATTACCGTAGTAGCTATTAAACTAAATCCTGGTATTAATCGTCTCATAGATGATAAAAAATATCAGTTCTAAATTGTTTTAATCTCACTATAACTTTAAAAAAAACAAGGGAAATACTTTATCAAAAATCTACAATTACATCCATATCCAGAAATCATAATAGCTATTGTTCCATTACTTACTATAGAAAATAAAAGAGGGATGACTTCCGCCAAGATGGAGGCATAGGTGGAGGCGTCGTGCTTTCTCACACAACCAAGTTTAGAGACAACTAAATATTAGCAACAGAAAACATAGCCAGAACACAGAAAATTGAACTTTTCGGAAGTCTGATAGCAACAAATTCTTCAGCCTGACCGGTAAGAGGGGCGAAACCAGCAGCTGGTGGAGCGGGGTTGCATAGGAAAACTCGGTCAGACGGACTCAGGAGCGCGGAATCCAGGCATAGGGTTGGACCTAGTAAGCGACTCAGCGACCAACCGCGGGGAAACAGCGAGGGAGCAGGGCTGCAGGTTAACTGTGGCCTCGCATTTGTGCGTGGATAGACAAGTGAGGGAGTGCGTGATTGGACGGGAGCCAGCAGGCCCCAGCAGTGAGCAGCCGTGGAGGGCGCCACCATTTCCCTACTCTGACCCCACCCCCACATACAGCGTCATAACCTAGAGACCTAAGTGGCCCGGCCCTGGTGAACCACCTAAGGCTCTGCTCCTCACCCAGCTGCGGGAAACAGCAGAGGGGGCCACCATTTCCCCACTCTGACCACGCCCCCATGTACAGCGTCACAACCCAGCGACATGGGAGTCCAAGGCTCCGCTCCTCACACTTAAAGGGTGCACGAACAGATCAAAAATGGCTCAAGAAGATCTCAAAGCCCCAGAGCCGATAAATCTAAGCGATGAAGAAATAGCAAAACTCTCAGACGCACAGTTTAAAACACTGGTGATCAGGATCCTCACAGAACTGGTTGATTATAGCCACAAATTAGACAAACATATGAAGGTGAAACTAATTGAAATGAATGGAATTGCACAGGAAACCAATAGCGATAAAAAGGAAACTGGGACTCAAATCAATGGAGTGGACCAGAAGAAAGCAAATAATGGCCAAACAGAAAAGAGTGAAGAAGCAAGAATTCAAAAAAATGAGGAGAGTCTTAGGAACCTCCAGGGCATCTTTAAACGCTCCAACATCCGAATTATAGGGGTACCAGAAGGGGGAGAGGAACAGTCACCAGTGGAAAACTTATTTGAACAAATAATAAAGGAGAATTTCCCCAATCTGGCAAAGGAAATAGACTTCCAGGAAATCCAGGAAGCCCAGAGAGTACCAAAGTTGGAACCAAGAAGAAACACACCAAAGCACATCATAATTACATTAGCCAAGATTAAAATGAAGGAGAGAATCCTAGAAGCAGCAAGAGATAAGGGGACAGTCACCTACAAAGGAGTCCCCATCAGACTGTCAGTGGATTTCTCAAAAGAGACCTTACAGGCAAGAAGGGACTAGAAAAAGGTATTCCAAGTCATGAAATCCAAAGACCTACAACCAAGATTGCTCTATCCAGCAAAACTTTCATTTAGAATGAAAGGACAGATAAAGTGCTTCTCAGATAAGATCAAATTCAAGGAGTTCATCATCACCAAGCCCTTATTATATGAAATGTTAAAGGGACTTATCTAAGAAAAAGAAGTTAAAAAACATGAACAGTGAAAGGACAGCAAACTCACAGTTATTAACAACCACACCTAAAACAAAAGCAAAGTAAAAGGACAGCTAGATCAGGAGTGGAAACATAGAAATGAAGATCTCAAGGAGGGTTAGCAACAGGGGAGTGGGAGGAGGAGAAGGGGGGAGAAGGTACAGAAAATAAGTAGCATAGACAGTAGATAGAAAATAGAAGGGGGGGCAAGAATAGTATGGGAAATATAGAATCTAAAGAACTTGAGACACATGGTCATAAACTAAAGGGGGGTAATGGTGGGGACGGGGGGTGGGGTGGAGGGGAATGAAGGGGGGAAAAGAACAACTGTAATGGCATGATCAATAAAAAATAAATTAAAAAAAGAAAATAAAAGAAATGCTAGTACATTTGTAAAATCTACATTCAGGTAACTCAGGTTTGTTTCTCTTTTTTTTAATACGTACTAGATTTATAATGAACTACTAGGGGAAAAATTTGCCTATTTTCAACCTTTCTCCTGCTCCTGCCAGAAAGTTTTAAATGTTCCTAAAATCTGAGGAAACAATTGCCAGTATAATCTTGTTCCCTCAAGATAGCTAAAACTTCCTCCAGCAATTGCATTCATTACCATAAGGTTCCAGTTACACAGATGCAGGGTTTCTTTAGCAACCCTGAAGTCTCAAGTCTATTTAGTGCCGTCTCCCTATGTCCCCCTGGAACTTACACACAGCCCACATCACTAAATGCTAGCAAATCAGCATCAGCCCCAGTCGGGAGACAGCAGTGAACTGCTCTCCTCACTTGCAGTGGGGTCAGAAGCAGCCTGAGTGGCACCAGTGTTTGCCTACACTGGAGAACAGTTTCTATAGAAATACTAGTCATCTTGATAAAAATTTGTCAATGCAAAACAAATTTGACATGAGAAGTTTGATTATAATACAGTACATTATAAGTGTTGATTTTCACTAAATGAAATACTTATTTTTTAAAGTAATTTGTTCCTTCCAAGCAAATAAAATGTGTATTTTTCTTAAACACAGAAAGTTTACTTTAAAAAAAAGATATTATTTTATTTTATTTTTTATTTTCAGAGAGAGGGGAATGGAGGGAGAGAGAGAGAAACATCTGCCTGAGAAACACTGATCAGTTGCCCTTGCAGCACCCTCAACCCCACACCACAACCCACCATGTGCCTCGACCAGACTGGGAATCAAACCAGCAACCCCTTGGTTCACAGGCCACTGCTCAACCACTGAGCCACACCAGCCAGGACGAAAGTTTATTTCTTAATAACCCAATTTTCAGACTGTTATGTGCATCAGTCCATAGATTACCAACAACACTGACAGTACCTTCCACATCACCATTTAAAACACAGGGATTAAAAGAGTGATAAACCATAGAACAATAGATCCTTTACTAAAAAATAAAACTTTCTGCTCTGGCCCATGACTCAGTTGGTTGGAGCATTATCCTGTACACCAAAAGGTTGCAGGTTCAATTCCCAGTCAGGGCACACACCTAGGTTGCAGGTTCAAGTCCCCATCAGAGTGCATATAGGAAGTGAGTGATTGATCTTTCTTTCTCTCCCCCTTCCTCTCTCTCTAAAATTAATAAACATATCCTTAGGTGAAGGTTTTTAAAAAATCTATTAGTCAAGATAAATTTTTGTCTCAGGGAACAGGAACATCATGACCGAGAAGTCACCCATAAACCAGGAAGCAAAATGCTCTGCTAGAACCCCCTCCAATCTATTTGAAATCAGACATTTGCCTGCAGCTTTCATCATTCCTGAAGAGTGCTAAAACATGGCTTCTCCAAAATGTACACTTAGCCAAAGCATTTTGGAAAGTTATGTTCTCAAAAAGACAACACTGAATGGAATTGAAAAGCCTAACTCTGCATCACCAGAGGTTTTTTAAAATCCTACCAGTTAACATAAAATTAGACAAATTGTACAAAAACAAATGTTAGCTGAAATGTGGGAGGGATCTCAAAAGAATATTATGTATGTGTAAGAAAAATATCTTGAAATATTACATTTAAGTGCCAATATGTAAACTACAATAGAATCTTAAGGTCTTTCTACTCAATAGGATCTTTTTTGTATGTTCTGTTTCAAACATGAAGATGATACTAAACCTCCATCAAAAAGGCATGTACGTTATACATCATGAGCCCATCAGAATGTGGAAAATTCTACAAAATAAATGGCCATGCTCTTTAACAAATAAATGGCATAGCAAGGGAAAGAAGAAATAGAAGTGTTAGAGGTTAAGAGAGACTTAGGAGCTCAGCTTCTTTAAGATAGCACTACATATCATTAGACCGACTAACCTCCAAAACAGTTACTAAATACTGGCGAGGATGCAGAGCAACAGTGGCGCTTGTTCATTGCTGGTGGGAATGTAAAATGGTGCATCCACTTTAGAAGACAGGTGATTTCTCACAAAACTAAATATCGTCTTACCACATGATCCAATGTTGTGCTCCCAGGTATTTATCCAAATGAGTTTTTTAAAAAAACTTATGTCCACATGAAAACCTGTGCACAAATGTTCACAACAGCTTTATTCATATTTGCCAAAACTTGGAAGCAACTAAGATGTTCTTCAGTAAGTAAATGCATAAACAACTCGTGGTACACCCATGCAATGGAATAACATTCAACTCTAAAAGGAAATGAGTTATCAGCCACAAAAAAAAAAAAACCACAAAGGAAACAAATGCCTATTGCTAAGTGAAAGAAGCCAGCATGAAAAGGCTCTATACTATATAACTGCAAATGCATGGCATTCTGGGAAAGACAAAACTATAGAAACAGTAAAAAGATTATTGGTTGGCAGGGGGGTTGGGGGGAATAGGATAGGTAAGTGGAGCACGAGGGATTTTCAGGGCAGAGAATCTATTCTTCATGATACTGTAATGATGAACACATGACATCATGCTTTTGGCAAAATCCATAAAACTGTACTATAAAAACTGTGATGTAAAGTTACGGCCTTTAGTTGATAGCAATACATCCATATTGGTTCATCAGTTATAACAAATGTACCACATGAATGTACCAATGTGTTAATTACAGGGGAAACTGGAGGGGGGCAGATAAAATGGAACTGTCTATATTTTCTTTTCAATTTTTCCATAAACCTAAGACTGCTCTAAGATCTAAAATCCATTAATTTTTTTATAAGAGAGAGAGACTATTAGAGACATCTCAACCAATTTAAATTGAACCTATTTTGGATGCCGATTCTAACAAATAAGCTGTAAAAAAAACATCTTTGAGACAGGAAATTTGAATATGGATGAGTAATTGGTAATATTAATGAATTATTGTGTGATTTGTTTGGTTTGATAGTGGCATCATTATTTTTAAGCCTTTACCTGAAATGTATGAAATGTCTGGAATTTGCTTTAAAATAGTCCAGTGATGGCTATGGGGCAAAGGGGAACCATGCAGAATGGGAAGTGTATGAAACAAATTTGGCAAAATATTGATAATCATCAGAAGCAAGTAAATAGTCAATACTGCTTTATTTTGTATTCTCTATACTTTTGTGCATGTTTGAAATTTTTCATAAAGAAAAGTGTTTTCTAAGGCCTGTGCTTTGAAATGTTTTTTAAGGATTGTGGTGCTCTGTCTCCCTCGCGACTAAAGGGCATAAGAACCTGGAGTAGAACATGGTCTAGGTTTTCAGGTGGACCACCTGCTGCACAGCAGCGAAGGAGACAGTGTGGAGAATGACTGGGTTTTCACTAGGTAGTAGCTAGAATTTCTTTTTTTTAATGTACTGACAGTCTAATCCAGAAGTAAAGTAATTTTCTTAAACTTGCATCATAACATTCCATTTACAAATTTTCTTGCCTAAAAATCAGGGGGAAAAGCCAATGATAAAAAGCAGTGACTCTGAGACACAACTGAAGCTATCGCCGAAAGCCTCTTCTAAGCTCTCATAGGTGTGATAGCTTTCATCTCCTTAGACCTACATAATAGCATTCGATTCACTCTTCCAGCACATAAGAAATCAGAAAATGTCAGTAATGGGACACCATGAAAGCTATCAGAAGTAACGAGGTCAGCAGCCCCTGCCCCAGCCCAAACTTGCACCACTTTCGGACAGCCCTCCACCTGTGGACTGGGACTGAGTTTCGTTTTCCAAAATATCTGTCCCAGGCCATTTGGTACTTTTTACAACAAAATGTCATCAAAAGCTGTTTTATCCTTGTTTTTGGCATCCCATGTCTACCTGCCTTCTAACCCTCTTGGGGTCCCCATTTCTAACCCTCTGCCAGCCCCTTGGACTTAATGGGATCTGGCCTCCTTAGTTCTAAACCTAGGCACTCTGCAGCAGACCAATTAGCTCTCATCCTCAGGCCCTTCCTACTGATGGTGGATTTAGACGGCAGACCAAACACATAAGTCAAGCAAATTTTAACCCCCTATGAATGAGGAATTACATAAACAGCAGTGAAAGAATGTGGGGTTTGGAGTAAGACACACACTTTTAAATCCTTGTACTTAATCAAGTTACTCTTTCTCTGAGCTCAGGTTCTCTTAGCTATAAAATGAGAATAATGACACCTAGGTCTACAGATGCTTTGAGAAGTAAATAATGTGCAAGTGCTTACTTATCATGGTATCCGACACAGACCAGGCATTGATTCCAATGCCCCCTATTACATCAGACCACGGTGGTGGTGGGTGGGTTTCTACCACATGACTTCTGGCTTGCCAGCACTGTTGGCACACAGCTACTTTAGGAAGTTAATAACCTTAATTTCTGGCCTTCTTGTTATCATCTCTTCTCCTTCAGATAAAAGTCCACTCTACCTTGTAGTTTCCATAAGAGACAGTTTTTCCCTTCTCAATTCACTGATGTGCTTCTTCATGAAATGTATTGTATGGAGCCCACCTCTGTTAACATCACAGTATCTAAGCGAGAGACAATATGTGATAATAAAGCAATAGACCATACAGGGGCTTTTTTTTTTACAAATAAACAGAAATTAATGTAAAGGAGAATGCCAACTTTAAGAGACTAAATATCTTTTCTCCAATTTCTAACCCTTGAAATACTTTTGGAACTTTCCTCTTAAAACTCTTTCAAATGGCAAATTCTTATATCTCCCTTTCACACAATCTCATTATTTTACAGCCACATCTTGTAAGTTAAAACTGAGACCTGATTAAGTGCTTTATCTAGCTTCATAAGTAAGAATGTCACTACATAGCATCATTGACTGTGTGTCTTGCTGTTGGTTTCCCTGTGGTGTGGGGGTGTTGAGCCACACTCTGTAGGTGGACATTGTTGGATCTCTGTTCTTTGGTGCCCATTCATTGTGGACAGACAGGGCCCATGGATGGTGACTGCGGTCATCACTCCAGCTGATGTAACAAGTTCTGGTGACATTTTTTAAAATAGAAAAGAATAAATTTTCATAGTCTGATTTATTAGAGTTATAACTAATGATTTATAAGATTGCAATTCTTATTCTGGAGGACCTCAGAAAGATAACCTAAACATTGCTGCATTGTTCTTTTTACTTGAATCACTGGTAGAGAAAGCCAGTATAAATGTACCCTATTAAAAGAACACCTAAACAATGAAAAGTTAGCCATCCTTTCACCAAAGGATGGATCAGAGCTCCTCTAAGAAACAGCAAACTTTCATGTGTCGTTTTAAATATGGTTGAAGTTCCTGGCTGGTGTAGCTCTATGGACTGAGCGTGGGCCTGTGAACCAAAAGATTGCAGTTCAATTCCCAGTCAGGGCACATGCCTGGGTTGCAGGCCAGTTCCCAGCAGGGGACACATGAGAGGCAACCATTCATTGATATTTCTTTCCTTCTCTCCTTCCCTTCCCCTCTAAAGATAAATAAAATCTTTAAGTAAATAAATAAACATGGTTGAAGTCATGTGACACTTTGAGAATACAGCCACTGTTAAAATGGCATGGCGCTGTGTTCATCAGCAGGTTATCATGATGCTGTAGCACTTTCTAATGCCAAGCCTCCATTGATCTCATGATCTTTTCTCTTATAAAACAACAATTTGCTTCAAGCCAGTATATTTTTCATTGGTCAGAAAATATGAGTGCATATGTAGAGAAAATTCTGACCAAAAAGGATTATCAGGAAGGGCTGACTCAACAGCACTGTAGCTTCACACATTAGTTAGAAGGACAGATTTGAACCTTAATCTTCCAATCTGCCTGTGTCATTCAATTTGGAGTTGCTTTGCCTGCACTTTTATCTTATTTTTGAAGGTCATTCTGTTTCTCGTGTGATTTTCCCAGCTGATTTCCTATCTGCTCCACTGGTATTTCACAACATTCGCAAAAACTGATTTCAAACTCCCTGCAGTTGAAGAGATAAAACTGACATATCTTCTTAAATTTTCCTGTGTATTTAAAATTTACTGTCAGTCTTTTTCAGGCCTTTCACAGAGGCAACATTACTTACACCTTTTTAAAAATGTGGCTGCTTTTTAGGCTCCCTTATAACAAGTAAATAAAATAAAATTGACCCCCAAAAATGACATAATTTCTAATCAGCAACTGACTTCACATATTGTATACTTAGCATTGAAATGACTTCCAAGGATAAACAGAATTGTACGCAAAAGTTTCATGATGCAAGGGTAACATAGAAGTTGTAGAAAATAAATGATATAGTGAAAAGTACTATCCTAGGATTGGAATACTATAAAAGGCAATAAATCTGAATTGTAATAGCGGCTCTTGCTGACCTTAAATAAATCACTTCATTCAACTGCTATCTATTAGTTCCATTCTTTAAAATATTTAAATACCCATGTCTCTGTGGGTATGGTACAAGAATTACCCAATTGTTAGGTTGTAAAGCACTGAGGAACTTTAAACTTTATTACTAAAATAATTGAGTGCATACAAACAGGACAGAAAACTGCACATTTACCTACTTTATTTTGTTTATAATTTGATCATTGTCTGAAGACATCTGACAGGGCGGCTGCCGGAAGGAAGGAGGACAGGATGGGAAAGTATGTCTAATTATCCAGTTTTGAAATTCCTTCCTAAAAATCATATTGCTTTTCCTCTAGAGAACATTCATCATATATCACCTGTTCTCTTGAAAATACAAATAAAAATATTTCTATATGTCCTCTAACTTTCATAATTGTTAGAGGAATATTTATACTTCCCTTGGACAGTAACTAAGAAATATCTCCTTAGAGGTACCTTTTACTTATAAACTCCTTAAAGGCAGAAAACCATGTTTATACGTCTTGTATATATAAACCAGGGCAGGACCTCACACATAATTTGAGGCTCCATAAATATTTCTTAAGCTGTTCTCTCTGCTCAGAGCTGGGAACAGAAGATAAGTAAGTCAAGACTCCCATTCTCAAGGAATGACTCACACTATTAATCTGTCTTAGGTAGCCGTAACACAACATGGTATAATAAAGATACAATATACTTGAGAGCACAGAAAAAGGATTGCCAAGAAATCTTTATGGAAAGTGTGGAATTTAGGACAATTAAGAACTCACCATGCACAGAAGAAGAAAACAGGTAGAAGGAGCAATACAAGGAAAAGACCATACATGTTAAGGTTCAATGAATAGTCCGATGTGTAAAGCACAGAGCAGGCGGCAGAAAGTGGTGAAAGATGAGACTGCAAACTGGGGTCAGTTTGTAAGGGTCTTGTGTTTTATACCAAAGAATTGGGATTTTTATCCTCTAGAGAAGTTACCTCCAAACTGGGATGCATTCGCCCAAATGCACATGCAAAATGACTTAGGGAAAAATCAGAACATCGATTGTGTTTATCCTTTCTCATCATTTGTGAGTGTTTGTTGAGTACAAAGTGTGTATGTATGTAATTTATAAAGAAAAATACACGTTTGGTGCATATTCAAAAAACTGTATTAGAATAGTTAATATAATACTGTATTAGCTTTAGGTGTACAACATAGTTATTCAACATTTATATTCCTAAAAAAAGTGATCACCAATGTCTAGTAACCATACAAAGTTATATTATTGACTATATCCTCTGTGCTATATAGTACATCCTCATAACTTATTTTATAACTGAAAGTTTTCATCTCTGATATCCCTTCACTTTTTTGACTCTTCCCTGACCCCCAAAATTTTACTGACAAAGTACACAGTCAAAAACTGTGAAGACCTAGGCAATGACTGCCTGCTCTCAGGCTGTGCAGTGGTTTTTATCTGCTTCCAGACCCTCCCCTGCAACCAAGCTCTGCCAGATCCTCAGTCGGGCTACGAAGCAGCCAAACTGGCTCCCCTCTTTGTGTGTACTGGACCTGGAGGAACTGAGACAATGCCGAACATCTTGCACCTGGCACTGTTCAAGCCTAATATCTGTTGGGACAGAAAGAATAACCTAGAACCCTCGATCACTGTCTGAGAACATCTCACAGTACAGCTGCCTAAAGGAAGCAGGATATGGGAAAAAATGTCTAGATTACAGCAAACTGAAGAAAGAACGTCCAGACTTCTACATAAAATGTTTCACTCTAAAGCTGTTTAGAATGAAGTTCTTCCACAAGCCATCCACACACTTTTCCACTTAACCATGAAGTATGTTCCCTCTTAATGCAGGAAATCATGTTGGTGAATTGTGTTGGGGTTTACACTGATTATTAAGTATCTGAATTTGAAAAAATGTGAAGACCTAGACAATAAGCTATCACTAAAGAGTTTTTTTAAGATTTCATTTATTTATTTTTAGAGGGAGGAAAAGAGAAGGAGAAAGAGAGGGAGGAAACATCAATGTGTGGTTGCCTCTCATGCACCCCACACTGGGGACCTGGCCTGAAACCCAGGCATGTGCCCTGACTGGGAATTGAACTGGCAGCCCTTTGGTTTGCAGGCAGGCACTCAATCCACTGAGCCACACCAGCCAGGGCACTAAAGAGTTTTTTTAAAGGGGTAACAGTATTGGATAGATATTATAGAAAGGTATCAATAAGGTACATGAAGATGATACTACACCAGGGAAAAGGAGAAGTATTTTCCCAGCTTTATTTATTGACATATATCATATAAGTTTAAGGTATACAGCATGGGTTTCAAACTCATCTTCACCAGGGGCCACATCAGCCTCGTGGTTGCCTTCAAAAGGCCAAATGTAATTTTAGGACTGTGTAAATGTAACTATTCCTATAGGATAGGGGATATTCCTATTCTATAGGATAGGTTATCCTATAGAATAACTAGGGGCAATGAGCTTGGCGCTGCTGCTGGGTAGAAGCAAGGTACTGGGCCAGATAAAACAAGGTGGAGGGCCAAGGTTGGGCCATGGGCCTTGTGTTTGCCACCTGTGGTGCACAGCATTATGATTTAAAGCAGTGCAAAATGATTAGTTAATTTCTCCATCTCCTCACAAAATTATACCATTGGGTGAGTGTGTGTGAGTGGTAACACTTAAGACTTACCTTCTTAACTTTCAAGTATATAATGCATTATTGTTCATTATGGTCTCCATACTGCACATTAGATCCCAAAACTTATTCATCTCATAACTGGGCGTTTGTACCACTTGACTGGCATTGCCTCCATTTCTCTCAATCCCCAGCTCCTAGAAACCATCATTCTGCTCTCTATTTCTATGAGTTCAGCTTTTTTGGATTCCACACATAAGTAAGAATGGACAGTACCTTGTTTTTCTATCATTTATTTCACTTAACATAAGGTCCACAGAGTCCATCTGTGCATCCATGTTATCACAAAAACAGGATTTTCTTTTTATGACTCAATAATACTCCATTGTGCACATGCATACACACACCATCTGTCCAGAAGGTATCCAGCCATGTGATATGAAAAATAGAGACATTTATTGGAGAAGATACAAGATACAAGAAACATTGCAGACAGGACAATGATGCCTCAGTCTCCTTCAAAGTAGGCACCTTGGGACCTCACACAGTGTTCCCAGTCGCCATCAGCTGCCCCATTATATTTTCCTGCATCTTATTGACCCTCTAAAATCTCTTCCTTTTCAAAGGTGATTTTAGTTTTGGGAAAAGCCAGAAGTCGCGGAATGCTAAAGCTGAGCTGTGGCGGGGAAGGGGGGGGCTGACTCACCTGCCAATGTCTCATTGTTTCACAAAAAAACTCTTCACAAGATGCAATACATGAATGGACGTGTTGTCATGATGAACCTGCCAATGATCAGTTGCCCACAGCTGTGGCCTTCTGAATCATCTAAATAGTTTCTACAGAGAAATATTCAAACTTAGCGCAAAATTTGATGCAGACTTGTCGCTCTACCTGCTCAGTCATTTTGAAAGTTACAGCCACACAGAACACACGCTCACTCAATGCCATCTACCTCCCACTGACTAGTACAGTGAAATCGTCATTGTTTCCACATATGCATTCAAGTCCACTCCCCCTGGCTGCCAGGTTACATCAATGTCATGCAAATTATTCTTATTATATTAACAATGGCTGGACTTTTTCCAGACCTACCTTGTAAGATTCACATGGTCTAGAACTGTGCCGTCCAATGTAGTATCACAAGAACACTTGAAATGTGGATCTTTCTATGCAGATACGCTATAAGATACATACCAAGTTTCAAAGATTTAGTATCAAGAAAAGGATGCAACATATCTCATGAAGAGTTTTTTAATGATTAGGTGTCGAATTAATAAAATATTTAATATATTTAAAATATTAAATATTAATATTTGATATATACATAAATAATTTATATGATACAATTCATCTTGTGCTCACTTTGGCAGCACATATACTAAAACTTATCTCATCTTTTTTGGTGTAGATTGATTTTTTTTTAATTTTTGAAGTAGTTATTTAAATTTTTAAAATTATGTATGTGGCTTGCATTACCTTTCTATCGAACAGCACTGGTTTAGAATGTTGGGGAAGGAAGAATTGCCAACCAAAAAATCGATAACATCAACAGTAATCTTCTAAAGTAGTGAGCAGTCAGAAATTAAATCCCAGATAGGAAGAAGAAAATGGTGTCATATTACACTTTAAGAAAACTCTCTTGGAAAGATTATAAAGTAAAACAAAAAAGAAAGCACCTCCTCTGGGCCCACCATCAATGACAACGCCCATCTTGGCTGCTAATATCATTCACCGTGAAGCAAAGACCACATAGATATTTGTGGGACATCTAATATAATATCTAGAAAGGCAGTGTTCAAAAAACATAATAGTGACATGTAAAAGGGGTACAGAGGTCAACTGAAAGAGCTCCCAGTCACCAAAGCTGAAACAATTTGAACAAGAAAATAAATAATATGGTGAAGGTTTGTAACCCAAAGTATAAAATAAAGATGAGTCCATACCAATATTAATAAATGATTGAATATATAAGTAAATGGGAAGAGAATAAACATATTTCCTATTCAAAGAGTTCTGCCCTTCAAAGGGATGGAAAATAATTCCCTACTCCTTAAGCAGAGGCTGCACAGAGTCACTTCCTTCCAAAGGGGGGGGGGGGAACCTGACAAAGACTATCTCAGGCATGTGATGAAGTTTAATGCCACCTGCAATAATCATCAATGGACTGTGTATTCCCTTGCAACTATGTGGTGATAATGACACCACCTCTGCAGTCTTCTTTCAAAACACATAACCCGGGTCTAAATATAAGAAAAACATCAAACAAACTCAAAATTGAAAGATTTCCTACAAAACCTACCGGTACTCTACAAAATTATCAAGGTCAACAAAAATAGGGAAAGTCTGAGAAACTGTCACAGAGAGGCCTGAGAAGACACAAATGCTAAACTAAGTTAGTAACAATGTATCAGTGCAAACTAAGTAGTTGTGAGCAATGCCAATGTAAGATTTTAACAGGTCAGACTAGACAAAAGGTATGGAGAACTCTCTATACTACCTCTGCAACTTTTCTATAAACCTAAAACTCCTAAAACAAAAGGTATACTTTTAAAAAAAGATGTCCTTGGTTTGAAATCTTTCAAATCTCTTGGAATCTTTATTCTCTGGTCCAAGTCCTCTATAACCTATCTATTCAAAGTGTGGTCACTTTCAATACAGAATCTCAGGCCCATCCCAGATGTACCAGTCAGGATTTCCAGAGAAACAGAATAGGATGTGAGTTTGTAAAAAAAAAAAAAAAAAAAAAAAAAAAATTATTATAAGGCATTGGCTCATGCAATTATGAAGGCTGCAAATCCAAATCTACAACATGGGCCAGCAGGGTGAACACCCAGGAGAGTCCTGCTGCAAATAATGTCTGAAAGCTCTCTGCTAGAGAATGTTCCCTAGCTCAGGGAGTTGGCCTTTTTGATCTATTCAGGCCTTTGATTGAATAAAGTCTACCCAAATTAAAGGAAGCAAACTGTTTTACCCAGAACTCACGGATTTAAATCCCAAAACACCCTCCAAGTTCGCACATAAAATTAACTGTCACACCAGACGTGATAAATCTGAATCTGCTTTTTAAAAGGATGTGCCAGGTGATTTCAAGCATATTCAAGTTGGGCGTCATTGTTCTACAAGGCTCCTAAAAAGCTGGAATGCCTGCCCTGAGAGAGTTTTAAATCTGCATGATAATTTCAGTAACTCAGACACAAAACTTAATTTGTTGAAAACTATCCTAGTTTTCAAGTAAACCTACAGAAAACTAGGAAATCCCACACCTTCGGAAATCCCAGCCCTCCTTGTAGGGCAAGGGTGACCCATTCGTGCCTGCATAGAGCTCACCAAGCCTTTGACCTGGTTTATTGAATTATTTGCCTTGTGAGTCTTCCCTGGCTACAATGAACTCCCCAAGGACATCTACCATATTTTTTTCCTTTTACGTCCATATCTTTATTACCACAATAACTGATGAACTTCTGAAGCCTCTGGTCAGAGGCCCCAGATCTGTCCCACTCCCACCCACCCCCACCCCCCCACCCCCAAGCTGGTCCTTTTTCCTAGCTTCTCTTTCTCAGAATTAGCAAATACCAGGAGAAGCTGTTTTGAGCTTTAGATTTCTGGGGTCATATCACACATTTATCAGAGGATTTTATAGGTTGAATCACGAACCTGCTGATGTTGGGTTACTTTGACCTACAGAATCGGCATTTTCATACAACTCAACGATACGTTTCTATTTACTGTTTTCTGTCTCCAAAGCTATTTGAGGGGCAATATGCGGTCAAAGTACCAGCGTTGTGAATATTCACGGCAATTTACTACTGATAATTGAACACCAGATACACACCATCCATTTTCCAAGTTTGATCCAAACCCTCTCTTTAATTATGCGCCACTCAAGTCCCCTTGACCCGTCTCCAGGGTCCCATTCGGCCCTGGCCTCGGAGGGGCAGCCCCTGCGCTTTACACTGGAGTGGAAGAGGCCGAAGCATTGTCCATCAGAACACTCCCACCGCTGCGCACCTAGAACCCGCGGAGCGTAAAACGGAGACGCGGACCTCAGCCCACCACGCCCGAGCTCCCAGAATTCCGCTTTCCCCATTCCAGACTTGCCCACAGCTAAGATGGCGCCGGGGCGGAGTCCCCGCAGCCGCCTCGGGGCGGAGCCAAGGTGACAGGACCGGGTTAAGGGGCGTTGCCAGGCTGGCGGCTGCCAGGGGACTCCGGCTGTCTGGCCCGGGTGCTCCTCAAAGCCGGTAGATCGCTAGCCAGCTCCACGGAGGCGTCATGAGGTCTCCAGTTCGGGGCCTGCCTCCAAGCGATGGCGATAAGGTCTCAGACAATACACCCCTCCTGCAGGACGCCCCGCAGGCGGAAGTTGGTGAGGAGCGGCGCGATCAAGGGGCTTCCGCCGGGCGGCGCGGTGACCGGAGTAGCGGCGCCCTCGGCCGGTAGAGCCAGAGCTGCTTAGACCGGTGGTGGACCGGGCGGAGGTGGGGGTTGAGGAAGGAGAGCCTAGGCGCGAGGGCACTCGAGGAAGGAGAGCTCGGAGAGGGCCCCACTTAGCCTTCGCCGCCCGGGTGTCCGCAAACCGCTCCGGGACAGTGGGGGCGGGCGAGGACCGCGGGCCAGGCCCTGCGGGTGGCGGGGGTGGGACCTCGCCAATTGCAGCCCCGCGGCGCCTGGGCAGGGAGCTGCGGGGCGCCGCCGGCAGTGGGCTGTTGGCTGTTTTCGGTAGTATCAAGTGGGGGATCCCGTGGGAGGATGACCTGCCGGAGAATCTGCAAATCAATGAAACCAGTGAGCACAGGGCTGGACACAGTACCCAGTCTGAGAGCAAGGAAAAACCTGCAAATTGACGGGCTGGAAGAGCCTCTGGCTCTTCCTCTCTGTCACCTCCGGGTTTTCGCAGCTGCAGTCCGCCAGCATGTGATCTGGTAGCTCCTTGGGCGAGGATGAGAGACAAAAAAGCACTGAGGTTTACATTTGTGAGCATCCGGGTGGAAATCATTGCATAACCCAGGGAATATCTTGAAATTGTGCGGCAAGAGATTAAAAGTGCTGCGCACTGTTTTCTATGGTCATGCGATTTAAGTTACAAACGGTTACTCTCAAAATATAGCTATAAAGTTCTAAGGTAACTTGCCAAAGGTTTTGCAACAAATAGAAAAGTAGAAACTTCACAACGCATCCCCTTTGAATTCGAGGGAATTAAAATCTTTTTCTTTTTGATACTTTTGTAATGTAACTTCTTAAAGTACCTAATTAAAACTAAACAATAACACAGTTTGTGTGCATACTATAGTTGCAAAGACGAGTACATGAGAAACAATTGAATTAGAAATTTGACTTTTCCTGGCCGAGAGCAGTATAGTTCTGTGACATCATTTTTATTTAACATTACCAGATGGCAGCAGTAGAGGTGGCAACACTGTAGCTCCATCTGGCAGCTGGGAGATGGTTTTGGTGGACACTCATGTAAATTCTGTACCACAGTGACATTTCACTGGGAGTTGGACTTAGTTCCATAAACTATTCTTTTTCTGTGGCATATAGTGTTACATTTCTATCATTTTCTTCCATAAAAGAATCTAGTGTGAAAATACAGAAACAAATGTCATAATAAAAATGTTCCCTAGATACTACTAAAGTCTGTTGCAGTTTGGATGGAGATATATATATATAATTTTAGCTAAATATTAAACATCATTAGTGGTCAAGAAAGTGCAAATTAAAACCACAATGAGTCATTACATCCCCACTAGAATGGCTAAAACTTAAAAAGCTAAAGATACCAAATGTTGACAAAGACTTTGGAAACTGGCAATTTAAAGTTAAGCATACATTACCATAATATAGCAGCTTTATTTATAATAGTAAAAAAACTGGCAACAACCTAGATATCCATCAACAGCGAATGGATGAACCAATAGAAGTGTGTCCATAGAATAGAATACTATTCAGTAATAAAAAGAAACTTCTGCTACACATGATAAACAATAACCTTCTAGATTGAAAGTTTTTCTGAAAGAATTTATTGAGCCATGTGCTAGCCAGGAAAAGGACCAAATCCTGGAACGTACAGTCTAAACCATCAGCAACAGGCCTAGATGGAGAGGACAAGCATGCCCTCTGTCCTGGTATTGATGGGGCTCTTATATGCAATGAGTTTGGGGAAGAAAAATGTAAGTTTTTTAAAGTATATTTTATTGATTTTACTATTATAGGTGTCCCATTTTTTCCTCCCCTTTATCCCCATCCACTCAGTACCCCCATTCCCTCCAGCATTCCCCTCCTCCCTTAGTTCATGTCCATGGGTCATACATATGCTTTAGCTTCTCCACTTCCTATACTGTTCTTAACCTCCTCATCTATTTTGTACCTACCAATTATGCTTATTCCCTGTACCTTTTTTCCCATTCTCCCCCTTCTCCACCATCCTTGCTAATAACCCTCCATGTGATTTCTATTTCTGTGATTCTGTTCCTGTTCTAGTTGTTTGCTTAGTGTGTTTTTATTTTTTTATGCTCAGTTGTTGATAGTTGTGAGTTTATTGTCATTTTACTGTGAATAGTTTTGATATTCTTCTATTTCTTAGATAAGTCCTTTTAACATTTCATATAATAAGGGCTTGGTGACAATGAACTCCTTTAGCTTTATCTTGTCTGGGAATTTATCTTATCTATCTTTATCTGCCCTTCCATTCTAAATGATAGCTTTGCTGGATAGAGTAATCTTGGATATAGGTCCTTTTCTTTCATCACTCAATATTTCTTTCCAGCCCCTTCTTATCTACAAGGTTTCTTTTTAGCAATCAGCTGATAGTTTTATGGCACTCCTTTGTAGGTAGCTGTCATCTTTTCTCTTGCTGCTTTAAGGTTCTCTCTTTATCTTTAATCTTTGGCAATTTAATTGTGATGGTGTGTTCTTCTTTGGGTCCAACTTTTTTGGGGCTCTCTAAGCTTCCTGGACTTGTATGTCTATTTTCTTCACTAGATTGGGGAAATTTTCCCTCATTAATTTTTCAAGTAAGTTTTCAACTTCTTGCTCTTCCTCTTCTCCTTCTGGCATCCCTATGGTTCAGATGTTGGAATGTTTAAAGTTGTTCCAGAGGTTCCTAAGACTCTCCTCACTTTTTTTTGAATTATTATTTCTTCATTCTGTTCTGGTTTATTTCTTCCTTCTGTTCCATATTGTTGATTTGAGTTCTCATTTCCTTCCCTTCACTGTTGGTTCTATGTATATTTTTCTTTATTTCACTTTGTATAGTCTTCACTTCTTCCTTTATTTTGTAGCCATACTGAATCATTTCTGTGAGCATCCTGATTACCAGTGTTTTGAACTCTGCATCTGATAGGTTGGCTGTCTCTTCATCACTTGGTTCTGTTTTTGGAGTTTTGATCTGTTCCCTCATTTGGGCCATATTTCTTTGTGTTGGTGCACCTGTTACGTTGTATGGGGCAGAGCCTTGGGTACTGGCCAGGGCGGGGCAACCCATGTCACTGCACTGTGGCACTGTATGAGGGGAAGTGGTCAGAGAGAGAACAGTGCTGCTTGCCCAGCTCTCACCACACTTTCAGTCACTTCCCCTGCTTCCCACAAGTGTGTTGTGCCCTTCTGGTGCTGCCCTGGTGCTGATTCCCAGGTGGGTGAGTTTGTGTACATTCTAGGACCCTTTGGACCCCTCCTACAGACTCCCCCATGACACTAGCATTATCTCCCGCCAACACAACTTCCATAGGTTTTTATAGCCAGAGATTTTGAGGCTTTATTTCCTGGCACTGGAACCCCAGGTTGCAGGGTCTGTCTCGCTCCCCAGTTATTCCTCATAGTTGTATCCACACACAAATGTGGGACCACCTGGTCTGCCAGCCTCACCCCCGCAACCCGTCCGCCAGCTGCCACCTTGCCATGCAGCCTGTCTGCCCCCGCTGCCTGTCCCTGCCCCTCCTACCAGTCTGGATGAATGTTTCTTCTATAACTCTTGGTTGTCAGAATTCCATACAGTTTGATTTTCTGGCCATTCTGGTTGTTTTCTGTTTTTAAATTGCTGGTTATCCTTCTTTTGGGTGTGAGAGGAAGCAAAGCATATCTACCTACATCTCCATCTGGACTAGAAGTTCCAAAAAATGTAAGTTGTCTTGAAAGAATTTACATAGACTATAGATAAAGGGGTGGAGCTATGAAGTGGGGCTAATTTGGGGATAGCGTACAGTCCATAAGGAAGAAGTATTTACTACTTTTGTTTATTGATTTGAGAGAGAGAGAAGCATCCATCTACCATTCCACTTATTTATGCATTCACTGGTTGATTCGTACATGTGCCCTGACCAGGGATCACACCCACAATCTTGGCATATGGGGATGATGCTCTAACCAACTGAGCAACCTGGCCAGGGAATGTTTACTGCTTTTTTTTATTGGTTGTGGACAACAGTCCAGAAAGTTTATGCATAAGCAGGATGCAATGTTATCCAATGGTGGTGGACTGTGTCTTTTTAGAAAAGAGATGAAATAGCCATCTGGAAGTTGATTCATAGTTTCAGCATACATTTAGGAATATGAGTAGTCTTTTGTTGGTTTCTTGCTCTCAATTCTATTAACTGATTAACCTCCCTTATCTCCTGCAGCCTAGTGTAATTTAATTTAGGACATCTCAGAATTTTGCCTCGTCACACATAACTACCTGGACAAATCTCAAAACACTGAGAAAAGAAGCCACCATGTTAGTGTATGATTCCATCAGCACGAAGTTCTAGAATAAGCAAAACTAATCTGAAATAACAGAACGCACACCAGTAGTTGCCCAGAAGCAATAGGCAAGAATTGACAGCAGAGGCACTAGGGTACTTATTGTGGTGATAGAAAAATTCTACATCTCGATTGGGATGCACAGATATATATATATACACATTCATCAAAATTCACTAAACTATGAGCTTGAAATGGGTGCATTTTATTGTATGTAAATTGTACCTCAATAAAATTGATGCCAGAAGAAAAAAACTAACTCATAACATTGCTTTTAGAAACTATCCCAACTTGATTCACGGGTTGAGCATATAGCTCTTAGGCCTGTTCCTCCTAACTTGACATGACTGCCTTCATCATAGCAATTTCCCAACAATTTTATTCTTGACATACTCTCTGGAGAGCAAAAGTGAAGTAAAAATAACAGCAACACCTTATTTGTCTATTTAAAATATGATAAAGGTTTTAGAGAAGAGGAACGTACAGTTATAGGACATTGCATTAATCAATGATGTTTTAAATTAGCTCTGTGTCTGAGATGCTGTGAGCAGGAGGACGAAAGAGGAGCAGCAGGAGAAAGGTGAAAAGGTAGAGACGAGCCTGACAGCTTTACAGGAGGTACCAGGTGCCTCCTTTTACTCTCATTTTGGTGGTGCTCACCTGTCTTGGCTTTAGCAATAATGTCTACCATGTACAGTATAATAGGAGAAACAACATAACTCTTAGTTATTTTTCCACTTTAAAAATTTTTTCATTAAAAAGTTTTAATTAAATTTATTGGGACAACATTAGTTAATAAAATTATAGGTTTCAAGTGCACAATTCTATAATATATCAAGTGTATATTGTATTGTGTGTTTACCACCCAAAGTCAAATCTCCTTTTGTCACTATATATTTGACACCCTTTACCCTTTACTACCTCCCTCCATGCCTCTTCTCTCTGGTAACCATCATACTATTGTCTCTATGTCTGTGATGTTTTGTCTTGTTTGTTCATATGTTGCTTTCAGTTTTATATCCCAGTGTGAGTGAAATCATATGGTTCTTGACTTTTTCCATCTGACTTTGCTTAGCATGATATTCTCAAGAAATATCCATGTTATCGTAAGTGGAAGTATTTCATCTTTTCCTATGGCTGAGTAATGTTCCGTTGTATACATGTACCACATCTTCTTCATTCAATCATCTATCAAAGGACACTTCAGTCATTTCCTTATCTTGACCACCATGAATGATGCTATAATGAATGTAAGGGTACATATATCTTTACAAGTAAATGTTTTCAAATTTTTCTGGTAGATAACCAGAAGAGGTATTGCTGGGTCCTATGGTAACTCTATTCTTAATTTTTCTAGGAATCTCCATACTGTTTTCCATAGTGGCTGTGCCCGTTTATATTCCTGCCAGCAATAAATGAAGGCTCCTTTTTCTCCACTGCCTCTCCAACACTTGTGATTACTTGTCTTGTTGATAATAGCCCTTCTAACAGGTGTGAGGTGGTGTGTCGTTTAGTTTTCACTTGCATGTCCCTAATAGCTAGTGAAATTGAGCTTCTTTTCTTATGTCTCTTGGCCATTTGTTGGCCTTCTTGGGAGAAGTGTCTGTTCAGGTCCTCTGTCCATTTTTTAAGTTGGATTGTTTGGGGGGTTTTTGTCATTAAGTTGTATGAGTTCTTGATATATTTTTGGATATTAACCCCATGTCAGAGCTATTATTTCTCTGAGTAAATACCTTCTCCTATTTGGTTTGTTGCCTTTTTGTTTTGACAGACTCTTTTATTGTAAGTTTAGTACCTAGTTTTCTTCCATGTATTTTATTGTTTCAGGTCTTGTATTTAGGTTATTTGGTCCATTTTTGTGTTAATTTTTCTATATGGTGACAAATAGCAGCCTCGTTTCATTCTTTTGCATGTGGCCTTCCAGTTTCCCCAGCACCATTTATTGAAAAGTCTTTCTTGGAGACTTCCGCCAAGATGGAGGCGTAGGTGGAAGCACTGTACCTTCTCTCACAACCAAGTTTAAAAACAGCAAAGTTTTAGCAACGAAAAGGCAGCCAATCCACAGAAAATTGAACTACACGGAAGTCTGACAACAACGAACCCTTCAGCCAAACTGGTAAGAGAGGCAGAGCCAGCAGCAGAGCAGGGGTTAGGCAGGAAAGATCCACCAGACCGACCGGGGTGCTCAGCCCAGATGCACCAGCAGCAGTGGGCGGATCCCAGGTGTGGAGTAGCAGCAGGCGGACCCACTGAGGGCACAAGGCAGCGGACCCACTGAGGGCTGACCATGGTCACACATTCGCGTGCAGATAAACCGGTGAAGGAGCAAGCAGTGAGACGGACTGCGCAGGCCCCAGGACCACACAGGCCCCAGCGGCAGGAAGCAGCAGGCGGAACCGCCATTGTCCCTCTCTGACCCCACCCCCACATACAGCATCACAAACCAGCAACCTGGGTGGCCCTGCCCTGGTGAACACCTAAGGCTCCGCCCCTCATACATGACAGGCATGAACAGATCAAAACATGGCTCAAGAACAACTCAGAGCCCCAGAGGCAATAAATCTAAGTGATGAAGAAATAGCAAAACTTTCAGATGCACAGTTCAAAACACTGATGATCAGGATGCTCACAGAACTGGTTAATTTTAGTCACAAATTAGAGCAACATATGAAGGCGAAACTAATTGAAATGAAGGGAAATGCACAGGAAACCAATAGTGATGGAAAGGAAACTGGGACTCAAATCAAAGGAGTGGAGCAGAAGGAGGAAAAAAGTGACCAAACAGAAAAGGATAAAGAAACAAGAATTCAAAAAAATGGAGGAGAGGCTTAGGAACCTCCAGGACATCTTTAAACGTTCCAACACCTGAATTATAGGGGTACCAGAAGGGGAAGAGGAATAGCCATGAGTGGAAAACTTATTTGAACAAATAATAAAGGAGAACTTCCCCAATCTGGCAAAGCAAATAGACTTCCAGGAAATCCAGGAAGCTCAGAGAGTCCCAAACAAGTTGGACCCAAGAAAGAACACAACAAGGCATATCATGATTACATTAGCCAAGATTCAAATGAAGGAGAGAATCCTAGAAGCAGCAAGAGATAAGGGGACAGTCACCTACAAAGGACTTCCCATCAGACTGTCAGTGGATTTCTCAAAAGAGACCTTACAGGCAAGAAGGGGCTGGAAAGAAGTATTCCAAGTCATGAAATCCAAAGACCTACATCCAAGATTGCTCTATCCAGCAAAACTTTCATTTAGAATGGGAGGATAGATAAAGCGCTTCTCAGATAAGATTAAATTCAAGGAGTTCATCATCACCAAGCCCTTATTATATAAAATGTTAAAGGGATTTCTCTAAGAAAAAGAAGATTAAAAAGATGAACAGTGAAAGGACAGCAAACTCACAGTTATTAAGAACCACACCTAAAATAAAAGCAAACTAAGAGGACAGCTAGATCAGGAGCAGAACCATAGAAATGAAGATCACATGGAGGGTTCACAACAGGGGAGTGGGAGGAGGAGAAGGTACAGAAAATAAGTAGCATAGATGATATGTAGAAAATAGAGAGGGGGAGGACAAGAATAGTATGGGAAATATAGAATCTAAAGAACTTGAGACACATGGTCATAAACTAAAGGGGGGGAATGGTGGGTGAGAGGGTGTGCAGGGTGGAGGGGAATGAAGGGGGGAATAGAACAACTGTAAGTGGCATAATCAATAAAATATATTTTAAAAAAAGAAATGTCTTTCTTGCTTTTCAATGTATGTTTTTGGCTCCTTTGTCAAAAATATTTTTGTCCATATACATGTAGTTTTATTTCTGGGCTGTCAATTCTGTTCCACTGATCTGCATGTCTGTTCTTCTGCCAATACCAAGCTGTTTTGATTATTGCTGGTATTTGTACTATAATCAGAAGTCAGGGAGTGTGATGCCTCTGGCCTTGTTCTTTTATCTCAAGGACTGCTTTGGCTAATCACTGTCTTTTATTTTATGGCTCCATACAAATCAGATTATTTTATTTTTCTATTTCTTTGCAAAATGCCATTGGGGTTATGATAAGAATTGCATTAAAACTGTATATTTATTTGGGTATATGGCCATTTTAACTGCATTGATTCTTCTAATCCATGAACGCAGAATATCTTTCCAGCTTCCTGTGTCTTTTTCAGTTTTTTTCCTTTTATATTGTTTTGCTTGTATGCTGCTGCCAGTGTATATAAAATAGTCATTCTTGTCAAATAAGAAATTCATAAAAATTCATTGAGGTAGATGTTAAGGACTGACAAAAGCAGAATTTTGTATAGTGTGGCACAGGTTACAGGGATAAGCTTTTTGTACAGGCTTCAAATTTAGCTCTCTTTGAATATTCCCCAGGTCACGAAAAGTGATTTAGAACCCCTTCAAAGATTCTTTTCACTACAAAAAGGAACAGACTTTCTGGGGTCTGAAGGGATTGGTACTTGAAAGTATCTGCAATCAGCAAGGGGTCATGTTGAGCATTCCACAGACAGAATTTGTTTCTAATCTCAAAACTTCATGGGTTGAGCCCGGCCTCCACCTGGAGCTCTTGAACTACTTCCTTCATAGTGATGGTGTTGCAGAACAGAGGTCCAAGGGGGCAATATTTGGCCCACCCAAGAACACCAAAAACTGTTACAGAACAGATGCACCAGGGCCCAGACTCCAGAGGATGGTATACTAATACCATCCAGACCCCCTACTGGGCCCGATCGGCTGTCCCCAATTGGAAAGACATCTCTCAATGCCAGAGATTTGTGAAAAGGAAAGGAAATGTTTATTTAATGCTATACAGACCTAATATCTTCATTAAAATATCAAAGTCCTTTAGGATATCCACCTACGCACACAGTGCTCCCTTCTCCCCGTGTCCTAACTCCAGGTACCATAAATCAGGAAAAGAGCACAGGTCTGTTTTTCCTGGATGTTGGTACTGTCAGCTCTGTCGCTGTCCAGGCAGGATCTCCAATTAATCTGAAGTCATGCAGCACCTTCTCACGGTCCACTGGCAAGAGTTCTTTGTGCCCATTTTTCCAGGCAAAGTCTCTCCTGCTTCCCGGGCCAAAGGGACCACCCCAAAGCCACATGGGCCTCTTCTACCAAAGCTTCAGGGGTCCGCACTCCACCAAGAGCATGTGGCTTTCTTTTTCACCTGGCTGCAGGGGTCCCCACTCTGGCAAAGCCACATGGCTCTCTTTTACCTGGGCAAGAGGGGGTCCTCACTCTGCCTAAAACTGTGTGGCTCTCCCCTCAATGGCTGTGTCTGGGTTTAAATCCCCGCACCATATAAATCCCCGTGCCAGTCTTCCTCTGTACCCCTATTTCTGACTCCTCCTACGATCAGTTACACCTACCAGTGTTCCTATATTATTGCAAGTTTACTGGGCTGCCATCGTGAGTCTGGGCAGGTATGGCCCCATGTTCTAGAGCCAATCTTCTCCAAGTTCCCATCCAGGTGTTGTAACTTGGGGGACCTGCCCCCCATTTACATCTTGGGGGAAGTGACTTCATCCCCCTGGCTCCAAGCCTGGCCATAGCCATCTAACATATCCAAGTGACCCACCAAAGGCTATAGATATGTTAAATGACCATGCCATGGATTAGCCACAAGGCTGTGGCTGTACAAAACAGCCCTGCATGGTCCTGCTCCATGTGTCCCTTCCCCCAACTCACACCTGTGGGATAAGGGGTGAGGACATCTTATATGTCTCTCCAATATTCCTATACACCTTGAGTTCTGGACACCATTCCAAATTCCTTCTTTTGCCCCCTGGCCCAGCTGCACCCTGTATCAATGGCACTGGAGGAACCAGATGTGGCACACGCACAAGCTGGGCGGATTTGTCAGTAGTGGGTCAGTTGGTCATGGGTCTGTGGGGCCAGATGGCAGGGCAGCAAAGCAAGGGGCCCAATTTATTTTAATAATGTCTTGTACTTTTCACTGTATAGGTCCTTCACATCCTTTCTTAAGTTTATTCCTAGGTGTTTTTGTTCTTATTGAAACTGCAAAAGGAATCTTTATATTCATTTCTTTTTCTGAAATTGTATTGTTAGTATATAAGAACACAATGGATTTTTAAAATATTTTAATTAAATTGTGCCCTCTATATTAACTTTGCATGTTCACAAAAGAATGGGTGTTTTAAAAAACAAAAACCTCCCTTCCATGTCAGTACATACAGACACAGGAAAAGTTCCCAAGACTGAAAATCTACTTCCCTAAACTCAGAGACTGAAAATCTACTTCCCTAAGTGCAGGGCAGGGTAAGACCCAAGAATGAAGCTCCAGTCTGGTGATTAATAGAGTATATTAAGAGAAACTTACATATGAGGCACGTTTGGGGTGGCAGCAAGACTAAATGGATCCTTGTACTACTTGGCATGTGCCAGATAAGTATGCAGAAAAAGACAGGATGGTCACTGGAACTGGTAAGCGACTAGTCCCAGGAACAAATACTTTACTTGCTTGACTGGGCGAGGACAATGACCTATTTATTCCAGGAGCCAGCATGTAGCAGGAAGAGGAAGGGTGCTGATTTGCACCGACTGCCACCATCAGACAGTCTCTGAGAGGGGGTTGTGTAAGCAGTCTCCATGGTGGCCCAGGTCTAGCTCAGGGGCATTCGTCCCATCATGGAACAACTCCACAATTCAGAATTAGTTTTTTTAGGTTTGATGGCTAAAGGAGTAAATCTTCAGCAGTCCTAAAAATTTCTCTTTCCATGTGTTTACATAATTTTATCTATCTTTTATGTTAGTTTCTGTAACAAACTGATATGAAATTAGTTGTACCTTTTCTATGCCTAAGTGTATTGTTTTGCATTTCAGAAGAGAAAGTCAGATAAAATGTCAGTCATAAAATTTGACAGCACTTAAAAGACCTTAGAAACCACCCACCATTTGGTGGCATATCCTTTCATACATAAACACCTGAGGGCCAAAGAAGTTAAGTTCCCCAGAAAGTTCCCAAAGATTGCATGTAGCCCTACCAAGGTATCAGGTCAGAGTTCTGGATTTTAGTCCCACCTTCTTTCCTTGACACAACACTGCCACACTTGCATTATGTTTGAGAAATTCCTATTTGCAAAATGCTTAATCATTTTTGCTTGATCCTTCACAAATTTGAAAGTTACCCACTTCACCATGAATAAGAGGACATGGCTTTAAATTATGCATAGTGTTAAGAATTAATACCTCTCAGGTTGACATGATAGAATTCTCAGTAACCCTACTGTGGTTTGCCTCTCAAGCAGTTGCTTTTAGTACTTAGCCCCGTCGGTTTCAGAGATGCACACAGAAATGATATGGGAAGGGTAACTCAGTGTTCATAAACAAAAGGAAATCTATAGATTTTTCTACCTAATTTATGTAGAAGGAGGGAGAGAATTAGGCAAGGAAGAGCAAAGCTTCCCCCTCACATAAAAATTCTTTATTCCTCACCAGTTGAAGGTTTGCTTTTATATGAATGAGATATGTCTTATATTTAATTGAGTGGATTTTCAAAATACTGTTGCACCAGAAATGAGCTCATTCTGTTGGAGAAGTAAGCTTTAGGACTTCTGAGTCATTTCCTTGTGTTTAAAGGCAGAACATGGGTATGGAGCCAGAGTCACTAATTTAATTTCCAGTCCCAGCTCTACTGACTAGCTTTGTGAGTTTAGCAATTACCCAACTTCTCATGCTTTTCTTTTCTATAAATAAGGGAAAATAATACACCTGATTCATAGGGTTCTTGTGAGGATTAAATAAGCTAATAGAAAGTACTTAGAGAAAAGTTTGGCACAGTGTTAGTTACTATTATTATCATCATAATCATCATCATAAATAAAGACCATCTGGATCTTCAATTCCTCAGAGAAGCTGTAATCCATAAAATGAGGGCCCATTTTTCACTGTCACACTCTGTAGCAACCTGTGATTTTTCTAGCTTAAAATAGTGCATGCTGTGCTTTCATTGATTTTGTTCTTGGGTTTGTTTGTTTGTTTGTTTGTTTGCCTCTACTATTCTGTTAGGAGTGGCTTACATTCAAGGTTCAGTTACTCAAGCATTGAGTTTCACAAATATGCTTTGTGTGTGAATATAGTCTTAAATATAAGGTATGCAATGCTGGTAAAGAGCAACCATATTTCAGGATGAAGGGAAATTGCTTTGGGTCATGTGATAATCAGTGTTAATATTAAAGTCATCTAGTCCATTTTAATGGAATTTAATGTTTTCATATTTCTTCTATTTAAATAGTAATTAATTTGGGAGCTAGGTATTCATAAGGATTTATCAGAAATTAATTAGCCAAGGCAGGATAAGACCAGTTGAGTGTTACCCTTTATAAAGTCAAAACATTTTCTCCATTTAGGTAGGGAGTCTTTTCTAATGCAGTTCCCTTGCCAAGGAGAATCACTAGATCTAGTGCCCGCTGTCATCATCTTTGCACAGGTAGTTCCCCTCACCATGGGTTTTCCAGCTCAGTCAGCGCTTCGCTGTTCAGTATTTCCTTGCTCCTCACCTATGCCCACACCTCTCACTAGAACACCCTTCCACAGTGAGTAAATGCCTGACACCTCCCGTTTTTCCCCAGTCTTGCCTCGCCACTTATACCTCCTTGCTTCAACAGAAACCTGCCTTCTGGGCATCCCAGTGTCACTTTGCACTGCCACTTTCCACTGCTTTCTCAAGAAGTAATCATTTTCTCTAGCCTAGTATTTATTGATGAATTGACTCCTCCTTATTCCACGTTGATGCTTCCAGACCAGTACCCCTCCACTGTCAATGCCTTTGGGCTACATCACTTTTCCCCTACATTGTTGTGTCTTCTACCCACTTGCTGGCACTTTGCTTCATTCATCAAACATTTGCCATCTGACACCCCTCCATCTTCTACACTTTATTTCTTACCATTATCCTGAGTGACTTTTCATCCAACACCATGTCCCCTCAGTTCTCTGGACTCCTACATGTCCAATGACTTCCTTCCCTCCTGTCCTTACAGAGCTCTTGTATTTTATTGTACATTTTTTTAAACCATTAGCACTCTCCATTTCACTGCCTAGTTGGGTCAGAATCACAGTCCAACACTATTTTCTTGCCAGTTCTTTCAAATTCCCTTGCCCTGTGCTTTGTCACCACCCCCATCTCAGTGTCCTGTCTTCTTTCCTAGTGCCTCCTTCTGAGCACAGGTGTGCAATTGTTCAAGGTCACACACTAGGGCAGATTGTTCCCACCAATTTTGCACGGGTATCTACTCATTTGGCAATCCTGTACGTTTCACAGGGAACTTCACACCCCTATTTTTTCTAACAATCTCTGACTTTCTCCCCAACACATAATCTCTCATGAAGAGAAATAACTTAAATTCCTAACAAATGACCTCAATTCTTAATATCCAAAAAAGGCAATAATAATAATTAATAACAGTTCAGAGTTATTGAAGGTTTATTATGTCCTAAGCACTGTTCTAAGTATTTTACATGTACCAACTTAGTTAATCTTTATAATAGCCCTTATACAGGGCAACTCACTTGGAGAAGCACCTAGTAAGTACTCAATAAGTATTAGCTATTACTTTTTGTTATTAAACTCAATACCTGCTATCTCACTCACAGTTGCTACAGTACCATAGTCCAGCCACATTAAATCATTTGAAGTTTCCTGCTCTCCCTGTGCTTGCCTTTCTTATTTTCATACTTCAGTACATACTGCTGTCTTTGTTTGCATTGTTATACCTCTTCTAACCTTTCTAGTGACTTTTTGCTCATTAGTGAACACTCAGCACATATGTACTTTCTCCAGGAAAACTTCCCTGACTCCCATACACACACACATGCACTGTGGCACTTTATCTTATTGATATAACTTTCTCCAGCATCAACAGGAAAGGAACTCACTTTTACTGGATGCCTACTATACTGCTTCTACAGAACTTCATTCACTCCACACAAAACCCAGTGAGGTATATGCTGATCGCCTCATTTTAAAGTTGGCAAATCTTGGAAAGAAAACTTAAGTAACTTCCCCAAAGGTACACAGCAAGTGAAAATCAGAACCGAAGTTCATTTCCAGGTCTCCCTCACTGTAAATTAGCCTGTGTTCTTTCAGCTACACCCACTCCACATTTCCTGAGTTTAAGCCATATTTGAGAAGCTGGTATTTGTTTTGATGGGAGCTCTGTTCATTATGCAAGCATGATTTTCCTTTGAACTTGATTTCAATGTGACTGATGCTCAATGGATGCTATCTCTTTTCATCATGCAAGAATGCTTTTGTGAACACATTTCAAACATTATCCACATTCACAGGCACATTTTGGTTTATTGCTACACTTTTATGAAATAAAATTTTTCTGACTGATTTGTGATCAACAACCATTTTTATAAAGATAGTAACCATCTGTTTTTAATATTTCTTAAAACCTCATGTTTGTATACTCTGTAGCATCTGTGTTGGCTTTTTATTTTCTTATTATTGACTGAGCCCCAAAAAGTTAAAGTTGCCTGACCTAACTTCTAGGTCAGATTTTCAGTAATATCACTAATAATTTGAAATCATTTAAATACCTTTTCTTTACTTCCCAAGCTTCTAGCCTCATGTATTATTCACATGATGAGGTATATCAGAGTCCAACTCAAGCAACATGTAGGGGGAAATAATAACATACAGTAAAATAAGGTCACTGCAAATAAGGATAGAATAGAGTAATAGCATTACAAATTTAGGGTAAGAGAATAACTAATAACTTCATTCCTCCCTTTTACTCTCTCCCACATCTAATACATAGGCAAGGGCTGTTGGTCTTCCTTTAAATTTATCTCAAATCTGCCCATTTCCTTCCATTGCCTCTGCTCTGCTCTGCTCCAGTTTAAGCCACCTTCATCTCTTACCTGGAAAGCTGCAATAGTCCCTTCAGTAATCTCCCTGACTCTGCGTCCCCTACCCCCATTCAAACTTCCCCCCTTTGTAATCTCCACACAGCAACCAGAGAACCAGCTCTTTAAACCATAAATCACGTCACTCCTCTGCTGAAGTAGATGAACTTTGTATGTTGGCAAAGCAGACTGTATGTAAATCTAGATTTTTCTTTCTTCAAATTACTCAAAGTAGCACATTCTAATAACCCAAATTTGTTTAGATTATGAGTACTCATCAGACTTCTATTATTGTCTGAGAAAAAATGATGATTTATAAATGTGCTCTTGCCCCAGCTGAGTGGCTAAGTTGGTTGGAGCATCCTCCCATACACCAAAAGGTTGCAGGTTCAATTCCCTTTTCAGGGAACATACCTAGGTTGCAGAATCAGTCCCTAGTTGTAGCACTTACAGGAGGCAATTAATCAGTGTTTCTCTCTCCCCCTTCCTCTCTCTCTGTAAAATCAATAAACAGATCCTTGGGTGAAGATTGAAAAAACAAATATGCTCTCCTATTAAACATGCCTTGTAGTATTCAAACTGTCCTTACCTGGACCACTGCCTACTTGGTTGGGGCAGAGAACAAATGTATCTAGATTCTGGTAACAGAGACAGTATGAATAGAGCCTTAGAAATGCATCTCTCCTGGGTCTGGACCTAACTGGCAGCAGTGCCATAATTCTGCTAGCTCTGCTCCTGAAAAAGAAGCCAAGATACCAAATGAAAAGTTCTCTGTAAAAAGATGTAAATCTTGCACAGAGGAAAAATGATAGCAGTTGTTTAAGTGCATGAGGGCTTATGGAAAAGTTAGAATTGCAGTATATTAACATATACCTAAATATAGTGCCTTATTCATTAATGCTTCTGCATGAATCAGTCAGTCTGAATCAGTACCAAAACCTTGGTATGCTGAAAAATGTATTCTTGTTTGATGTTAGATCAGTGAAAACAACAGGATTCCTGAATAGGTGAAAATATATGTATGTTCTTATCACTACCAAATGAAATAGATATTCGTATCTTTAAACAGATAGTTTTCAAACACTCTGTGTTTACCAAATTTAAAGGTGTAAGACCTGGATTAGCCAGTTCTTTTTGTCTCTAAGAAGTCAATCACTTTTCCTGAATTCCCATTTCCTCACCCCATTATGCAACTCAATGGAAGAAGAAGAAAAGAGAAAATAGTGCATAAGCCTATGATTGGAGTTAAAAATAGGTCAGACTCCTCTCACATGATCCTTCTTTCACTGGCTCCCCTTTTTTTTAATCATTGTGGTACATGCACTTCTTTCCCTTTTTGCCATGGGCCTTTTAAGCATGATCAGCTGAGCAACGGTCACAGATGCTGCAACTGTCATAGAGTCTGCAAATTCGCTTCTGGATTCTTAAATACATTTAGTTTAGGAGAGCCTTCAGTATTAATCATGGCTTTTGATTCAATCTCAGCTTCTAAGGATACGTTTCAAGGTAAGAAATTCATCAAGAAGGGTTTCACACTCAGCATGAAATTAACAGTAAAGTTTTTGTGCTGTGCTGCATTTACAGTGCGGTGGCTACGGATCTGTAGTCAGTAGCATACGTGCTATTCTGTAGTGAGTATTCGAGGGCTTGCTGGCCATGTTTTAGACGTTTTTTAGAAATAGTGATACCATTAAACCCCCTTACTTATTTTTCTTATATTTTTGCCAGCCAACAGGAAGTAAGGGTTCCGTATTGACTCTGGACTAGAAACTTTTCTGAGAAAAGTTGACAAAGCTATAGCCTCCGTGCTTTAAGAAACTCTTATGTGTTGAATGTTTATCAAAACCACAGATACCAGGAACAAATTATTTTTGACAAGTATGTTTAGATATGCTTAATCTGATAATAGTCTCGGGAAAATATTCATGATTTAATAATTTGTGTATATTCCAAAATTAACATTTTGAGTAATTTAGACAATATCATCTAAGTTTTTCTTTTAATGAAAGTTTTTCCCCAATTTTTATTTCAGCTCCAGTATGCTGCTCTGTCCGTTACAACTTAGCAATTTTGGCCTTTTTTGGTTTCTTCGTTCTCTATGCATTACGTGTGAATCTGAGTGTCGCATTAGTGGATATGGTAGATTCAAATACAACTTCAGCAGATAATAGAACTTCTAAGGAGTGTGCAGAGCATTCTGCTTCCAATCAGGTTCTTCATAATCAAACAGTAAGTACTGTTATTTAAGTGAACAGTCTATCTTAATCCTAAAATACAGCCAGGTAAACATACTGAGAGATCTTTATTCATCCTATAAAAACCAAAAACACTTCTTCATGTAAATTCTGAATCACTTTCTTTTGTGTCTTCCCAGAAACTGGTTGGACAGTAACTTAGGACTCTAGCTATTGCTGCTGTGCCATCTGAAAAGTTGTTTGCCCATTTCCTCTATAAACATATCATCCTTGAAGAAAATTGGGAAAAACCTGTTTGACCTTTCAGTGGAGGGGTTCAGAACAGGCCTCCCCAGGATGTGCTACTTTGGCATGTGAATTATTTTGAGCTGAAGGTAGTCATGACCTTGTAAGCTCATGAGAAACTTTTACTTCTCCCTTAAAAATTTAAATTAGGGGCCTTGTTTGTAGTAAGAGTTATCCAGGAGTAAAGTAACTTTTTATGACCTGTCTGTAGGGGAGGGCAAACTTCTAATTACTGAACCACTGCTCTGTCCTTCTTCAGTAGCCTCCTCTCCTGTGAAGTGCAAAGGTGCCCCCTCATCTCGGAATGTCCTGTGTATTCATTGAATGATTACTGGAAAGAGCTAATGAAAAATTAAAGAGATAAAAATTACCTAGAATTCTTAAATTCAGAGAGGATGCCCAAAAGTTTTTGTAAATGATTTATCTCATGAGCCCAGTGAGATAGGAAAATAAAATTTCACATTGCTCCTTCCTTCCCAAATCCAGAGCAATTGGTTACTGATCCTTTTTTCCCTAGGAATAGCCATTGCCTATGTCCTAAGGGACTGGGATGGCTTCCTGCCTGCCTGGGACATACGAGCTTTCAGTTCTTTCTTTTGACTCTCAGAGGGAATGACTCCAGAAGGCAATGACTTTTGCATCCTCTTCAGTCTGAGGGGAAGGAAGAAACTTTACCCTCCCGATTCTTCAGGCTGACCTAATAACCAAATAGACACGACACAGATTAACAAGAGAAAATAACAAAATTTAAAGCATACATGCACATGGGAATCCCACTTATATAAGAGAGTGAGAAACCTTACACACATGAGGGGTTCAGAGACAGAAAGTTAGAATGAGGCATGTATGGCATTGTGAGCTAAAGATGAGGAGAGGTGCCTGGGGGTTTCAAAACATCACTGCAGGACTGTAAGAAGAGCAGGTGTTTAGAAATTAGAAATTTGCTCTGCTCTATAGACAGGTCATAAAATGTTATTTCTGGTGGTAACTCATGGGCAAGCCCCCTAGTTCTTTGAGGGAGAGGTAAAGTTTCTTGTGAGCCTGCAGGGTCTTAATTGTCTTCAGCTCAAAATAATTCACATTCCAAAGTGGCACATTTTGAGGGGACCTGTCTGAACACCTACAAATCGATGGTATTGTTTATTACTGCCAGAAATATTTACTGTTTGTTCTAGCTGAAACCAGACAAGATACTTTTTTAATCAGAAATTTGACAAAATTGGAAGCTAGAGATTCAAAACCTGACAGGAACTTTAAAAAAGCCTCCTCCCCTAAGCTAAAATAAAAATGTATACTCAGAGGGAAAGAAGCAAATTAGGAAGACATAGTTGTCACTCAAGTTACAGCACAATTCCTTGAGGAATTGAGAATAACCGTTCTGATTTACAGTAAACATGGTGGCATAATTAAACATTGTTGCCTCCTCAGACAACCACATCAAAATTACAACTAAACTGTAGAACAACCATCATTCAGAACCATCAGAAATCGAGTCGAATGGAATTCCTACAACTGTGGAATTAAAGAAGAAACCAACTACAGAATTAAGGAAGAAACGGCATTGAGACTGACAGGAGGGGCAGAGATGTAGAACAGGCTGGTCCACACCCATGTGTGGCACATTCAAAAGCAGGAGGGATATCTCAGGAGCGAGGGGTCCCAGCCCCACACCTAGGCTCCCCAGCCCAGGGTTCCAGTGCCAGGAAAAGAAGTTTCCATAACTTCTGGCTGTAAATACCAGTAGGGATTGAGGCTGTGGGAGACATAAACTGCTGGAGTCTCAAGCAGTTCCTCTTGAAGGGCCCATGCACAAATTTCCTTGGACTCACTCCCTCTGAATTCCAACATGGAGGCAGTAGATTGAAAGACATCAGAGACATGGGGAGAAACTGAATTGTCTAGCATCAGTCATAAGGGCTAGAGCTGGGGAGGGGGGGCAGGGGGCGCAGCTTTCTTCCAGACAGAAGTGTTGGCAGAGGCTATTGTCCCTCCTCATACAGAGTCACAGAGCCAGCAGGCAGGGACCATATCTGAGACTCCATCAACCAGGCTCACACTGTTTGCCCCAACCTGGTGATTCCCAAAAAGTTGGCCCTGCCCCAGCCAACTTTTGGGCCCACCCAAGCTGTTTCCAGTGGCTTTTCCATATGGATTGCTTATCTTAGCCCATGCTTCAGAGTTTTCTAAATTCTTTCAACCAAGCAGCACCTAGCTTTAGCAAGCCCCATACCTCTCACTAAGTGGCTCCAAACCCAGCAGTTGCAGCAGCTAATCATGGTTCACAGTCGGGCCTCTCCTGGGCACCTCCAAGCTCAGCACAAGTAGGAGCCATCTACAGATTGCTTTGTAGTAATGCTGTGTGACCCTGGACAGAACACAGTTATTGACTGACCTTGTGCCAACAGCAATCAAGACTCAACTATAACAGGAAGATGTACACAGTTCACACAGTAGGCATACCTTGAGTACCTAGCTTGGGTAATAGCAGAGGCTGTGCCACTGGACCCTACAGAATATATAGTACAATAGGCCACTGTATCAAGCCTGAGGAATGTAGCAGTTCTACCTAATACATAGAAAGAAATACAGGGAGTCTGCCAAAATGAGGAGAAAAAGGAACATGGCCCAAATGAAAAAGCAAATCAAAACTCCAGAAAAAGAACTAAACAAAATGGAGACAAGGAATTTATTAGATGAAGAGTTTGAAACACTGGTTATAAGGATGCTCAAGGAACTTAGTGAGGACCTCAACAGCATAAAAAAGATCCAGTCAGAAACAAAGGATACACTAATTGAAATGAACAATTTTCAGGGACTCAACAGTGCGGTGAATGAAGCCAAGAATCGGAATATAAGAAAGTGATTTGGACTGTAAGGAAGCAAAAATAAACTAATCAGAACAGCAAGAAAGAAACACAATAAAATATGAGGATAGTATAAACAGTGTTTGGAACAACTTCAAGCATACCAACATTAACATCATGGGGGTGCTGGGAGGAGAAGGGAGAGCAAGAAGTTGGAAACCTATTTGAAAAAATGACAGAAAACTTCCTTAAATTTGGTGTTATATACAAGTCCAAGAAGCACAGAGAATCCCAAACAAGATGAACCCAAAGAGGCCCACACCAAGACACATCATAAGATTTGTCAGCTGATTTCTTAAAAGAAACTGCAGACTAGAAGAAATTGGCAAGAAATACTCAAAGTGATGAAAAGCAAAGACCTAAAACCAAGATTACTCTACCCAGCAAAGCCATCATTTAGAATTGAAGGGCAGATAAAGAGCTTCCCAGACAAGAAAAAGCTAAAGGAATTCATCATCACCAAACTAGTATCACATGAGATGTTTAAGGATCTTCCTTAAGAAGAAGATGATCAAAAAATGAACAATAAAATGTCAGTAAACACATATCTATCAACAATTGATTCTAAAAAAGAAAATACACAAGCAGAACAGAAACAGAATCATAAATACAAAGAACATTTTGATGGTTGCTAGACAGGAGGGTGTTAGGGGAATGGGTGGAAAAGGTGAAGGGATTCAGAAATACAAATTACTTGTTACAAAATAGTCATAGAGATGCAAAATACAGCATAAGGAAAAGAGTAGCCAAAGAGCATACATGTATGACCCATGGACATGGATAACAGTGTGGGGATTGCCCGAAGGAGTTGGGGGGGGGTTGATAGAGGGGGTGAAAAAAATGGGACAACTATAATAGCATAAACAATAAAATATAACTTTAAAAAAGAGTGAGTAACTGCCCCTATCTTCTTATAAATCTGTGAAACCAGAAATGTAAGTATGGAAGCAATTCAAAACCCTGTGACTTGAGACCACTGAGAAACAAAACTGGCCTTTTCCCAAAGCCATGGGAACTAAAGTTGGACAATTGGATGTAAAATTCAGAGAAATCACCACAACAGCTTATATATCATTGTGCCTATTGCAGAAAGATCACCAGATGCATTCAAACCTCAAACCAGGCGAAATCTATCAAATTGTCATTGGCTGCCTTCACTCCATCTGAAAATGATTCAAGCCAGACATCTAGAAATCTTCTTGACTGCCTGCCTTCAGAACTCAGAAACTGGGATTAATAGTCTGCTCAATCATTAACTATTGTTTTTCTTTTGTTTCCACAAGGATATTTCTTAAATACCTGATTGTTTGCACCATAGGCCTAACTTTGGAACCCACCTGTGTCACTGGCTTCTGAAATTAGATAAAACTTCAATGAAACTGAAAGACTGAGGGACAAATTTAATGAGACATGGAACAATCTATCAACCCAGCTTCTAGAATGTGTAACTTCTCAGAAGTTTCAAAGGCAGGACTGAAGGGATTCAGAAGAGGCCATCCCAAGATGTGCGATTTTTGTGTGTAAATTATTTTGAGTTGCAGTCTTGTGAGAAACTTTTACCTCTCCCTTAAAGAATTTAAATGAGGGGCTTTGGTCTATAATGAGTTATTACCAGAAATAGCCAGGGCAGACATCTAATTACTGAACATCTGCTCTTCTAATTGTTCTGCAGTGACTTTCTTCCCCCCACATGGAAATTGAACTTATCTTTAGTTCAGAAGGTCGTATGTACCTCATTTTCCCTGTCTGCTTCTGAACCTCTCAGGTAGGTGAGGTCTCTGACGCGCTCATGCATGTAGGTTCCCACACATACATAATTAAATTTGGTTATTTTATTTTGTTAATCTTTCCATGTACATCTAATTATTAGACTGGCCAAAGAACCTAGGAGGGTAGGAGAAAAATTTCTTCCTTCACACCAGAAAGTTTGATTATTTAAGATATTGCTGAATAGCTTTTGTAAGACTATTAGTTAACAGCTGTTTTACTTACAAAATCTACTATTTCAGGAGAGCTTAGATAATCTCAGCTGCAGACTGAAAAATAAGATCAGAGCAATTTCATAGGACATTCTTTTCCAAAATTTCTACATGCCTAAAGCTAAGTTACTTAAGTCATTTTTGCCTGCCTCATGTTATAGTAGAATTGATAAGTGTGTGTTCATCATTTGTTCAGAACTGAGTTTTAAACACTTTAAATACAGTCACGTGCCACTTAATGACAAGGATTCATTCTGAGGAATGCATCATTAGGCAATTTTGCCATTGTGTGAACATCACAGAGTACACTCACACAAATGTGGATAATACAGCCTAATACACACCTAAGCTATATGGCTATTGCAGTGTAGGGGAGGAAAAGTCATTTTCCCTCCACCTTTATGGGTTCTTGGCTAGACATCCCTGTGATAAAATACAGATTAACAGGAGAAAAACAAGTTTAACAGCATGTATGCTTCCTTTGTACGTGGGAGAGGCCCAGGAACACTGAGTTACTTGCGAAAATGGCTGAAGCCGCCACCTTAGGTACCACCTTCAGATGAAGACAAAAGAAAATGGTGGAGACCTGGGAAGTCAGTTGTTTTCTATTTACCTACTTCTAGAAGCTGCATGTCTGATCATGATGGTTCAGCTACTTTGTAGAAAGTTTGCTTGTTTGTCTTACTAAAAGGAAAAGCTCAGTAAACAAGAGTAAGTTTGTTGTGGAGATTTAAGTCATTTTCTTCTTCATTGATTAGAGTTTTTAGAGATGAGGTCATTCCCACCTTCCAGGTATAGAGAGGAAAACATCCTTTCAAATAGCATATCTTACAGATCTAAATGTCTTTTAAAAGGGTCACTTCTACTTGGTTTTCAAAGCTTCTCCTTTATCTGCTGTTTAAAATGCAATTGACCATCCTAAAATAATCCTTATGCTAAATAGTAATATTTTGGGGTAGCAAATTCTCCCTGCAGCTCCTAGGCTATCACCTATGTAGCATGTTACTGTGTTAAATACTGTAGGCAATTGTAACATCATGTTAAGTATTTGTTTAATGTGTTGCACTACAGTGTCACTAGGTGATAGGACTTCTTCAGCTCCATTAAAATCTTAGGAGACGACTGTCCCATATGTGTTCCATTACTGACTGAAATGTCATTATGTGGCACGTGACTGTATTTTATTTTGCTTATCACACAGGGAGACAGTACAGGGAGAAAAGCCTGGTGTCCTTTTTTATGAGTATATTTTCATCCATTTTCAGTGCTCACCAAGGAGTCAGATCACACTTGGGTGAGTCTCCTCTGCCATTTACAAACAAGAGCATTCAAGCAGGAAAAAGGTTTTTCTGCCCAAACAGGCACATGTGCAAAATAACGACACCAAAAATCTTTATATTTGACATGAATAATGTTGCAAAATACATATTTGGGTACATATCACCCACTTTCACCACTCCAACCTGTGATGTATAAATGTATTAAACTAAAGCTCTAGAATTGTACAAATAAGCTACAGATTGGTACTATAAACAAGGATAATTAGGGATTTGCTCTGTATCTTTCCCTTTGGCAAGTACTTTTGTTGCTCTAGCTACTTATCTTCATCAGCTTTACTAAAAAGAAGCCCTCAAATGGTTCTTGACATGTCAGCTCTGTTATACAGCTACATGTATTAAAGATGTCAGCTATTCAGGTCAGTTACCAAATGTTCATTATTACCTTACTATGTGCTGCTGCTAGTTACATTTTCTAGTCACATGACGTTTGGGGCTTGGTTTAAATTCTTACTCATTCAAATGCTTGGTCTGAAATGTGGAGATATTAATGATCTATATTTATCTAATAGTCAACATTAAGTGAATACTTAGTATATGTCAGACCTTACTTATATGCCTTTTTCATTTAATTTTGCCAGAACATAAGTCCAGTAAGTGATAGAGCTAGCCTGGAACCCAGGCCTGGCCTCAAAGCATGACTGAGCCATTACAATATTCTCCTACTTAGTAGCTTTCTGAATTGAGCCTGTGCCTCTTTTTTGAGCCTTCTCGGTCATGGTCATTACAAAGCCTCTGCAACTCATCCTACAGTCTAGTTTCATAAAATAGCAAGCCTTTTGTGTAGTTTTTGATTTTCAGTTACTTTCCATTCACTTCTAGAGACTGCATGTATGTATCATGGTGACTCAACCTACCTTGTAGAAAGTTGTGTGTTCTTCAGTCTAAAACAGTGGTTCAGAATTATTGTACATTTTTATATACTTACATGCCAGTAAGATAAAGGAACTGTTTAATCAAGGTCTTAAAAGGTTGGATTTTTTTTTCCTTCTACTCTTTGTAGGGTAAAAAGTACCAATGGGATGCAGAAACTCAAGGATGGATTCTCGGTTCTTTTTTTTATGGCTACATCATCACACAGATTCCTGGAGGATATGTTGCCAGCAAAGTGGGCGGGAAACTACTGCTAGGATTTGGGATCCTTGGCACTGCTGTCTTCACCCTGTTTACTCCCATTGCTGCAGATTTTGGAGTTGGAGCCCTCATTGTGCTCAGAGCACTGGAAGGACTAGGAGAGGTAATTTTTTTGTCTCCTGTTTTTCTTCTTACCCTATATCGCTTTCTTGTCTTCTTAAAGACAACATTCTTTAGTGTCATCATGAACCAAAAATTGATATTAGAAGATAATAGGGAATTATTTTTTCACTAGAAAATAATCTGAGTAGATTTCTTTCGTGGTCAATAAAGGCTGGAGTGGGAGCACCCTGGAATTGATAGCTTTACTCAAAGAGTAGAGAAAACATTTTCCAGGAGACATTTTACAGCTCTCCCTACTCTCTTATTATAGGAGATAAGAAAACAAAACACTATTAAAAATAGTTAAGACACACCTCCTGAACTTTTGCCACAGTTTATCTCTGCTGTGTCATTGATTGCACAAAATCTAAAACACGTTATACAGTAGATTATTGAATTGTCTCTTCTTTTAAATCTGTTGCTATGGGAAGAACTTTCTCTTTATCATTTGTTCTTTTTTGTCTGGTCCTCTAATTTAGAGACAGATGATCATTTTATATAACTTTCTTTGGTTCTGTGATTCTTCTGGTCTTTTTGTTGCTTTTAGAATTGTTACAGTTAATTTTATGTCTTCTTTTTCTCCCCTCCTGACACTTTTATCATTTTTTAAATTTTTAATTCTTTATTTTTTTTCCTTTCCACTTCACCTTGCATTTTATCATACATGTCTTCATCTTTAAATAATGATCTCTTTTGTTTCTAACTTAGAACTTCTATCTGTGAAACCAAGGCATAGATGTAGTTTGCTCTCTCTTAACACTTTTTTAACCCAAGCAAAATAGTGGCCTCTGGGTTTGGTGTAGAAAATGAAGGTTATTTTAGGTAGTAATATATTATGCTATGTTGGAAAGCCACTAACTGGAGTCATAAAAGCAGAATTTGAATAACAGCTTCACTGTGAAAACATTCAGTAAATCCTAATCTCTAGGCCTTGGTTCCGTCATTTTTTTTAAATTGAGACTAAAATACCTGCCCCATATTTAGTCACAGCTCAAGTTGGATAATTGTTACCGAACAAGAGGAGGTCCGAGGGAGGGGCAATACAATATTTGGCCCACCTAGGGATGCCCAAAACTGCTATACAACAGGGGCCCCTCCCGAAAACAAAATACTAAAATCTACTGGGCCCTTCTGTCCGCCGCCAATTGGAAAGATACCTCTTAATGCCAGAGATTTGTGAAAAGGAAACAAAATGTTTATTTAATGCTATTCAGGCCTAATGCCACCACTAAAATATCAAAGTCCTTTATGTATACACCTACACCCACACAGCGCTCCCTTCTCCCACTGTCCCAACTCCGGGTACTGTAAATTAGGAAAAGAGCACACGTCTGTATTGCAGGCTGCTGGCACCGTCAGCTGTGTCACTGTGCAGGATCTCGAGTTAATCCAAAGTACTGTGGTACCCTCTCATGGTCCACTGGCAAGAGTCCTTTGTACCCAGTTCCAGTCAAAGTCTCTGTTGCTTTCCAGGCCCTGAGGCCAAAGGGGGCACCTCAAAGCCACGTGGGCCTCTTCTACCAAAGCTGCAGGAGTCCGCACTGCACCAAAAGCATGTGGCTTTCTTCTTCACCTGGCTGCAGGGATCTCCATTCTGGCAAAGCTGCGTGGTTTTTCCCTTTCACCTGGGAAAGAGGGGGTCCACACCCTGCCAAAACCACGTGGCTCCCTCTTTCACCTCACCTAGAGGGGGTCCTCACTCTGCTGAAACCACGTTGCTTTCTCTCATCTGGCCAAGCGGGGACCCTTCATGTCTTGGAGCCAGTCTTTTCCAAGCTCCCACACAGGCCTTCTCACTCCGGAGCCCAGACCCTAGTTACATTCTGAGTCCAAGCCCTTCTCACTCCGGAGAGCAGCCCTTAGTTCCCATCTTGAGTCCCTGCCACAAACTTCTCCTTCAGGAGTCCAGCTCCTAGTTTTTTTCTCCTGAGTCCCAGTCTTTCTCCCTGGCTCCAAACTTGGCCACTGCTATTTAACATATCTATGAAACCAGTTAAAGGTTATAGATATGTTAAATAATCATTCCAGAGGTTAGCTGCAAAACTGTTGCTATGCAAAACAGCTCTCAATGGCCTGGCTCCATTCGTTCCCTTCCCCCTTGGGGGGGGGGGTAGGGGTGAGGACGTCTTATATGTCTCTCCAATATTTCTATACACTTTGAATTCTGGACACCATTCTAAATCTTTTTTTTGGGGGGCCCCCCTGTCTGCACCCTGTATCATAATGATTGCTAGAATACTTTGGATATTTCCAAGTACTATTTAAATTTAAGCTTTGATCAGTCATCTGAAGATTCTTATTTTGTCCTTATCGAATAGAAGTATACTAAATAAATCCCTCCTGACAATAAAAACTACCTCCATATTACCAGGTTTCTCTTCTCCTTAGTGAGTTAGTTATACTTAATTGTAGTAAATTGTCTCTATTCCAGATATTGAATCTTCTTCCTGCATATATTTCTATATTTTAGCATACCGTCTATTTATGCCACTCATTTAGCATTACAGTATATTGACTGTATTACTTTTACTGTCTCAAGTGACTGCTTTATTTCTAAATAGAATTTAAGTTGTGTTCTTAGGTTCATTCATCTTTATTTCTCCAATGTGAATCACATGTACATTTCCGCATCCATAAACATAGGTTGCATCTTTCATCCCTAGCCTCTGATCTACCATAAATATACCTACACTGTCCCTAGGTTTTAAATAAAAGTTTTCGTAATCTCTGTGGACATTTCCAAACATCTAAACGTTTATTCTATAATGACTCCTGTTGCCCAATGATACAGATTCTTACCAATTTGGAACGCTGCCTAAATCATTTTTGCTTCTACTGGTCTTTCTTCTTTTTGGAAAGAATCAGCAGAAAGCACAAAGTATTAAAGCATGTATTCTCTCCATTAATAATAGCACTAGTTGCCACTTATTTTTACAACAATCATGCAAGATAGGGAGTATTATCCCGGTTTTACATACAAAGAAACTAAAGTTCAAGAAGAATAACTGAGGCTACACAGTTAACGAGTGACAAAGGAGAGCTGTGAACCCACACTGCTTTGAATCTACCAAAACCTATTCACTCCCACTGTCCTGTAGCATTGCCTCCTCTCCCAAGTCTCTGTGAGCCTCCCGGCCTCCACTGCTCCATTACCTTTCCATATCAAAATTGGCATTTACAAGACTAGTTATCCCCAGATAGGAAAAAAAAGACTACAAACACTGTGATTGGATTCATTTTTTTCTCAGACCATTTTTTCTGTCAATTAAGATCAATTTAAATTTCTTCCAGTATCCCACAGTATTAGCGCAGTATTTTTAAAAGTTTTATAATGGTAACATTCCCATTTCATTCAGCTCACTAATAAAGTGAATGAGTAAAATTAACCTTTAGAAGAATACTTTATGTCATCATTCAGTGCATTCTTTTAGATCTATGGTAACCCTTACCTTAGTCTTCACACCAGCTGACAGAATCCACAAATCTTTGTTCAGATTTTGAAAGTACTTCATTATAAAGTATTTTCACTTAACATGGTAAAGACATCTCACTTCATGGAACCTGATTCTAGTTTGATCTTTATTCAGAAATTTCTCTTGCAATAAAATTCAATTCAATTTAAAACATTAACAAAACTACCTTATATTTCATCAGAAATATACTTTTTCCCTCCTCAGGGTGTTACATTTCCAGCCATGCATGCCATGTGGTCTTCTTGGGCTCCCCCTCTTGAAAGAAGCAAGCTTCTTAGTATTTCATATGCAGGTGAGATAACTGTTCTTATAAAAGTTTCTGCTGTCACTTGTTATGTACATATCAACCTTGGAGAAAGAGTGTGCCTGCACTCCAGAATTACACACTGTGAGATGCCTCCTTTGGGAAAAAGTTAAGTTTGGGAGTATAACGTTATTAACATTATTTTACTTGACTCAACTATATATAGCAATGTGACTTTATTAATGCCAGTTTCTTCATCTGCCATCATTTATTTTAAAAAATGTTGACTTTTCAGATGTTAGTATAGAGAATGCTATGTTTTATTAAAAAATACAATGGCTGGAAAATTGAACACTTGTCCTTTTAAACTGTGATTTCTAATTTTATCCTCTAATTCACACATCATGACTCTCAGCCCTTCTCTTCATATATCTTTTTTCTATGCATTTATTTGCCATCATTTTGATCTATAAGTGAGATAGCATGAGCTTTACATGTGAATTATAATTTTACCAGATTACACAAGAAGTCTAGCCTTTCTTACATTAACCAAATTAAAACTGTTTGAACTGACTGCTTTTACAGAGTGGTTCAGAAAGGCCTCTCTGTGGTGACTTATTAGGTCAGATTTAAAGGATAAGAATGAACTAGTCATGCAAAGAGCATTCCAGCCTATTAGAACGGCATGCACAAGGGCTCTCAGGCAAGAAATACATAAGGGTTCAAAGAAATGAAAACACTATAGGTGGGTAAAACATAATGAATAAAAGAAATACGGCAGAAGAACTTAGAGAAATAGACAAGAGCCAGATAACATCTGGTCTTACAAACTACAGGAAAGAATGAGGATTATTTTTTTCAAAATAGAATGGGGAGACCTCAGAGGTTTCTAATCCAGAGAGACATACACCAATTTATATTTTAAGATGATTCTTGCAGCTGTATAGAGATTGACATGAGAAATCTGATAAGTTCAAGAGGTACTATTTCTTGTTCCCCTTTTCCTATTCAATACAGTCTAAACTTGAACTAGTAGTCAACATTCTTTACATTCTTCACCACTTCATTTCAACTAGCCTATGCCCTGGCACATAGTACCTGGTGTGGAGTAGATAGTCAGTAACCATTTGACTTATTTTTCCAGCTCTTATCTCCTATTCCTTCCTTTACCTAAATGAAGTTCCCAAACCTACCCTCTGATTTCCTGCTTCCATTCCTTTACTCATCCTGTTACAGCTCCCTCTGTATCTTCTTACCTATCTTTTCAAAGTCCATTGCTGCTTATTACATCTTTTCCTGATCTCTAAAAGTCAAAGGAAATTTGTCTCATATTTGAAAATTCATATTGCTATGTGACACTTAACACTTTCCAAGATGTGCTAGTAAGAGCAACACTTGAGCCAAAGAGCTATCTGAGTATTTTAGCTCCACCATAACAACTAAGATGTCTTGTGTTTGGTGGTTAAAATGAATTTTATTATTTATTTATCTGAAATAATTGCTCCTAATATATTTTGGGCAAATTATATTATTAAAAGGTTTATTCTTATTTCATCAAGCATTCTGCTCTAGGTCATGTTTATCAGCCTTAGAAACCATCTTTGAACCCCAGATACCTGAATTTTTAACACATGTGGCATTTATTAGGTCTTATATTGATTGATGCCTTCCAATTCATCAGTAGCTACATATTTGTTAATGGAACTACATATTAACATATATATTTTAAATGTTGTGGATTTTCTAGTAAATGATTTCTTAAGAAAATGGGCTGTTTGTTTGCCCTGGCTGGTGTAGCTCAGTGGATTGAGCACGGGCCTGCGAACCAGAGTATCGCGGTTCGATTCCCAGTCAGGGCACATGCCTGGGTTGCAGGCCAGTTCCCCACAGGGGACACATGAGAGGCAACCACATATTGATGTTTCTCTCCCTCTCTTTCTCCTTCCCTTCCCCTCTCTTGAAAAATAAATAAAGAAAATATTAAAAAAAAAGAAAATGGGCTGTTTGTATTTTACATGTGACTAATTCAGCCCTTGTGAGATCTGAATCATTCCTTCTCTTCTCCATTATTTGTTACCCATCTTCTTTAAACTATAACTTGTCCCTCTATTCATCTGTCTGAAGAGTTTACAAAGTCTTTGTTGTTGTTTTAGGAGCACAGCTTGGGACAGTAATTTCTCTTCCTCTTTCTGGAATAATTTGCTTCTATATGAATTGGACTTATGTCTTCTACTTTTTTGGTAAGTTGATTGAAAAATTTAACCTTAATTATAGTGTAACAAATCCAGAGCATAGGTAAACATGACTTGCCTCCTCACACAACCACATCAGAATTACAGCCAAATTATAGAACAACCATTACTTAGAAATCAAGTTGAACTGTCAGAATTCAAGTTGAATGGAAGTTTAACAACTATAGAATTAAATAAACCATATCCATCTAGATTGGTAGGAGGGATGGAGATGTGAAATATTTATTCACATGTGGTGGATAAATATTTGGAATGGATATCCCAGGAGCAAGGAATCCCAGCACCACACCAGGCTCTCCAGCCCAGGGCTCCAGTGCCCGAAAGATAAGTCTCCATAACTTCCAGATGCAAAAACCAGCAGGGATTGAGGTGGTGGGAGAAACTTCTGGCATCCCAAGGAGTTCCTCATAAAGAACCCACACACAAAGTTACTCAGACTCACTCACTCTGAGCTCCGGCACAGGGGTAGCAGCTCGAAAGTCACAAGTGGCATACAGAGAGGAACTGAAACATCTGGCATCAAGGCAAGAGCTGGGGAACAGTTTTCTCCTAGACAGAAAGGTAGGCAGAGGCCATTTCTGAACCCTCCCTGCCACAGAGCCACAGAGCCACAGAACTGGCAGGATAGTGTAGGCAGCCTATGGGACAACTTCAAGCATTCCAACATTCACATTATAGGAATGCCAGAAAATAAATAGAAAGAGCAAGAAATTGGAAATCTATTTGTAAAAATAATGGAAGAAAAATTTCTCAATTTATTGAAGAAAATACACATACAAGTCCAGGAAGCACAGATAGTCGCAAACAAGATGGATGCAAAGACACCCACTCCAGACCCATCATAATTAAAATGCCAAAGTTTAAAGATAAAGAGAGAATCACAAAAGCAGCAAAAGAATAGCAGTTAGTTACCTACAGGGGAGTTCCCGTAAGACTGTCAGATGATTTCTCAAAAGAAACTTTGCAGGCTAGAAGGGATTGGCAAGAAATATTCAAAGTCATGTAAAGCTGTGATTTACATAGATCTACAGCCAAGATTGCTCTACTTAGCAAAGCTATTATTTAGAATCAAGGGCAAATAAAGAGCTTCTCAGATAAGAAAAAACTAAAGGAGTTCATCATCACCAAACCATTATTCTACGAAATGTTAAAGGGACTTATTTAAGAAAAAGGATAAGATCAAAACTATGAACAATAAATGGCAAAAATGCATTCCTATCAACAGTTAAATCTAAAAAATAAACTGAGCAAACAAGAACAGAGACAGAATCATGGATATGGAGAGGTTTTTGGTGGTTGCCAGATGGGAGATGAGTGTAGGAGAATGGGTGAAGAGGTGAGGGGATTAAAAAGTACAAACAGGTAGTTGCAGAATAGCCATTAAGATGTAAAATACAGTATAGGAAATGGAGTAGCCAAAGAACTTATTCATATGACCCATGGACGTGAACAATGGTGTGGGGAATGTCTGAGTGAGTGGGGGTGCTGGGTGGACAGAGGAGAAGGGGGGGAATTGGGACAACTGTGATAGTATAATCAATAAAATAAAAGTCCAAAGTGTAATAGTAGTCCCATAATTGGTTAAAAATAAATCTTCTAACCCATGGAAGTAATCATCTCCTAAACCACAAAATTCTAAAACACTACTGATAGCTTGTGTTTTAAGTTGAGATGGTTAAAATGATCTAGCTAAGTTTTGACCTGATATTAATTTTGGATTATTTAAATAGAGACTGTTCTTGAATCCAGGATGTAAATACTATACTCACTAACAAAAATTACTATTTTGGACATTATAGATATATGTATTTTGAAAAATTCCTTCTCAAGCAAAGTAAGATGCCTTCACTTGATAGTTCTAATCTTGCCTAGGGCCTTTTATTTCTCAATCTCATTAACATGATGATATACATTTTTAATAAATTAGGTTACCACAAAAACATTTTATGCAGGAAGTCTGTCTGCAGTCAAAGCAAAAAAAACAACAAATCAATAAACATTAACATAAACAATAACAAAAAATCAATTCCAATTTCTGTGGAAATAATAAGTTATGTAAATTTATATTTTAAAAGATTTGTCAGCATGCTCTTTCTCTCTCTGGAGCATACCTGCATCTTTCCCCACTCCCTGCTTTCCCCAGGGCCTGCTGCTCTGTCTCTCTAGAGCACACTGTGCCTTTCTCTTCTCCCTTTCCTCCCCACAGGCACATTCTCTCTGCCTTTGTGTTTCCTAAGCTCCAAGGGCCCCTCTTTGGTCTCTGTAACTTGATTCCTGAGCCCACAAAACCCAGCTGGCATTTTTTCCATGACTCATCTCTTCTACCTATGACTTTCTAAATAAACTTTTGCAAATAAATAAATAAAAATAAAAGATTTCTCTGGTATACTCTGATAGGCAGAGTCATATGGTCAAAAGTTGTTCTCTTCAAAATATATAGGAAATAATACAGAGAGCAACTATCCCATTAAAGAATTATAAGAGGAACTTGAAACAAAAACTAAATGGAAACCAAATTTACATTGAGTTTATAATGACATAATTTCTTCAAGACTTATAAAAGTTGCTGACAGTGCATTCTAATTTTACTTAACTGTTATTTTTCTGTTTTAAGGTATAGTAGGAATCATTTGGTTTGTTTTATGGATCTGGTTAGTTAGTGATACACCAGAAACTCACAGGACAATCTCCCACCAAGAAAAGGAATACATTCGTTCATCATTAAAAAATCAGGTAAGGACTTTGGCATATTTAAAAATAATTTTAAAAGCTCTTTCTCTTCAGAATTAAGATACCAATTTTTTTCCTTCAACTATGCCACTATCTGGCCTGGAAGCCCAAGATACCATTTTTAATATATATTTTTATTGTGCATTGCTCACTAGGCAAAATAGAGCAAGCAAATGAAATAAATGTACAAAATATTCATTTGTTTTGTTTGAGAAATTCCAATTCTCTCTAGATTAAATCTAAGAAAAAAATACTTTTTAAAGTCATTTTAAACCTTCGAGAGCACTGATTTTCAACCTTTTTCATCATGACACATATAAACTAATTACTAAAATTCTGCAACACACCAAAATATATATTTTTTGCCAATCTGACAAAAAAAATGGTAATATGATTCATTCATACCAGACAGCTATTGTGTTGGCTGTTGTCATTTTTTTATTTGACATTCTAAGGGAAAAGAGGTCGGTGCCCCCAACTAAATAGTCAGGTATTGCATGTTTTAAAAATTCTTGCAGCACACTTCTATGCTGCAGCACACCAGTTTAAAATTGCTGCCCTAGCGTGATTATCAAGTAACTCTTAAGTTTGTGTTTTCTTCTTAATTAGTAGAAAATAAAATGTGTTATTTACTAAAGGAATCTTATAGCTTCATTTTAAATGTTAGATGTTAGAAAACTAATTGGTATGTTTTTATCTGTACTTTAAATGATTGTAATTTAATGAGGATAGCCCATTTATTATCATATATAATAATATATACCTATTTGCCCTCTTTAGAAAAAAATTTATATTTTATTAAACACAATAGCAAGTCAGAAATAAAAGTCTGCCATAATTTCATATAGCAAGTACTCAAGCCATGGAAACAAAATATTTGCCTTTTGGGAAAATAAAAGAATAATATGAAAACATTAGGAAAAATTAAAATATATATAGTCTATAAAATATTTTATTTAAAATTTTTATTGCCCGTTATGTTGTTGTTATTCATATTTTCTATTTTTATATATAATATAGCCAGGCAATATTTAAACACTTACTCATTTACATTTCTTTTAAGTTTTTAAATTTTGCTACAAATGCCTCCACAAGCTGTTGAACTTTAGCAAATATGGCATCTCTTGAGCTTTGCTAAAGGTTGGCAAAAACTTAGAAGAAATCAGCAATGTAATAAGGAAAGGTACTTTGAGAGCTTGGTGTCCTTTGTGATGTGAATCAAATGACTTACCCACTTTTTTCCCTTAAGGAACAGATAAAAAGAATTTAATGCTTTGTAAACAAGTCTTGCCACATAAAACTTGATATGTTTTGTCATATTTTCTCAGCATTAATGGCCAACAGCTAGCTTCTTCCAATACTTTATTAAATTTTTATGGACTTATGACACTTTTTAATTTTAGATTTTATGTTAAAGCTTTCTCTACCTGATGAGTTTCAAAATCTGTCTATTATCCAAACCTAAGTTAATTTGTTCTTTCATATGCTTCAGAAAGTAAAATATTCAAAAGCAAGAGGAGTTAGGATTAAATCTTGGATCCACAGCATCTGCTGTACTTTATTCATTCTTTAAACATTTTGGGAGAACTTACTATGTCCTAGGTTCTTTTTCAGGCACTGAGAACTTAAAAATTAATGACAGAAAGAACATGAACAACATACGGTTCTTATGAGGTCTGTGATCTCCAAAAGGAGACAGACATTAAGGAACAGAATTTCAATGAAGTATAGGTTGCGTGATGCGGTGCCATAAGATAGCACTACTGTTGTGGTGCCGTCAGAAAGCAGTAGCAATTCTATAATTATCTTAATTTTTTAAATTTTGCTTATTTATTTTCTGAGAGAGGGGAAGTGAGGGAGAAAGAGAGGGAGAGAAACATCAGTGTGAGAGAGAAAGATTGATCGTGCCCCCACCTCTTGCACATGCCCCCACTGGGAACTGAACCTGCAATCCAGGCATGTACCCTGACATGGAATCAAACTGGCAACATTTTGCTTTGCTGACGATACCCATCTGAGCCATACTGGTCAGGGCTACCTTAATTTTTATCTAAAAGGTGAGGGCTAAAGCTGTTAATCAGGAGAGGAGATGTTTGCTCCTTTTTGTGGTTTATAGCATTCATGTTTTTGTGCTCAGACGTGATTATAGAGTGATCTTATTTTTATCTCATTCTATCATGTTTGCAGAGTGGCTTTGTTCAAGTTCAATGGTCAAACACCCTGACCAAGTTGATAGAAGCTGGCCAGCTCAGGTGACAACAATCTGGGGTTGCTTTTTTTTCTCTCACTAATAAAAGTATATCCAATCAGTCTTGGAAGGGAAGTTGGAAGCCAGACAAACTGGGGGATTGAGATGTGCAGGCATTCCAGGCCAAGGATATGGTGTGGGCATGGTATGTGCCAGGAAGTGCAGTAGTTGGCAAAAAGCAAAGAGCTGCAAGAGATATAGGGGGCAGGCAAAAGTCAGATCGTGAGGGGTCCCCTGTGTCTCACTGAAGAGCTTAGACTTTATTCCATAGGCACTGGGATGCCATAAATTGTTTGTGAGCTTGGTGATAGAATGAGGTTTGCATTCCAAAAAGCTTACCCGGATAGGTGTGTGGAGAGAATACCTGCCCAAGATAGGCGGGGGTTCTGGTTAGAATGCTTTCTCACTTATCAAGCTAAGAAAAAGCCAATACTATATTACTGGCAGAAATGAGATTTCATTCTTACAATGAGTAGATCTTATATTTATGGCAATGTATATAGTTCCAATTCTGATTTAGAAATTGTTAAAAAAGAACAATAAAATCTTTAGGGCACTCGGCAGGGAAACTCAGAAGGTCAGCTTATAACTAGTGAACTCTGTACTAGTGAGTGCTTTAAAATCATCAACTTTTACTCAGTTTTGAAGATCTCTTTTTAATAAAGTGTGAAAAAACATTACCACTTCACTGAGGTTTTCTTTCCTAGAGATCTGGTATTGTTTTTTTTCTTTTATTTACTTGATTCCTGAAACATCATGTATTATAACTGTTTTTGCTTCTCCTTTATACTTTTAAGAAGAAGCGTACAATTTGGCAACATTATAAAGCAAATGGGGTCCTTGGTTTGAATGTTTTATTGTAAATTAAGAACATCTTTCGTGCAACTTTTTCCAAATCAATTTGTTGTTACTTGCTTATGACAGGAAAACATTTTTCTGTGAATTTGCACTTAAAGATATTCAAGTATTTGTTAAATTACCTTACCCTTCCTATATTCTGAAAATTAACACATTTGACAACAAATAATTTTTGATAGTTTGTCCTTTTTAGTTTTAGCTTGTATGGAAAAAAGCTGGTCTATCTATTATTACAAATTTAATGATATATTCTCTATACAAGAGTCAAGACCTCATTGATATTCTTCCAGAAATTCATAACAATTCACACACCTAAAGAAAATTTCCTTTCAAAATGTTGGCTGGGAAGGTGATCTGAGCAATTAAAAAATTTCCTTCATTTATCACCAGTGGTATTTTAGAAACAATAGCAAGAGGATAATTTTTAGATCCAGAATATCAGAAAAAGCTGTTTTGTACTTTTATTAAGGTCTTACCTTAAACCTGAGTTATCTATTATGATAGGCACTAGCCCATGTGGCTATGAAATTTTAATTTAAAATAACAATTAAAAATTCTGATCCTCTGTTGCACTAGCCAGATTTGTAGGGCTGAATAGCCACATGTGGCTACTGGTTACCACATTGAGAAATGCAGATATAGGACACTTCCACTGTTGTAGAAAGTACTATTAGACATCACTGTCTTAAAACCTTAAAGGATTTCTTTAGTGTCTGCTGAATACTTGGATAGTTTCTCCTTATAACATTCAAAAATTCATCTTTAACTTGAATGTTTTTATAAATGAAGATTTTTTTCTTTCCTGAACATAACTTACAATGTGGAAATACAATACCATAAATTGATCTCACAATTCTTATTGGGAGAAAAGAAAACGTTTCTTTTATTTTTAGTATATTTTATTGATTATGCTATTACGGTTGCCCCAATTTTTTCCCCCTTTCATCCCCACTCTGCTCTGCACCTCCCACCCTCCAACATTCCTCCTCCCCCATGCCCTTAGTTCGTGTGCATGGGTTCTGCATATAAGTTCTTCAGCTTCTCTGTTTCCTATACTATTCTTAACCTCTCCCTATTTTATGCCTACCAATTATGCTTTTTATTCCCTGTGCTTCCCCCTCCATTCTTCCCCTCCCCTTTCCTCTCCCCACTGATAATCTTCCACGTGATCTCCATTTCTGTGATTCTGTTCCTCTTCTAGTTGTTTGCTTAGTTTTTAAGGTCCATTCATGTTTTTGTCATTTAGGCTCAGTTGTTAATAGTTATGAGTTTGCTGTCCTTTCACTGTTCATATTTTTTATCTTCTTTTTCTTAGATAAGTCCCTTTAACATTTCATATAATGAGGGCTTGGTGATGATGACCTTTAACTTGACCTTATCTGGGAAGCACTTTATCTGCCCTTCCATTCTAAATGACAGATTTGCTAGATAAAGTAATCTTGAATGTAGGTCCTTGCCTTTCATGACTTCAAATACTTCTTTCCAGCCCCTTGTTGCCTATAATGTTTCTTTTGAGAAATCAGCTAATAGTCTTATGGGAACTCCTTTGTAGGTAACTGTCTCCTTTTCTCTTACTGCTTTTAAGATTTCCTCCCTATCTTTAATCTTGGGTAATGTAACTGTGTTGTGCCTTGGTGAGTGCTTCCTTGGGTCCAACTTTTTTGGGACTCTTAGCTTTCTGGACTTCTTGGAAGTCTATTTCCTTTGCCAGACTGGGGATGTTTTTCTTCATTAATTTTTTAAATAACTTTTCAATTTCTTGCTCTTCCTCTTCTCCTTCTGACAGCCCTATGAGTCAGATGTTGGAGTGTTTAAAGTTGTCCCAGAGGTCCCTAAGCCTCTCTTCATTTCTTTGAATTCTTGTTTCTTCATTCTGTTCCAGTTGGATGTTTATTTTTTCCTTTTGTTCCAAATCATTGATTTGGGTCCTGGTTTCCTTTCTATCACTCTTAGTTCCCTGAATATTTTGCTTTATTTCACTTTGGGTATCCTTCATTTGTTCTTTCATTTTGCCACCAAGCTTAATCAGTTCTGTGAGCATTTTGATTACCAGGGTTTTGAACTCTCTGTCAGATAGGTTGGCTGTCTCTACATCACTTAGCTTCATTTAGCTCTCTTTCTGGAGTTTTGCTCTGTTCTTTCGTTTGGGCCATATTTCTTTGTCTTGGTGCACCTGTTAAGTTGTTAGGGGGCAGGGCCTTAAGTATTCACTTGGGCATGGCAACCCTCCTTGCTGTGTTATGGCTCTGCCTGTGGGGGAGGGGCCAGAGAGGGAACAGTGTGCTCACTTGCTCCACTCTAGCCCCACTTTCCAACAAACTCTCCTGTGAGACTAGGAGCTTCTCCCACCTTCTCAACCCCCACATTATTTTACAGCTAGAGGTTTTGAGTCTTTAGTTTCCCTGTCAGCCAGCCACTCCTCACCCATGCAGTTCACCACCTTGCTGCGGGTCCCCTCTGCCCATCCAACTGCCCATCTCCACCCTCCTACCCATCCGGATGAATGTTTCTTTAACTCCTGGGTTGTCAGAGTTCCATGCAGTTTGATATTCTGGCAGTTCTGGTTGTTTATTTTTGTTAAATTGGTTGTTATCCTTCTTTTGGTTGTACAAGGAAGCGAAGCATTTACACCTACGCATCCATCTTGGCTGGAACTCAAAACTGTTGTTTTCTAGCCAATTTACAAATGAACTCTAAGCTGTAACATGAGCATGTCATATTCTTTCCAAACCTCACATAATTACCATTTCCTTTTTGTGGGGAGACCATTTAAGATCTACTCTGTTAGCAACTTTGAAGTATATAATATAGTATTACTAACTTCAGTCACCATGCTGTACGTTAGGTTCCCAAAACTTATTCATCCTGTAACTGGACATTTGCACCTGTTGACTGACATTTCCCCCACCCCTCATTCCCTGGCAATTACCATTCCACTCTCTGTTTCTATGAGTTCCTTTTTTTTATTCCACATGTTATATCATTACAGTATTTGACGTTCTCTGCCTGATTTGTTTCATTTAGCATAGTGGCCTCAAGCATAGTGGCCTCAAGGTCCATTCATGTTGCAAATGGCAGGATTTCTTTCGGCATTTCAGTGGCTGATTGTCTAAGTCAGTATTCTCCAAGGGCTCCCAGGCTTGTCCAATAGCAAGAATTAAGAACCACTGCTATACAAGAATAAGTCTTCTCTCTCCTTCTCTTCCCCTATATACCCTACATCTTTGATACATAATGGAGAAGATAAAAGTGTAACTGCCAAGTCAGATAGGAAAAATGTCCTTTTTCCACCAGAAGGTTAATACCGGTTCTTTCTATTTTTGAAATAACAGTGAACCCTGGAAGCAGAAACATAAATTGATCTAACTTTTGAAAAAGTAACCACAGAGCCTTAGTATATAGGAAATGCAATTATCTGACGCCCCGGACCAGTGATCTCCGGGTTCTCTTTCTTTTTTTTTCTTTGAACTTATTGGGGTGATCCAGACTTTCTTGATCATTCATCAGTGAAACATTGAGGATGGCTAACAATTTGAGTATATGCATTTGTTTTCCTTTTTTTCTTTTTTAAAGTATATTTTATTAATTATGCTAGTACAGTTGTCCCATTTTCCCCCTTCACTCCCCTCTACCCTGCACACTCCCTCCCACCCATATTCCCTCCCCCATTTTAGTTCATGTCCAATTTTTTCCCTTTTTTAACCCTCACCCGAGGATATGTTCATTGATTTTACAGAGAAAGGAAGGGAGAGAAAGAGAAACATTGATATGAGGGAGACATCGGTTGGTTGACTGGGGATTGAACCTGCAACCTTTTGGTTTATAGGATGATGCTCCAACCAACTGAGCTACCTGGCTAGGACATTGAGTATATATATATTTTTCATAGGTTTCTACATGTACTACTGTACTTATGTACCTTATAAAATATATAAAAATAGACTTTTTAAATGGTGAATAAGAAATAAACAGATAAATACATAAATTAAAATTTTCGGCCCTGGCTGGTGTAGCTCAGTGGATTGAGCATGGGCCTGTGAAGCAAAGGGTCTCTGGTTCAATTCCCATTCAGGGCACATGCCTGGGTTGCAGGCCAGGTCTCCGGTAGGGGATACATGAGAGGCAACCACACATTGATGTTTCTCTCCCGCTCTTTCTCCTTCCTGTCCCTCTCTCTAAAAATAAATAAATAGAGTATTTAAAAAACCTTTTTAATGGAAAACACCTTTTTATCACTTAAAAATTAGTAATAATAATGGTATTTAATGGGAGCAGTGTGTTTGAATATGTTATAGTTGATGAGCCAGCCATCATTTTGTTTGGTGAGGCAGCCAACAAAGAACTCATATGAGGAAGTGTCAGCTCTACTAATTTCCTATTGTTCACTCGTGCTTACATTATTAGAATTCCTTTCTACTGACTCTTTATAAGAGTCTTTTGAAGACACTGTTGATTTTGTGAGATTTGTTTTAAGTAAAACTTGCTAATAAAATCCACAAATCCACTGTAAAGACGTGTATAAACTGTAATATGCTGTAATGCACTGAGGGCAAACAAACAAGTGAGGACGCCATCAACCACTTTGAATTGTGACAGTCAGTTTTAACCAATAGCTGCAAGGCAAATAAAAGCTTTGTGGGTTTTTGTTTTGGGTTTTTTTTTAAGGAATTGCAAATTCCTTAAAACAGATTTGAATAGAAACTCAACTCTGTTCCAAGGGGGAGAAGAGGACGGAACTTATAAAGACAGAAAAAGAGGGGCTTCCTAAAGGGTAATGCAAGTTGCTTTGAAAGAGCTGTGATTGGTGCTGGCAAGCAGACTTCCACTATGCTGTGCATGATTAGTTGCTTATATCTATTGCTGGGTGAGAATTTTGTTTTTTAAAAGAATGCAGTGATGCAAAGCCATTTCCAGGGGCTGTATCAAGATGAGCTGTTGGGTTTAGCCATTGTTTCATGTCGGGGAGGTGCATTAACTAATAGCTTCCTGGAGGCCTCCCAGCTGTTTGAAATTGCTCTCCTGACAGTATCAAATCCGTTTTGCTGTTTTTCTTTTACATCTGACATACTCCAGGGCCAGTCTATTTATTAAATATTAATAAAATTTAATATTTTTTAGACTAAAAGTGAGTATAGATAAAAGTTCTAATATGTCTCTTCATACCCTGGTGGATCATCTTGCATACCCCTGGTGTACTTCCACCCTAACTTTGAAGAAAATTACTCCAAATAGCTTCATAAAAATAGTTCTAGTGCACAGTTCTTATAAATCATTATAATTTAATACAGACTGTAAAGTGAAATATGAGTTCTAATAGGACTTGCAGTCTCTTTCATTTGCCCTTATGCCAACCTCTGAGTTTCATTGTGACACTGTTCTCTAATTTATAGATGGAGGAATTAATACTGCAGGTGACTTCTGACAACATTCACAACGAGTGTTTGTGGTTGACATTATTGCTCTAATTACATTTCTGTTGTTCTTCTAATCTGGAAATGGACTCTATTACTCTTTAATATTTTAAAAGAATTCATTTAAAAATCTGGAATTTACTAATCAAAGTTGATAGTGTGTTCTAAATGGAATTTTGGCTGATAAGGTACAGATCTAAACATAGCAAAACATAGCTGTAGCTTGCCCTAAATGTGCCTGTTTTTTTTCAGCTTTCTTCACGGAAGTCAGTTCCATGGATACCCATGCTAAAATCCTTGCCACTTTGGGCTATTGTTGTTGCACACTTTTCTTACAACTGGAGTTTTTATACTTTGTTGACATTATTGCCTACTTACATGAAGGAGATCCTAAGGTTCAATGTTCAAGCGGTAAGAAAATATAATCATATGCTTCTCATATAGAGTACAGATTTTAAACTACACACAGAATTTGTTTTCATCTATGTAAAATTCAGTTATTTTGTATCTTCCATTTTACTCTAATATACTAAATTTTAGAGACTTCTCTTTTTGCTTCACAGTTGTTCTTTCTTTTCTCAGTATGTGTTAACACTTGATTCAAGGCATCTTTTGGTTGGTACCCCTTTAACCATAAAGTCCTACTAATCCCTAGTAACATGCCAGGACCTATCAGATGACAACTTCAAGCGGCACCAATATTCACTTCGACAAGGGATGGTGGTGGGGCTTTGCAGGCAGCTGAAGAGGAGTTGGGAGGTGCAAAGTCCTTGTGCAGAGGTTACTCTGCAGCATCATTTAGGCATTGGAAGAGCTACAGTTAGAAAGTTACATAAGAAGGACCTTTGAACTCATCAAATTGAGGGAGTTCCTATTATCTCTATTTACATTGATGGATTGTGTCTTTAAAGAGATTGAAGAAAAGCCTAAGGAGAATGAGGCACAGTTTGTAAGGAAAACTGGTGGTATCTCCTGGAGGGCTGGCCCCTTGTAATACAGGCTTCCCCTGCTAGGTGAGTGGTCTAGAACCCGTCTGTATCAGTGCGCCACCTGGTGGTGTGGTGAGAGGCTGTCTGTGGGTTCAGTGAACTTCTTTTGAAGACTCAACATGTTTCATGGTGGGTGATTTATGAGCACACCTGCCTCACTGAGTGTTTAGCAGTTTTGACCAAAAACATCATGAGCCCCACCCTCCCTATTCAACCAATCTTACCCTGAGCAACTTTTTTTTGTTTCCCTGGATGAAAAAAGTCCTCAGAGGAAAACATTTTGCTGATATGAAAGAGGTGAAACAAAAAAACAGCAGAAGCACTAAAAGGCATCAAAATCAGAGTTCAAAAACTGTTTTGAGCAGTAGAAAAAAACATCTTGAAAGTGTGTTGCATCAACTGGAGAGTACTTTGAAGGTGACTGAAGTTTAAACATGCCCTAAGAATAAACACACAATTTTTATAAATAAATTCTGGGGTTTTGGGCAGTCTCCTCTGGTAAATCAAAACCATATATATATACCATATACCAGTTCACACCTATTTAAAATTTTTTTAAACAGAAAATAACAAGTGTTGTTGTTGAGGTTGTACAATCATACATTAATGGTGAGAATGTAAAATGATATGGCAGTTGTATAAGAGTTTGTCAAATCCTCAGAAAATTAAACATAAAGTTATCATATGACCCAGCAATTCCATTCCTAGGTCTGTGCCCAAGAGAACTGAAAATAGATGTCCACAGATACGTGTACACAAATGTTCATAGCAGCATTACTCATAATGACAAAAGTGGAAACAATGCAAATGTCCACCAGCTAGTGAACAGATAAACAAAAGGTGGAATATTCGTGCAATGGAATATTACTCAGCCACGAAGTGAAAGATAGCCCTTGTTAGGGCCCAGGGCAGACCACCCCAAGATATCTCACACTGGCATATTGATTATTTCAAACTAAAATCACTTAAGAAGCAGCAGGGAGTGAGAAGAGCTCTCTAACCCTCCTGCTAATCTAAATGTAGAAAGAAAGAGTAAAATTCTCATCACGTTGTTTTTCATAGATTCCAGGAGGCTGACCAGGTAAGAAAAAGTCGACCTGTTTGCCAGCTCGTTGTCAGATTTCTCAAGGATCTCTTAGCTGCTGCAGTCCCAGGAAAAGGCAATCTTTCCCAGCAGTGAGGGTTCCTGACTGGCTCACCAAAATTATCAGGGAGAGGGGAGAATTTCCCTCACTTTCTATACTTTTGCAGTTCTTTTGGCTGGACTGGCAATAAAATAATAAAATTGATATTACATTAACAGGAGAAAAACCTATTTAATACATGCACATGAGGAGCCACAATATGATGCTCGTTTCATAAAATAAGACTCAAAGAACTGATGGAACCAGGCACCTTTTTATATTTTTTAGACAAAGAAATGATAAACTTGTGAGAAATTGTCAGGTCAAAGAAATTACTCATTAGGAAGGCATCTAAGCAAGGTTTGGGCTTAGGTAGTAAATTAGTAAAGACTTTACAAGGTTTGCTTATGCAAGCTTTTAAACTCTGGACTTTTCTAACCCTTGGGATATGGGTGTCTCTTAGAAGCAGAGAGGACGCTCATCACATGGAGATTTATTTCCTCAAAAAGAGGAGTCAGAGAGCTCCTCCCATTCCTGCTGCTTCTCAAGTGATTTTAGTTGAAATCATCACCAATTCATTGTGGGGTATCTGGGGGTGGCCTGTCCTGGGCCCTAACACCCCAGGAGTCAAGAAGCAGCCTCAATGCTGAATATAAAGATAGCGAGGCTGACTACACAACTTGGTTAACCTGGAGTTAACCAGCTTTAAACATGGTTAAAGTGTATCTCCAGTCACCTCTCTCTCAAAGCATACTGAAAACATTGGCCTCATGAACCAAACCTTGAACTTCATTCAGGCAGCTGAACCATGAAGATCTCTTCTGCCTACTTTTGAAAAACAAGATCAGTTATACAAAAATATATCCACAAATAACATTGACAAAAGTAAACTAAAACAAGGCTTTGGCAATAGCTCGGGATGGATTTGTTGTGAGCAACCTTTTTTGCTCTGTGTTACCTGTTAATAGAACCTGACCACAATCTACTACAGTGATGAATTGCATGCAGATCTAAAGATTATTCCCCCGATGTTTCTATCTGAGATTTTCCTGGGAGAACTGTGGGAAGAATGAAATATCAATAGCTGGCCAGGAATTACTGCTGTGCACTTAGTTGTCTTTATCTATTTTATGGATTTTTAAAGTTCTATAATGAGAGACTTTAAAACAAGAATTTTTTATCTTGCATTTTTCTCTCAAAATTAAAAGAAATGTGAATAAAGTTTGACAGTAATTCTCTAGTTGTATAGAAGTCTTTTTTTAAAGATTTTATTTATTTATTTTTAAAGAGAGGGGAATGGAGGGAGAAAGGGAGAGAAAGAAACATAAATATGTGGTTGCCTCTTGGGCACCCACTACCGGGGACCTGGCTCACAACCCAGGCATGTGCCCTGACTGTGAACTGGCAGCCCCTTGGTTCAATCCACTGAGCTACACCAGCCAGGAGAAACCTTTTTTATATTATCAAGGTAACACTGATTAATAGCATTATATAAGTTTCAGGTATACCAACATTATAATTTGGTGTCTGTATTCACTACAGAATGCTCACCACCAAAAGTCTAGTTTCCATCTGTCACCATGTATTTGACCCCCTAGAAGCCTCTTTTCAACTTGGATTTTTTCCTTAAAAAACAATATATCACACTCATGAAATGGCTTTTGCTTAAGATAAAGCTTGCTTTGAGAAGCTTTGTATTTAAAATTATAATCTCATTAATTTAAAATTTTAAAGCTCTTGATCTTTTTCTATAAGCTTACTTTTTCTTATGAGTTTGGTTTCATCAGTTATTCTCACTTTTTTCCTTGTTTTTTCCAATTCTACTGTTCCTATTTCTTACAACTCAGGGAGAGTTGGGGTAATATCTGTCACCCTATTTTAGATACTATATTTTGGAACAAACTTTTTAAATAAGTGGATGTAAAGAATTGTATCCTTGCACAGAAAGCTTAGTAACTGTAGAAGATGCCCATCAAATGAATAAATGTTGAAGATTTTAGTAGTTTTAGGTTGTTGGGGGGGGTTTTAACATCAGAGCTGTAAAAAACAATTGCTGCTTCAAGTAGAAAAATTCAGTAACTGTGATAAACTTTCACCCTTATCCACCAGGGAACAAGACCAAGATCTGAAAACTAACTCCTCTGTTTATGACAGTCTTTTCACCTGTGGATTCTGCCACAGGTGATGATAGATGTGGTCCCACTATGCAGAAGCCCGAATGGAATAAAATTTGAAAAGGAAATTACACGGCATAATGCCAAAAAGAAATAAAAATTTTCAGTTACAGAAGAACTGGAAGCATACAACATCTTAATACAGAGAACCACAAACTATAATGAAAGAAATTAAATATTTTCTTAAGCACACAAATTTAAAATATTAAAATTTTCTGGTCTGCACCATGAATAGTGCTTAAATAGAATTATTGCAAGATTTAAATATTGCTTATAAAATATCTTTCTGCCTTTTTTGAGTGTGTAAACACTAAGGAGAGTACCCATCTCAGACTATAAAAACACTAGTTTTTATCAGAATTAGGCCATTTAATCTTGGCACCTCAGGTTTGTGCTAAGGAAATATGAATAGAAAAAATATTTCTCTTTTTTTGAGTGTGTGTTCTTTATTTTACAGAGTTTATGATTTATCTTAAAAGCTGTCAAATCGTTTCTTACCAAAAAAAAAAAAACCATTTATTTTTATAATCAATTCTGTTTTCTATCTCCTGGTGCTTTCATTTTGTTCAGGTGGTAACTTAAAAGAGCGTTTTTCAGTCACTTCACTGTCTTTTGTCCACTGCTCAAAGCATGTGCTAGTGTACCAGGCACTTGCCCTAGATGGTGTTCACTTAAAAATAATTCATTAAGAGCCCTTGCTGGGCGGCTTAGTTGGTAGAGCATCATCCTGATGCGCCAAGGTTGTGGATTTGATTCCTGGTCAGGGCACATACAAGAAGCAGCCAGTGAATACGCAAATAAGTGGAACAACAAATCGATGTTCCTCTTTCTCTTCCCCTTCCATTCTCTAAAGTCAATTTAAAAAAGAATAATCCATTAAGATACATATTTATTTGTTTTTGTATGTTTTTTATAATAAAAATATTTTAAAAGTAAATAAGTGAAAACTGAAGACAGAAACTGTTCAGTGGGGAAAATCCATAAGCTAATAGGAAGACTTGGCTTCTCTCCCTGAAGCTACAGCCCAAGGCCCAAAATAACAGTCAAGATTTCCTTGAGCAGACTTGGCTGTGGTGAACTCTCGTTCCCTCGAAGACAAGATCTTAGGGACTGCACTGAGCTGAATCCCCAAAATCCTTCTGTAAACCAAACTTATTAACTGTAACTATGTAAAATTAACAGTATAGTGCTATGGATTTCTTTTGTTTTCAAGTGGTGGTAGAGGTATGTGTGTGTTTATTTTGGGTTTTCCTGTCACCATAATTCATCCTGTATCTTCTTATTCCTCCCAGAATGGAATTTTATCAGCAGTGCCTTATTTTGGCTGTTGGCTATGTATGATCCTGTCTGGTCAAGCTGCTGACCATTTAAGAGCAAAATGGAATTTTTCAACTATATGTGTTCGAAGAGTTTTTAGCCTTATAGGTAAGTGAAGTGAATCAGGTTTTGTTTTGAGTTATTTACTGTGTTTACAGTGTAAGGCAAAGTATAAGTGATAATATTCATCATTTATTTTTTTCACATATTAAAACAGAATGTTTAATGCATATAGTGCATTAGCGTACAGAATTATCCTATTTGGGATTATTATGTAAACACTTCTGGACTACTACTGAACTTTGCTGTCCTGTTCACTGCTTACTGGGATTATTATGTAAACACTTCTAAACTACTACTGAACTTTGCTGTCCTGTTCCACTGCTTACTTATTTAGACTCAAGAAATTATTCCATATCTTCAAGGGAAATAAATTCCTTTAGAATAGATTTTTAAAAAGGCCTTTCTCCTTTTTTGACTTTCTGTGGACCTGATCTGTTCAGTACAGTAGCCACCAGCCAAATGTTGCTATTTAAATTCAATTGAAATTTGAAAATTAGTTTCTCAGTTGCAGTATGTACAAATACAACATCCTGTCACCACAGAGTGTTTCCGGATCGCACTGCTGCGGACACGGAAAAAGTGGCAGCCCACGCACTAAGTCCCTTCCTAGGTTGTATTTTATGCTTAACTGCCTGTAATAAGCTATTCATATTGCTTTCAGTTGTTAAAACCTAGAGTGTTTTTCGAACTTTATCCAACAGTTTATAATTTAATTTATTTTCTTTGAATTTTAAATCACACTCTATTGCTTCTCTCTGGGACCATATTTTTCAGTTTTTCTCTTTTTGCTCTTTTCTCTAACATTGTAGATGAAACTCTAGCTGAGTCTTCATCACATGTAAATTTAATGGACTGCATAACAAGAGTTTCCTTTTACTTTTATATTAGTTTCATTAGTTGCATGACTGTTTTCCACTAGTTTTTTCTATGAAACTATGTAATTTAAACTTGAAGTCTTCTAGGTAATACAGTGTTTCTACAGTAGGTGGCAGTGATACCAAATATCAGATTTGTGCTATATTAAGGTACAGCAAGCAAATGTTAATGCCAGGGCTTTTTCTTTTTATAACCTTTTAACTTCAGGAATGATTGGACCTGCAGTATTTCTGGTTGCCGCTGGATTTATAGGTTGTGATTATTCTTTGGCTGTTGCATTCCTAACCATATCAACAACACTAGGAGGCTTCTGCTCTTCTGGATTTAGCATCAACCACCTGGATATTGCTCCTTCGTGAGTACAAATATAAAGATTGGCTATGATTAATGTTAAATTATTTTTAATTGTGGTAAAATATACATAACATGATATTTTCCATTTTAAGGGTACAGTTCTGTGGCATTAGGTGCATACACATAGTTGAACAGCTACCACCACAAACCATCTCCTGAACTTTACCTTCCCATTAAACTAACTTCCCATCCCCCTTCCCCACGGTCCTTGGCAACCACCTTTCCTCTCTCTTCTCTATGGATTTGACTACTCTAGAAATAACTAAATTCTTAAACAAGATTTCAGTTACACAATAATTAAAGCATGAAGATGTTTTTTAAATTTAAATTTCTAACTATCATCACCTGTGTACACAGTGTTTCCATAAAAACAGTACATAAAATACATTATAACTGCTGCTAATGGTAGAGAAAGCACGATCAGTGCTGCACGTACCCTTAACGGTGAGGAACCAAAGAAAGAAACCTGTAACAGTTAGGCACTGGACCAAGAAACCATTTGAAATAAAAGACAGCCTAAGTAGAACCTCTAGGACTGTGAGGTCCGAGAGCGCAGGGAATAACTCTGTCCTTTGTACCACAGTGGACCTGGCACCTGGGCCCGCTCCGTCAATCGATCTCATGAATGGAAGAAAGGAAATAAACTTCCATATTCAATACCATGTTGAAATTCTTTCTGAAAAACTATATGTGTATTGATCTTACCATATTTTTCTTTAAAGCTTTCTTTCCTATTCATGTGTAATAAAATCAATCTTTATAGTTTCTATTAAATTTAAATACAGAATTCTCAGCCAACATGCAAAATCCTCCACATTATGGCCCCAACCTATCTTTATAATTTTATTTCTCCCTCCCTTGCCTCATCTTCTAGGGATTAGCTGAACTAAATTACTCTTTATTTTCTAAAAATAAAGCACGCACATGTACTTTCCTACCTTTGGCCCTTTGCTCATAGTAGTCTATATACCTGGAATGCCCAGTCATTATTGAACTCAGGTACTGTGTCCTTGGCCAGAATAACTGGCCTGTGACCTCAGGAAATCACATTCAGAGGACTCTGGTGATGTTAATTTTGATTACCCAGTCAAGGTGTTGTCAAGTTTCTCTAATAACTAGTTATGTTTTTCTCCTTCAACTAAAATAGCATCTCTGGATGAAATCATGCAGACATCCTGCTCCTCCCCAAACTCCCCTCACCACCCCCAACTTTAGATGGAGTGTCTTTTGACGATCCATGCCAAACCAAGTGTTACTATGGCCGTTTCCATTTCAACCTTGTCCTCCACACTTATCAGTCTGGATTTTGTTGCTTATCAATTATCAGTTTGGACTTCAAGGTTTCATAATTTACTTTATGAATTATAATCCATTACTGTCCATATTTATTTTTTATGCACACATTTTCTCAGATTTAGCCAATGGGAAAACTTTTTAGCCAGTTCCTGTGACCTGTAGTCATGCCCCAGCTTTATTTTTTCTTTTCCCCGTTGAGTAATTTCATATTGATGGAACAACCAGATGTTTTGGGTTCATCTTATACCTTCCCTGCCTTGGAGTCAGCCATTTCTCCAAGGAATCCTGGTTCCTTTTAGTGATGACTGATATTTAGAAACCAAGATTCCTGCAAAGATGATATGCTTTCATTACTAAGTGTATTGCCTCTGCTAAGAAATCTTAATTACCACTTAGAAACCACATAAAGCATTGACTATTGTCAAAAATTTATTTACAAAAACAAAAGTCTGCAATTTTATCAAATTATTTCTTTTACATCTTTTGTATGCTGAATAATCTACTAGGCTTTGTTTTAGACCTTTTTTCACTTCCTTTTGGATTTTGAAAAATGATCTTACAGCCTTGAGAGAATTAAAATGTTATCAGTGTAGACTTGTAAATCTTTTTAGAGTGAATTACAGTGACACTTTTCTGTACAAAGTTAGCAAAAAAGGAGATCTTTAAATATATATTATTTTTCCCTGGGTGATGTAGCTCAGTGGATTGAGTGCAGGTTTGCAAACCAGAGGATTGCAGTTCAATTCCCAGTCAGGGTACATGCCTGGGTTGCAAGCCAGTTCCCTGCAGGCCAGTTCCCAGCAGGGGATGCACTAGAGACAACCATACATCCATGTTTCTCTCCCTCTCTCCTTCCCCTCTAAAGATAGATAAATAAATAAATAAATAAATATTAAATATATATTATGTTTAATAAATGTTATTCTTTCCTAATTCTAGTAAATGAAATGTGAAATTTGTTTAGATATCTCTTCATTTCTATAACCATAACTTTAAAAAAATTTTAAATGTAATGGTTTTAAAATTTTTTAATGTAATGTAACACTTATTTATTTATTTATTTTTAGATAGAGGAGAAGGGAGGGAGAAAGAGAGAAGCAAGACACTGATGTGTGTGGGAATCATCAATCAGTTGCCTTTCGCACACCCCCAGCTAGGGACCTGGCCCACAACCCAGGCATGTGCTCTGAGAGGGAATCAAACTGGCAACCTTTTGGTTCACAAGCCAGTGCTCAATCTAGAGCCATACCTGCCAGGGCATATAACCATAACTTTTAATTAAAGAAATCAGTGGATTAAATAACTGAGTTTGTTTATCAACTACATGTATATCTATTTATTTATTTATTTTAATATATATATATATATTTTAAAATATTTTATTTATTTATTTTCAGAGAGAGAGGAAGGGAAGGAGAAAAAGAGGGAGAGAAAGTTGGTCCTGGGAAGGGTTTTTATTGATTATGCTATTATAGTTCTCCCAATTTTTCCCCCTTTGTCCATCTCTGCCTGGTGCCCTCATTCACTCTAGCAGTTCTCCCAACCCCCCCCTCAGTTCATACCCATGGGTCGTGCATGTTAAATTCATTGGCTTCTCCATTTCATACACTATTCTGAACATCTCCCTGTCTATTTTGTACCTACCAGTGATACTTCTTCATCCCTGCTAAGGAGCAGAGATGCTCCTCATTCTTCCTCTTCCCCCTTCTGGCTGATAACCCTCCAAATAATCTCCATGTCTATGATTCTGTTCCTGTTCTGGTCATTTGCTTTGTTTTTTAGATTCAGTTATCAACAGTTGTGAATTTGTTGCCATTTTAATGTTCATAGTTTGATCTTCTTTTTCTTAAAAAAGTTCCTTTAACATTTCATGTAATAAGGGCTTGGTGATGAACTCCTTTAGCTTTACCTTGTCTGGGAAGCACTTTATCTGTCTTTCCATTCTAAATGATAGCTTTGCTGGATAGAGTAATGTAGGTTGTAGGTCCTTGCTTTTCATTGCTTTGCATACTTCTTGCCAGTCCCTTCTAGACTGAAAAGATTCTTTTGAGAGACTAGCTGACACTGTTATGGAAACTCCTTTGTAGGTAACTCTCTTCTTTTGTCTTGCTACTTTTAAGATTCTCTCTTTATTTTTAACCTTTGGCATTTTAATTGTGATGTGTCTTGGTGTGGTCCTCTTTGGGTCCAAATTGTTTGGGACTCTCTGTGCCTCCTGGACTTATATGTGTATTTCCTTCACCAAATTTCTGTGGAAGAGAGGACAGGAAGGAGCCAGCTTGCCTTCATTCTGCACAGTGACTTGAGGCATGTATTTGAGATTCACAAATTAGAACCTGACCCTGACCACCCTCCCCCCAAAAAAGGGATTCAAGGAAATAGCAGGTCTATTGTTAAAAGACTTAACAATATTTCTTTATGCTACTAACCTAGGCACAGAGGAGTCATTGACTTCTAAAGTCACAGCTAGTAAATGGTGGGCCTGAGGCTTGAATCAGGCCTTCTACCTTCATAGTCCAGGGATCTTTCTACTACATTAAGTTGCCTCTCAATTACTTTTTGAAAGATTAAAAATTGGTCATTGTCAAGGAACTAGAAGTTATTTTGAGAATTCGGAGAAAAGAACTCATTGCAGAGAACACACACACTCTGGTTGCCTCAGTTAATGTGAGTTTATTAGGTAACTAAGTAAACAAATATGAGAGGAAAAGTGATAAGGAGCATATTGTAAAATTGCCTCAGCAACCACCTACCCAGAAGGAAGGTAGTAAACCATTCACCCCATTTTATGGGTTGAAAATGTAGTTCAAGATTCATCAGGTGCCTGAAGTCTGTCAGAAGTTCTGGAATCTGTCAAGGGGCCAACACAGCTTTCTTAAACTGACAGTGAAGGAAAATTGGATTAGCAAATAGAAATTGGAGTTCTTGTTTAAAAAGATCAAAGTGGATGCTGGAAAAGAAAAAAAGCAAAGGTGTGTGGTGCCTGCCTTCTAAGATTGTTGTGAGGATTAAATAGAACACACAAACACTCACACATAATACTTAGCTCATAATGTAATAAATATATTTGCAAATAATTCAGTAAGCAATTATTATTTTCTGGCAAATTTTGAGTCAGGTGCCATGACCAAGGTCACAAATCAATCCAAGTAAAATATTACATGGATGATTGGTGAGCTCTTAGAAAAGAAAATATTGACCAGTAAGGAGCCACCATTGGATTACTGAGCCAAAATAGCAAAAAGTCTAATATCTCAATGTCATTTTCAGCCTTATACATAGAGGAAACACAGTATATTTGGTATATCAGGATTTCAAAGAGGTGTCCCAATGTGTTCTTTTGGACAGGATGAAAAAAATGAACTAGATGTACAAGTAGATAGATTTCCAATTATGAAATTTCAGTGTCATAGCAAGCTGATTCGTGGATCTAGTCAATCAAAAAAAACTGTACCAGCCACTGTGTCCCCAGTGTTGGAGACACAGATGTGAGAGTAACAGTCCCTGCTTGCATCTGTGTGAGTGTGTGCTGGCTTGGAGTGTGGTCAGGTCATGTCCTGAAGCACGCACTGAACAACTTGCAGGTAGGATCCTGAAAGTGGGCTTCGAGCATCAGCTAAGTGGTTGAACTCTACATCCTCAAGACCCTGGTCCAGCCTTAACATTTCGTGAGTCTTGTAAGTCAGTGAAGACATTTTTCTAGATATGGTATGAAGCTAAACAATTTAGTGACAAATGATGCTGGCGAAGTTGTAGAAGTTAGGAAAATGGTTAAGTGCCTGTATGCCTCTGGTAATGAAGAATGCTGTGCGTGCTCTAAGCTAATCAAGGCACCAGATTTATGGCTGTGATTAACATATGTATGATCTATGTGTGAACAACATATATAACTTTTAAAATTACACAGCTGTACAATTGTAAATTAATCTCATTTAAGTCGAAATTATTTCCCTTATATTTTGATTCAACCCTTAAGATAAGCTTTCAGTTTTTAGTTTCCTACTAGAATTTCTTTGTTCAGAGCATACTAGTTGTTTCTAGTCCCCCATGTCTAGTTAACTGGGGGCTTACATGTCTATGACCATGTTACATAGTTGCTCGTTGTCTTTGGTGACAACTGATGCCCATGCAGTCAATAACAGTGCTCATTAGAACAACACTTGAGCATGACCTTTAAGCATTCAGCACTGAGGCTTGTGGTAAGAAAATTAAGCATGAGAAAACTGATTTTTCCTACAGACTGAATTCAGCAATGGCTGTGTTTTTTAATGAGGAAGTATTACAACATTAAAATAGTAAGTACTGATTTAGAATCAGACAAATTGGATAATTGTTATGGCCTTTGTCTGTAGAATGAAAATAATCCCTCCCCATGGGGTTGAGTTTACTATTAAAATGGGATTATATCTGTGTGTGTATATGTAAAATACTTAGAACCACGCCTGACATAAGGTTTTTCAATAATCAGTGTTCCTATTAACATATAAATGTGCAGAAGGCATTTATAAGCCTTTTCTTCTGTAGACTGAAATAGGGATTTTCTGTAGGTAATTTTGTTGCCCCAGTTTAAGGGAATTGAGTAGGTTTTTAACTGTTCATCCCACAGGATTCTAGTAGTCCAGTAGCAGAGAATCCACACTGAGTCCCTGCCACGTGTATTTTTCTAAGCAGTCATCCATCTTTCATGGCCCTTCCTGGCCTAGTGTAATATAAATACTTGAACGAGCTTCTTGGTGCTAACATTTAGAATTTCACAACATTCATCAGCACTTAATATCTGTCACTGAAAAGGCCTGGCAACATTGCACTCACTTCCTCCTACTGCCAAGGTGTTAATGGTTTAAAAAAAAAAAAGGACAGGTTCTGCCAAGCTTGGTTAATTTAAGATACGCTCCCTGAAGGGCATAAGCCAAAAAGATTTGTGCCACATGGTTTTGTCATGGTATCCTCTATGCAGGAGTTTTGAACATAAAAATTCCTGATGTTCATAGATAACTGAATTATGTTCAGCAGGTATTTTTACTCAGGCACTGTATTAGTCAACTTGGGCTGCCATATCAAATAGACTGGGTAGTTTAAAAAAACAAAATTTATTCTCTCACAATTTGGAGGCTACAGATCTGTAGTCACGGGGCCAGCATGATCAGTTTCTGGTGAGGACTCTCCCTGACTTGCAGACAGTCACCTTCTCTGTGTGTCTCCACATGGCCTTTCCTCAGTACTTCCTCACAGAGTTCAAGAGAGTGATCTCTCTCTCTCTTCCTCTTCTTATAAGGCCACCAAAAATAGTGTGTTAGGACCCCACCCTTACCTCATTTAACCTTAATGACCTCCTAAAGCGCTGTCTCCAAAGGGACAGTCTCATTAGGGATTAGGTCTTCAACATAGGAATTTTGGGAAGACACAGTTCAGTCCATAGCAGGCTTTTTCATATCTAAAGAGGGAGAGAAATTTCAGATCTGTAGTCTGCAGCCAAGGTACTGAGGATCCCAAACCCTAATAGAAATAGTATTATCCCACAATAAGATTATACAGACTAAGCCCTGGCTGGTGTAGCTCAGTGGATTGAGCTCAAGCCTGCGAACCAAAGAATTATGGTTCAATTCCCAGTCAGGGCACATGCCTGGGTTGCAGGCTAGTTCCCAGCAGGGGACACATGAGAGGCAACCATACATTGATATTTCTCTCCCTCTCTCCTTCCCTTCCCCTCTAAAGATAAATAAATAAATAAAAATTTTTAAAGATTATACAGACTAATAAATATCAAGCTTCATTAATTTTGACTGTAATTTTATTTTATAATAACCCTGTTTATCTCGTTAAAATTAAAAGCTCTAATTAGACTTTTCCTATGTGTAGGTGATTTTTATGAAAAATAATAAATGCCATTTACTTGGTTAATTAATTGTTAACTACACCATCACCTTTAATTTTTCTTGCTAACTACATCAAACCTAAATCTAATGAACCCTCTAGGATCCAGAACCTAGATCCTACCAGTTTACAAGAAACACAGTAGACATAACATTAAGTTAAATGATACCTGGGGGAAGCAATCTACCAAATCCAGAATATAGGACTATCTACAGGAAAATCCCAGTTCTGCAGTTAAGATAGAAAACAATAAAAAAGGGACAAACTATTGATCCACACAACAATTTGGGATGATGCTCAGCAGCCAACCCTAGTATGTAATTCAAAAGGTTGCACACTATAGGATTCCATTTACATGAAATTTCTAACCAGGAACTGGCACTCTTTGCAGCCAACACCCAAGAGGGGTGCAAGTCTCCATGGGACACAGCCCCAGCAGCCGTTGCAGCCAGAGCCCCCGGAACCACGCATGGAGCCTTGAATGACCAGGGTCATGGGCACTTTGTCTGGGCAGCATATACTGACTGAGCACATATGTTGTCCTGGCCACTGGAAATAATAAAGGGGAGTAAAACATGAGTTTGCAGTGAGACTATGGAGGCAGAGTTAGCAAACATGAATTACAGAACGGTTACATCTCTTAAAACATGTAGTACTAGCTATACAGACAATAAAGATTCTAAGAAGACAGAGTTCAAGATGAATGAACTAGACAGAGAAAGCTTCATGGGACAGGTGCCAAGGAAGTGGTTTGGATGGACTGAGTGTGGGTTTCAGATAGTGAATATAGTAGGAATAAAGATAAGTGCAAGGAATGAGCATGACAGATGCGAACAGCTGGAATGAGAGCTCTCAGGATCTGAAGTTGTATACTGTGCAGTACCAGGAAGCAGGGCTGGGTAGATGAACCAGGGTCAGGCCATTGTAAATTAGGCAGAAGATCACAGTAAGCATTAAACCATTCTTGTAGGTTTTTGAGTAGGAAAGGGGTTGCCCTACAAAAGTATGATTATTTAAATTAAAATTTATACAGTCTGAGAGGCCATATATGAAATGTCCTTTAAAGTGGTTATACCAGTAGGTTCTGTTTCTTGATCAGGTTCTAATGACACGATTGTGTTCACTATGTGAAAGTTCATCAAGCTGTACACCTGTGGTTTTTACACATTTCCGTATGTATATTGCACTTAAAATGTTTATTTTCATATACTTGATGGGATGTCAGGGAGCTCAGCTGAGACTACCAGATATGTTGTATGTATAGATCTATGAACCCATCAACGGTAAGGGAAATAATCTATCACTAACTTGCCAAAGGTCATACAGATGGTTTATGGAAGAACTAGGTAGGAATCTTTAGGTCTTCTGATTACTACTCCAATATGACTTCTTTATAGAAAATGATAAGCATTTTATTCTTTTTAGGATGGTACCTAACATTTTGGTTATGGAAGTCTTGTTTAGTTTATATACCTTCCTTATGTACTGGAGAAATCAACAGATTGTTAGCATTTCCCAAATACAGGCAGGAATCCTTTCTTTAAAGATTTGCATGTAAACATAGATAAGAATATCCCACTCCTCTAAGATTTACCCTTAAAATAAATCAGAACTTTTTCTGAGCTTATTAAAAATGCATTCTGCCCTGGCTGGTATGGCTCAGTACATTGAGTGCCAGCCTGCAACCAAAGGGTTGCTGGTTCAATTCCCAGTCCGGGCACATGCCTGGATTGTGGGCCAGGTCCCCAGTAGGGGGTGTGCAAGAAGCAACCATGCATTGATGTTTCTCTCCCTCTCTGTCTCCCTCCTTTCCCCTCTCTCTGAAAATAAATAAATAAAAATCTTTTTTTAAATGCATTCTTTTTGTCATACACACACGCCCCCACACACACTGTAGACCAAACTTGCCTACTTCTGGGACATTGTTCAAGGAGTTAACTACAAGCAGATATGTAATAAGTGGAGCAAGTAAGTTGTAAAATTGATGTTCAATATGATCCCACTTCTGTAATATATTAGAAATATATATAAAAGTAATTAGGGTATTTGCCAAAATGTTAATGCTGCTTATCTATCTATGGAAGCATTATAGATCATTTTATTTTCTTCTTAATGTTTTCTTAAGTTTTCAACAATGAAATAAATTTTGTAATCAGGAAATAAACCCTTTTTTTTATCCTCACCTGAGGACATGCTTATAGATTTTAGAGAGGAGGGGAGGGAGGGAGAAAGCAAGAGGGAGAGAAACTTGATGTGAGAGAAGAACATCGACTGGGTGCCTTTCCCACGTGCCCCAACCAGGAACCAAACCCACAGCCCAGGCATGTGCCTTGACTAGAACCAAACCTGCACCCCTTTGATGTACAGGATAACACTCCAGCCAACTGAGCCACACTGGCCAGAGCTGAACTTTTTTAACTTAAAAAAATTTTAAGACATATCAAGCTTCCTATCTAGATATGCTCATGTATGGAAATCATATCTCAGCACTTTTCTACATCACTATAAAAGGGATTTTTTAATGGCTATGTTTATATCATTTAGAATGCTAATTAACTATTGAAATGCAAGGTCTTCACCAGCTAAACATTTTAGTAATGTGATGTTCCAATAAGGCATTTCATTTAGAAATAAAGTTTTGTAAGAATACAACCTGGGGCCCTGACCAGCATGGCACGGTTGGGTGTTGTCATGCAAAGCAAAAGATCACTGGTTCAATTCCTGGCCAGGACACATGCCTGAGTTGAGGGTTCGGTCCTTGGTTGGGCATGTCCAAGAGGTGATGATCAATATTTCTCTCTCACGTCAGTGTTTCTCTCCCTCCCTTCTCCTCTCTCTAAAAATAAATTAAAAATTTTTTTAAAGAAAAGGATGCAGCCTGGAAGTGGTATAGCTAAGCTATTGAAAAAAGCTACCTAAATGTGTAGCACAACATAAACATCTGTGCAAATGTTTCTGCAGGTTTGCCGGTATCCTCTTGGGGATCACAAATACATTTGCCACTATTCCAGGAATGGTCGGGCCTGTCATTGCTAAAAGTCTGACCCCTGAGGTAAGTAGGTCATTAACTTATAAACTGAAAAGATCTGAACAGTGCCCTGGAAGCTAAACATCTGTGTCAAAGTTAAGTATATTTTAATTAAGGGCAAAATTCTTAATGTTTATTCTTATGCAATTCCATATAGCAACAAACAGTAAATATCTTTTTTTAAGATTTTATTTATTTATCTTTAGAGGGGAAGGGAAGGAGAGAGGGAGAGAAACATCAATGTGTGGTTGCCTCTCATATGTCCCCTGCCGGGAACTGGCCTACGGCCCAGGCATGTGCCCTGACTGGGAATCAAACTGCGATACTCTGGGTCGCAGGCTTGAGCTCAATCCACTGAGCTACACCAGCCAGGGCCAAACAGTAAATATCTTAATGGGTAGGAATGTATATTTTCAAAGAACGCACTTTGGATTTTAGACAGAACAATAGAACTAAGTTAAACAAAGATCTCGTAGCCTAAGCTACACAAGTACTTATAAGTTGTGATATTATACCAGAGAAGTGACTGTGTCTTTATTTGAATGAATAAAAATTGGTAGTGTATAACTATTCCAGAATTGGGTGCGTGAAGGTAGGTGTCAGAAAATCATGTGAGAGTGAACAGGGAGCAGCTGAAATAACGGAGACCGTTTTGAGGAGCAGAAGACTTGGGAAGACAGATAAGTGTCTTCGCATGTTTGAAGGACCACCGGATGAAAGATGGTGACTTGTTTTCAGCCGTTTCACAAAGACAGGTGGAGAGAACCTATGAGGGGACAATAGGAAGTTTTTTGTTTAAAGCTAATACTCCATGGGATGGCCTGCCTTATGAATTAATGAGCCCTGAAGCAGTCAACCACGTATTCAAAAGGCATTTCTTGAGTGCTTATTTATATGCCAAATACTGAGGATTCAAAGGCAAAAAATGACAAACAAGTTTCTGTACTTGAGAAAATCATCATTGAGAGATTATATGAACTCAAATAAAGTACAGCATGACATGCTGCAGAAACAATGTGCTCAGTGAATAACCAGTTTGGGTGGACGAAGCCCTGGAGGACGGAGCTGGGGTGTGGGGGGGACTGCACTCGGTCTGGGCCAAGCAAGGGCCGAGCCCCGGGGAGCAGTGTGGGCCGGGAGGCATCTCTCCGGCCTGTGGCTGGCAGCATGGGCCAGGTCAGTAAGCAGAGTTGCTGCAAGGCAAAAGGTTGCCTACTTTGTGTAAGAGATCAAAATGAATGACCTCAAAGGCCCTTTCCGACTCCAGTTTTCTACTACTTAAAAAACCTAAAGGACCGGTTCTTTTCTTCAAGAAGCTGACTTATGATGTGGCTCAGGGGATTGAGCGCTGGCCTGCAAACCAAAGGGTCACAGGTTCAACTCCCGGTCAGGGTATGTGCCTGGGTTTTGAGTCAGGTCCCCAGCGTGGGGCGCTCTAGAGGCAACCACACATTGACATCTCTCTCCCTCTTGTTCTCCTTCCCTTCCCCTCTGTCTAAAAATAAAGATAAATAAAATCTTTTTAAAAAAAAGCTGACTTAAACCTCTAAAAAAGACTTAATTTTCTCTTTGTTTTGTCTCTGTGATCTAATAAACTTTCTTAATACCAAACATACTGGTTTGGTATGAAGGTACGTGATTTCAGACATGTATGTGTTCACCACGGATGGTGTTCCTATTTCTTCTCCGTTCCCGCCATTTCTAATCCCTGACTTAAACGCCCCTTGCTACTGTTCTCTCACATAGTAGAAAGGTATGTTGGGAAAGAGGTTTGTCCTGAGATTCTGTGTCTCCGTGTGGACACAGAAAGGTCCAACCTGATCTTCACAGAACATGTAACAACAAAATAAAGTCAACACGCTGCCAGGGGGTCTTGTCACTTACTGGTGCTCCCAGCACTCTGCCACTATTTTACTCTGTAAAACTCCCACAGATGGAAGCTTTGTCGTAGGAACCCTGCAAAGCTGTGTTGAACGTCTCTTTCTGGTGTGTGATATCATTATTGACTAACCCCGCCTCCAGGATAGTGACGCGTTGTTAGCATATCTGAATAGTTACTAAAATTTAAGGTGGATAGCTAAGATTTTTTTCCCTAAAATACATTCATCTCAGGTAAGTATAACTTAACTACACAGTGCTCCTTTCTTCATGTTTTTCCTTTTTTCCTAAGTAAATAACCTCACACTAGCTTCCTACTGCCTTTTCTTTTTCTTTCTCATTGCCAGTGCTGCTGGGATTGGCAGAATCCAATCCTAAATTAAAGGATTTAGGTTTGTTTTTGTCTGTTTGTTTGTCTGTTTAATGCTGCAAATGTAGTACTCTGATAAGACTGAAATTGAAAAAAATCAAAAAAATGATTGTTAAAGTTAGTCACATGACCCAGAAGTTTCAATAACTGTCTGATGCCTTTATACCAGTGGATTATACACTGAACAACTACATTGTATTGATCTCTTGGTGACAAATCCAGTGCATGTCTTACATGGTGTGCCATGCGAGAGCCATGTGGAATCTTTCAGGCCAGGCTCAAACTTGAAGTCGGTCTCAGTTCATCCTCACTTGATCTGCGCCTGACCTTCCCCCCTAAGAACTTGGGAGATGATATGCAGGCATAATACTTGCCTAGTAACACAGGACTCAAGGATATTCCTCATGTTTTAGTCTTAGTAAACTTTTTATTGAAGTATAACATGTATTTTTAAAATACACGAATCCTAAGTATACTGCTGAACAAATTTTTGCAAAGTTGGTACATACACCTAAACCAGCACCCAAACAGAACATGTAACTCTCTTGCAAAGCCCTCAGGTCCCCCTTCCCACCAAGAGCTCCCACACCCTGACTTTTAACATCATAGATCAGTTTTCTCTGACTTTGAGCTTTATATAAGTGTTCCGTATGTACTCATTTGTGTCTGGCTTCTTTTGCTTAACATTGTGTTTGTGAGAAGTGTCTTTGTTGTTGTAGTGCATTCGTTCTCATTGCTGTATAGTATTTCACTGAACAAATACATCACAGTCTCACTGTGACGGACATTGGGGTTGTTTCTTTTATGAGTAATGTTATTATTATAACAGTCTTGTGACCACCTTGTTTTATAAAGTGGGCTACAAACAAAAAAATTTCATGTGCATTTTTTCTTTCTCTACAGAACACTATTAGAGAATGGCAAACTGTTTTCTGGATCGCTGCTGCTATTAATGTATTTGGTGCCATTTTCTTCACACTTTTTGCCAAAGGTGAAGTGCAGAACTGGGCCCTCGATGACCACCGTGGACACAGAAGCTGAAAGAACCAATAACTAATCCTGTCTCTATTCATGTACTTTTGTTTATCATGCAACCTAAAAGTGCCTTTGATATTTTAATGTTGTAAGCATTCTATGTGCAAGAAAAAAATGTATATGTATTAAATTTTTAAGAATTACAATCATGACATGTCACTAGTGGCCAGATTAGTGAAATCATCTATTTTTAATTACTAATAGCACGTATGCTGGAACTTCTATTTTAGGGTCACGTACCCAGCTGCAAATCAGGCACTGTGAAGTAGGGGAGTTCTAGTTATTTTAAGGGCCATACTTAGGAATGAGCTGAAGTGCACTCCTCTATACCTTTGCTTAATTAAACTAGATAATAAATCTCAGGTCTTGGTAAACACCTATTTTTATCTACTTTCCTCATAAAAATTATTTGTCATCAGCAATCGTTGACCCTTACGTCTCAAACTTCAGCATCTCCATGGAGCTGCCAGCCTTTCTATAAAGTGGCCTGGCAGCTGGGCTGAGGGAAGCATGCCCAGTCAGCTGCCGGGCATTCCCTTCCTGCTTCAGGGACAGTGCCCTGCATTCACCAGAGGCAGCAGCCAAGACCAGGGTCAGTGCCAGGTCTTTGGATGGCGTTCCTCTCCTGGGGGCTGTTAATGTGCAGACAAAGCCCTGAGCCGACAGGAGCATTGAGATTCATAGCCGTGGTTCTGATGAATCCTCAAACTTTCCCCTCCCCGGAATATTGATTGGCATGTAACCTACAAAAATGAAGTGTGAATTAACCACAAACAACATGATTCTTGATTAAAACTATCTTCAAGTCGATCAGAGTATAAATTCTAAGTCCTGTGTTCTATGAGCTACACCAGAATTTTTTTTTTAATTTAAAGTCAAGATTCTGGTTGCAGTTTAAAGTTTAAGTGACTTTTAAAGGCCACATCTCCCGAGACCAATTGTAATGTAAAGGTGAGAATCATTTCTCTGCTGATTCCTGAAATCATATTTTTCCACTTTTTCCTGGACCATCTTCCAATAGCTTTTGAATGTGCTTTGAGAGCTTTTGTGTGTTTTAGAACTTGGTTTATGTTGTATTTGTTTAACACTACCTGTAATATTTTAATAAAACTTAAATGTAATATGATGTGAATAACTTCTGTAAATTTTTTTAAATTTGTAAATGGCTTTAATTTGCAATGGTGATATTTCTTTTATAAATCATCAAAATAAACCTTTTTGGATTGATTTTTGCATCTGACAATTCTATAGTATTTTCTAGTGTCCACAGCAGCCATTGTACACTTTTCTACCATCTTCCTGAAGCCACCAACCTACCTCTTCATGCATCTCCGCCACCAGGCGGAGGAGACAGGCCATCTAAGTGATGCAGCATCAGAAATCTGTCGCCATCGGCCTGCCCTTCTTAGCCCGCCGCTGACTCTGTCCTCTGTTACCTTCTCTTAAGACCTGGGTTCAATAATTCCTTTTTATTTTTTAACATTTTATTTATTTTTAGAGAGAAGGGAAGAGAGGGAGAGAAGCATCAATGTGTAAGAAAAACATCCCTCGCACGCCCCCTACTGGGGACCTGGCCCACAATCCAGGCATCTGCCCTGACCAGGAATTGAGCTGGTGACCTTTCTTGCAGGTTGGTGCTCAACCCACTGAGCAACACCAGCCAGGAGAGTAATTCTTTTTTAATTGTTTTTCTGATCTCTGCCTTTACTTGTTCTTTTCCTTCTCTCTCAAATGCACACAAGCCTTCTCCAGCCTTTAAAAATTAAAAATACAAAAGTCTCCTGTGGACATAAAAACATGTATATATGTATATATACATACATACAGAATATCTTGAGAATCATAAGAAATGAATCAGTGGCTACCTCTGGAGAAAGAAATAGGCAACCAGCAGTAGGAAGGAGAATTCATTTTCATTTGCCCAAATGTGGCAGTAATATAACCTATTCAAATAAATCATTTTTAAAAATCCATTGCTCAAGCTGCTGTACAATCATCACCAGGCTTTCAATTGCCTGTGGACATCCCCAGTTGGCTATCTTTGTACCCAAAACTTGTTTAAATCCAATCTCACTCCCTCATCCCCGTCCCCAGTAAAAGTGGCTCTCCTTATTCCTGTTACACTGTTTCATGTCCCCAGTCACTTAGGCTTGGCCCTGAAGTCTTATCCTTTTTCCTCCCCAGTTTGCCACCCCCCAACCCTGGGTCTAATTAATCACCTGTCTTCTCCATTCCAGTTTTTCAAGTCTCTGGGATTTTTTTTAATCCCTCTGCCAGCTTCTAAATAAGATTCTTGTGGCTTTTGTGTCCATCCAGAATAGACGAGTGGTCTCACTACCTTTTTATTCAGATCTTCTTCTGTCCAACTTCCTACCACGGTGGGTTAATGGCCCCAGTACCCCTCATCTCCCTGATCAAGACTCTCCCTGCACCTCGGCTTCTCTTTGCCTACCTAGTAAACTCCTCTCCTGAGAAGCCTGCTGTCCTCACTCCTAGGCTGAAGCTTTTCCACCCTCATCTCCCACCACACTTTGTTGCAGCTGCTTCTGCCTACTTAGCTCTTCCTGCCGGCCTCTCCACGTTCCCTTCCCCTTCCAAACCTCGGGCCTGGAAGGCTGCTCTTCATCTGCTCTTCAAGACGCCTCCTTCATGACCTCTGATTTCTCTCAGCCTTGCTGATTTACATGGTCTCTTCCTCTGATCCCCTGGACACCATACTGTGTATCTGTTTCGAGGGAGTTTTTTTCTTCTTTATTTTAAACTCAAAGACTCCGGCTCAATTATGAGGAAGAGAGAATTGTTTTTTCTTTTTTACTGGATTTATTGGGGTGCCGCTGGTTAATAACGCTACATAGTTTTCAAATGTACAGTTCTATAATACATCGTCTGTATGTTGTATCATCTGTATATCGGGGTGTGTTCACCACTCCAAGGCAGGTCTCTTTCCATCACCATTTATTCCCCCTTCACCCTCTTCTACCTCCTTCCATGCTCTTCCCTCCAACAATCATCATACTGTTGTCTGTGTTTATAAGCGTTTTTTTTCCTTGTTTGTGTTTATTTTGTTTGTTTGGTTAGGTTTTTGTTCTTTGTTTTTTAATCCCTTCACCTTTTTCACCCAGCCCCAGAGAAGTTCTTTATTCATTCGTTCAACAAACAGGAATAGCGAAAGTACCTATCTGCTCCGCCAGGCAACGAGGCTAGAGATGCATTTGACACAGTCAGTCCCTTCCCTCCTTGGAGGCCACCTTGGGACTTCGGCTACTCGATCCCCCTCCTCCATGGCTTCCTCTCCGTAATGTGTATGAACACATGCTTGTCTGGAACCCTGTTAGATTGGCCATGCACATCTTGAAGGCGGCATCCATTTATCTCAGCATGGTCTTCCTTGTAACTATATATGCTTTGTCTTATATTTCAGTCATTTAATAAGTATTTAGAAAATAACCCTGAGATTAGTGGGCAAAGAAGTTGAATTTGTTTTCATATATGTATATGTCTACATCTCCTCATATACATGTTGTTTCCTTCTCAAAAAAATTAGTTACATATGTGTGTATATATATGTGTGTGTATGTGTGTTTGTGTGTGTGTATCTCCTCCTATACATGTTTCCTTCTCAGAAAAAAAAGTAGTTAAATCTCTGAGTAAAAAATGCTAACCTCAAAGTGTTGAAAGTGGCAGTTATTGGTACATGGTTTTGAAAGTACGTGAGCACAGCGTAGTTCTGCATCGGTAAAATACTTCTCTTCCCAGTTAGGCAGCAAATATTTACCAAGCAATTCGTTATGAGCCGGGCAGGCTTTGTTCTTTGCCCCTGAAATACAGCAGTGAAAAAAATTTGTCAAACCTTTTTCTCCAGAGGCTCCGGCCTTTGAAACTTGCCGTGTAAAACGTCATTACCCACGAGCAGTTGCGTCCACTGGGAATGAGCAAGCCGCTGACCTTGAGAACAAGAGTCCTGAAAGAAATTGAGGTGAACGCTGAAATCAGCAGTTTGTACTGATTTTGCTCGGCCTTTGTTTTGTTTTCAAGAACCAGAAATAGAGATGTTTGCATTTAAACCCTGTTACAAAGTAGGAAAAAAAATCTAATCTCCTCTCTAAGATGGCTTATCACTGCTGTTCAAAATTAAATTTTCCCAACAGAAAAATGCTGATAAAATTATTTAAATCCAAAGGCAGGAAGAGCACTATAGGAAATGTCCTGGTTCCTCTCAGGAAAAGCATGTAACTACTTCAGATAAGTAGATGCAGGGCAAATAAATGTCTAATTTCAGTTCAAGAATAAACTATCTTCCTCATGGAAATGTACGTTAAGATGGATCACAAAGCCCTTTCAAATGCCTATGCCTTTTAGAGCAAGCAGAAGCGGAAAAGCCAATTATAACTTCGGGCCCTAAGAGGGTCCTGCAGAACCCCCTTTCTGGGACCTCCGCTGCAGACAGTACAGGCAACGCCAAGAAAAAACGAGATGCAGCAGATTTCCTGCCCCCTCCTTCATGTGCCTCCAGAGGAACACTAGTAATTTTCCAAGCCTGTTTACTTTCACTTTATCTCGATGGTGCGGAGGAGGAAACTCAGGAGTTCCACGTCACTGGCTGTCCTGTGCTTGTAAGTGAGAAGCCATTATTGAACAAGTGAGCTGGCAAGGCATTTAAATGGCCCGCCTCCACCACACCAGGGGAAGCCTATCACCCTAAATACTGCATTAAATCTTTTGGAAAAGTGCTGTTTTCGACAGAAACAACTGAAACATGCCGGCATTTCCAACCGTCGCCGCCTCTCAGGACCCAGTGTGCATACTGCTCCAGTGATCCTGTGAAGTGCCGCCCGTAGCCCTGGTTTTAAGCATTTTACAACTTCACACTCATTCAGTCTGAAACTTGAGCTTCCCACACAGTTTGGCTGAGATTGAAAGCAGTCAGGATAGGATATATAATCTGGTCTCTTTAATGCTCAAGAGCTGCTGTGTGAAGTACCAGGAGGCTATTAGAGGAATTCAAGTACCTGTATTCTGTAAATTACCTATACAACATCTAGTATAACGCCCTTTTTTTAACACCAGATAAGTAGATGTAGGGCAAATATATGTCTAATTTCGGTTCAAGAATAAATGATCTTCCTCATGGAAATGTGCATTAAGATGGATCACAAAGCCTTTTGCTTGGCGAGTGCACCAGGGGAATATACTTCAGAGGTGAGCAGAGCTTTCAGTCCCTGTGTATCAGCGGCAGAGGGCGCATTCATCCCGGGACTGGGTGTTTGACCACCACCTGCTACAGAGAAGCACGTGGCCAGTGACATCATCTGTGTGTCACTGTCACGTGTCACCTCCCTATCACTGCAACACCCTGAAAGATGTGTCCTCTGACTCTTCCTGGAGAGTCTTTGACCTCGGAGGGTCCCGCCCAGTAACCTCGGCCCCCATGCCAATGTCAGCGAAAGAAGCCCACTGGCTCAAACTATTACATTAGACCAAAAACAAAAAACCCTCCGTTAACAATCTCTGCCCCTATCACAGAATCAAATTCTTATTTAAAGGACAATTGTTTCTTATTAATTAAGAAAAATCCTACAAGAAGCCTGTGCATAAGGGCACACTGAAGATTTTTAATATCTTCTCCCAGTATAAGTTGTAAAATTAACTCTGGGCCCAAAAGCAACTCCAGCTGGGAATTTGTTGTAAGATTATCTTAGCTCCATGTGTGGTGTTAGCAAATATTTAATTATTTAATCTTTATTCATCTTTATTCTATAGTACTATGATTATCTTATATGTTTTCTGTAAACTTGAGCAAGCTAATACATTTTAGTTGCTTCTGTGTGTGTGTGGGGGGGGGGACCCGAACTCCTTATTTCTACTAATATAACAGTTTAAAAATTTAATGATTTAGGACACTTTGATGCGGTGTCGAAGACCAGCCCTCCCCCTCTATGTCCTTACTGAAAAATAAACTCCCCCCAGAAGACCTGTTAACATTCCACACCTGGTTCCACGAAACTTGTCATTTCAAGTTATGGGATGGGTAGCAAGGACGGAGGGGTGGAACATCATCTCCTACCGGGAACTGAAAGGTCAGAATGCAGGGGGGAAATAAGTCTCGAGACCTGACCTGTATCTTGCGTGTCTAGCCCCACCCCAACGTCCTCCGCACTGCCGGCCCTGTGACACGCCCCCCTCCCCACCTCCCTCCCCATCTTCCCTGCTGGCAGCAATGTACTCTGCCAAGTCGCTGCCAGTGCCCCTGGCCTCGCTGTTCTCTCTGGAAGGTTTTCTCAGTCCTTTCTGCTCCTACTTTTGACCCACACAGTAATATGGAACCTAAGAAGGCAGGGAACAATGGTGAGTTTCTCTCCAGGTTTAGACTGGCCTGGGTGCAGACAGGCATGGAGTGAGGCTTATTACATCTTCTGAGTCCCTGTTCTCACACTGCAAGTCTGAGACCGTTGGAAAGAGGAAGAGCCAAGACTGTATGAGACTGTCAGCTGGATGAAAACTAAAGCAACTAAGGAAATAATGAAAGCATGTTCCAAATTCAATGTGGTAGTGTCTCATGATGTTATAAATCACAATGTGTATACATTTCCCAAAGTAGAGAATTGGTGCCAGGTACCCTACGAGGGCCCTAAATGTCACATTTCTTTCATTCTCCCCACAGCCCTATCAGTAGGTACCAGCACCACCATTTACAGATGAGGAAACTGAGAAAGTCACACGACTCTGCAGCAGAGACAAGATTTAAGCCAGGTTGCTCTGATATTAGAGTAGAATCTCTTTAGGGCCATGCTATTCTGTCTCTTTAAGAATCATGCTTGGAGGGAGGGTGAAGAGGATAAACAGGGTCTAATATGGTAATGAAAGGAAACTAGACCAGGCGAGATGCGTGCCATAGAATAAACAGATGTCACACTATACCCCTGTGCCCCTGAAAATTGTATAATGGTATCAACCAATGGTACCCCAATAAATTTTATTTTTCGAAGAAGAAAAAAAATAAGCCTCAATAGGAAAAAAGTCATGTTTGAACACTGTCAATCAGCACAAAATCACAACATTTTGGAGACCAATTTGGTAGTATATGAAAATTAAATAAATATATTCATTGAACCAGCAATTCTACCTATAATAATCTAGCCTAAAAATTACTTGACCAAGCACCAAACATTTTTGGGAATATTTTCCATTTTCCATCAACAAGACTATTGATAAATAAGTTCTGGCACATTCACAGTAGAGAATACTATGCAGCCATTAGGGGAAAAAAAAAAAAAAAAAGACCAGAGCCTTGACTGGTGTGGCTCAGTGAGTCGGGCATCGTCCGGCAGCAGCCAGGGCTCATTCAAGAGGCTACTGATGAATGTTTCTCTCGTACATCGATGTTTCTCTCCCTTTCTTTCTCCCTCTCTACCCCTCTCTTTAAAAATAAATAAATGAGATCTTTTTAAAAAACAGAGCAGAGAGCGATGTAGGAGAATGTCCATATGTTTTGCTGGAGGATGAAAAAGAGTTACCTAGTAACAATATACACATTGTTTTATCCTTTAAAAAAAACAAGTGAATTATGCACATGTTGATATATACATAGAAAATGATTTCCTAATAGTAGTAAGTGAAATCAGAAAGTGAATAGAAAAAAAAAATTGTTACAACCTAGGACTAGAGGAGGGAAAGAGATGGATTTCACTACACTACATTAAGTACTTCTGTTCAGCACAATATACCCAAGTTAATGGTTGACAGATCGCAGGACACGCTATAACATCTTGTCAGTATAAGACGTTAATATCAAGAATATTCAAAGAACTCTTGCACATCAACAAGAAAAAGGCAAAAAACATAAAGAAAAATGAACAATGAAAAGACAGTTCACTTAACAGAAGGCCAGATGTGAGTCATAGGAAGAGATGATCAAACTCCTAGTAATTATAGAAAAAGAAATACAAACTGAAACTATAATGAGATATTACTTTAGACCCATCAGGCTGGGAAAAATTTAAAAGTTGGATGCTACTCAGTGTTGACAAAAGATGTGAGGAGATGAAAATTCTTGTCCACAAGGGGAGAGGAGAGACTATAAACTGGCATAACTGTTTCAGAAAGCAAAATATTTGTGTTTAAATTAAATAAGAATACACTATTTGACCCTGTATAATGACCCACACCTGCGTATATCTCGCAGCGTAATTCTTACTTAGGTCCTTAAAGGAGCATATATACCACACTGTTTATTGTGACAGAGTTGGTGGCAGCCTAGGTGTCCCTCGTTGGGGAAACATATGTTAAACGTGGTGTTTGTTTACTATAGAACGAAATCACTCAGGAACATGCAAGGACCTCAAAATTTTTTGAGTAAAAACAGGACTTAGCACAACACCACTTCTGCACATTAAAAGCCCATATATAAAAATGTGATTTGCCCTAGCTGGTGTAGCTCAGTGGATTGAGTGTGGGCCTGCAAACCAGGGGTTCTCGGTTCAATTCCCAGTCAGGGCACATATCTGGGTTGCAGACCAGTTCCCAGCAGAGGACACATGAGAAGCAACCATACATTGATATTTCTCTCCCTCTCTCCATTCCTTCCCTTCTAAAGATAAATAAAATCTTTAAAAATTTTTTTAAAGATTTTAAAAAACGTGATTTTCCTGATGTTGCATAATTTAGAACATACAAAAACTCAGAGCGTGGTGACACAGGGGAGAAGAGTGAGGGTGGAGGAAGGGGGAGGGAAGATTAAAATTAAAACAAGACTGTGGGCTTGGGCCACACATAAGGTTCTATGCACAGAAGACTGTGAGATAAAAATAACTTTTAAGTGGGTACTCTGCAGGTGCTGAAGTTGGTCAAGGGACAATATACTTCACTTTCTAATTTTGACTCCTCTTCATTATTTAATTATTTTTCAATGAATGTGCATTACTTGGATAATTAAAAAACAAAATTGTTGCAGATAAGCACTATTGGGAATATTAGGGAAATGTTCATAACATATTACTAGGTACAGTGTGATTACATTTTTTAAAATAATTCTTTACTGACAGAAACTAGTATAAAGGACACATGGACAACTAAGGGGGGTGGAAATGGGAGGGAGGTGGGGAGCACTGGGGGGGTGGGCTGGGATGGGAGCAAAAAACAGAAAACTGTACTCGAACAACAATTAAATTAAAAAATAAAGGAGCAATAGAAGAGAGAAAAAAGTAAAAAAAAAAACCTTTATTGAGATATAATTTGCATACTATAAAATCCGCCTTCTTCAAAGTGCACAATTCAGCAGTGCTTAGTATATTCACAGGTAGTATATTCAACTATTACATATCTCATTCCACAACATTTCAGGGCTCCAAAAAGACACCGCTGTGTATTAGCGTCACTCCCCAACCCCCCTCCCCCACCCCAGAGCCCGCCTGCACTAATCTATTTTCTGTCTCTATAGATTTGCCTCTTCTGGACATTTCATGCAAATGAAGCCACATAGCGTGCGGTCTGCATGTCTGACTTCTTCCTCTTAGCATAATGTTTTCAAAGTTCATCCATGTTGTAACATGTGCCATACTTTGTTCCTGGTTTTTGCCACATACTAGTCCATCGAATTAATGTTGCACTTTCTGTTTACCCATTCATCAATTGATGGGCATATCTGGATTTTTTTTTTCCTGGTAGTTATGAATAATGCTGCTATGAACATTCACATACAGGTGTTTTCTGTGGGCCAATGTTTTCCAATTATTTTGAGTTTATAGTGATTCCATTTCTGTTTAAATAAAACATGCATAGGAAAAAAACTGAATATATACACCAAAATGTTAACAAGAATTATTCCTGGAGAGTGGGTCGAGGTAATTAAATATTTTTCTCCTTTGTGCTTTCACAAAAATCGGGGGGTCTTCATCAGGAAAACAATACTACATCGCTTCTAAAAATTACAACTCGGAGTCAGTCCCAGACCCACAGTCTCTTGCTTGGAACTCCAGGCAGGAGCGCCCCGCCCTCTGGCTTCATCCCGCTTCAAGCTTCACACCTCAGCCTGGGCACAAAGTGACTTCTGTGGCCGACAAAGTGGCCCTTGTTGATATTCATGTCAGCCCACAGGCCATGCCAAGTGACCCATATTTACTTGCCAAAAAACAGACGCCGGCGGAGGGTGCCCTTTAGTACTGCTGTGTTTATTGCTCCCTTACCCCAGGGTAACGTCCATCGTCTTCATTGCAAGGATTTCATATTGTTTCAATATTTCTTAAAAGAACTGGTATGAAAGCGCAGGCGCGCGCGTGCACACACCCCCCGCCCCCTTCAGAAGGTGGAAACAATGCAGTTCCACTGCCCTCAAACCCACTCAATAGCGCGCGGATCCTGTTACCCTGGACCCCAAAAGAAATCCTCCAGATTTGAGCCACTTGGGGGCGAAGCGCAGCCGCGGGCACTTCCCGCCGGGCGGGGCGGGTATTTACAGCTCGCAGGAAACGGGAGTTTGACTCATGTCGGGCTGACTTGTGAATCAGAACTATCAAAAACGACTTTTCTCCCAGGAGAGATGACTTTGAGAGCAGCCATCTCTGCGCGCTCACCCAGAGAAAACACAAAGACGACCGACCGTGCGCAACTCTGCCAGGGCGGCTCGGGCCTGGCGAACAGTGGGAGGTCCGGGCCTTGGGCCGGGTCTACCCTGCGCCGCCCCGCCACCTCGCACCGCCCCGCAGTGCCCGCACCGCCGCACCGCCCGTAGCACCCGTACTGCCCCAAAGCGCCGGCACTGCGCGCCGGGAAGGGCTGGGTAGCCCGCATCGTGTGGCCTACCGCAGCTTGTGGTTGTGGCCGCAAGGACGCACCCCTCCCCCATGCCGCCAAAAGACTACTGCTTACGCTCATTTCTTGCATTTTAACCTAAAATGCAGAACTAGCTCTTAAGATTGCAGTATAATTAGAGTAATTTTGTAAGCCCCACAGGTGCTGTGGGACCCAAAAGCCAAGGCCCGGCTCTCGGGGAGGCCAGGGTCACCGTGGCAGCAACCGGCGGATGCGGGGAGCCCCCAGATCAACTCCTCCCGCTCCCGCCCTTGGGGGTGGGGGGCAAGGAGGTACTGGCCAGGACCCTGAAAAAGTTTTCTCAACTCCCCTGAAAAAGAGGGTACCACAGCAAACCTCTGCTCGCGCGCGCCACGGGTGAAGGGTAGGCTGGCGTCCGAGAAGGCAGGCTTGCACTGGACTCTTCCCGTTTAGGTACAAATAGGGACTCGTCGAAGACATTGGCTTGAGGCCCACCTGGTGGTTAGAAGGTCGTTTCTGGAAAAAGCAGTGTCTCCCACAGAAAGTGTCGAGCTTGGGGATTCTTGTCCAGGAATCGCTTACTCTTGAGGAATGCAGACGCTGCAGCCAAGATCAGAAAATCAATAGAATGTTTAATGCCCCGTTTTGGGTTGTTGGTGTGTTTGCTGGTGTGTGGGATTGGGGCAGGCCAGCTGTGAATGTGTCAGTCACCAGTGTCCAGTGTCCCCACCAGTGTCCAGGGTCAGGCCGGGGTCCCGGGGCCATCCCCAGCTGGTCACCCCCAGCTACCAGGGCGTTTCCAGGGGTCGCATCTGAGTGCAGCCCACGCAGCCCCGCAGGGTCGTGCCCCAGCTCTGAACGAGGTCTGGGAGGATGGTCCCTTTGGGGAAACGGGGCATCACCCGGGCATCACCTACTCTGGCCAGCGCCCCTCACCCCTGGAATCCAGGCCACCCGGCCCAGTGCCCAGGACAGATTCCTGCCAGTCCAAAAGACCAGAATGCCATCTAAACTCAAAAGTTGCCTCTCTAAATCTCTTCCCACGTCGCAGAACACTGCTCCCCCATACACGAATACCCCCAACCTCCAGTACACTAATCCGGTACACGCAAGTCCCTCTCCTCCTCCCCGTAGAAGAGATGACCTTACCACCCAAACTAAGACTCTTAAGAGGGAAAGGAATGCTACTAGGAATTTCACCTGTCTTGGGCAACCAGGTAGTTAACTAGTGCATTGGGTCACCTTGGGGGATTTGAGCAATTTATCTAAATTCAGAAAACCTTTACTACTCACATTCTTCCAGTGAAAAGGAAGGAGGGAGGGAGAGAGGGAAGCAGGTGGGTGTATTTTAAAGAGAAAATAAACCCCCAATTCAGCACTATATTTTGAAAAATATCCTATTTTATGACGAACACTTTGACCTAGTCAGTGTCTTTTGCACTGCTTTTGTTAAATACTTGGCGTTTATTTGTAAACACTGCAACAATTTTTGTGGACATCAGCAAAGCAGGGTCAGTTCGTGTTGCATGGGATGCGGAAGCAGCCTCACTGCACCAGCCTGGCCAGGCAATGATATTTCTTCTCAAGAGAGTCTCTCTGTGCATTACCTTTACATACATACAGTTATTATTTACGTATATATAGATTTTGAAAGAATAGAGTTATTTTTTAACGATAGCATTCTAGCTGCCCAGCTATGGGTAGTCAGCAATAGCTAAACGAGATTTTTAAACGAAAGCATGGCACGCACTACATGCATACACTGTGTGTTCCAGGAACTTTCCCTATATTAACTCACTTAATCCTCGTTACAACCCTAGGAAGTAAGTATAGTGTTATCATTCCCATTTTATAGATAGGGAACCTCAGGCAAGGAAGGTTAATAAAACTGTCCAAAATCTTACCTCTAAGAATGCACAGATAGGACTGCAGCCCAGGATCAGAACCCAGGTGGCCCACCGCCAGGGTCCACACAGCCAAGCACTCAACTATGCTGAGCAGACTGTGAACACTTCCTAAGTGCAAAAGGGGATGCGCGATCTGGCTTAACTAAGCTCATTTGCTAAAGTAGTTAACAGCGTGTCTTCCTGCTGCCTATACCTCTTTAATAAATGCTCCCATCAGCCATCCTGGAACAAAGCCACTACTAGGATTCACCACGGTGGCCGGGTAAGGCCTTTAGCAGGGTGACCCAGTGTTCTTTCCCTCTAACCTTCCACTGAACTAGAACTCCAGTTCACACTTTGCAGCCACAGCACTTTCCCTGTGCTTTTCTCTTCACCTAGGTTGCCTCGCAAGCCAGCTCTGGCCACTTGGCTTCTTTTTTTGAAATCCCATCTACCTTCAAGGTCCAGGTCAAACTGGCATTCCATTGTCACCTGAGACAGAAACTCTCTCTTCAAAGTCTGAAATCCTTCAGGACACATTATCGGCAGCACTCACAGGCCTACATATCTTATCTCCCCTCCTCAGCCAGCAATTTCTCCCCCACAACACTCAGCACAGCACATTCTCACAGAAACAGTCTCTGGGAGCCACATTTAAAAAGTAAAATAAACGGGGAAAATTAATTTTAATAATAAATTCCATTTAAATATACTCAAAATGTTATCATTTCAACATGTAATCAGGATAAAGAAAACACTGAAGAGATGTTTTACTTGTTCGTGTGAGAGAGATGTTTCTGGAGTCTGGTGAGTATTTTACAGTTAGAACATCTCTTATTCAGACTAGACACTTTGCAAGTGCCCAGTGGCCACATGTGGCTAGGAGTTTCCGTACAGGACAAAGCCGGTCTGAGCTCATCAGCATGGCACTCCCAGGGCCAGCGATACTGGCCCGGGAGTGGAGGCAGGAAGCCTGCCTGGGCTGGTCAGGCTGAAGGGGAGCAGTTTCCGTCCCTGTGCGGGAGAGGTGTCTGCCCACAGGGAGGCCTGAGGCTCTGATTGCCTGGCAGCCTTAGGAGTCGGTTCCAAACCCTGGAGCCGTGAGGGGGATCGCAGAACTGGCGTTAGAATGACACCGGTACTGGGGATTATGAGGATAGCTCAAAAAGGTGGAGGGATTAAGCAAAAAAAAAAAAAAAAAAAAACCCGCAAAAATGAAAAAGCTCATAAAACACAGACAACAGTATGGTGATTACCAGAGGGAAAGGGGGGGTCAGCGAGGTAGAAAGGGGGGAAGGGAGATGGAGGAGAAAGGGGGGTTGGGGAGGGAGAAGAGGGGCAAGGGGGGCTACACGGTGATGGAAGGAGACCTGACTTGGGGTGAATATACAGATGATGTATATTGTATTGTGTGGGTATATTGTGTGTTGAACACACAATACAATATACAGAATTGTATACATGAAACCTATGTAATTTTATTAACCAATATCATGCCAATAAATTTTATAAAAAAGTAAAAAAAAAAGTGACACCAACATTGAAGATGACAGGAATGGGGAGAGAGAAAAGCCCTGTGTCCTCAGTGACATCAGTGAAGCACTGATCACACAAGGTGTGGAGTTCACTCTACCTGTGGTTACGAAAAATAATAAATTTCCCTTTCATTTAAGCCAGCCTGACTCAGCGTTTTTGGTAGCTTCCGAGAACATACCAACATCAGAGCGAACCTTGAGTCCAGGCCTGCAGCCTTCTCCTGGCCTAGGCTCCTCTGTTAGGGTGCGTCTCGAGGTTGGCAGCTAATTCCTTGGAATTCTGCATAGATACTGTGAGTGGTCTGGGGATTGGAAATAAAGATCCCCAAAGGTGCTGGTGCTTGTGAAGGCCTCGCCCACCAGGCAGGCCAATGCAGGGGCAGTCGTCATCTGGGGACACAGAAGTCCCTTCTCAGGGCAGCCGGGGCTGCACTGCATGCTCAAGCTAGCCAGCGCTCGCTGTCTGCCAGGGCTCGCTGTCTGCCAGGGCAGGCATTTGTCACAGGCCTTCATCACCTCTCCTGGAATCCATATGCTCTGGGGCTGGCCCAAAGCTGGACAAGCAAGAGCCCTTTGCCAGGTGGCAGCTCAGGAAGCCACACTTTCCACTGTGATATGGCAGCTTTCTCTGGCAGGGTGCTAAAGATAGGATTCGGTATCCTAGGCCTACTGCCGGTGCGAGGAATTTGGAAGGTCAGAAAGGGTGACAAGGGCACTCACTGACAGCTATAGGGCCACTAACTGAAGAAAAGCAGCAACAAGGACAATGGACTGAAGAGAATGCCACCACAGGAGTAAGACACACTAGCTCATCAGCCCAGGTCATAGTACAGTGCAGCAAGCCATGTGTGAACGAATCTGCTCTGAGTCAAACAGACCTTCCTGTTCACTTAAACGCACAGGGCGTGCAGCCCCCAGACTGGAAGGGGAAGCGCAGCCACAGATAATCAAGCCTCCCTTCCCTCTGCCTTCGAGAGTTCAGGCCGTGGACCAGTCGGTGAACACCTGGCAACATGATACAGCGAGATGAATGCTGGAGCAGTGGCGGGCAAGTCCCAGGGTACCCCTGAGGTTCAGTCCCTAAAATGAGGGTTATTACATCAGTCTCAGAGCTTACTGAGGCTGGTGTTCTAAAATGCATGTGAAAGCCCTTGCAATCTCTAAATGTCCACTAATGGTTTCTTTTATAAGAAAAAAATACCCCTGGTAGACTTTTCATACGAAGAAGCTACCATCTACTTATTATGTATGATGCTTCGGTAGAAGAAATGGCAGATAGAGTGTTTCAAATTAAATTGCATGTTCTTACAGCATCTATTCCTGTCACCTTACTCTGTCTGTGCCTCTGGCTCCCGAATTACACAAGGAGACCTCAGAATCCCATACCACACACTGTGGGAGACTGGAGTGATGGCTGGATGAGGTTACAGATCCAAAATGCTTACTAAGATTTACAGTTTATACATCAAGGGCATTACCCTCAAAACATTTATAGCATCTAATTGCAAAGGTATGGGCTCCGACTCCTGTTTTGTGAAGCATTTCAAACAATGAAAAGTACAGACAATAACATGACGCCCACAGTACCATCTGTTAAATCTGGATGGTAGTCACATGGGCATCATATGATTCTATATGCTTTTAATGTTTGAAATGTTTCATAAAACAATAATTTATTCAAATAATAATTTTTAAAAAGACCTACGTATCAACATCTTCTCTTGAACACATTTCTTTTAATCTCCCAACTCTTCTTATCCTCTTTTCCCAAAATTGAGTTAGAAGCTGTGTGGTTGTATCTCTGTGACACTCTGAGGTGACTTCTATTAAATTACTTATCACACTTCGTTATAACTTCTCATTACCCCAGGTTTTGAGGTTTTTAAGGGCAGGACTCGGCCCCCTTATCCCTGTTGCCTCTTCAGGGCTGATGCCTTGAATTTATCTTAATAAATGTCTCATAAAATCTAACCAAGTAAATTAATATCATTGAAAGACTCTCATTTCTCTCTAAGCCTTCACTAACAACCAGAATCTTCTCTCCTGCCCAAGACTCTTTCTCCTCTCCCTTTCTCTTTTGTATGAGACAGAACTTCTGAACGTTGTAACTATCTCTATGTGTCTAAGAAAAATCTGATAGCTACATATCAGAGCAGAACTGTGCTTTGATTAAGATTGATTTACATATTGCTATCGAGTGAATGTTTGTGCCCCACCCACGACAATGCCTATGTTAAAACCTAATCCCCAAAGTGAAGGTATTTGGGGAAGGACTAGGTCATGAGACAAGAGGCAGCAAATGGTATTCATGCCCTTATAAAGAGACCCCAGAGAGCTCCTCTGCGGTGAGGACGCAGTGACATGACGGCTGTTTACAAACCAGGAGGAGGGTCCTCACCAGACACCAAATCTACCAGCGTCTTGATCTGGGACTTCCCAGCCTCCAGCTCTGTGAGACATAGAAGTTGTTTATAAGCCGCCCAGACCACAGTATTCCATTAGAGCAGTTTGAATGGACTAAGACACTGCACTGAAAATGCAAAAGAAAAGGCAAGTTCAAGTACAACATCACTCTTTCTCTAGACATTCAAGACTGTAAATACAAATTTGAAAAATATGGCAATTGCTGAACACTGATAATCCAACAAATCAGTCTCATGACATGTCTCCACATTGTTTGGTGCATGGGAACAATCATATTGTGATAAGATTCCTGTCTTTTTTCTTATTATAGTCATAATATTCAACTAGTAGGACTGAAATAAGAGAGTTGGGTTTATCTACCATCATCCTCGGAGTATTGAGTTTTTTGGTCACCCACACTGCCCTTTCTGATAGATATTTAACTGAATATTTGTTTTCAGTTTCCTGATAAACAAAGGTCTTTAAGATTAAAATTAATATGCTAAAAACTCCACAATTGGCCATTGCACACTTCCTGAAACTTCCCTTAAATGTATAGTTAACTAATCTCTCCAAGTGATATTATCCAGGACAAAAGCCAGTATATCTGGTTCCAAGTACAATTGCTTTACGTCGTGTCCTGCTTACCTTTCTGGTCCCATCTGCTGCCTCTCCCTTGCCACACCCTGCAAGGCAGCCGTGCTGAGTAAGTCATTCTCCTTCTGATCTCCTGGCCTTTAAACGTATTATTTCTTTGGCCTACATTAGAGTGTCTCTACCCATCCCCAGAGCCCATTGTCACCTCCTCTGGGGAGCTTCTCTGAGCGCTCCTTGCTCTCTCAGTCACTGCACATACTCTGTTTCTTTTCTGCTTTTCACACCTCTGTTTCCATACTCTTCTGCTGGAATTACCTGCTCCCATGTCGCGTCTCCACGAGTACCCTGAGAGCCACTGCTGCTCTGAAACTACAGTCTACTCATCTTTGTAGTTAGTTTTAGTGCCCACCACAGCACCTGACACTGAGTCAATGTTTAGTGAACAAATAGCTGAGACCGAACAAATGAACAAAATAATGTATATAAGACAACAAGGCTGTATTTAAAGTCACTTGCTCATATGTTACTAGGGAACTCACAGCAAAATGGTTGAGTAAGATGCGTAGACACATGAAGAAAAAGGACGTGACTGAGGATCCATTTAGGTTAAACAGGGAGACCGTGGGTTCCGTGGGCTGGGCCTCCTCGCTGGCGCTCTGGGCCCTGCTCCCTCCCTGGAGCTGTGTGCCTCCGGAGTGGAGGAAACTCCGGGCAGAGGTGGTCATTTTTACTACGATGAGGGACTTCCTTGGCGGAAAGCATGCTTGCTCATCAAGCCTTGTCTGACTCCTGCTGCTCTTTCCAAATGGCTCTGTTTCCAGAGACTGTAAGCCATGTGTACCTCAGGGTACGCAGAGGGGAAAACACCAACACCTGGGGAGCCAGAAAAAAAAAAAAGGGCAGGTTTACATAATGAAGAGGCATCAGCAAGATTAGCTACAGCTAGAATTCAGCTGGAGCCCACAGAATGCAACCACCTGCTTTCCAATGATAGCTCAGCTAGGAGAGTGGCCTAATCTTCCATTTGCAAGTGTGAATCCTTTCAAATAATCCTACACTCTGAGTAGTGGCATTCTTCACTTATAAACACATTATCATATCTAAAAACATACTTATTTGACTATTATACCCAACATGCACATAAACTAACTGGAAAACTTGTAAAGTGTAAAACAACCAGGAAATATCTTCTTCTGAAGTGACTTTTGAAGCCTGGCAGGAGTCGGGGCAGGGAGAGGGTGAGAGTGTGCAGAGCTGGCCCAGAGGCATGCTCCGTGACTATCAGGTTTCCGAGTCTGATTCGGAAGACATGACTTGTTAACCGGTCATCATGTTCAGGCAATGGCTCTCCAAGCGTGGTCCAGAGACCAGTAGAATGTGCATCACTTTGAAATTTGCAAAATGCAAATTATCGAGCCCCACTCAGACCAACAGAATCAAACTCTGGGACCCAGCACTCTGTGTTTTCACCTGACCTGCTGGTGTTGAGTAGGCGTCCTGAGGTTATCAAAACTGCTGCTCTAAAGTGCAGGGGGGCAGCCTGCAGAAACTGCAGAACAAAGGCCCTGAGCCAGCTCATGGGCACCCTGGTGTGTGTGGAATTTGGAACCTGGCATCCCCAGTTGGCCTGGGTTCACAGCCACTGCAAGAACCCACGTTGACCACAGTGCACAGTCCTTGGCAGTCTAAGGGCTGCCGGTCCCACCCACTGTCCCACCCTCTGCTCAGCTTCCCCTCACTCAGTCACAATGCACTCATTCATCTTCCAATTTACCCTCATGCCACTGACCTGTAAGCAATTTCCACATAAAATGTGTAACAGACCAAATAAAGGCAAACTAAAGCCTTGCATGTGCACTTTGTACCCTGCTCTCTTACACAACTTCAAATTGCCACAAAGCAAGCTGAGCACAAAGACTCCATCCTGCAAGCCCAGAGCAGGCTGGGGACCCCACGTGAAGCTCCCTCTGCTGGTAACCCTGGGGGGTCTGCCTGGACCATGTGTTGCCCTGGTTCCCTCAAGGTAACAGGAAACCGAATTACGCAAAGCAATCATAGCTGATATGTTAAAATATCCTGTAGAAATGTTGCTGTGGGCTACATCCATACAGCACTTCAAATATTTGTATGATTTACTTATTTTTATTGACTTTAGAGAGAGAGAGAGAAAGAGAGAGGGAGAGAAACATCAATTTGTTTTTCCACCTACTTATACATTCATTGATGGGTTCTTCTATGTGCCCTGACGGGGATCAAACCCGAAAACTTGGCAGGCGTATCAGGACAACGCTCTAACCAACTGAGCTATTCAGCCAGGGCAATTTTTTTTTATGTTTTATTTGACTACTGTATCCTGAGGTTGATGCTGTGAAAGAGGTTTATAAAAATCAGAAATTAGCCCTGACTGGGTAGCTCAGTTGGTTAGAGCATGGTCCCGATACACCAAGGTTGCAGGTTCAACCTCTGGTCAGGGCACGTGCAAGTGTCACCCAATGCATACATAAATAAATGTAACAACAAATCAATAATTTGCTGTTTCTCTCTCTTCAAATTCAATCAATAAATAAAATGTTAAAAATAAAAATCAGAAATTATTATTATTTTTAAAGTTTTTAAAATGTCTTGGTGAGGGTCACGATTTCTGCAGGCTCGGCTGTGAGGTGCTGCGTTGGGTCAGGTTGTCATTGCTGAGGCCCTGCAGGGCAATCCCCATGTGGGACTCAGCAAATGTACGACATAATGTATGTCTGTTTCTGTTTAAGCCCAACTTCCACAAGTGTTAGGAACCGCCCTGCCTGGTTTCAGAAGCTGTAACCCCCATGGCTAAGGCTCAGTAAAGAGACCTTGGGACCATAAGCCACTAAGGAGACAAAGCTTAACTCCCTGGCAAGGGCACCACCTCTGCACCCTTTACTTCACCCTGCTTGGCCCCGGGTAGATGACTGGTTAGCCAATGACGTGTAAGATTCCTCAAAGGAGGGATGACTTAAGATAGGTATGGTCACGAAGAGATTCTCAGTGAAGGACTTGGGGGGTGGGTATAGCAAAAAGGGGATGATGGACCCTTGCTCCTCGGCTTCGATGTAGCCTGAGTTCTCATTCTGTCTGCGAGAAGTCTCCTAATCTCTTGGCTGCCTTACTTCCCCTGCCTAATTTAAGCCTAAACAATGATAGAGGGTGGAACAGCCCTGGGCAGGAAAGGGTTGGTTCCTTGGGGCAATCGGGCCTAAGAAAGAATGCATAAAATCCTGTGAAACCTGCTTTGCTAAGAATGTCAGTTTTCTGATAAGGGCCCAAGCAAGAACTGAGTTTGTTCCCCAAAATTTTACAGCCCTTTAGCTAACTAACCCTGACTCAGAATAAACCCTCATACTTCTTTGTTTGTTATTTATTGTTTAATTCTTACTGCCTGACAATGATTGATGAGCTTTACCTGTATTCCTATGCAAACTGAACCCAATAGAAGCCCACTGAGGAACAGGTTCCTGGTTCTTCTCCTTTGAGAGATCGGTCGCCTTTCCTCTCCAAGCAGATCATGTCTTGGTAGACTTATTCTCACCCATGGTGGACAGGGTTGCTCTGCAGCCTGGAGCCCTCCCCCCCACACACACACACAAACACCATTTAATCATGAACAATCCAGCTCCCCGATTAGTTAAATTAAACTGATTCAATAGCCCGAGAAAAAAAGTACAAGACCCTGGCGTTCTAAGGCCACCATGGTCTACCCCCACTTTCATGGATTCATTCTCTCCACAGCCTTTGAGCTCTACTCTCCTCCAGACACTTGGGGACCTAAGGGAGTTCATCCAAGGATGATAAGTACAAGCACGGTCTTGCCCTCATGGAGCTTACCTTTTAGCTTAACTCCCCTTTCAACCTTATTTCCCACAAATACCTGTAAAACTTTTCCCTCAAGCCAGACCCCATGTGGACGTATGGCTTATACTTCCTTGCCTTCCTGGGGGAGCTGGTGCCCATCCCTCCACTTGAGGTCTCCCTGTCCTCTTTACAACAGTGCAGTGAAGTCCTGGGCATCCTTCAAAACCTCACTCAAAGGAACATCACTTTTCCACAAAATGTTAGAATGCCTGGCATGAGCTTCAAAATACTTCCACAGGAGAGGGGTAAGTAGGTGGGGACAAGATGAAACAAGAAACTGGCTGTGCATTGTTAACAGCTGCATCTGATGGGTGAGTACAGGGGGTGCTGGGGGTTGGGGAAGAATTAGATTATTCTCCCATTCCTTCTACTTTTGCATGTTTGAACTTTTCCATAATAAAAAAATTAAAAACATATGTGTATAAATAAATACATATTTTAAAATAAAAATTTAAATAAATTTTATATACTAATAACACTAACAAAAATAATAAGCATTTTTTACCAAAACAGAAAATGAAGCAAATGAATCTTAGTGGAAATGCTAGGAAAGATAATGTATGTCTATTTAATCTCTATGGTAATCCAAAATGTTTTGTTGTTTATTTTACATGTCTATCTTTCCCACAGACTGTCAACTTCTTTTTTGTTCTGTTTTGTTTTACTTTATTTTAGACTGTCAACTTCTTGAATTCAGACCCTTTTGTTCTATCTTATTTATTTATGTATCTTGGGGCCTAGCACATTCTCCACTGGTTGAGCAAATGCAAAATTGTCCTTAAATATGTAGTCACCTTCTAGTAGTAAGTTAGGACTATAGCCCTAGAGAATAGAAACATTTTCTATTTTTAGATGCTTAATGGCATGTAATAAGAGTAACATTGTAAACTCCAGCATGGTTTCAAATTAGAGAGCACTAAACTCTTCCTTGAATCTGACTAATGAATGAAAAGGAAATGAGAAAGTGGTGGAATGGCACACTTTTCCTGGCAGAGTATCTGTGGAAGGAGGACTGCAAGCCACACCATCTTATTCAGTAGGCTAGCATTTGCAAAAATGCTTTAGCAAAATATTTGAACTACTATCTCTCGAGCTTCTCTACAGCAGAGCTTCAGACCAATTTCTGCTAGAGTAAGTGCTTCTGCTTGTCAGGAAGCCCCTTTCCTGTCTGCAAATCACAGGTGCAGGCTAGAAGTGGAGTTGGATACTGGCTAGTTTGCTTATCCTACTGTTGATCAGCCTTTTTCAAAATGCCTTGGCAAAACACACTTTAATAGTAAGCAGTGCAGATTTGTATGTTCACTTGCCTATAGCCTGCTATCTGCAGATTTAGATGCAGGAATCCCAGAGGCCTGGGACAGGAATGCATGACTGCCTATGAGCTTAAGTGGCAGACATTCTTTAAATGTCTGTGGACACTGTCCCTCCTCCCCCACACACACACACTGTCTTCTAATCTTCAAGCCACCCAATGTCCTAGTTGTTGGACTTGCTCTCCTCCAACCCTTCAACTAAAACAGCCCAATAGCATAACAATACTTCTTATACTTGAATGTGAGTACAAAGAGATGTTGCTGAAATAAAGATCTGGATTCAGCACATATAGGGTGGGGCCTGAAACGTGCTTTTTTTTTTTTTAATTTATCCATCTTTGAGAGAGAGAGGAAGGGAGAGAGAGAGTGCAACACTGATTGGTTGTTCCACTTATCCATGCACTCATTGGTTGATTCTTGCATGTGCCCTGACCGAGGGACACAACCTTGGTGTATCGGGATGATGCTCCGACCACCTGAGCACCCAGCCAGGGCCAAGACTGTGACTTTCAAACAAATTCCCAGATGATGTCCCTTGCTGGTCTACAGACCACACTTTGAGCAGCAAAGCTGTGAGTCAGCAGACTTTCTGTAAAGGGATGGACAGTAAACTTGTAGGCTTTGTGGGCAATAGGCTCTCTGTCCAGCCACTTGATTCTATCATTGTAGCTTAAAATCAGGTGGACAACACGTAACCGAATGAGTGTGACCATGCTCCAATAAAACTTTACTTGTGGACTGTGACATGTGAATTTTATAGAATGTTCACATGTTAGGAAATTTCACTCTTTTGATTTTTTCCCCTACTCCTTAAAACTGAAAAACCCTTTCTACCTCAAGGGTAGTACAAGAACCAGCAATAGGCTGGGATTGGCTGGTGCACCATAGTTGTCCACCCTTCTCTTCAACACAAACTTTAGAGGTGGACACCCAGTTCTGGGTTCTCAGCCATTTACTATTTCTCAAGCCAGCAACCTCTCTCCTCAGAATCTCATTTTCTACCTTTAGGAAGGCACCCTCTCCTCTTGCACTACCATCGTCAAATAATCATCAGCACCAGTGAACTTGACTGGGGTTCTCAAGAAGATTTAGAATGACTGAAAGGGATGGATTGCAACACACTGGAAAGAGCAGCAGTCATGTGGGCCTCATGATTCGGTGAGACATACTGCATTTCCTTCTATGGCTGTTTGTCAGTTAGAAAAAAGGAGTGATGTTATGTATCTGAAATTCAGTGATGTATCTGACGGTGTGGAGAGGAAGGTGGTAGTCATGGTGAAAAATTATTACATTTGTTGTCAAGAGACCCAAAAGACTGAATCAATGTTCTTTGCAAGATGGGATGGATTCCTACAGGCAGGAGTGGGCTCCTTGTTAACAGAGACATTCCAAAATAAGCTGGGCAATCGACTGAACAGAATGTGGGAGGTGGATGAGCAGTATTGATTGAACTAAATTAAGTTTAAGATCGCAAATGAGATCAACCCATTCTGTTCTATGATACTTCTGTAGCCAGGCTGTTACCAGAGGGACCAAGCCCAGAGCAGGTCTGCCCAGGGCTGGGCTGTGGCATCTGGTTCTTGACTTCGTACAGAAAAGATTTCACACGTGTCCAGGTGACTTCAGAGCACATTTATTAAAAGTTACAGGTGCTGAAATAAGAACAAGCTTAGGATAGAAGAAGTAACAGGAGAGTGCTTAGGTAGGGCTACTTTGGCTCACTGAAAAGTCAGAGAAAAGGGGGCCTAGGAGACAGGCTCAGGGGCTTATCCCAGGATGAGCCGCCACTGCCCATTGCTCTCTTGGTTGTGAGTCTCCTGGGGTCCCTTAGAGTTTAGGAAATGCACTCCTGTGCGGGGAAGAAGTGGGGGAAGGGAAGGTGTGGGCATGGTCCTGGGAGGGAGAGTGCAGGCTGGCTCCTTATTTCGAGGGGTTTTATTTACTTTTTTTTTAATTTTTAAAAATTTAATGATTGATATTTACTTGTTTATTTTATATTTATTGACTTAGAGAGAGAGGAAGGGAGAGAGGGGGAGAGAAACGTCAATTTTGTTGTTCCACTTATTTATACATTCATTGGGTGATTCTTACATGTGCTCTGACCGAGGCCAAACCTGAAACCTTAAAGTATCAGGACAACACTCTAACCAACTGAGCTACCGGACCAGGGCTGAAGGTTGTTAAAGGCTGGGAGTTTAGTAGAGGTCTTAGAGGAGGATCTCAATATAATATTCATCAGCTTTACACTGGCACCACAGTGACATTTACTCCCTTAACTTCATCTGTCCTTGGGTATGGTTGGCAACTGGCAATAATTGGATTTCTGCTATCCATCTCCCTGAGTAGAATGATTAAAGCTATTTACACTCTGGTTGGGGAGGATAATGTAAACCACTTACTCCTAAGTGTTCTCGGTCAGGGCCGATAAGACTTTGCAATTTACTAGATCGCTGTACACCGCTTGGCCATTTAACTAGCTGTCTCAGCGTCCCTATTCCACTTGTCCTGGCTTACTAGCCTGTATCAATTCTTCATGGACAAATAAAATAGGAAAATACCTAATACTTTTTACATAATCATAGAGGGGAACGTCAGAGAATTGATACTTAATTCCCAAAACTACAAGGTCTAGGAGCAGAACTCTAAGTCCTTTCTTGCATTATACAACCCCTCAAAGAAAAATAAAAATCAGTGCAAGTGGAAATGAGATCCGTTTGTCTGGGGCAGAGTCAGTAGGCCGTGGTGGGGGAAACGGATCCATTCTTTGCCTGCCCTTTCTCTGTCTACCTCCTGGAAAGACCTGTGGGGTTGCTGCCCACGAACGTTCCCACGCAGGCCCGGATCGGTCCCCGGTGACTGCATGTGCTCGGGCATTGTTAGATAAGCTCAAAGAATTCCTCTAAAAATTTCTAGTAGCCAAGAAAAATACTGTGGACATTATTACGTTCCAAGTAGTAATGATAGTTTTCCAGTTACAAAGGGGCATTTGTGAAAAGTCTGGGGTCGGTGGTTAGAAAGTTAAAGGCTTCCACAGTTTAGGAAATTCTAGACTTTAGGGGTAAAACTTGAGCTATTAGCATGACATTTAGTTGTCGAATATTTCCATCTGAAATACCACAGGTATCAGGAGGACCGAGGGGATGAAGCAGTGGGATTAGGATGTTTCCTGAGGTTTTCATACATAACTATTTGAAGTTGACTTTCTGTTTATTGTAAAATATTTTAAACTTTGCTCAGAAAATAATAGAGCTATAATTATGACAGATAAAGTTGGACTTTGCCCACTTCAATGACAAAAGTAGGATTAGAAATTGGGCAGGAGGAAGGGGAATTGCTCAATTATTTTTATCCCAGAAACTGGATTTGGGAGGAGACTTTGAAGAAAAACAATGAGACTCTTTTGGATTTGGCTTTTTAAATTTTTTTGTAAGTAACATTTCTGGTTTCTATTATGGTTATAAGAAGTGGTGATTAGCAATTCTTGAAGAAGAAGAGAGGTAGAAAATTCTAGAAACTGGTCTATCTCTCATTGAACCTTTGACTGCCTGATTCTCTCCATTTTTATCCACTGACAAAGCAGTCTCACCCCAAATGGCCACTGGTTCATGTCAAAATAACAAATCAATGTTTCTCTCTCTCTCCCCTCTCATCAATAAATAAAAAACTTTTTTTAAAGGCCTGCTAACAAAACTAAGCCAACAGTGTTTGCTAATCACTTTGAAAAGAACTTGGAGAATAAACATACAAGGCTGGATGTTGGAAACTTGCCTTTTGGTTCTCTAATCAGATAGAAACACGAGAGCAGTCCTACCTCCAGCTGCTCGGTCTCCAGCCAACAGCCCGCTGCCCACCTCAGCCCAGGACTTGTAGCATTGCCCCTTTGCTGTTTTTGCGTAGTGAGTAGGAAGGGTTGGAGTGGGGATGGAAAAAGAACAAAACTGTGATAGCAGAGGTCATAACTAGTGTAGAAAGAAAAAGACAGAGAATAGATCAACCTCTGTCTTCCACAGAGGCGAGCTGCTCCAGGTGGACCCCCGGTGCTGCTCTGTACCCCACCCAGGGGTGGCGGCTCCCCTTTCCCCACAGCTTCCTTGAGCAGAGCAGTCACTGAGCTCACCTAGGTACCCTCAAGGCTGAGGTGTCCAGAAACCCGCTCTTCTGAGGGTGGAAGGGTGTAGCAGGCCTATTAATATCATACAAAAATGCTACTTTTCATGCACGCCTGTCTGCCCCAGTGACCTCCGGGACATCAGTGGTCATTTTAGAACACTCACTAGAATGTTCACTAGGCTACTTTTTTTTTTAAGTTCTCGCTTTAAAAAAAAAAAAAAAGTCAGCACACAGGCTTCTATTGACTAGAGAACCTGGTCTTGGGTAGGTTTTTTCTTATGTGTAGCACATAGTGAGGTTCCAAATCTATTTGCTTATTTGCTTTGGTTTGTATGTATACTGTGCAATTCAAGTTAAAATATTTCTATCAGCCTAAAACCCTGATAAAAAAAAAAAACTTCTTATACTCTTTGTCTCACTGAAATCTCAGCCATGGGCCTATGTTTAGTCTCTAATGTCAGAGTAACCCCAAATCAAAAGAAAATTGAGCTCGAGCGTGGTTAAAGTCTCCACTCAGTAGCTTTATGGAGGGTGAGTCCCAAACAGTACCGATAACAATAAATTTGAATGTACCTCCGTGGCCATTTATCATTGTAAAAAGTCCTAAAATTATTTTCCCGTTTTTCTGGGGAGTCGAGAGACTTCTGCTGTTAGTACTAGTTAAAAATATTTAAAGGAGATTTTCACGTTTCTCAGGAAAACCCAGACTTGAGATAGCTAAAATGATCCTCCTGTACCTAAAAATGAGCGCTGCGTGTGTATCCAAACTTCGTCTCCCCACTGGAGAGAGGAGCGCAGCGGACACAGTCGCCGCAGCCCAGCCGGCTCAGCGGTGCCTTCTCCAGGGGCTGATTTAGCTTCTTCCTCTATGCTCAGTGGACAATTATAGGCGGGTTTCAAGTACAGACTGAAAAATTAGTCTTCAGAGTAATGAGGGAAATGATCAAGGCCGCGTCGCCCAGGGGACCGAGTGCCTGGAGTGTCTGGGCCCGAGGCTTCCTTTCCCTCCGCCGGATGTGCGAGGCTGTGCGCTGTCTGGGGCTTTCTTCATTCATGCTTAGAGGACAAAGTACAGTGTTGCTGCACAGGATACGAGGACTGTAAGGTCCTTGCCCAACGCAAATTAATATGCACGTGGAATCCTGCTTTCCCTGTGGCCTTTTATTACCAAAAGGCCTGCCTAGTTTAAGAGTATGGGAAGAAATTATTATACAAACCACTTTCTAAACAACAAGTGATCTCTTCGGGCTCTGTGTTATTTGCTCCAGAGGAAATGGAGATTTAGAAAACTTGTGACCGGCTCAGAGATTCAGGGCCTGCCTTTCTCCTGCAGGGATGTTAAAAATAGCAGTGGAATTACAAGGAGGAATCTCAGCTCTCCAGGAGAAAGAGGCCATACAGAACCGCGGGGCGGTTTGTACTCACAGAGCAAGACCAGACAGTGGCCCTTTCATTCCAGTAATGTCATCAGTTGCTTCCCTAACACAGAATTCACAGTTGGTGGGACGAGATAGGATCGGAAGGAAAAAGAGAAAAACAGGGCAGAAGGGAAACTAAATCTAGAGGAACGGTTTTTAAAAAACTGTTTTTAAAAAGTATGCCTAACAGGGAAGGAGCACTGAGATATATAATATAACATCATATCCTACTCTCCCCCCTGTTAAGGTAGCCGATGGCTCGTGGTGTCCCCCCAACAGATGTCTGCTAACATACACACGGTTTCAAGTTTACTGACTGACTTGACATTGGCAAATCTGAAAATTCAAAGTGAAGGGGTGGTGCAGGGAGAAAAGCACCTATTCGCAACTCCATGAACTAAAGACAGCCACTATTAACATTTTAGTACATCACTTTCTGGCATTTTCATACCAGAGAGGAAAAAAAGAAACCAAAGAGGAAGGAAAATGAAAGGAAAGGGGCAGAGGGAAAACATTTACATCATCAACAGCACTATTAAGTGTTGAAAGCTTCCAGCTGGCTAGGTAATGCAACTCTCGGAGGAGCCACCTAAAACAACGGGAGGCCAAAAGAAAGGAATCGTGGCTATGTGCATTTAAAAGTGATCTGTAATTTTTAAGCCCTGTGACTGATATTATTTACGTTTCTAATCTGGAAACTGTTACTTCCCCTGACAATCTGGAGTTCAGGCTGCCCACGAAGCTCCATTAAAGTGAAGTGACTGATTCCGAGGGCTCTCGGTGGCAGCTACAGGAGAGCACGTGGAAGTGCGAATGAAGAACTGAAAGATGCCGAGCGTTCTTTCGTGCGTGACTGTACATAGAGTCACGTGGGGAGCTGGTTAAATGAGACTTCCAGACCCTTCCCCGGCGTCCAGTCCATCTGAGGCTGCGCAGGGCCCGGAAATGCCCACCGTTAGCCTGTATCCTGGGTAATACTAATGTGTATCCCTCACATGCCACACCTTGAGAAATGCCGCATAGCATTAAAATTAGCAATCACTTAAGTTTAAAGAAGAATTTGTTTTTAAGTGAAACACAGTTAAACGGAATTTTGACCGCAGGACTTTTCAGTCTTTACTAAATAAACTAATGTTCACTATTAATATCCTAGTGGGGACAGTATGTCAAATTTCTCAAACTTCTTTCACCAAGAAAGGCTTTTTTCTCCCCCAAGAAACATCTTTGCATTAATGTCCTGTGGAACATACTTGGCATTGCTGGTCTGTTCCAGAATTATTTCTTGGCTAATCCAGTAATAAGATGTAAGGAGAATTAAAAACTTTCTCTCTAGTTTGCTATGCCATTCTCTAACCTAGCAAATAAATTCAGCGTGATACTGACATATGGAATCCCAGTGTAGGTATCACAGGAAGAACACGCGAGGTCCAGTGCAACATAATGCCCCTTTTTATTATAAAATCTTTTATTACAAAGTCATAAGCATGTAATTCTGTAACATAACAAATCACACTCAAGCACACTCAAGCATGACATTTTAGGTGAAATGTTCAAATTAAAACTACAAACTATGACACCCATGTTATTATTGCCCTACCAACCACACTCAAGCAGGCCTCACTTTTGCCAGACCCTGTGTTTTAAACGAGTGGAGAAGAGGTTTTACGTTTCTTGCTAAACCTTGTTGCATGGTGACAAAAGGCTTGGGCATCTGTTGGACCTGGGATCAACACTTGCCTCCAGTTTACTACTAGCTGCCAATCTGGAAAAGGTTCATTGGTGTCTCAGAATCACTGTTTCCTCACAGGTGAATGGAGGGCCAGTAAAACCTCCCACACTGTCGGGCCCTTTTGCGAAGACTAAGTGAGACAGCATCTGTAAAGCAGCTGGGCTACAGCAAGCCAGTGTCCATCTCCCCTTATCGAAGGTATGTCTGTAAATCGTTTATTGGAAAAGTTGCATACCCCTGTAAAGACTTTATTTTTTTTTAGGTTCAGATAGAGAAAGAGAAGTCAATGGGAAGGGATACTTCAACTTTACATATATAAGACTTTAGAAGTTTCTGCCACAACTTCGTCCCTTTCCTTGTTATGACAATGCCTCAGTTTAAAATGTAAATAATGCAATTTTAATAGTCTATATTTTACAGATGGACTGCAAAAAGGTTTATTATACTAACAATGTCAATAGAATTGAAATTAAAATTTGTTTCTATGTGAGAACAAATACTGGGGCTGAGGTTTACACGTGGGGTGGTTAACTTCTCAGGGTTAACCCTGTGTTTTTATTTCTGCCAGTAAAGGCTGGTAGGATTTGATGAAGCTGCACAAAGCACTGTTGGGGAAGGGAGTTGCTTCCCACCTCCACGCTAAAGGAGGTGAGAAATTGTCCAGGTGTCGTTAAAAGACTTTTTTAAACTTTATTTTGGAAGGTTAGACTTACAGAAAATTTGCAAAGAGGGTACAGAGAGTTCTCATATACTCACACCCAATAGATTTATTTTAAAAAATAGCCTAAGCACTGCGTTTTATGTGAGCAGTAATCACAACATTCTAGTAACATAATCTTGATGACTTCATTATTTTGCTGGCCACCCTAGGCTGGGTTCTCTTTCTCCCTGTTCTCTCTGAACCAAAGTTGTCATTTCCTAACCTTACCGCGTCTCTTGACAAAGCTCCTTAGGGGATGATAATGCTCTCAGCACCCTTCATTCTAACTTCTAGGAGTTTTACCGAGTAACACCAGGTGGGCCAATTAAACACCTTGGTGGCAACTTGGCTTTGACCCATAGATAGCACTGTTGTTGCTGACCAGCAAGGGCCTCAATGAAAGGAGCTAACACTTAAAATCTCAGTAGGATACCTTCTGGCTTCTTCCCATTCTTCCAGAAAGAACCTTTAGAGGTGTTTTGTCATGTCTTCTGGGGACTGACTTAAATGATATCTGCAAACGTGACAGGCATCAAATCATACATGCCTGCCTTCCTCAATAGGTTCTAGCACTGTACTTTTTTTAAAAAACTAAAATTAAATTTAGATTAAATTTTTTAAAAGATTTTTTATTATCTTTAGAGGGGAAAGGAAGGAGAGAGGGAGAGAATCATCAATGTGTGGTTGCCTCTCCCTTGTCCCCCACTGGGGACCTGGCCTGCAACCCAGGCATGTGCCCTGACTGGGAATCGAAACGCGATCCTCTGCTTCTCAGGCCCACGCTCAATCCACTGAGCTACACCAGCCAGGGCTAGATTAAATGTTTTAAATTTTACTTTGAATCTATTTCCTTTACAGCACTGCGTGCCATACAAAACACAGCCTTGCCGGTCAGGTTGCCTGGCGCAAACGTCAGTATGGCCTTTTTGCCAGTGCACGTTATTCTCATTATACCGATTCTAACAATCACCATTATCGTAGGTCATTAAGTTAGAAGTAAATAAGTTATTTTTCCCATGTTAACTGTTCATGTCTTTAGTGAAAGGGGTTGGATTCAATAATCTGAGTGGGAGATAGGGAAAGAATTTACTCTGGGGCCAGGCAGTCACTTTGACTTCCCACTTTGAGCAATTTGATTTCTCACAGCCTCATTTTCCTCACCTGGGGAAGGCTTGCAGCATCTACCCCAGGTCATCGTTGCAAGTGACAGGACTCAGACCACACCACCCTGAAACACGGCACTTTGGTGTATTGAATATGTTAAATGGAAAACTTTGAGAGCTCCCCCATCTTGCTTAAAGCAGGTCATAAGATACTTTTGTGAGAAGTGCCCTCCTTGTACTTGCACTAAGACAACATCTTTACCTCCAAAGACAGAGAGATGCTGAGAAGAATTTGAATGAACAGTCTTTGTTGAGTTTCCCCCAGTTTACAACCCTTGGTTCATACATACCCTTTCGTCTTGCTGTGTATTTTCACAACTTGCCACTAGTATAAAAACACTCAGGTTCAATCATTTGGGGGGGGGGGGTCACATAAAATTGTGTTAAGTAAATCTGTATACTTTTCTCCTGTTAATCTGAGCTCTGTCAATCCCTCCAGCCCGAGAACCTAGGTGGGTGGTAGGAGAAAGAATTCTTTGCCGTGACAGAGTAACTCTGTTGGTTAGAGTGTCCACTCAATACACCCAAGTTTGTGGGTTTGATGCCCAGTCAGTACACACATGAGAACCAACCAATGAATGCATAAATAGGTGGAACGACTAATCAGTGTTTCTCTCTCTCACTTTGACTCCCTTCCTCTTCCTCTCTCCAAAATTCAATATAAAAATTTTTTATAAAGAATATTTCCCTCCTCTACATTAGGACAAAAATGGCGTCATGTATAGTACAGTGACTTGTAGCAAATGGGAGTTCTCAATGAATTAATTAATAAATGCATTATGGTTTCTCGTACGTTCATTTTGTCTCCTCCACCGAACTATAAGGTCCTCAAAGGCAGAGTGGTTTGTGTGTCCACAGAGCCCAGCTCTCTGCTGAACAGGGAATACATTTCAATCGAAGAATATCGCTTCGCTCCCATCCTCCAAGTTTCCAACCAATTTGAAGTTTAATGAAAGCTACTCATGAAGTAACACTGACTCACCAAACTCTCACAGTTGCAACATAAGTCACATGAATTGAGTCAAGTTTCATCTTAAAAGCAACAACAACAAACCCTAGCTATTTAATGAAGTTGTTACAAAAGCACTGTCCATGCACTAGAACAGTTCAACACTGATAAAGATAAAGTTAAAATATGATTAAGTAGAAAAACTGCGAATGAATTTGGGGGCAAAGAGGATAAGATCATGCCTCATTTGTGACCGGAAGTGTGAGGGGCTTCAAAAAGAGCTATTGAAAGATAATTATTGCCAGGCTGTTAATTAAAGTGCCATGTGTAGTTCTATCTTAAGAGATCTTTAAAGAATCTTTAAAGACTAATAGCTTGTTAGCCTGATGAAGATTCTGCTTTCTGGTCTGTCCTTTCACTATTCAAACAGGGGTAGGACTTGACATTCTAAAGAAAAGTCGAGATGTTTCACACACTGTACAATTCATTGGGCCTAAATAAGCTGTAAAGACCTCAGTGCAGGGAGGGGAAGTGGGGGACATCTGCGATAGTGTCAACAATAAAAACAAAAACCTCAGTGCAAACAAAAAATCCGTAAAGAGCAGAGGCAGCGAAATCACATTGGCCCACAGCCCAAATCCGGCTGTCTTTGTTGGTCCTGCAGCTAAGAAAGGTTTTAATGTTTTTGTCGTTGAAAAATCAAAAAAAAGAATAAATTTTTATGACATGAAAATTATATGAAATGCTAGTTTCAGTAGTCTTAAATAAACTCATATTGAGACACAGCCACACCCATCATTTACATATTGTCTACGGCTCCAGGGACCTACAATGGCAGAGTTGAATACGTATTTGCAGCAGATACCACATGGCCAGCAAAGCTGAAAGTATTCACTGTCTGGTCCTTTATGGAAAAAGTCTGCCAACTGCTAGTATAGGTTACCGTGGAAGTGTTAACTGAGCTCAATAAATGACTTTAAATAAAACCTATTAACATTTTCTATTGAATTTTATTGAATCAGAAAGGATTCTGCTGCCCTGGCTGGTGTGGCTCAGTGGATTGAGTGCAAGCCTACAAACCAAATGGTCACAGGTTTGATTCCTAGTCAGTGCACATGCCTGAGTTGTAGACCAGGTCCCCAGTGTGGGTCCATGAGAGGCAACCACACATTGATGTTTCTTTCCATCTCTTTCTCCCTCCCTCTCCTCTCTAAAAAATAAATATCTTTTTTTTAAAAAGGATTTTGCTTTTTTTCTGCATGGCTGCCAAGGGAGGGAAGCCCCTGCTGCCTCTCGCTGGGAAATTCGAGGCTCCACAGGCCTATGAGTTCTGAAGGGTTATGAAGGCAGTTGTGACACATGTTTTCCAAAACCTTGTCGTGGATGGATGGCTGTGAGAAAATCACTAGGAGCATGACTACATCTAAGGAGGACAGGTGCTTGCAGATGAATGTTCAAGTCCTTAACTGAGGTGTGAAAAAAATCTCCATTGCCTCATGTGTGGCGTGCAGCATTTTAGAAGAAAAAATGAAGAATTGATCCAGAAGATAGGAATAGAAGCAAATGATAAAAGACTATATTTTATTTTACCTGGATCTCACAACAAATTATATAGGAAAAAAAGGATTCTACAGAACACATTTTTACACTATTTGATGTCTGAGGACAAATTCCCATTTTCCTTTACTCTCACACTGCATTTGCTTCACTCTGACACCAGACGTGTAGATTTTCCCAACCAACTGACTATTCCAAAATCCGATTCGGTTCTGACACTGTCTACCGACAGTCGGCATCTGGTCCTACAGGACTGCCCCTGACTTCAGATGCCTGTCACTAAGTCAGATCGTCACTCCCGACCGACCAGTCAGAAGGGTTCTTATAACCCCCTTCTTGGGTTTGATAATTTGTTAGAATGACTCACTGAACTTAGGAAAACACTTGTGATGACTGGTTTATTACAAAGGATATAACAGATACCAGTGAACTGCCCAGATAAAGAGACACAAAGGGCAGAGCATGAGGAGCTCCCACGGCCTCCCCAGACACACCACCCTCCCAGCTCTTCCAAGTGCTCAGCAGCCCAGAAGGTCTTCAAACCCTTGCTTTTTGGATTTTTGTGAAGGCTTCATCATGATGATCAATGATTGATCATTAACTCAATCTCCAGGCCCTCCGTCCTTCCTGGAGGACAGGAAGTGGAGCTGCAAGTTCTAAGCTTCTACTCGTGGCTTAGTATTTCTGGGGACTGGCTCCCCTGAGTCCAGGAGCCCACCAGGAGTAGCCTCATTATGACGTAAAACTCTATCACCCAGAAAATTCCACAAGATTTAGGAGCTGGGTCAGGGTCCAGGATATTAGAACAAAAGATGCTCCTAGTGCTCTCGCCACTTAGGAAATTACAAGGGTTTCAGAGCTCTGTGCCAGGAACCAGGCCCAAAGAGCAACATGTGGGCTTTTCATTATTTCACATCTGGCTGTTTATAAGTTTATGTGATTAACTTGCATGCAGGCTACAATGTCATATGTATTTCATGCATAGTCTTACCACCAGCACTTAGATCAGACTGTGGTCAGAGTAATCCCTCATGATCGGGTAAATAAAAGTACCTTCCTGCACAGCTATAAAACATAACTTTTAAGAATATAATACTTCCTATCAGTAGATGAATGGATCAAAAATGGTGGTACATTTATACAATGGAATACTATGCAATAGAAAAAAGAAGGAACTCCTCCCTTTTGTGACAGAATGGATGGAATGGAGAGCATTACGCTAAGTGAAATAAGCCAAGCGGTGAAAGACAAATACCATATAATCTCACTTATAAGAGGAATCTAATGAACAAAAAAACTAACAAGCAAAATAGAACCAGAGACATGGAAGCATGGAACAGACTGAGAGCAGCCAGAGTGGAGAAGGGAGGGGGACAATGGAGGAAAGAAGGGGAAGGGACTAGTCAAAGAACATGAATGAGTGACTCAAGGACATGGACAATGGTGTGGCGATTGACTGTGGGAGTGGGGGCAGGTGGGGGGATGAAGGAGGACAAAGGGAGAAAAATTGGGACAACTGTAATAGAATAACAACAAAAAAATCTAATATTTAAAATGCTCTTTCTGGTAGAAAAAGTAGAGGTTACCAGGGCCTAGGGAGAAGGGAAGAAGGGAGAATTATGTATTATTTAGTGGATACAGGGGTTTTGTTAAGGATGATAAAAAATTTTAGGTATAGATAGTAGCAATAGCTATCTAACATTGTGGATCTATTTAATGTCACTGAATCGTACACTTATGGATAGTTAAAATAAAAAAATATTGTGCTTTGTGTTTTTTACCACAATAAGCCCTACACACACATACCCCCAGAGAAGCTCTTTCCGGGTTATTTCCAAGGGTTACTTATTTTTTGCAAGGATATTACCTGAACCCTGCGCTTTGTGTATAGCACAGAATGGAGAAAAGATATTTGACCTCTTCAAGCTCATTTTTTATGGTTATTTGATTCTATCTTGAGATAGTAATCAATTACTCTTCAATTCTCAAACTCAAATTTCACAATCATAAACTACAAAACACATCAGTACCAACAGGACAAACAAACAGCCCACACAATAAATAAACCAGGAACTTGGAGAAATGAATTAGTGTGAGAGGAATGTGAATATCTCCTTCTTCCTACTAGAGTCCAAGAACTTGCTTTCCACCATTGTTTACTAGAAAGAGGCTATTGCAGCTTTTTGGCCTGAGAACTGATCATGTAACTTCTAGCAATATTGTCATTATTTAAAATCTCACGGAAATAGACTAGACACCGAAGGGGTTAAATGAAGCACATGTGTGTGCACAGTGTATATTTTATGCACATTTTGTCAAAGTTAAACAAAGCCAGACACTAATTAAAGAGCTAAGGATGGATTTTAACCAGAAATTTATCACTGTCATGGGGGGAGTCCAGTGTGAACTGAACTCAGCTTTGATTTATGCAGAGGAGGACCAGGCATTTTAGGGAGACTGAAGAAATGCTGGGGAGGTGTGAGGGCTCGGGAGGGTCAGGGAAGTGAAAAATTACACAAACTTGGGTCGGGGGAGCCGGCGGCCTCTGTGAACAGCACCCGAGTTTGTTAACCTTAACCGGCCTGTGGAAGTTGGGCCCCTGCCCTGTCACACGCTCCACCCTCAGGACCTGTTCACCTCCCACAGGCCCCACTCCACACACCATCCCACTGGGGACGCGGCCCCACCACCCTCAGCCCACAGTCGTCGTCACAACGTTCCCTTCCATTCCACCTGTGTACAAGATGACGTAAGTGTGAATCGTATTGCAACATGTTGATAGTCATCATTATTGCTCTCGACAGCCATACCTTACTTTTGCCTCCTTTGAACACAGGCCACATCACCCCTCTGCTCTAAATCCTTGTCTGGCTGTCCGCCTCGTCTGGGGTAAAAATCGGTCTTGGTATTAGCCATCAAAACCTACATCTTCTTTGCGCTCCACTCCTCCCCTCCCTTCCAACCACACTTGCTTCCTTGCTGTTTCTCAAACACGCCAAGTGCATGCCCCCGTAGGGGCTCCCACTCTCTGTTCTCTGGAATGTTCTTGCTCTTCCCCATGTGGCTGGCTGGCTCCCTCGGATGTCTGTTTACAGGTCCTATGATCAGAGATGCCTTCCGTGCACCCTGTATAACATCCTCTACCCCAGCGGTCCTCCAAGTGTGGTTCCTGGACCACAGCATCCGCATCACCTGGGAACTTGTTAGAAAGACAGATTCTCAACCCTTCCTTTCAGGGAATACACTGGTAATTCAAAAAGACATAAAACCCACCTCTTACCATCCAATCAGCAGTTCTTTCAGACTGGTGTTTATTTATTGATTCAATCCTTTTACCATTCAAACCGATGGTACCATTACAAGACTTTTGTCAGAAACTATGGGGGAAAAAATCTCAAAAAGAAAAACTGAGAAAAAACACTGAATCTGAGGGTACATCTGGTTCGACCCCCTCTTTTTCCAGGTGAGGGGAAAGGGACGCCGGAAAACGGTGAGACGTGCACCCAGCTGGTCAGGGCCCCGGAACCTGGGGGAGTTCTTCCCCTGATGCTCTGTCTCGGTGCTGCTCCTGACAGCCCGTGAGTCTACCTCCCAGCAATTTGTCTAGACTCTCCTCGGATCCAGTCATTCGTTTACACCCTGGCTATGCTGCATTATAGGGAGGTATTTTTATAACCACTGCAAAAAAAAACCCAACAAACTATCATTAGCCAACTTGGCACCAGTGCAAATTCTGTTAACTGCTTTAGTCTATAACCAGCATGAATTCTAATTTCAAAAGGGAAATAATTTATATCCCCATACTATATGATAAAAGTTGATCACTACATGCTTATACAACACCTAGGCACTGCTAAAATATTACAATGTATACTTCCAGACATTTTACATTACAAAAGGCAATGCATATTCTTTCCCCCAAAAGTCAAACATTGTAGGTAGGTAGGTATAAAGTACAAAATGAAAATTCCCCTCCTTTACCTCTACCATTTTGGAGGACAGAATTCTTAGATGGCCCCCCAAATTTCCTGTCCCCTTGGTGTATGTGCCAACATAATCCCTGGGACAGTGAATATGAGGGACCGGAACGTTTGGGTGATGTGCCCACACTGTACGATCAACCTTAACATTAGAGGTAACCCGAGTGGCCTTGGCCTAACCACGTGAGTCATCTAAATCAGAGTTTTTCCAGGGTGGTGACAGGAGAGGAAGTGAGAGATTTGGAGTGTAGGGAGGATTAGACTCCCTAGAAAATGGAAGGGACTACGGGGCAGAGTTCAGACAGCTCCGGGAGCTAAGAGCAAGCAGCCCCTGACTGACAGGCAGCAAGGAAGTGGGACTTCAGTTCATAACTATTACTACACAAGGAATAGGGTTTTGCCAGTAATAATTCTGGTGACCAATTCCGATGGGGGCCAGGGTGGGGTCCCCACACCACCAAGCAATTCTGAGACAGCAGCTGTGTGTCCTACAATTGAGCTCAGCGCTGACACCATCTACCCAGAGACAGAGTTGGATCCCGCAGGTCACGGCAGGGCTCGGTCCCACAGGACTGCCCTTCGTTCCTCTCTCCCTCCCTTCAGACACCATTGCCAAGGCCAGCTTGTCACCTCTGCTTCTGACCCACCAGCTGTAGACTGAAGGCTCCAGGGATCCCCTTCCTTGGGTCTGTTTAACTTTGCTCAATTTACTAGGGCATCTCACAGAACTCAGGGAAACCTTTTACTTCCTAGAGAAATGGTTTATGGTAAAAAAGATACGGGTAACTCAGAAACAGCCAGAAGAAAGAGATGCACAGGGCAAGGTATGGGAGAAGTTCGAGGAGGAGCTGCGATGCTTTCCCCAGACACAACAATCTCCCCAGAGGATGTTCACCAACCTGGGAGATTGGGGTGGATTTTATGGGAATCTTTACTATATAGGCATGATTGGTTAATCATTGACCACTGACAACTGATACAGCCTCCAGCCCCCACCCTTCCTCTGTTCCACCTTTGGTTCTCCTGGCGACCAGGCCCTCCCCCCACCTAGGTGTAGGTCCAAAAGTCACCTCAAAAAGTCACCTCATTTACATTCAGAAGGCAGCTTTATTGATCACATCACTTAGGAAAGTCCAAGAGTCTTTCTTAGGAGCTCTGTGTCAGAAACTGGGAGGAATATCAAAGGTACGTTTCTTCTTATAAGTCACAGCAACAGTATCTCAGCAACCCGAACGAGCTTCAAGTGGATTCATCCCCATAGCCCTCCAATGAGAGAGAACACAGCTCAGAAACTTGACTTCAGCTGGGATTCCCTGAGCAGAGAACACAGACTTCCAATTTACATAATAGTGTTGTGTTTTTTTCCATTGATTTTTAGAGAGAGAGGGGAAGGGAGAGAGAGAAAAACATCAGTTTGCTCTTCCACTTATTATGTGTTCACTGGTTGATTTTTGTATGTGCCCCCACCAGGGATCAAACCCCTTTCGGGACGATGCTCTAACCAACTGAGCTAGCTGGCCAGGGCATTAGTGTTAGTTTTAAGTCGCGCAGTTTGTGGTAATTTGTAACACAGCAATAGAAAACTAATAAACTCCTCCAAACCCACTTCTGAAGAGGTTATCGCTTTACACTCTTTGGGGTTATTTAAGGACATCCGGCTCCAGATACTTTAATTTATATACAGGTATCTATTTAAGTAAGACCATTGCTGTTATTTGCACCTTGTTTCCTTTTTAATACATTGCCAGCAACTCTCCACGAAGTCCTCGTGTAAGTTTTATAAAACAAATTCTACAAGATTTGTCCAAGTGTATGCTCCTTAAAGTTTTGGAAGAGACTGCTAAATTGCCTTAAAAAAAGACTACATGTATTCCCAGTCCCACCAACAGTACAGGTGTCCCGACTTGCCCACATTCTCTCCCTTACTGGACGGATATTCATTCTCACTCTTTCATAATGTTCCTGTCCATTTGTGTTTGCTTGTAGCCAACAAATTGATAGTAAAAACTTACCACTGTAGCCTACTTTTGTTTATTAAGCATTGTTGAAAGTCTAGGAGTGTAACTTAATACTGATTTTTACATATACACACACATAAACCAAGGTAAAATTACTGAAATTTGGGATACCTATTGATGAAGCATGTGTTGTTCCAAGATATAAATACATATTTTGGAAGAATCTCAAAATGTTCCTGAGTTTTGGTAGAATATCTTTAACTTTTTTAATCCTCAGAAACCCAAAATATATTTTAAAAAACTCGACTATCTCTTACTTGAATTACTTATATTTTAAAGTCCAAAACATACCGTCAGCCAAAACTTGTAAGCAACCAAGACGCCCTGCAGACAAGGTGCAGCCGACACCCTGTGCCAGTATCGGTGTGGGCACAAGGCTTCACCCTCCGGGGCTCTCTGTGTCTGTTCTCCATCCCTGAAATTAGCGAGATTGCACCCTCAGTCATCCAATAGGCTTAAACCGCCAGGAGAGTGTAACTCAAAGAATCAAGTATTATGTATACTGTTAATTCAGTTCTAAACACGTCGATTCCTCTGTGGAAATGATAAATGGTTCTTTCCGGAGGAAGGCCCTTGGAAACGTGACGTGTGTGTGCAGGAGAACGGAGCCTCCGTCTGCCATTCTGTAACTGGGGCAGTGTCCTTCAGCATGTGCTCTGTAACTGGGGCAGTGTCCTTCAGCATTTGCCCTGAATTTAGGATTTAACTGGTTTTTCAAGTCTTAAATTCATTCCACAAGCATTTGTTAGTACGAGCGTGTCCTAATCAGTGCTGGAGATTGTAAAGACCGATTTGGAGTTTTCCATGAAAAAGCCTCAAACTGTGTATCCAGCTTTGTTTACTCTAGAACAAGGTTTCCCAACCTCAGCACTATTGACATACTGAGTTAGAATTATACGTAACTCTTTGCGGCATGGGGCTGTCCTGAGCACTGCAAGGCCTTTCACAGCACTTCTAGCCTCTGCCTACTCAATGTCCATAGTGTCCCCAAGTCATGACAATAAAACATGTCTCCAGACATTAGCAATTGTCCCCTGGGAAAGGTGCATGAAATCGCCTCTTGTTGAGAACCACTGTTCTAGAAACACACAGCTTATCTATTTTTCCTTAAACAAACCATGAACTTACATGCCTTTTTTAAATATTTTATTGTTTATACTATTATAGTTGTCCCAATTTTCCCCCTTCCCCCCTCCGCCCAGTGAACTTACATGTCTTGAATCACTGTTCTCTCAGCTTTGCATGACAGTACGAATCCTTTCCACCTTACAAGACCCATGTTCTCTGTGGGGATGGCCCAGGCACAGGGAATCCAGTGGTGAACCACGTATACCTGGTCCCTCCCTGCTTTCTCCAGCCCTGTGTGGCTTCAGAGAGGGGGGGGATTATTAAATAGTCACTGTAGTCATATATAAGCACAAACTAGAACAAGTACCCTGAAGAAAACAATATAGAAACTTGGTCCAATAAACACTTATGGATGGGAAGTCACTGTAGCTTTGGGCCGAGGGAGCAGGAGCATGTGTGAGGAGAGGCTCGGACATGTTCCTCCCGTGAAGGTGACTGAGGTGAGCTCGAGGAGCCAGTCAGCCCTAACTAGAGGTGAGGGGCTCACCCGGGCCCTAGTTAGTGGTGGTGAGGGAGATCCCCAGACACTGTCGCTCTGAAGGAATTTATAGTTTATAAGGGAGAGAGGGTCATACTGAGTATTTTCCATGGTTAATGACATGCAAGACAATGCCAAAGGGGATGGAGGAGGGCAGAAGAAGGCACTTAGCCCGGCCTGGGGAGTCCAGGGCAGACCTGAGGGACTCCCACTCTCACTTCACGGATGTGGAAACTGATCCCCACGCATGTCGCCCAAGATCACAGAGCTCCTGAGGAACAGAGACCTGAGTCCACCCCAGCGCCACGTTTCTCCTGCTCCTCCAGCTTCCCTCCTGCAGCGCATGGCTCATTCCTCCTGTTTAGCATTGACTTCGTCCTACTGTGCACTATACGGCAACACGCCCCATCATTCTAGGACAGTACATGTAATTTTGCTTAAATACTATTCCATTATGATTTCTTGGGTCCAAAGTGACTTGGAAAATTATCATAGTATTTTTTAGCTACATTATCTGTCTGATTAGAAAGATTGTCAGCTCCTTTTCAGAAACCACCAAGCAATAATGCTTAAAAAGTGGTTATAGGTTTTCTCATTTATAAGTGGGATAATAATCCCACAGTATCTTAGGATAGCTGCAAGAATTAAATTAATTTCTATGCATAAACCATTTAGAACAGCGCTGGTATAGGTCTGAGCTCAATAAATGCTATAACTACTGGATGAGAGAATGACTGATGGGTGGGTGAGGGAATGGATGAAGAAAAACGACCTATGTTTGTTCTCAGTGTGCTCCCTCAGCCCGCACTACCCCTACTTGTTTCTAAGCCAGTCTCAGATGATACTGTGATGAACTCTCTTTTCGGGTCACATGAAATGTCATTCTCTATTTGCTATGCAGACATAAGAGCAACAATGTCTAGGACAGTCCCTGCCACCACCAAGGCTGGGTAGGGTATAACCCTCACTCCAAGTCAAACCTAAAAAAAAAACAAATCAAATGAGAACACACAGTGCAGGTCCAAACTAAATAAAGGCAGACCAGGGCACATTAGAAGGCTACTGAAAAACACAGAATGTTTTTCATTCACAGAATGAGTTTTAGAATGACTTTTAATAGTAAAGGAAGGTTTTTACAGTTGCTTCTCAAACTGATGACAGTATGCATGAGCCAGTGGAAGAAATTCACTTGAGGTGAAGCAGATTGCATTCCCAGGTTCCCTCTCCATTCATTCAATCATTCATTCAACAAATGGACCATCAACTATGTGCCAGGCACCAGATTCCATGGTTTAAAAAGGAGAGCAAAAGAAAACAAAGTCTGGCAAGGTTTCTGCTGTCATGGAGTTTACTCTCTTTTTTTTTAAAGATTTTATTTAACCCTAATTAGTGTGGCTCCGTTGCTTGGGTCCTGTCCTTCGCTGGTCTTACCAACTCCTGTATCCATTTGTGCTGTAAAAAAAGTTATCCTGAACTGATTGCTTCATTTGACGATAATTAATGAAGACCAAATGCATTTTTCCCAGCTTTCATGGACTCCTGTCTTCCAATTAGGCAGTCTGGCACTGAAGGCTCCCAGTGTCCGTTCCGTAGCTGCGATCCTTTTTTGTGCTCTCTGACATTCCTGTCACATAATGGATGTGCCTACATCTAAAGAGGGTTTCTGTAGGTCATTTTTGCTTCAGGTTAAGAATCTAATAATAGACTCCTTCTGCTGTCTGGCTCTCATTTGCTCATTGACTGTTAAAGTTTAGTGTCAGAATAAAATGTTTTAAAAAATAGAAAGACTTGGGCCGTGGCTGGTGTGGCTCAGTGGATTGAGCGCAGGCCTGCAAACCAAAGGGTCACTGGTTTGATTCCCAGTCAGGGCACATGCCCGGGTTGTGGGCCAGGTCCTCAGGAGGGGACACTAGAGGCAACCACACAATGATGCTTCTCTCCCTATCTCCCCCCCTTTCCCTCTCTAAAAGTAAATAAATAAAATCTAAAACAATAAAAAATAAAGGAACATTCCAGAACAAGCAAAAGAAAAAATAGAAAGACTTTAATAGACATCAGCTTAATTTTATAGATACTTATTTAGAAGATTATTATATAGTGAGGAATTTTATGCCTCCTTTGGGTTGTTGTTTTTTTTTCCACTGTACTTTATTTTAATAATTACAGTGTTAATTGTGAATTTGTTTAAAGTACAACAGAATATAAAATTTCAAAGTCTTTTGTCAGTTGTTATATGTTTTTAAGAAGATATGTGAATTCACTCATCATCAATAATGTTGATGATGATGGTGATAACATTTATTGAGTTTTTACTGTGTACCAGGCTCTGTTCTAACCATTTCACATTGTATTCTTTTATTTAATCCATGAAGTATTACAATCCTGTTACAGGAACAGGATTGGAAGGAACTGAATCTCAATAAATAAATGTAAGAAACTTGCCTAAAGACACATATTAAGTGTCAGAGCCAAGAGTAATTCTGGGATATTTAATTCCAAAACCCTGATTTCAATTATTCTACATAACAAAAATATGTTATTAAGTAAGATAATATTATTAAATAGGATAGTATTTACATTAAATATTGATGTGCCTATTCAGAAAAAAAACAATGGAATAACTGAAGTAAAGTAATATATGAATAAGTCTGTCCAGAAAGTGTCCAGCCATGTAATATAAAAAGTAGAGCCATTTACTGAAGAAGATGCAAGATACAAGAAACATTGTACATAAAGCAATGATGCCTCAGTCCCCCTCAAAGTAGACACCTTGGGATCTCACACAGTTCCCCCAATCACCATCAGCTGCCCCATCATATTTTCCCTGAATCTCACCAATGGTCTGAAATTTCTCCCCTTTCAAAGGTGATTTTAGTTTTGGGGAAAGCCAGAAGCCACAGGGTGCTGAATTTGGGCTGTAGGGGGGTTGAGTCACCGGGTTATTTGATGTCTTGCCAAAAAACTCTGCACAAGATATAATGCATGAGCAGGCAGTTGTTTTCATGGAGCTGCCAATCACCAGTTGCCCATAGCTGCAGCCTTCTGAATCATCTGAGTAGTTTCTGTGGAGGATTGTTCAAGTCTTAGCATAAAATTTGATACAAATTCTTTGCTCTACTCACTCAGTCATTTTGAATGCAGTGGCCACACATACTCACTCAATGGTGCTTACCACCCCCACTGACTAGTACAGTGAAGTCATTGTTCACATATGGGCATTCCAGTCCACTCTTCTTGGCTGCCAGGTTTATTACATTTTGCCCTGTATAATGTACATTTTTTTGCCCAAAATTTTGAGGGGAAAATAAGGAGGTGCATTATACATGGGTATAATGAATACATGCCATGGATAAAATAATCCCATGCATAATATGTACAAAACATGTGTGTGCATTATAAAAGCAAAAATACGGTACATTGATGTCATGCAAACCATTCTACTTATATTAACAACTGTTAGTCTTTCTGTTAGACCTCACATGATAAGTAATTATTATAAGAAAATGACAATTTCAAAAGCAGTATCTGCAAAGTTCATTATAATCATTTAATTATTTTTAACTACTACAGTCTTGGACAGAGTATAATTATTTTCTATCTCATAGGTATAGTGATTTAACAGGTAAAGTTTAAAAGCCTTTTTCAATGTAGCAAAATAAATGATATCTGTCTCACATAATAATGTATCAGTGTCTATATATTTAAAACATGCCTCTTGTAGACAACATATAACTGGATTTTGCATTTAAAAAATCCACTCTGACAAACTCCGCTTTTTAATTAGAATGTTTAGTTCATTAACATTTATTGTAATTATTGAAACAGTTGGATTTTGGTCTACTGTTTTACTTTTTCTCTTTGTCCTTTCTGCTTTTTTTCTCTTCTTCTTTTAGATTATTTTGTTTCTTTTTTTTATTTGTTTATTTATTTATTTTAGATTTTATTTATTTATCTTTAGAGGGGAAGGGAAGGAGAGAGGGAAGTTACTTATGTGTTCTCATGCACTCTTTTTGGTGTTTCTTTTAGATCCATTCTATCTACTGGCTTTTTAGCTATACAAGGGGGGCCCCCCTAAAAACCCCAGTTATCTTCTAGACAGAGGGCCCTTTGTAGTACAAGCTCCCCCCCCCAGGTGAGTGTTCTAGAAACCCATCTGTATCAGTGTACCAGCTGGCATTGTTGTGAGAGGCTGCATTTCGCTTCAGCAAATTTTTTTGACGACTCTTTCAAAGTATTTGCCCATTTCATGATGAGCAATTTACACTGTGCTGAGTGTTCAGTAGTTTTGACCCAAAATGACGTGACACCTGTGTCCCACCCTCTCTATTCATGCAATCTCACTCTGAGACTTTTTTTTTTGTTTCCCCAGGTGAAAAAAGTCCTCAAAGGGAAATGTTTTGCCAATGTGGAGGTGAAACAAAAAATGGCAGAAACACTAAAAGGCATCAAAATTGATGAATTCAAAACCTGTTTTGTGCAGTGGAAAAAACATCTTGGTAGGTGTATAGCATCAAATGAAGAGTATTTGGAAGGTGGCTGAAGTTTAAACATGTAAAAATAAATGCACAATTTTTTAATAAATTAATTCTGATGGGTTTTTTTGCACCCCCCCTTATGTCTCTTCAGATATTTTTCTCCTTATTTATTAAGTAAATTTTATTTATTGATTTTTAGAGGGAGAGGAGAGGAGAGAGAAAGAGAGAAACACTGATTTGTTATTTCACTTATTTATTCATTCACTGGTTGATCTTTGTGCTCTGACTGTGGGTTGAACCCACAACATTGGCATCTGGGGATGATGCTCGACCACCAGGCCATTTTGCCTTATATTTTAGTGTAGCTCTAAGGGGTACACTACACACGCGTAAGTTTTCACAATCTACTTAGGAGTTAACGTCGGCTTTTTGTACGATGGAGAACCTTGCAATTCTATAGGCCCACGCCTGTCCTTTATGCCACATGTAAGACAATGTTATAATTTTCGCTTTAAGTAGTCTTACATATTTTAAGGCAATTAAGAGGAAATGTCATATTTTATATTTACCTAGGTATTTATCATTTCCATTTTGTTTCTCACTGAAGATTTGAGATTTAGTTTGGTATTATTTCTTTTCAGGATCAAGAAAGTCCTGTAGCATTTCTTATAGTGCAAGTCTGCTGCAATAAATTCTCATTTTCTTTTATCCAAAAATATATCTATTTTGCTTTCATTCTTTTGTTTTATTTTGCTCCATTTTTCCTAATTTCATTCTGGTATGATTGCTATATGATAAACAGCATATATTTAATGTGTACAATTTGGAAAAAAACTCACAGACACAGACAACAGCCAGGGGGTGGGGGGAAGGTAAAAGAGGGTAGATGAGGAATAAGTGGTGATGGAAGGAGACCTGACTTGGGGTGGTGAACACACAATACAGTGTACAGATGATGCGTTGTGGAACTGTACACCTGAAACCTACATAATTTATTAACCAATGTCACCCCCATAAATTCAGTAAAAATTAAAATAATACAGGACACAGTTTGGTAAGTTTTCATAGATGTGTACACCCATGAAATCATTGTACCACAATCAAGATAATGAACATATTCACTGCTCACCAAAGCTTAATGTAAGCATTATCCAGTTTAATAATAGGATAATGCTTCACAGTCCTCTTCTCTCTCCTCCCCAATCCCTCTCCCTAGCCCCCAGCAACCCATCCATGTGCTGTCACTACATATTAATTTACATTGTATATAATTGTATATCATCAAAGAATTATAGTATACGTTCTTTTTGTATGGTTTCCTCAATCGACGTAATCATGGTGTGTCATTCATATTGTTACATGCAGCAGTTTATTCCTCCTTACTGCTGAGCGGTGTTCTATGGTATGGATACACTAGCACCTGTTTATCCAGTCACCTGTTGACGGACATTTGGGCTGTTCTTCACTCTGGGTGATTACAAACAAAGCTGCTCTCTGTACATGTGGCCCCACGTGTTTCTGTGGACATATGTTTTCATTTTTCTTGACTAAATCCATAGAAGTGATAATACCAAAGATGCACGTTTACTGTTTTAAGAAATTGCTAGCATTTTACATTCTCCCTAGCCATGTGAGTTCTAATGGTTTGCTAAAAGCGGGTACTGTCCTTTAAATTTTAGCCCTTTTAGTTTGTGTGTGGTGATATCTTATTGTGATTTTATCATCTTAATTCACAATGGATATTTTCACTAAAGAATTCTAGATCATTAGGATTTTTTTCTTTCAGTACTTCAAGATCTCATTCATATATCTATCTCTTTGCTTCCATGTTTCTGATGAGACATTATCAGAAATGGTCATTTCGATTGTTCCTCCCCTACATGTGCTCCCTATTTTTCTCTGACTGTTCTCAATTTTCTTCTTGATCTTTGGTTTTAGCAGATTGACTATGATGTACCCAAGAAAGGTTTTACTATCTTGCTTCGGTTTCATTGAGTGAATTATGCCTGTCCTTTACCAACTTGAGGAATGTGCAACACTATTTCTCCATAATACACTAACTAATGTAGAGCAAAAACAAAAACAAAAAAAAATAAGTAGTGCTACCTACAGCTTTCACTTATCTTCTGCAACTGAAACTATGTGTTGATGTCTGACAGTGAGAACCATCCTTCCACAAAAATATAGAAAAACGCTTTTGGAATCAGTCATTGACAGCACAGAGACATAACTGACTCATCCTTCATCCATTCACTTGTTTATTAAAGGAATACTTGCTGTGCAGGTACTGTTTTAGGTGCTGAGGATAAAATAATGAACAAAGAGACAAAATAACAACAGTTAATTCTTAGAGAATGTAAGGAATATTTAAAAATATATATTATCTCATTTAATACTCATAACAACTCTTTTAGTAATATTCCCATTTTACAGATTAGCAAGCTGGGACTTAAAGAGGTTAACTAATACTTCTAAGGTCACATAGCTAGTAAATACCAGAGATAGACTTTGAACTTAGCTGGTAGCTCTAGAATGTATACTTCGAATCCCCACTACTTTACTCTCCAAAGGCAAAAATGGGGGTCAGAGGGTGGGCAGCCGTCATGGTTAGCCACATGAGCACCAGGCAAATCCTCAGTCATTCTGACACTTCTCCTTACCTGTAAAATTAGTGGGGTTCACTGGATAAAAATTAAACTCTCTTCCAGCTTGGGGAGTTTATTATTGTAGACCTTGATAGCCAAGGCTGGTACAGGTTAACTGGAATTAATGGAATCAAATATGGAAATAATATGGTCCTATATAAAAAAGGCCAGAAGCAGTCACTCTGCAGTGGCTCCACAGGCGGACAATATACAGATTCACAGAGAGACTGTCGAGTTTTCACGCACATGGTGGCTTTCAGATTCTTTTTTCATTTTGAGTAAGTGTGTTCTGAACACTGGAAGATGATCTAATAGCTTGCTGTAGTGGCTCCCCACTGAAGGAGACATGGTTTTTCCTGTTCAGTGATGACTGTGACATGCTGTTTCCATGCCAATCATATAAAATAGAGAGGTGTTTTAAAAAATACGTCCGCAAAGTTCTTTTTGCAGCAAAAGCAGCTTGCCAGTAGATATACTGGAAGCAGATGATTCTAGAAAAACAAAGGCGATGACAAAGCGACAATTCCAAAGATACCAAATGAAGGAACGGACATTCAGTCTTAGAAAGCCAAGGAGGCAACAGGGCTTCAGAATGAGCAGCGGCGGTTTATGCTGCATTTGATTTTTTAAAAAAACTAGTAAAAAAATTGTTTTTTAAAAACATTTCTAACTGCACAACATTTAAAACACAACATCTTTAAGATTCTGAAAATAGAAGTTCCAGGGAAATTAATAAGCATATGTAAAATGCAGGAATCTTAAACTCAGAGATCAAAGCAAGGTCATTGTGGCATTTTCTTAGTAAAGGAACTGTTCTATGACAAGATGCCAGTTCATGAGGATTTGGAAACAACGACGACAAAAAGCAACAATTAAGATTTATTGAATGATTACCAGGTGCCAGACTCTATGTTAAGTACTTCACATTGATTGTCTTATCCTCACCACAACCCTCTGGGGTACATAGTATTTATCATTATCTGCACTTTATGGATATGAGAGCCGAGGCTTAGAGAGGTTAAATCACTGGCCAAATGTCCCATCACCAGCTGTGGTAGGGCCAATGGGGGTTTGAGTAAAGACTTTTGGACTGCTGAACTGCCTCATTCTGAAAGCACTACACTATGTACGCACGCAGTGGGTAAAAACAAACAAAAAGGAAAAATTAAAAATTCCCTACCAATTATTGTGCTGACTTGGTACAAAAAAAACCCCACCCAAAATGCTCACACTTGAGATACTTTTCTCATCTAATTTTCATTAGTAGTCTTATGGGGTAGGTTTTGTCATCCTCTCTTTATGGAGGACGGAGCGGAAGGTTAAAGAGCATACATAACTTACCCAGAGCCACACAGTCAGTAAGTGATGAATTTGAGACTTGGACCCAGGTCCGTCTCTCTGAAACCCCAGTGTTCTTCACAGGTCCCTCGGACAGATATGTCTTGCTCTCTGTTCCTATCCAGGCAGGAGCAACCTCTGTCTCCCACCTTCTCTTCTAGGGCAGTCACCCAAAACACTCATGCTCCATCCAAGGTTTCCATCCACTGGCTGACTTCCAGCTTCTGAGAAGCTTTCTTTCTGCTATCCTCATATTCTCCCACCGCCACCTCCAGGCTGGGCTCCTCCCAAATGCTCAAAAGCAGCCTAGGCGTACCTGGTTCCAGCACTCACACTCCACTGCAATCACCTGTTTACAGTTAGTGTTCCCCCTCCCTTCCTCTCCAGGGCTCTGCTGCACACACCATCCAAGAGTGAATGTTTTTTGTCTCCTCAAAGTCTAGCTCAGAGCCTGGCACACAGTAGCTGCTCAGTGAATGTTGATGAAGGATAAATCAAGTCTGCCCTCTGAAGTTCTGGACAATGACCGACATACACGGAATGCTATAATTTGAAAGTCCTCGCCACTTACAGAACAGACACACACACTGTGTCATGTGTTGGTGAATCTGTAGTTCTATACTTAAATGAAATGGACCAAATACTCATTATTAGAATAAATAATGACAAATAGTAGTAAATTTCTCTATATTTTGAACAGATTTTTCTTTTGGGGGTTTTGGAAAAGCTAATGATCCTTTTCTAATTATAATGAGCACCAACACGTGTAAAAATGCTTTGTGTCTTCAGGTACATTTTCTCATTTTATCCCAATGGTCAGTTCTGTGAAATAGGTATTATTAGACAGTTTACAGAGGATAACAAGCTCAAGGATGATTACTCAAGATCACACAGCTGATACATAAAATTGCTGGGAATAGACTCTAGCTCTTTAGTCCAGTGTTCTTTCCACTAAGTCACCTATGGAGACATAGAAATACCAAAATGAACATTATCTATAAAATATTCATTCATAAGAAATAGTGAAACTGTGAGGGCAGGTTTTCCTTTCCTTCACAACAAATGAGAGGGCACCTATCCTGGTAGGCACTGGCTTTGGAATCATGAGAGCAGTGGTAGTAACACCTTTAGATTTCTTAAACTTCCTGGCATATTATTCTTCAGACTTTCTCTCAAGCCCAAAAGGAAAGTAACATTTCATGCTATAACCTTTGTACAATTTTTTACTATGTATATGTATTACCTATTTCAAACCTTTAGAAATGAAAGGATACCAATAAATTTATTTTTTTCTGTGTCAAATTAATGTCACAGAGCAAACCAGCTGAGGGCAGGTGTTGTCCATGAAGGTTATAGAAACGTGATTTTAACTAGATAATTGAGTGGCTCCACATGGTGTCCTGTCACTGCGTGTGAGAACTGTGAGGTAGGTGTCAAGGTTGAATCAGCCCTGGTACAGATGCTCTGAGAAACCAAGAGTTAGGGGCTATCACAGCTCTGTAAGCAGCAGAGGAAAGACTGAATCCCAGACTTTCTGACTTCAATGCAACTGCTTAGACCTGTTAGAAAAAGTTAGTGACTAGCTCTCTAGTCAGATTCCTGGGTTCCAAAGTTGCTCTTCTGAGCCCTCATGTACTCACAAGAGAAGATCTCCAAGAAGTATTAAGTGAAAAAAGCAAGATGATAGATTGTATTCATCATTTTGTGCAATAAAAGGTAAAATTTTATAAAAGAATGTTTGCATTTGCTTATTATGCATAACTATCCGTTGCCTTATAGATTCTCTACCTGCAAAATGAAGGTGGTGGGGTTACATTAAGTACTGCAAATGTTAGAAATGCCGGGCACCCTGCACTACCATTTTACTTGGAATTCTTAAGTCAAATATTTCTCGACTTACTCATATTCTAAAATACCCTTTTAAAAGTAATTTTTAACTGGCACAGGCAAGATGAAGTGAGGCAAACCTCAGCAAAATACAATTACCTAACGCTGCTTTAAATTAGGCCCAATTGAGTGATTAGCCAAAACTGAAAGATGTTTTGAATCACAATTACAGATCTCAGAGAATCATTACTTTTCAGCCTTTTACTAGGTAAATAACTAAAATCTATTTTTTAAAGCGTCGTGTAGATGTTTTCTTTTTAACAGTTTGAAATAAATAGCGTAAGCAACTTTAAGAAAAATCTTAAACGAAATGACAAGCTTAGATTATGACCCAAAAGCACACTTACAAGTCTCAACAATGTTACTGTTTTAACATTTAAGTTAGTAAAAGACATACTGTATCTGCCGCAGGGGGAAATGTGCTAGGATTGTGTTCAAAACATTGGGTCTGAGGAAAGAGCTTAAAAAAAAATTGCTTCATTCTTTTAGAGGCCTAGGCACCGTGACGAAAACCGACCCCCGCCCTGAGCCACGTGGGGTTTTCTGCCTCCTCCCAGGCGCTTCCTTCCTCCGTAGTGGTTCCAAAGAAAGTGACCTCAAGTTGTGGGCGGGCCCGGACGACCTCGACCCTCTGCCGACCGCACCCGAGGCCGCCCGAGGGCCTGAGCGGCCTGGCTCCCGGCCGCAGGTACTGCTCGGTCTACAGGTGTCCGAGCGCTGGTGACGCACGGCCCGCTTGGCCAGCGGAGCGGGCGTGAGGCCAAACCCGCCTTGCGCCCGCCTGGCAACCCGGGGCTCGCCGCGCACTGCCGGCTTCTCCGCGACCAGCGTTCCCGCCCTGGCCCGGCCCCGACAGAGAGCAGAAGCATGAGCTCTGCCCCAACTTTAGGCTGGAGGCCAGGGTCCAGCATTAACTCACCCCACGGTTCGGATGCCTGCCCCCGCCCCCCACCGCCCCAACACACTGTAAGGCTGGGCCATTATCACGACATTAATAAGAGCACCCACTCAGTGGTGCCCGGTAGGTTACTAGGAAAATGCAACGAGGAAGAAATTTGCGAAAGGAGCGAAGCTAGAAAACAAACATAGAAAAGGCTTTTGTTGCTAGAAGATAATGTATTCCAGGAAAACTTTTATGTGGTCTAGATTCTCTTATGAAAACTATCTCAAAGTTACACTGAGGAGGCTAGAAAACTTTTAATGACACAGAAAAACCTAATTTTTAGAAGTTTGTATCTATTTACAGAGTGGTAACACAACAAAGCTAAGACATTTAGATTGTGAGAAGTAACTGAAAGCTAGGACTAGAACTATATTCTACCATGAAAAAGAAAGTAAGCGCACGTTTAAATGCTTCCCAATTGTTTTATATATTAGTTTTCCAAATTTGATTGTGGTTCCTCTCCAAAAGAAATATTTCTTTTGTACATGCCATAGGGCTTTGTTTAGCACTGGACACATAGTAGGTTCTCAAATCTTTGTCAAGAGACTTGGAGATATTTCAGAGATGCTCTACACAAGGAAGAACACACAATGATCTGGTAATTAGCTTATTAAAAAAAAAAAAAGAGCTGCTTCTTTCTCCAAGAGTATTTCTCAGAGTCTGCCCAGATTGGCAACCAAGAGGCCTCATCCAGTTTCGTCCTAGATTTATGCTAATATTCAGTTACAAAAAATGGGACGACAGAAATCGAAGCCATTTATTTAAATGGTATAGGCGACTTTTGAGAAGCAGAGGTTTCACACTGGGTGATTAACTTTGCTGATGCAGTCTCTACATGAGATCGTGTGGAAGGACTGAATTCGAAAATTCTTTTTAGATTTTTCATGTTTGCTATCAAATGAGTGTACAACTGAACAAATGTACACGACACACATTCAGGGTCCCTTTAGTGTAATAAAACTCGAGTTCTAGAGTGGTGGAAGAGGGGTACAGGGGCTAAATGGTAATAGGAAAAATAAAAATGAAAATAAAAATTCCTAGAGTTAGAAGTAAAGCAAACTGTAAGACTGAAAAACTGGACGTGTGGGTGAAGGAGTGAAACGGACTTCGCTAAAAGCAGATAGATGGCTTGGACTGGAACCGGACAAGTGGCAACTCCAGGAGCATATCCGTGGGGCTCACGGCCACGAAGTGACCGATCCCCTACGTCCGCGGTCCCGGCTCCCAGGGCCAAGCTCTTCTTTTCTGCCGGAACGGGCGCCGAGAGCTAAGGGGTGGGGAGCAGCCCTCCCCCCCGTGGCTGCGCGCCCAGCAGGGGAAACAGTTCTAGAGGTTTGTCCCGGACCTGCAGGAGGACAAAGGTGAAGACGGAAGGTGTACTGCGGGATGATGCGATACCCCAATCTCGAGGTCATCTTTGCAGTTAAACTAGAAACGGTAGAGGAAAGGTTCTGGGTATCCGAGCCCCACGTCTCCTCGCCGCCCCACCCCCCAGCTGCTGCTGAAAGTAATTCATACAAAAGGAAGGCTCGCCTTCGCCTTGGGGAATCCCAGGGACCGTCGGTAAACTCCCAGTAACCTAGAATCCGGGGACCGTTCGTCCCGCCCCCCACCCCTCCTCTCGTCATCGGGGTCCAGGAGAGCATGCGCGAGGCGACGTGTGCTCCTCAGTGGGCTGACTGCACAGCACCCACAGTCCCCGAACTTTGGGGGGAGGGGACGGCGATTGAGCCGGAGCCTGGCGGAGGTGGCGCGGGGTGAGCTGGGAAAGCCGTGTCGTGTGCTGGCTCCGCCCACTTCCCCGAGGGTGGGGGAGAGCCGTATATAAGTGCTGTGGTCCTCCTGAGCGTTCTTTTTCGCAACGGGTTTGCCGCCAGAACACAGGTGAGTACCGGGCGTGGCCTCCGCGGCCTGGACTCCTGGAGCGGGCGGCGGCCCTCGCGTGCCTTCCTTTCCCGCCGTGCCACTGAACTACTTTGCGCTGTTCTCGACCCCGAATTTCGGTCTGTAAGTGGGTGGGAGAGTTCGAGGCCTGGCGCTTTTTTTTAGGCGCCTTCTGAGCCTCGTGCTTGGGTTGAGGCCTGGCTTGCGCGCCGTGCCCGCCGCCGCGTGCGGTTCCCCCCGTGTCTGCTCTGCCCAGTTACGCTGACGTCTTGGCCCACTTGAGCTTTCGGAAAAACCATCTACACGGTTTTTCCCGTCGGTATAGTTCAGCCGAGGTTGGTCGGGATCTTGGCAGCTCGGGCTGTTCAGCGTTCGTCGGGTTGTCGGCGTGTGGGCGGCGGCGGGGCCCTCCGCCGGGCGCACATGTCCGGCGAGGTGTGGGGCGACGAGTCGGACGGGGAGATCCGAGAGTGGCCGGGCGCGCGCCGCCCTGGGCCTGTCGCCCCACCCCGGCGGCGAGGCCAGCCCGCCTGCTCGGCACCAGTTGCATGCGCGGAAAGATGGCCGCTCGCCGGGCCTGTGCAGGGAACTCAAAATGGAGGACGCGGCGGCCCGGGGCGGGCGGGTGAGTCACCCGCACAAAGGGAAACGGCTTTTCCCCCGGACTGCTGCTTCCTGTGACCCCTCCGGGGGCCGGGCGCCGTCCTGGCGCTGGGGTATCTGCTCGTGGCCTGGGGAGCGGAGCTTCTCGGGTTGGGGGAGGGAACTTAGGCGATGGAGTTTCCCCACACTTAGTGGGTGGAGACAAGAGTCGGGCCAGTTTGGCATCGGTTATAATCTCCTTGGAATTTGCCCTTTGATTTGCATCGAGGCTGGTTCAAGAGCCTGTGGGATTGTGGTTTTAAAGTTTTTTCCCCAATTTAGGTGTCGAGAAAACCATCACTAAATCAAAGCCAAAATGGGAAAGGAAAAGACTCACATCAACATTGTGGTTATTGGACACGTAGATTCCGGCAAGTCTACCACTACTGGTCATCTGATCTACAAATGTGGTGGGATTGACAAAAGAACCATTGAAAAATTTGAGAAGGAGGCTGCTGAGGTAGGTACAGTAACTAAGATAAATGGATTTATGACAGTTATTTTGAGTGCTAATTTTCAGAAGTCTTCAGTGTCATTGGTTAGCTTATAACAAGATGTTTGCATTGAATCCCTTTGCTCTGTAACTGCTCTGAGAACATTTCTTCTAAGTTGGAGGGGTGGTAAGGAATTTCAAGTTGGAGCGAGTCTTAGTTACTAAGTAACCATTCTGATCCTTACAGATGGGAAAGGGCTCCTTCAAGTATGCTTGGGTCTTGGATAAACTGAAAGCTGAACGTGAGCGTGGTATCACCATTGATATCTCCCTGTGGAAATTCGAAACCAGCAAGTATTACGTGACCATCATCGATGCCCCAGGACACAGAGACTTCATCAAGAACATGATTACAGGGACATCTCAGGTTTGTAGGGATTAATCTTGGGACCTGCCTTATACATTGGTCTTACCTGTTTTGAAGAGCTCTCATTTAGTAGGGTATGGCTTTGTTTTCTTTTAAAGGCTGACTGTGCTGTCCTGATTGTTGCTGCTGGTGTTGGTGAGTTTGAAGCAGGTATCTCCAAGAATGGGCAGACCCGTGAACATGCCCTTCTGGCTTACACACTGGGTGTGAAACAGCTGATTGTTGGTGTTAACAAAATGGATTCCACTGAGCCGCCCTACAGCCAGAAGAGATACGAGGAAATTGTGAAAGAAGTCAGCACCTACATTAAGAAAATTGGCTACAACCCTGACACAGTAGCATTTGTGCCAATTTCTGGTTGGAATGGTGACAACATGCTGGAGCCAAGTGCTAACGTAAGTGACTTAATTTTTGGAAAAACCCTTGTTGGGGGCACAGAATTGCAGGTAACAGTGATTGACAATCTTGTGTTTTAGATGCCGTGGTTCAAGGGATGGAAAGTTACCCGGAAAGATGGCAGTGCCAGTGGAACCACACTGCTTGAAGCTCTGGATTGCATCCTGCCACCAACTCGTCCAACGGACAAGCCCCTGCGTCTGCCTCTCCAGGATGTCTACAAAATTGGTGGTAAGTTGAATGTTGCTGTCAGAATGTAACTTGTGGGTGGCTGCAGTTCCTTCAGAGGTATTGATGACTATGGCCTACACATTTTTTAGGCATTGGTACTGTCCCTGTGGGCCGAGTGGAAACTGGTGTTCTGAAACCTGGCATGGTGGTCACTTTTGCTCCAGTCAACGTTACAACTGAAGTAAAGTCTGTCGAAATGCACCACGAAGCTTTGAGTGAAGCTCTTCCTGGGGACAATGTGGGCTTCAATGTCAAGAACGTGTCTGTCAAAGATGTTCGTCGTGGCAATGTGGCTGGTGACAGCAAAAATGACCCACCAATGGAAGCTGCTGGCTTCACAGCTCAGGTAACACTTCAGAAATGTCCTGTTTTTAATTTCCTCATGAGAGCCTTGACTGTCTCTTGAGACTGACTAAACACAAACCTTTTTTCCCAAGGTGATTATCCTCAACCATCCTGGCCAAATCAGTGCTGGATATGCACCTGTTCTGGATTGTCACACAGCTCATATTGCTTGCAAATTTGCTGAGCTGAAGGAGAAGATTGATCGTCGATCTGGGAAAAAGCTGGAAGATGGCCCAAAGTTTTTGAAATCTGGTGATGCTGCCATTGTTGACATGGTTCCCGGCAAGCCCATGTGTGTTGAGAGCTTCTCTGACTATCCTCCTCTGGGTAAGGATGATGTATTAATGTAATTAGAAATTTTACTTAAGTGAAATTTTTTTGTGTGTGCCAAATGTTTCTAATGATACATAATTTGTTTTAATAGGCCGCTTTGCTGTTCGTGACATGAGGCAGACAGTTGCTGTTGGTGTCATCAAAGCAGTGGACAAGAAGGCAGCTGGAGCTGGCAAAGTCACCAAGTCTGCCCAGAAAGCTCAGAAGGCTAAATGAATATTATCCCCAACACCTGCCACCCCAGTCTTAATCAGTGGTGGAAGAACGGTCTCAGAACTGTTTGTCTCAATTGGCCACTTAAGTTTAATAGTAAAGGACTGGTTAATGATTACAATGCATCGTAAAACCTTCAGAAGGAAAGGAGAATGTTTTGTGGACCATTTGGTTTTTTTTTGTGTGTGTGGCAGTTTTTAAGTTATTAGTTTTTAAAAATCAGTACTTTTTAATGGAAACAACTTGACCAAAATCTGTCACAGAATTTTGAGACCCATTAAAACAAAGTTTAACGAGAAACCTGTGTGTTCTTTTGGTCAACACTGTAATTTTCTTTTATGTTATTTAGGTTAAAAGTAGCCCATAACCTATTTCTGGTGTTATATTTGCTGATTCAGAATTGGATAAATCTGTTAGGGTTTTTCTTTCTTTCCTGGGTGGGAATTTTCTCACCTTGTCCTAAGGGGAGGAATCTTGTAGTATAAAAGCAGTGGGAGGGGCTCTGGTGCAACACTAAATAGGTTAGGACGATAAAGTAACTGTTTATGTGTAAGCTAGTTTATAAAGGCCAAATTTTGGTGTATTAAGTCCACGTGTTTCATACAAGTTTTGTAGTTAACATCAAGTAAATTTTGTTAATGTCAAACCTAGTTTCCATTTTTACTGAAATGTGAATTCACGTTTACAAATGAGCTAGTTTAAAGAACTTAAAACAAGGCTTAAATAGTATTGAGCACTGTCTTGCTACAGTTAATTGTATCTAGATTCTAGGAAAAATAAATGATACTGGAAGTTGAGTGTGTTTGTCACTTTAAATATTTAAAGGTCCACTTTCAATAAGCTGGATAAAGAAACATTGCCATATGGAGGTTTAAGCCTAGAGTTTAAAGAGGTCAAGTGGCAAATTAGTGTAAATGAGGGGGAAGGACCTGATTTTGACATTTTGCTTGGTGCCACTTGAACATTACACCATTGAAAATTAAAAGTTGCTAAAATTTGTTAGACACCAAAAGTAAACACACAGAACTGATAGATTGGTGACTTTGCATGCAATGATTAGTTACAAGGGGGAGATAGTGTCATTTGTTAGAATGTTTGGGTGTGATGACAGCTATCTAGTAAAAGTGACTGACTGTTAGAACATGTGTGCCAAAAATCAAAATTATGATACCCAGTTGAAGGTGGCAAAATCATCTGTTATGTGCTTATAGTTGTGGAATGCACCCTGTTAATTTCCAAGTTGATTACAATTTGAAATTTTTTCATTCTAAAATAGGTAAAATAGCCTTTACACACTACGGTAGCAGAAACATTGATGAGGGCTGTAAAGAGTGTTAAAAGATTTTATAGTTCCATGAGGAAACTACCCCGTAAGCTTTTACAACTATGTTGCATATTTCTAGTGGTAAGTTCCTTTTTAAAAGCTGGTGACTGACAAAAGTAAATTTAATAAAGCTGTAGGCTTGACCAGTGTAGGATAAACTGTCCAACCTCCTACATCAATGTTTAATTACAGAGAATAGCTCTATAGGAAGGAGGGCAAGGAGAGTCTAGGAAGTGAATTTACCTAGATGCTGCCTTTTCACAGAATTCGTTTTGTGTAGGTTAAGATAATTGCCTGGTTTGAGCACCACCTAGTGGTAGTCACTAAACTTAAATTTCATGGATAGTTTATTTCTATTTCCTTGTGTTTTAATTGATTAAAAATGGAGTGGATTTTGAAAAAGAGAACAAACTGGTGCTTGGAAACTACGTTATTTTAAAGATTTTACTTAGAAAGTGGACGGGAGGGAGAGAAACATCTATGTGTGGTTGCCTCTCACATGGACCCCACTGGGGACCTGACTGGGAATCAAACTGGCAACCCTTTGGTTTGCAGCCTGGGCTACCACTGAGCTACACCAGCCAGGCTGAAAACCACCTTTTACTCTTTAAGTTGACCAAATTCTATAATACTGTAACTGTCTCAGTCAGGATTTTACTAAGATTTCAGGGATTCTGGTGTGGCTTTAGAATATGAAAAAAAAAAAAAATTGGAAAGACAACTTGATTGAGGAGTTAAAGACAGATTATATGTAAGGTATGACCGATCTTTTAAGAACTATTTGTACTCTATGCCCAGAATATGCAGTGCAAAATAGTGAAGTTTTGGTCATTTCAGAACACAACTATACCCTCACCTTTTCTGTAGTTAATCCTATCGATAATTCACTTCCCGTATCTCAGGTATATCAAAAATTTAGCTATCTGGATCAAGAACCTAGACTAGTAATGACAATTTACACCGAACTAACATTTAACCCAGCCTTGATGCTTTTACAATGAGAATTCAGATGGTTATTACTTTGCCAACATTACCTTGGGGTTTTAGTGACAGCATTTCTATCTTCCTGTGGTGATTTCAAAAAAACTATTCTTTTAGAGGTTCTGACTTAAATATCCCTGGCTTGATTAGAGTAACTGCAGCTAACAGCTCTCCCATAGCAGTAAGAAACACCTAAAATCACCTTAGGATTTTAAATATTTGATATTTAAAAGTTTCTTTTAGACAAAATGGAAGTTGACCATAATTTTGCAGGAAAGGGTCAATGTTAAATTGCTAAATAGGTTGACTAAGCTTTGGTGTAGCAGTAAGGTGGGCACTGCAGAAGCAGTTTTCTCAAGAACGTGAGTTCATTTGTTTTTTTTGAGTTCTGGTTCTGCCCAATAAAGGCTATTAACTGTACAAATCAGTGGTGAAGAGCTCTTGATTTTCACTAACTTAAGTATAGGGTATAAGAATCTTGAATATTACCAGGGCTGTGGATTTTATTTCCATTAAAATTTATTTACCTTTTCTGCTGAGTGGAGCACTGAGCTCATATACCAAATGAAGCTTTTCCTGAACATAGCATTCACAATTCCTGAAGTGGGAAACTAGAAAAAGAGCGACAATTTCATGTTTATCAAGATGGCCTTGCATGTTTTAGACTGGTAATCAATGCTAGTTCACTTGTCATCGTGAAATAACTGCAGATAAATGCGGTCAGTTGAGAAAGTTGCATTCTGGACCTATGATCCACACATCCTGAGGGAGCAAACGATACGGGAGGAGAGCATGCTGCGTTAGATGAGAGAGGAGGAAGATATAAGACATTTCCCCTATTTTTCTGTTTACCTACCTACAGTTTTCTTCCCTAATCTGGTTTTACTTTTCAGGACTGCCTTTTTCACTTACAAGCCCACAGGTTCTCTCCTAGGTAGCATCAAAGTCACTAACCTCCATTATTTGTGGGTCTCTGGGAACTTCTCTGGTTAATTAAACTAGAATTGAAGCATAACTATTGTAAATACATTACTTAGTAGTGATTTAGAAGAGAAAAATATTAACTTGGTTAGGAAACTGCTACATGGCTCTTGAAATGTTGTTGACTCAATCCAACAAATCTCCGAGAGGGTCCATAAAAGAAATTTTCATTTTTGAAAAAGAGGGTTATGTTGTAGTCCAGCAGTTACCAGCAGAAATCAGAGCCATCTACCTTGGACTGCTTTTAGTAGGCCCCTGGGTCTCTAAGTGTTTAGAGCTCAGTTTGATATCCATGGGACAGACATCATGACAACGACAACAAAGATAATGCTGAATTGATGTAACAATGATTATATCTTAAGCAAGAAAAGAATACTAGAAAACCTACCAAGTAAGCGAAATGTTTAAAAGTTTTCCTCACTTTCTTATTAAGGTATTTACATACACAAAGTCGCCCTTTTAAAGTATGGTTATGCAAGTTTTGACGTGTCTACATAGCTCACGATGCTCTAGGTTCCTGAAACATCCCCTGTGTCTGTCTCTGTAGTCAGCACTGGTCCTCTCCCCAGTCCTTGGTAACCACTGATCTACTTTCTGTCCATGTAATTTTGTCCTTGCACCAATGTCATATACCTGGATTCAAACAGTGTATGTACCCTTTTAAGTCTGGTTTCTTTCACTTAGCATGATTCTTTTCATATGTCTATTTTGAGTATATCAATAATCTGTTCTTTTGAAAAAGATGTAAAATAGTTTATTCTTTCCCAACCAAGAGATATTTGGTTGCTTCCAGTTTTGGATGATGACAAATAAACGTTCACATAAGATTTGTATTTGACTATAGGTTTTCATTTAACTTATGTTAAATACCTGGGTGTGGGATTGCTGGGTCATATGGCAAGTATATGCCTTACCTTTATGAGAAACTGCTTTTCAAAGTGGCTGAGTCATTAGTAATAGATTCATTTTTAAGAGAGGCTTTACATTTAATTTTGCTATGATTAATTTTTAACAAAGAAAACTAATTTGACTAAATGAGTGCTACACTGAGACTCTGTAGGACTGGGAAGAGCTGTGACGATGTTATGAAGGGAAAGAAAGATGCTACGAGAGGGAGGCGGAAAGAGAAATTATTTGGATTGGCTAGAGAAGGTATATGTCAGGAATAGCTGAAACCTGGAGGGTAAGTAGGAGTTATTAAATCGGATAATATGAAAACACTGCATTACTTCTTAGACATCTCAATATGAGGCTTAACTTGGCCTCACAACTATATGACAGTAGAATCAGAAAAATCTAAGAAAATCTAAAAGCCTTTTAATCTAACCCACTCAAATCAACTTTGAATCTATTCACTGAAATCTCTGCTTGATTAATTCATTAAATCCTCACAATCTTTACAAAGGGGCAAGTATTGTACTCATATTACAGACAGGTATAGAGAAATTTTTTCTTGATCTTTATTTAAATCCAACTGCTAGTAGCTCACAATTATTATGCCTAGGCTATTCTCTAGGATAAATGGACGATTTCATTCTCTTTTCTACCAGAACCACTGATTGAATTGACATCAATCAATCCTCTTAGCCGCTTTGAGTTCCTACAGTAGTTTTGTTTTAAAGATTTTATTTATTTTTGGAGAGAGGGGAATGGAGGGAGAAAGAGAGGGAGAGAAACATCAATGCGTGGTTGCCTATCATGCGCCCCCTACTGGTGACCTGGCCCACATCTCAGGCATGTGCCCTGTACTGGGAATCAAACCAGTGACCCTTTGGTTCACAGGCTAGTGCTCAGTCCACTGAGCCACACCAGCAAGGGCAAAAGTAGGTGGTTTTGTTTATTCTAATGAGAGTAACTAGCAGCAAAAGCTGACAGAAGACAGTATGATTCTGCAAGTGTGGTTTCCAGAAGTCAAAGGACATATGGCTAATATAAAAAAAAGTTAAATAGTCCACTTGGTTAAATTTTCAGTAAAATCATGTGACTGAGGGAGTATCCTAGTTGGTGTTGTAATACACTGTAGTGTTGCCACATGAGCGAGTCAAGTTCCAGTGCTGTCTGGAGCCTGAGGAAGTGCTTCTCAGCCTTCTGGTGAGAGAATCTGTAACGTTTGCTGAGGCCTGGGGTCCTAGCCATTGAGGTGAAAGGTTTGCAGCTATGTCATTGCCAAAACGGAAGAGCCTGGCACAGCCTTGACTTGCAGTCCCTCACTTTACTGGTTGTCATACTTTCTTCTCCTCTCTCGCCCCTCCTCTTCCTCACCCTTCTTTTTTTAATCCTCAACCAAGAATATGTTTTTTGACTTGAGAGAGAGAGGGGAGAGAAACATCAGTCAGATGCCTCGTGTCTGCACCCTGTCCAAGGATCAAACACCCACAACCTAGGTATGCACCCTAACTGGGGACTGAACCCTCAGCCTTTTGATGTACAGGACAATGTCCCAACCCAGCCACCTGGCTGGGGTTGGCATGTATTGTCGTACCTTCTTGATTGATCCTTTGGACTTCTGTTGAGCCTCCTACAGGATTCTGCCTAGAGCTGAAAACTCAGTTAAATGTCTCCTGAGAAATAAGGTGGTTTTTATTCAGTTATGGTTGGATACAGAGAATATTTTCTCATAGCAAGTCTGAATATCGAAGTTATGGAATGCATGTCTTGGAGTTCAGTTTCTCATATTATATAGTTGCTCATTAGTGTTTGTTGTTCTTCAAAGCTGTGAGACCTGTCTCTCAAGTCTGTTCAACTGCCCCACATTGAGGTTGTTCTTGTGAAACAGAAAAGACAGAAAATTCAATATTTCCTTCCATTGCTTGAAATGTGCACACATACACAGTCTGATCTTGTATATTTAATACAAGATCAGTACAGTCCAGCAATGTTTCCTTTTAAACTTAGGCAGTGTGTTTTTATGTTTCTTAACATGTTGTTTTAAATTTGGATTGTCCATATTTTAAAAGGGTATAGACCAACTCTAAGACTCCAAAAAGCAACCAACATAAGTAAAGACTAAAAAATGAATTCATTACAAGGCACTGGATTGAAAAGAGTTTTTTACCCTAGCCAACACTACAGATGTACTATTGCCTCCAAGTATGCAAAGAGTCTTTGAAGTTGGCAAAGGATGCTGTTCACAGGGAAATTCACACTCTATATTCCCCACACAGTCTCCAGGCTCTGGGATTACCCTTCCTTACATTAGACTGAATGTTACAATGGCTCATGAAGCACAACAATTCCACAAGTAGCTTGTAGACTAACATGAAATAGTCTACAAAGGGTGGGAATGGGAACTGAAGGTTAAACCAGGAGATACAAATTTCTAAATTACTTAGAAGGGACAAAGAAACTTTTAATCTAGTGGAGCACCTCTGGTTCTTATGAGGAAAAAACCCACTGAAAGAGGCAAAAGTGTGTAAAGTTACAATACTTGAGGCCCATGCTCAACAGTAACTTGCAATGACACTTTAATCATATCACTTAACCAAACTACAGCCTAGGAAGATATAAATAGGATTTGTTTTTAAGTGCTTTTTTAAAATCCTTACTTTGAGGAATACGCTGATGTAAAAGAATCCTCATGTATTGGAGTTTTCCCATCAGGCAATAGTTCTATTCAAACATTTGAATAGATTTGTTTTTTTTAAACATTTTTTACTAGGATTCACAGTAAGAAATACATTTTCTATTGCAACACAGCATAAATACACACTATTTTATTGCATCTAGGACACTTGCAATTGGAAGACACAAATGCCACCAATTATAACCATAAGATACTAGGACACGGTTATAGGGCATATCCCAATTTAGAGATGAAAATATATGGAATTATATGGATCTTAAAATTGGTGAAATAAGATGCATATATAAATTACTGAAACAAGTTTCAGAGACTAGTACTTACGCTTTGGTATATACTTGTCCAGGCAGGCATTCAAGTGGCCCAAAGCTTACATTTAAAAAAAATCTGGTCTGCTCATTGGGATGTGGAGTGGCTTTTCATTAGACTTCAATTTCTGTAATAGAATGCAAGTTCAGTTTTCTGCACATACAGGTTATTGATTTTCTAGGTTCCTGAGCCAGCAAACGCTGTAAAATTAATTGCAATTTAGCTTCTGCCAAAAGCAGCTGAGACCATGGATATTGAGGAAAGCTAGTGGTTCTCACAGTTGGCTGGGCATTGGAATAGCCTATGGAGCTTGTTAAACACAGATGCCAAGACCTTTCTGGGCCAACTGAATCAGAATTGTTTGCAATGATGCTTTGCCATTTACTTTAATAAGTGCTGTTGGGAATTCTGATGTCCAATCAGGTTTAAGAATTATTGCTCAAGGGCTTGCCAATCATACATTCCTTTAGTTTTATTTTTAGTATCAGTAACAGCTTATTGATAGATGTCATATGAGAAAATTCCCCTTTTGAAAGTGTGCCATTCAATGGCGTTTGGTACATACACAGAAAAGTGAAACCATCACCACAATGTAATTTCAGAACATTCTCATCACCTGAAAGAGAGATGCCTTTTTAATGACAAAGAAGCCACCGAGGACCCCCTTTACAATTCACTGGGTCAGTTTCACACCAGCCTCAGGCCTCGACCAAACTCTGGGAGGACTGCAAGGACAAGACTGGGTTAAAGGAAGATTTAGCTCCTGGGCTTCAGGAAGGAGCAGGCAAAATCACGGCTCTTTTGGCAAGGCAGAGGCCAGTGGACAGACATTACTACTGGGAAGACAACTAGCAGTGTTCATCATAAGAAGTTACTCAGTATCTCCAAATCTTGTCTGCCTTGTCTCTAGAAGGGGCATAGTTTGTTCAATCATGAGGTTAAGTGCAATAATGCACGTAAAGCAATTTCTTCTTATCTGGTACACAGCAAACAGTAGTAGCTACTTTCATCTTTTATAAAATCACTATTTTCCCTAAGGGATTGTGTGATAAATTGCTTTTAGATTTTAGTAATAGAAAAGTTTTTTCCTGGTCTGCTTGATGAGACAGAACTGTATCACACCCAGGAAGCTCTCAGCTAGAACTTTGACTTTATTTTATGTATTTATTCATTCATTCATTCATTCATTCATTCATTCATTCATTTATTTATCATCTTGTGAAGTGAAAGGTCACCAGTTCGATTCCCAGTCAAGGCCCATGCCTGGGTTATGGGTTCAGTCCCCGGTGGAGCTCATACTAGAAGCAACTGATCAACGTTTCTCTCTCACACTGATGTTTCCCTACCTCTCTTTCTGCCTCTTTTCCCCACTCTCTAATATATGTATAATAATATATTAAATAAATATTTATAATATTTATTTAAGAATACATAAATATTTATTTTTCGAGAGAGTGGGGAAAGGAGAGAGGAAGAGAAACATTGGCTGTAGCACCCTGACCAACATGCCCCAGCCAGGAATCGAACTGGCAACCCTTCCATTTGTGGGATGATGTCCAAACAACTGGACCACACCAGTCAGGGCAGCTCTTAGTTAGAATTGGATATTTAAGTGTAATCTGTCTTTTACTCAGCAGATCTTTAATTTTGAATTGTTCTGTTTTCTTTAAAATGTGTCAACTACATTTTGAGAAATAAGAGGTGGATAAATTATCAATAAATAAGCCAAATGGGTTTTCGAGCCCTGTGATATATATAAATTCATTCACTGGGCTTTAAAAAACTTGTGGTAAAATACACACAACATAAAACGTACCAGCTGAACCATTTTTAAACAAAGAACTGCATCCAGCACACACACATTGCTGTGCCGCCATCAGCACCGTCCTCCTCCAGAGCACCTACCACCTGGCAAAACCAAACTCTGCACCCGCTGAGTAGTGAAGCCCCAGTCCTCCTCCCCCAACTCCTGGCAAGCACTCTTTCTGCACTAGATACCGCAGGTACCTCCTGTAAATGAAATCGCCCAATATTTGTCCTTTTGTGCCTTATTTCACTTAGCAAAATGCCCCCCAAGCTCATCCCTGTTGCAATGTGTGTCAGATTTCCCCTCCTTTTAAAGACTGAAAAATACTCCATTTATCTATTTTCTTAATCCATGCATCTGTTGTTGGACAGATTTGCATGGATTAGTTTGCTCCCCACCTTTTGGCTATTGTGAACGATGCTACTATGAATATGTCCCTGTTCAAGGGTCTTCAAGAGCCTGATTTCAATCCTTTTGAGTCTATACCTAGGAGTGGAACTGTTGGATCATGCAGGAATTCTGATTTTTGAGGGAACTGTCATACTGTTTTGTATAGGAAATGTACCACTTTACATCTCCACCAGTAGTACACAATGGTTCCAATTTTTCCACAGCTTCGCCAACACTCGTTATTTGCTGTTTGATAATGACCATCCTTGTAGGTGTGAGATGGCATCTCACTGTGGTTTTGATTGACACTTTCCTAATGACTAGCAATGATTGAGCATCTTTTCATGTGTTATTGGCCATTTATATAACTTCTTTGGAGAAATAGCTATTCACTCCTTTGCCCACTTTTTAAATTGTTTTTTGTTTTTGTTTTTTCGGTTGAGTTGTAGGAGTCTTTTATATATTCTAAATAGTATGTACTTGTCAGGTATATGATTTGCAAATATTTTCTTCCATTCCATGAATTGTCTTTTTACTCTGTTGCGTCATTCATCTGGCTTTTAAGTTTGGAAATACTAAAAATCTGCTTAAGTAAAATAAAATTAAATATATAAATATCACAAAACTAAGCTTCACTATGATATTAGGAGCTTTGGAAAGCGGGGACAGTGTGTGAAGATAGGGAGGAAATGAAGCTGTGGAGTCTGAAGACAGAAGAGCTATGGAGAAAAAGGGAAGATACAAAAGCATGTAGTTCTTAGCATCTGTGTCATACTTTTATTGTTTATTCAGCTGTTTTAGTTTTACCATCTCTTGCATTTAGGAATATTCATTCTCTGAAAAAGCATGTCCTAAGTGTCCACAACCATGGCGTTGCCTACACTCGAGAAGCTTTTATCTCATTACGCAGTTAGGGTAAGAGAGGTATTAAAAATTAAGGTGGAATGAAGTTAAGTGCAACTTTAGAAGTGCTGTGAGGAGGGAGCCTACAGGGAGAGGTTCACCTTCACTGCGAGCCTTCCAGCACAAGCAGCTCTGCTGGCCCGAAGGAGCCTCTGCAGTTGTTTTTGGTGGCTTTCCTGGTATTTACCACCACTTCTCTTAGATGGGGCATTCTTCTCAAAGTTTGTATTTCTGAAATGCAAAACTCGTGGCCATTCCAATGTAGACTGAAACTAAAAAATGACAAAATATTTTAAAATGATCAGTACTAAAATCCAAACCCTTGGCTATAAGGAAACTTTCTAATCCAAGGCCGTGATGGTTTAATTTAGCATAGGTCCGTATCTTCATTCTCCCTCCCTCCCCCAAGTAACTTCACAAATGCTGTTTCCTAGCCATTTCCTCTTTTTATTTTGGTGTTTCTGTTGAAATGAACTTTAGACCTAGCTTTTATAACTACTAGGCCTGTGGTGTGATTTCCTGAGGAAATCACAAGCATGGCCACTTTAGCTGGAGGCTGAGTACTGTCCCTGTTGGGGACTTTCTATGAAGTGACAGGCCTGAGGTTACATTCTTAGCTTTTTCCTAGGGCACCCAGTCTGTACCACTCTGGGTAGCAGCACCAGAAGGTGGACTGAAGGTGGACTGCGTCAACATACTCTTTCAAGTCAGGTAATTTTGTGTAAGTTAATGTATTATTTTAAATTGTAGATTTAAAGAGGTTTTATATCCTAAAGTAAGTGTCAGAACATATAACAATGTTTTTCATTGAACATTTTTCTTTTTTTGAAAAGATTTTATTTTTATTTTGAGAGCGAGTGGAAGGGAGAAAGACAGGGAAAGAAACATCAGTGTGTGGTTGCCTCTCACATGCCTGCTACTGGAGACCTGGCCTGCAACCCAGGCATGTGCCCTGAGTGGGAATCGAACCAGCAACCCTTTGGTTCACAGGCTGGCACTCAATGTACTGAGCCACACCAGCCAGGGCTTGTTGAACATTTTTCAGTGAGTTACTACTGTAATGCAATTGCATTACAAATCATAAATTTCATTATATGTGTAGTGTCACTAGCCCCAAACTGCAGCTGTCAAGAACCTGTCAAAGCATTTAGGAACTTTCTATTTCCTCAAAATAAATTTTTGTTATATTCCATTCAATATGCACTCCATTCACTGCTGTTACTCTTGTATTTAATCAGAAAAACACGTTCAAACACAGTGGTTTCCTTTCTAGTGCTAACCAATTACCATATAACTCCTTTAAAAAAAATACAATGCAGGGTGGTGGGTAGAGCAGAGGAGAGTAATGGGAAGAAAATGGGGACAACTGTAATTGAATAATAAAAACATTACAGAAAAAAATACAATCATTACTGTAATCAATATCGTCTCTGCAGTAAGAATTCTGCCCAGATAACTAATTCTGCCATAACTAAAAGTTACCACTTTTTGAAATTAGTAATATCAAGTGTCAAAAGGAATTCATCACTGCTAAATAATCCAGCATTACAAGTACTTATTTGCCATCGAACTTGACTGCTTTATGCAAAGACTTAAGTCAGATTAAACAAATCCATGAAAAAAGCACTATCCAAGTGGCCATATACAATTATAGCAAGATATCTGGCTCCCTTAACTCATAATCAGGCTTAACACCTAGAGGTATAGTCAGAGTGACTTTCGGGTTCTCAGAACGCGGTTACCTGCTTTGGCCTGAAGCTCACATGAAAGCATCTCTAGGCTGGTGGATCTGGTGGGCATTTCCGGGGTGGAGCAGGGCCTTCTGGCCCACTGGGCTGTGTTCATCCTGTAGTCTCTCCAGAAAGGCCGAGCTGCGTAAGGAGCCAAAGGGCTCAGCTGGTCATCCCACCCTAACCCTGTATCTACACATCAAGTCCTGGAGAAGAAGAGGAACGCCAGCACTGCTCTGATTTCTCTGTCAGTTCTGACTTGAAAACACAAAAACACTAGTCACCAATTATTATAGATTTGTCTTCAATGTTAAAAAATCATGGCCATGACAGTTTAATAAAAAATACTGTATAAAATAACTGCCTTTACTTTATTCTTTCTTTACTTTATTCTGCATTAACCAGGTTACCAAGAAATTTTCCACATTGTGGATGATAGGAAACCATGATACCTAGTCCTTCTATTCTATACAAATTAATGAAAATCAAAGACAATTACTGGTAAGGATTTCTTATAGAAGTACATAAATTTTAGAAGTCAGCTTTCACCCTCCATATTCCAATATTAGAAATTAGCTGAATGACCCTGCATAATTTTGTATAGCTTCAAATTTTTAGTCCTAAAATTTTGAGGGCTCTGAAATCCCCTCCTGACCTAGCATAAACAAGCAGAAGACTGCTAACTTTCAAAACAAACTGAAAGGTAAGACTTTTAATTTGGTGTATTTAATGGACAAAGTCTTTATGAAGGAGCCAATTGCAAGCATTTTTCTCAGCTTTATTTTAGGTCCACTATATCTCTCTTTAATGAACTTTGCACAAACTTACATTAATAGCTTCATTGTATTAGAGCACCTAGGACAAAGAGTATAAATTAAGAGTTTATTTTTTCAGATATACAAAAAGCACAATGATAATCTGTCTTCTTCATAACTTAATGGCAAAGCTGTAATAACCAATAAGGTTATTTTAACAGGTGCTATATAGAAATATTTATCGCCTATCTATACACTTATATAAACTAAAGGTTTTCCTTGAATAGAAAGCTATAACTGTTGCTCTTTGAGTTTCTCTGTATCACATAAGCATTGGCCAGTTTTAGGCATCTCAGTCATGGCTGCTGGTCTCTGCTGATTGGTCCTCACAAATCTGAGCAGATTGATGACAGCGGCAGGTGTCACTCCAGGGATGCGGCTAGCGGCCCCAATCTAGAACGAAAGCCCCCCAAAACATAAAATGAGCTGTGTCAGCATTTTCCTCCCAGTAACAATCTGCACATTATCATTTATAAATTTTCTTAAAAACCGCTATCTTATATGTGTTTTTGAAATAACTCTACAAAGAAAATGTGATTGTTATTAACATCTTCATTTAAAAAAATAGGAAAACTGGGGCTTAGAGAAATTACAGTGACTTGTCCAAGATCACATAACTAACAGATGTTAGAGTCTACTTTTTCTTTTTATTAAAATGATGTGCCCTGGCTTGTGTGACTCAGTGGATTAAGTGTGGAACTGAAAACCAAAGAGTTGCTGGTTCGATTCCCAGTCAGGGCACATGTCTGGGTTGCAGGTCAGGTACTCAGTGGGGCCCATGTGAGAGTCAACCACACATTGATGTTTCTCTCCTTCTCTTTCTCCTTCCCTTCCCCTCTCTCTAAAAAAAATAAGTAAATAAAATCTTTAAAAAAAAAACAAAACAGCCCTGATCTGTGTGGCTCCCTTGCTTGGGTATGGTCCTGCAAAGTGAAAGGTTGCCTGTTTGATTCCCAGTCAGGACACATGCCTGGACTGCAGGTTCAGTGCCCCGTTGGGGTATATATGAGAAGCAACTGATCCATGTTTCTCTCCCTCTTTCTCTCTCCTTTCTCCTCCTTCTAAACATAAATAAATAAACTCTAAAAAAAAAAAAGAAACCCTAACATAATCTCCCCAGTAGTGTGTTGGGCAGCACCATATAATTACATATTTGTGTTGTATTTTTATAGTGAAATATATGAATATTAACTCTAAGTGGCATAAGGACTAAATAGCCACATACCAGTTCAGGTCAGTTTCACCACAAATGAATCTGCAGCAGATATTCATGAGAGTTTTTTGTATTTTACAACTGTGGGTGAGGGGTCAGTGAGGGGTCACTGGATGACCAGTGTCGTCCCACTGAATTTTCTGTGGCGATGGAAATTTTCTGTAACATTTACACTGTTGAACATGGTAACCATAAGCCACATGTGACTACTCAGCTCCTGAAATGGGGCTAGAATGACTGAAGAGTTTAATTTTAAATTTTATTTAATTTTAATTAATGTAAATGGTCTACTTGGTTATTGGCCATGACCCTGGGCTGTGCAGCCTATGACAACCCATGAAAATGTAACCCAAGATGAACAGGACACATGAGGTCTTGAAGTTTAAGGTTTGTTTGCCTGATCTCCATGATGCCTACTCCTCAGAACAACAGATTATATGATGAAATCACCCCTCCCTTTAAAAATCATTAAAAGAAATTTTTACAAACCATATTTTTGTTAAATACTCATTTGATTTATGAACTACTACTAAAAACAAAAACACTGTTCATTAAACAATGAGGGACCATCAATTTTTAAGGTACAAATAAGTTTCAGAGATGTTAAAATGTACATCTTAGATTCAATACATACAGCCTATCAGTCTTTAGCTATTTTATTAGTTCACACTACACACTGCTTATGGATTTGTGTTCACACATGTACACATGTGTACACATACACACACTTAGGCTAAAGCATGGAGGGGACTGTTTGGTTCTCCTCCTTCTCCTAGGAGTTCCCAAGGCCATACTATCAAACTCTAGACAGGGATCCAAATAGTGATTTGAAAACCACCAAATTGCCTGGGCTGGTGTGGCTCAGTGGATTGAACATGGGCTGCAAACCAGAGGGTCGCCAGTTTGATTCCCACTCAGGGCACATACCTGGGTTGCCGGCCAGGTCCCCCATGGGGAACATTCGAGAGGCAACCATACACTGATGTTTCTCTCCCTCTCTTTCTCCTTCCTTTCCCCTCTCTCTAAAAATAAATAAATCTTTAAAAAAAAAAACCCACCAAATTGTAAACACCAAATTCTTGACTTGTGGTTATTTGCTTACACTAAGCTTTTTCATCTTTCATAAAAATATACTGACATCTGTTATAGAAAGAGATTCTCAAAATAAGAGGTTAAGTTTGCTATGATGGAACAACACGTTAATTATATGGCCATAGTAACTGCAGATTTAAAAAATTAAAGCACTGGCTCTTAGTTTATAACCTGCTCCTCCCCGCTGCCTGTTTCCTTACCGTCTGCGGGCGACTGAAATGCAGCTTCTCCCGAACTTCAGCGGACAAAGACACACCCCTGAGAGTCAGATAATCTAGGTCTGCTGGCAGCTGGAGAGCTTCATCTCGCTGGATGTTCTGTATTTCTTGCTGCTGATGGAACAATACTGATTCATAGGTGGCTGGTGAACAAAATTCATTGTGATACTCAGAATATATCAACAACTTACATTTTATAGCTTCTTACAATTTACAAAAAGCTTTTGCATACATTATTATCTCCTTCAACACTAATCTCAACACCATGACATAGGTAAGGTACGGGTTCTCTCTGGCAGATGAGGAAACTGAAGCTAAAAGAGAGGGCCTGTCTTACATACTAACTGCAGCATGCTGCCTGGTAGTTCACTGCCTGTCCTTTCCATTTCAAAGATTTGGAAAATTAACAGTAAAAGAAAATGCATTCCTTTTCAGTGTGCATTTTGGTGGAACATCCCATAATAGGCTGTGCGTTTGAATTTTAAGTTCTAAAGATCAGATGTTTCTTCAAGAAAAAGGTTTTCTGAATTATGAACATATAAGCTATAATTTTTAAAAGTTTAAAGCTTCTTAGATAATAATACATAATTCAAGTAATTTAAGATTTTATTCAGAAGTAAAGTTAAAAAGATAATTCAGCCATTATTTTATAATTAAAGCATTCTGTTCTTAGAAAAATTAACTCAAAACCTACTTTAAAACCTGAATTGAGGAGATTGTTCTGTCCTGCTCAAGAAAGCAAGTCTTCCCTGAAGGTTGTGGTAGCACCTGCCTCTGCCACTTGAATGGCAGCCAGGAAATCTCAGCTCTGAACCTGGCTCTACCAGTGAATAATCCTCTGACTACAGGCATGTCATTATCCTTCTGGGCCTGAGTTTCTTTATCTAGAAACTTTAAGGGCTCACCATCATAGCTTCTGAAGATCGTTATGGCAACAAAGGGTAGTTGTGACGTGCACAGGCCTTAAGGTCAGACAAGCTCGGTTCCAATCCCAGCTCTGCCACCCACCAGTCGTGTGTTCTTAGGCAAGTTACCACTTATCTGTACTGATACTAACACCTACCTTTCACAGGACGGTTATAAGTATGAAATGAAATAACGCATGGAAAGCGCTTAATACAACATTGTGATGCAACAATTTAGCACAAATTGTAATTGTAATACAAATTTATGAACCATGAATAGACTCAGCAGGGGATCATGGAATAGAAATGAGGAAATAAAATATATATGTGTGTGTGTGTTAGAAGTATATTTATGTAATCTTTCAAGTATGTATAGAGCAATACATGAGAGATAATACAAAGAATCTGAAACTGATTTCTGCCCTCTAGAAACCTATTGTCCAGTAGAGGGTCTGCGAAGTGATTTGGAAACTACTGGTATGCGCTACATTTTAACCTAGTGTGGCTTCTTTTAAACCATGGATATAAATCAACATCTTTATTTACAAACACGTTAAAGATAATTATTCTGGATTATTCTAACCTGAACTGGTGATTTATTGGATAAATTAAATTATAAACCAAGTTTAAAACATGGAATTTAGTCACCTTTCCCAGATGCTAAGATCCTACATGTTCAATAGAGTAATTTCTATTTCATAGAGAAATCATGATACTGAAATAAAAGGTCAACATTACTTCTTATGCATTAGTGTCCTACTAGTGTCTGGGCATTGGAAGGAGTGATTCTAGAGTCTAGGTGGGTTTCCGTTCGTTGCTCAACTTTCGTTAACTTGCACAGTGTGATGGCAGGCACCATTTGGGGCACCTGTAAATGCGGCTAAAGCACAGTAAGGCGACAGATCTCTCTGGAACCAACAGAAAATGCCAGTGCTAGAAGGAATGTAGCGTTCTTACCACCTCCACCAGGCCCCAAGGAACTTAATGTCCTTTCCTGTTTAAACAGCACATCATCATCCAACTTTTCCTCCTGTTCTACCCACCTCATTCTGTTCCCTGACTTTTGCTCCACATAATATTCCACTCTAGGAAAAAACATCCTCTATCAAAATACAGAAAATGATATTATTCTCAATATTTTCATGTTTTAAATTTTTTATAATGAAAAACTTTTAGAAAATGCAGTAAAACTACAAAAGTCATCTGTGGCTCTGGTGGACAACACACTGACCCGGAGTGTGGGAGACTGTACCACGTGCTGCAAAGTACAGCATAGACCCTGCATTTCTCTCCTGATGCAAAATAAGTAGCTGTTAGCGGTAGAGTATTCCATACATTGTGAAATCCAAACAGTATTGTTTTTCCCATTATTAGAACACTATATAGGGAAACTGTAAAAGGAAGTTAAAAAAATTAATGTTTTTTTTAAAGGAGCGCTTTACAGTAGCAGTTCCTAAACTTGACATGTGCACACTAAACACCTGGGGATCTTGTTAAAATGCAGATGCTCACTCAGTCCATTTGGGGTGGAGCCTGGGAACCCACTTAGCGCAGAGTGTAAGCCTATGCTGGTCCTGTGGTCATGATGGCTCCTCTCAAAACAGAGCTCTTAATGGAGCTGCTGTCCATTCATAATTTGTACAAATGGTAAAGAGAGTATATAGGCATCTTAAATCAAAAATGCATTTTCTACCTTCTATTTTCAGTCTTTCAGCCAGCTCTCTACAGTCAGTGTACTTCCTCAAGGGCTCTGGAACAGCCTTGGCCAGTAACTCCATGTCAACTTCCTCATATTTCAGAACATCTAGAGCTCTGCAAATACACAAACTTTTCATTAACATAGGGGTCCATATCACATAAGACACATTAAAAACAGAATTCCTTGGAAATAATAATCTCAGAATAAATAATAGCTATTTTTTTCCAAGTACAGTGAACAAATGCAGCAGCATCTGCAACACAGGAGAACCTCAGTGAGATGAGTGTGATTCTCCCCAACTCCCTTCCTTTTTCATGAGAAATGAATTGCTGGTAAAGGTTGTCCTTTCTTGTAAGTACAGAATATCCTCTGATATCAAGGGTTTCATTGAATTCCCTAAGAATTTACACCTAAGCCATAGCTTAGGATGCTCTATTAATGAGTCATCCTTGTGCGTGCTGCGAACCAGCCGAAGGAGTTATCCTGCTTGCTCCAAGACTACAAAATATTCTGCACTTTCCCTGTTTGTTTGCTTCTCACAAGCCTCACTGATTTCTACAGTTCCCCTACATTTACTGCCTGAATTCATTTCATTTTTATTTACTTTGATCTTTTAGTAGATTGCCTTTCTGAGAAATTCTCTCCACCCAAAACCAATTAAACCAATTACTATCAAGTCAACAGAAAGTCAGATCTGCCCGTCCAGGGGTCCCGAGTCTTTCCAGGCCTCCTACCAACCTTCTTTCTAGCCCATTCTGTTATCACAGTCGTGCATTCCCACCCTTCACAGATGTTTGATTCATCTTTTCCTCAGAAAGCCGGCTCCAAGAAAGGCCAGAAATTCTCTCCCGACAAGGAACCTGACTAACTACAGAGGCCTCATCAAATAATCTATATCGAAATCATACACTGAAATAGAGAACAAGGGGACAGTGACCAGAGGGGAGAGGGAAGGGAATTTAAGGGGGAAAAAGGGGAGGGATTTGGAGGAACAAATATGAAGGACACAGGGATGAGAACTAAGGGGGTGGAAATGGGAGGGAGGTGGGGAGCACGGGGCAGGGGGGGGCTGGGATGGGAAAAATAGACAAAAAACTGTATTTGAAAAACAAGTAAATAAAATTATTTTTTAAAAAAAGAAAAATAGAGAAACACACACACACACACACACACACACACACACACAGAAAGAAATCATAGGACCCTAAGCTCCAAAAGGGTAACGGTGGTCATTACCCTTTTGGAGCTTAGGGTAGAACACAGAGGAACACACCTCCTAATGACTAATTAAGAAAAGAGTTACCTTGGAATCTAGCGGATGGAGACCTTGAAGAAAAGCCCTTGACCATCTGATTTATTTTAAAAAAGAAAAAAATAGCAAATCATTTGTTTACAAGGCTTGGAGCTGCTCTAGGCCCAAACTTCAAGACATGCTTTGAATCAAGCGTAAGCCTCAGAGTACATAGGTCTGGCACAGAAAGGACAAGTTCTCGTACTTCACTAGAAGACAAGAGAATTTCTGAGCTAAGTAACCTACCAGTGGGTTTCTGTATGATCCTGACAGGAAATGAGTGTGCACACGCACCTGTCTAGCTCTCTGGTTAAAATGGCTAAAAGTCTGGTTAAAGTCTGGTTCATCTTGTCAGTGCTTAGCACAGAGCCTGGCATATACAGAGTAAAATCAAAGTATTTTACTAATGTTCTATTCTTTTAGTTTTATATAGTGAATGCCAACTGTAATCAAAATATTAAAAATTTTAATAGGAAAAAATAAATTATATTCTGCTGAAATCAAATATGAGGACTGGGACCCTGCTTACCTCCTCGTAAAGGGAAACCCTGAATTAAAAAGAAAAGCATTTGGCTAAATTACTTTAAAAAAGAAAATCACCTTAACAACATAGCTATCATGGGGTAAGTTTGGTAAAAATACAAAACTGAAAGCCTTCTTTTAGATATTTTTAGTTTTTTCTGAGAATGGGTCTTGTACATCCTTGGTTAGGTTTATTCCTAGGTATTTTATTCTTTTTTAAGCAACTGTGAATGGGATTGTTTTCTTAATTTCCCTTTCTGTTAGTTTGTTATTGACATATAAAATACAACTGATTTCCGGATATTAATTTTGTAACTACTTTGTTGAATTCATTTGTCAGTTCTAGTAATTTCTTGGTGGAATCTTTGGGGTTCTCTATGTACAGTATCATGTCATCTGCAAATAAAGATAATTTTACTTCTTCCTTTCCAATTTGGGTGCTTTTTATTTCTACTTCTTGTCTGATTGCTGTGGCCAGGACTTCCAGTGCTATGTTGAACAAGAAAGGTGAAAGTGGACATCCCTGTCTTGTTCCTGATCTGAAGGGGAACAGTTGTAGTTGTTGTCCGTTGAGTATTGGCAGTGCATCTGTCATATGTGGACTTTCTCGTGTTTAGGTATGTTCCCTCTATTCCCACTTTGCTGAGAGTTTTTATCATAAATGGATGCCTCCTTTTTCTGAATGTACTGATATGAATACGTGGTTTTTATTCTTCATTTTGTGCATGTGGTGAATCACATTGATTTGTGAATGTTATACTAATCCTGCATTCCTGGAATAAATCCCAGTAGATCATGGTATATGATTTTTTTGATGCACTTTATATTTGGTTTGTTGTATTTTGTCGAGGATTTTAGTGTCTGTTCATTGGGGATATCGGCCTGTAATTTTCTTTTTTTTGTAATGTGTTTTATCTGGTTTTGGAATTAGGGTAATGCTGACCTCAGAAAATGAGCTTGGGAGCTTCCCCCTCTCTTTAATTTTTTGAAATAGTTTGAGAAGTGTTAGTTCTTCTTGGAATGTTTGATAAAATTCACCTAAGTCATCCAGTCCAGGGCTTTTGTTGGTTGGGAGTTTCTTGATTACTGTTTCAATTTCACTAGGATTAATGTCTATTCAGATTCTCTGATTCTTCTTGATTTAGTTTGGAAGGTTGCATGTTTCTAGAAATTGATCCATTTCATTCAGGTTGTCTAATCTGTTGGCATATAGTTATTCATATTTTCGTACAATCCTTTCTATTTCTTTGGTGTTGTTTATTTCTCCTCCCTTATTTCTGATTTTATTTATTTGGGTCCACTATCTCTTTTTCTTAATGAGTCTGGTTAAAAGTTGTCAATCTTGTTCAGCTTTTCAAGGAACCAGCTCTTGGATTCTTTGACCTTTTTTTGCATCATTTTTTAGGCTCTAATTTGATTATTTCTGCTTTGATCTTTATTATTTCCTTTCCTCTCACTTTGGGCTTTGTTTGTTGTTCTTTTTCAAGTTCCTTTAAGTGTAAAGTCAGATTATTCATTGGAGTATTTCCTTATTTTATGAGATAAGCCTGTAATACTATGAATTTCCCTGTTAGGATTGTTTTCCCAGTATCCTACAGATTTAGATTGTTGGGTCTTCATTTTCACGTTTCAAAGTATCTTCTGATTTCTTCCTTGCTCTAGCTGTCGATCCACTCATTGTTTAATTACATGTTATTTAGCTTCCATGTCTGTGCTTTCCAGTGTTCTTGTGATTCAGTGTTTCTTGTTTCACAACTTTGTGGTGAGAGAAGACACTTGATGAGATTGCAACCTTCTTAAAATTATTGAGACTGGTTTTGTATCCAAATGTGTGGTTGATCCTAGAAAATGTTCCATGAGCACTTGAAAAGCGTATTTTGCAGGTTTGGCATGAAATACTCTGAAGGTATCAATTAAATCCATTTGATTTAGTGTGTCATTTAAGCCTACTGTCTTGTTGATTTTTTGTCTGGATGATCTATCCACTGAAGTCAAAGGGGTGTTAAATCCCCAACTATGACTGTATTCCTGATCTCTCCCTTTATGTCCATCGAGATTTGCTTTACATACTTATGTGCTCCTATGTTGGGTGTGTAAATGTTTACTAGGGTTATATCCTCTTGTTGGATTGTTCCCTTATCACTATGTAGTATTCTTTGTCTCTTACTATAGCCTTGGTTTTAAAGTCTATTTTAAATAAGTATTGCTACTTCAGCTTTTTTCCACTTACATTTGCATGAAATTTTTTCTATCACTTTACTTTTAGTCTGTGTGTATCTTTCAATCTGAGCTGGGTCTCTCAGGGGAAGCATATATGTGGCTCTTGTTCTCGGCTACCCTCTGTCTTTGGTTGGAGCATTTAGCTATTTACATTTAAGGTGATTATTGATAGATAGGCATGTAGTCCCCTTTTATTGTTAGACTATTTTCCTCTGGAGTTTTTTTTTCCCTCTTCTTCTTCTTAAAGGAAGCCCTTTAACATGTGTTGCTATACTGGTTTGGTGTTAACAAACTCCTTTAGCTTTTTCTTGTCTGAGAAGCTCCTTATTTCTCATTTGATTTTAAATGACGGCCTTGCTGGTTAAAGTAGCTTTGGTCGTAGGCTTTTACATATTTTTAAATGATCAATTAGCATTTTAAACTGAGTTGAAAACAATCACTTCCCCTGCTTTCACCATGACCCCCCTCCTCTCTCTCTCTCTCTCTCTATATATATATATATATATATAGTCACATTTAATGCAAATTCTAATTATGTAAGTTTGAAATAGTGCAATATTTGATCAAAACAAAACATAATGTTGTAAATTCTTCATGCAAAGTTTGAAATAATGTGAACCCTCCTAAATTTAGGTGAAAAATGGAATGAATTACAATAATAAACTGTTTACACCACTAGCATGTAGAGATGAAAGATGAACAAGGACAGGTTTTGCCAGGCTGTTAATGAAGGAGACAGCCCTTGGAAAGATTAGAGACAATAAATATGAATAAGCAGCATTAAAATGAATATACCTTTGAGTCCACAAAAATCCCTCACAAGGAAAATAAAGGTTAGAAAAAGAAAAAAATATATATATTGGAAACAGGGCTGCAAGATCAATGCCCCACAGGTACTTTTAAGCTACAATAATCATTTATTTACACCTCCTGAGAACCACCCCCTTTCCTTACTGGCTTACTTTTTTTCATTGGGAAAAATCAGTGTTAAATAGGCAAACTTTTTATTCGAGGTCCTTAGGAACATCCTTTAAGAGTCCCTATAACCAGAGTGATAAAAACAAGGATGACCCTCTCCTAACATGTAACAAGGGACATGTCAATTATACCCGAAAAATTTACAACACTCTCCATAATCAAAGAAGTTTCCTTGCTGTACAGCTCACACACAAGGTACAACCACCCAGGCTGCTCCACGCCTGTAAAAGAAAGCAAGCAGGCAGCTATATTTCTTGGTTTGCACCCTCTAAATCTTAGCAAAGCCAGAAGAACTCAATGGAAGCCACAAAAATTGTATAGAGAGTAAAAAATAATAATTTAGAATCATAAATATTTTTCATACTGAATAAAAAAATAAGTTTCATCTAAAGGAATTTGAAAAGAAGCCAAAAGCAAGCTTCATTTAAAATGAGTAGATAAGGATTCTATAAGAATTGTGTCTCTTGCCCTGGCGGGTGTAGCTCAGTGGATTGAGTGCGGGCCTGCGAACCAAACAACCACGGTTCCATTCCCTGTCAGGGTACATGCTTGGGTTGCAGGCCAGTTCCCAGCAAGGGACATACAAGAGGCAACCATACATTGATATTTCTCTCCTTCCCTTGCCCTCTAAAAATAAATAAATAAAATCTTTTTAAAAAAAAGAATTGTGTCTCTGAGATGACCTCATTTTTCTATAAAAAGGGAGAAAGATTTATATTAAAAATGCATACCTGAGAGGCACACTTTTATCCGTACTTATAGACGCCTCTGGAATTAACTTTTTCCATTTAGAACTTGAAAACTCAATGGATTTCAGCATGGAAATGCATTCTTGTATAGAAGACTTCATCCAAGAAGCCCTTTCATATCTTTGTGGGGACACACAACCAGCTTCATCATACCCTGAAAGCGTGCAGGAGGGAGCATGATGAGAGAGGTTTGAGAGAATGTAGTGAGAGGGGTTGGAAAGAGGAGTAAACCTGGTTGGCGGATTCAGTGAAGAGTCACCTCGGAACGTGAGGCGGCTGTCGGCATTGTCAGGGCGCAGTGACAGACGAAACTCCGCGCGGCTGGTAAACATCCGGTACGGTTCATTGGTGCCCAGTGTGGTGAGGTCGTCAATCAAGACTCCTATGTAGCCTTCCGTTCGGCTAATGACAAAAGGAGGCTTGCGTCTGACCCGAAGACTTGCATTGATTCCAGCTATCACACCCTACAAGAGGACTGAAATGTTTAAAAGGCCATTATGAACTGAACGAAGAGCTATCCTATTCAGAACACTGTGTGGAAGAAACTGCAAGAGGCAGTAAGAAAGCAGGCACTGCCCAGAAGGGATAGAAAAGACTCAGAAAATCTGAACCTTACTGAGAAACACGAATAATTACACACACACACACACACACACACACACACACACACACACAATATGGGTAATGTACCACTTTACGATGCTATGATTCATTATTTTCAAAATACATTCCTGAAAGGCCTAGATGGGATACCATTTTTTACATAAAAACCCACTTACAAAACTTTTCTAGCTTATTCCCACTGACAAGTAAAACAATATAACTTCCCACTTAAAAGGAATATGTGATCATTTTCAATAATTACTTTAAAAGAGTAATAAAGCCACAAGTGTTTTTTAAATCCTATCGCATACAGTAGCCATCTCCATATACCCTGAAACAGAAGCTCCTATTAATTATGAGTTGTACCTAAGATCTACATAATTATCATACAGGCATTAGAAGGAGGAACACCAGTTATAGTCCCTTTCCGTTTAATGTCTGAACAAACTCTTACTTGAGCTGCAGCTTCCTCATAACCAGTAGTGCCATTTATCTGTCCAGCGAAGAAGAGCCGTTGCACCAAGTGAGTCTCAAGAGAAGGAGTGATCTGACGGGGGTCTAAGTAATCATACTGAACGCCATAGCCTGACCAAAGAATGAGTGATACGTAGTAAGTAAAAACAGGGCTGGATTTGCTTTGAGGTAAAGATGCAAAGATTATCATTCAATGCCCTTCAAAGATGAAGACTATTTTATTTTTATTTGTTTAAAGACTTTATTTATTTATTTTCAGAGACAGGAGAATGGGAGGGAGGAGAGGGAGAGAAACATTGAATTGCAAGAGAAACACCAACTGCTTGCCCATTACATGCCCCCAAACAGGGACTTGGCCCGCAACCCAGGCATGTGCCCTGACAGGCAACCCTTGGGTTTGCAGGAGGATGCCCAATTCACTGAGCCACACCAGTCTGAGCAAAAATGAAGACTATTTTAAATGCACAGATGTTGGGCTCTGTCTCATGAGGCTATAAGCAACCATGACTGTAGCTAGTATCTCCTCACTGTCTGCTAAGGCAATATTGAACTCAGGCTAAAGGGCAGGGGTAATTCTCTATACCTGGCTGGATCATTTTAGCTTTCTCCAAGCCTCTGATGCATGTGATCATTTTCTCTTGTAATTCAGCTGGTAGTGTCACAGATAACCCTTGGGGGTAAATGAGGTCAGAATCTATTCCTTCAGGTTCCAACCAAACCTGATGTACACGGTTTGGAAAACGCAAAACCTTTGATTCAATGGAGGGACAGTATCTAGAAGGCATGGAAATAAAAAAAAAAATCAATGAAACAAACAAAAGAGGTTGGCACCATTCCTTGAAGTTACTGAGCAGTGATATTTTGTCCTTACCGAGGTCCTCTCGTAGTTTCTTTAACATGACTATTTAGGTGAAGGTTCTCAAGGACAATCTCGTCCACTCTAGGGTTGGTGTGAGTCAAGTAACATGGCAGCTGGTCTTCTGGCTAAAACACATGACTCAGTTATAACACTTTTGCCTCTCTACTAGCTTGCCTCTTATTCAAGTAAATTGCATGCAAAATATGAACTTACTTTCATAGCAATTAAATCTATGCATAATGCCAAGTACTACTTATGAAACATTCTTGCCAAAAAGAACCCAAAAGATGAACCTAAATTTTTTTAAATTTATTTACATTTTAATTTTTTTAAATAATTTTATTATTTTTCAAGTACAGTTTTTGTCTATTTCTCCCATCCCAGCCCCCCCAGCCCAGTGCTCCCCACCTCCCTCCCATTTCCACCCCCCTTAGTTCTCGTCCCTGTGTCCTTCATATTTGTTCCTCCAAATCCCTCCCCTTTTCCCCCCTTAAATTCCCTTCCCTCTCCCCTCTGGTCACTGTCCCCTTGTTCTCTATTTCAGCCTCTGAACCTAAATTTTTAAGCAAGCCTCTAAATCTACCAGTTTACAGAAACACAGAGGCTGGAGAAACATGTTTAAGGCACCAGAGAGATGAAATTAGACAAATCTAGAATGTTGGACCTAGAGAACAAATGATTATTTCTTCCATATATAAATGTCAAAAAATAAAATAAAAGAGGGGGAACTATTACAAAGGTATAGCATCTAGCACAATGTATGAACCTAATTCGATACCCAGTTTAAAGAAAACAACTGTAAAGAAACATATAAAATAAATGTAAACATTTTAAATAAATAGTTTAAAACAACTGTAAAAAATACTAAAACACTAAGTAGTGGATGATGTTAAGAAATTATGTTTCATTGGGTGTGATAATGGTATTGTGGTTATTATTTACAAAGTTTTTATCTGTTAAAGACATATACCAAAGTATTTATATGTGAAATGGTGTGATGTCTTGGGCTGTTGCTTATACTCATGAAGAAGAAAGTGTTGAGCAAAGGTAACACCAGAATGCCAAAAAATGTTATTTGTCGAAGCTGGATGATGGGACACACAGAGATTCACTACACTATGTCTTCTACTTTCTGTAAACTTAAAAATTTTTAAATAAAAGTTTAAAAATGTACATACCAAGAAAATACCATCACAATCTACATTTTCCCAAAGCAAAAATATAAAAGTGACTTAAAAAAAAAACAATATTTGAAGCCACTCATTAGGATAACTAACACAAAAAACCAGAACCTTAAATTATTAGTCCTTAATTCTAAAAACACAATATATTTTTTAAATACTCAAAAGATAGGCAAAAGTAACCTGTATTCTTAAAAAAATTCAGTATCATGAAAGACAAAAACTGTTTCAGATTAAAAAGAAATGATAATTGAATGCCATATATGATCCTAGATGGGAAAAGAAAAGGTTGCTATCAAGGACAACATTGGGACAATCAGCGAAATGGGCCATGGACTTTATATTAGATAACACTATTGTATCCAAGTTAAATTCCTGAATTCATGACTGCACTGAGGTTATGTAAGAGGATGTTTTGTGCTTAGCTGAGATACAGACAGAAGTATTTAGGGGTAAAGGGTCATGATCTTTGCAACTTCCTCTCAAATGTTTCTGACAAAAAAGAAGAAAAAATGTTTATACTACTCCTTTATACTATATATAAAACTAGAGAGAGATAGAAATATGGTCAAATATTAATGATGGATGAACTTCAATGCTTTATAGGAGACTGTTTTAATTGTATTGCGATTTTCTGTAGGTCTGAGATTGTTTCCCCAAGTATAAATAGGCAAAGTTACTGAAGTAATGAAATTTAAGAGCATATGGTAAAATGACCCAATCAGCCAAATTAGCTAGTCCTTTTAAAGATCATTTATTTTTAACCCTAAGTTAACAGTAATGTAAAGTGAATTGTTACTTAGAAAGGAGGACTTGGGGGAGGGAGGGACAGAGGGAGGGAGGGAGAGAGGCAGGGAGGGAGGGGGGGAGGGGGGGAAGGAAGGAAGGAAGGAAGGAAGGAAGGAAGGAAGGAAGGAAGGAAGGGAGGAAGGAAGGAAGGAAGGAAATTAAGGAAAGAAGGGAGGCTTAGGCTATATCCTTCTGTATGTAGCCAATATTGAGCTGTAAAGACAGATTTTCACAAGTTAATTTACCTTAATCCACACAGTTTCATTAATAAAGCTAAATGGTTTGGGAGGGTTATCTGGTGTCTGCTTGTTTAGAATGCTGAAATTAATCGACTCTTTAGCAATCCGGGGTGGAGTCCCAGTCTTCAATCTTCCCACCACAAATCCCAACTTCTCTAGGGTCTGAGCCAAGCCTATGGAAGGCTGATCCCCTAAACGTCCCGCTGGATGTGTCTCCAATCCAATTACAATCATGCCTCTCAGAAATGTCCCAGTAGTCAGAATCACGCTGTCCGCATGTACTTTGCTTCCATCCACTAAAGAACAGAAAAGAGTAAAAATCCTGTTCTAATTAGAAATCCTGTTTCTAATCTTAATTATTACATGGATCAAACTAGAATGTAACTATTTTACACTACAACTACAGAAAAACTTTTTCTTTAGAAACTTGAGATAACTTTACACGAGTAAAAGGCCTATATTTTATCAATCTCTAGCATCCAAGAAAGCTGGGAGGGAGAACATAACGTGCTATCACCAACTCACATGTTCCTAAAACTATACCAGCACTGAAAATGATTACATCAGTCAATTTTGAAAATTAATTAACATTAGACTTCTGGTTAAATCTGATAGACCATCTCACATGATCCCTTCACCCTCTTCAAACTCCAAGAAAATAAAATAAAGGGGCAAAAAAGGTATAAAACCACAAGGACGATGAGTGGGTGAGAACTTGTTAAAAGATGAGACACTACAAAATATTTTTGGAAGACAGAAGTGTTTGAAAGGGTGATAACTGATGTAGGACAGGGGAGAAGATGGAAATCGAGAATCTGAAGAGCAGACACCAATGGACTAATGTTCGTTGGTGGACTATCTGTCCCACAAAGACCCAGAAACTGGGGGACGGAACATGAGAACTGAGGAATGGAGGAACGAAGTTGGGGCTGAGATTAGAAGAAATAGTTGAAATCTACACAAAAATTTGTATCTGCAGACAGCATTTCCTTAAGGAAAATTTAGGTGTATTCTGTGGGTCATGGGGAGTTGCTGTTTAATGGGCACAGAGTTTCAGTTTAGGTTTAGAAAGTTCTGGAAATGGACAGTGGTGAGAGTTGTACAGCATTGTAGACGTACTTAAACAGCATTGTAGATGGCACACAAGGGTACCCTTAAAATGGCGAAAGTGGCAAATTTTATTTTATGTACACTGCACTATAATAAAAAATTATATTATTGAGCATGTAAAATGTAGACAGGATAAAAATAGCATTTAAAGATATGAAATTAAGTAAGAAAAGCATAAACAAAGTTACAAAAGTCTACAGATAATATAATCATTAAATCTGAAGGGGACAGGAGACAGAGAAAAAAGAAAATGAATATAAAACTAATTTAGTAACTGTTCACTGACAGAAGAAAAAGAAGATTAAGCATACTATATAAAATCACAGTTATTAAGGTAATAACCACAACAAAAACACAAGTATTTAAAAAATAAACATAGCTCCCAAATAGCAAACACAGACTGTGGTTAAAATAAAAGTGCAGAACAGTGTGTACAATATGTTGCTATGTGAAACACACACACGTATGAAGACACATAGATGCACAGACAGAACGACTACACAAGGAACTCGGAATGCTCCTGAAGAGGAAAACTGCTTGGCTGGGGGACAAGATGAGAGAGTGAGACTACCTTGTGTCCCCTTTAAACTGTTTAGCATGTATATGTATTCCCCATTCAAAAAAATTAACAAATCTATAATACAAGTTAACTTTATAACAGGAAAATGAAGTCAAGATCTGTATTTTAAATGATGAGATTCTCCATCATAGCTCCTTTCACCATTTTGTTCCCAGATTGCCAGCTGGCATTCTGAGAACTAAGAGACACTGAAGTTTGGAAGCTCCCCAACAAAACAGTCCTGGGCGATCCCTAGTCACCATAGTAGAGAGTCAGCCAAGCAATCAAATTAACTGTGCGCTCACAAGCCTTCCAATTCCAGTATGTTAGTGCCTCAGTTTGAAAGTTCTAAAGAGACAACCAAAGTTCCCCAGACACTTGAAGAAAGGCATGTACATGAAAGCAACAAGCCCAAATAAAGAAAGAAAATAAAGAAATCTGGAGAAAATCATACATAGATCAAAAGGAAACTTCAAAAATCAATCATTAGCTCTAGCTGAGTAGCTCAGTTGGTTAAAGCATCATCAGAAAGAACTAGGAAAAATGAAAAGTAAAACAGAAAAACCAAGAGAAAAAGACACAGTCATGCAGGTGATGTGCTTCTACACATGTACAGATGAGCCCATAATTTAACTAAGCTTTCAGAGGCCAAAATGAAATGAGAATTATGATTTTTTTATACGATTTCCCTCATCAATGAAAACACATTTCCTAGAACAGGTCAAACTTCTCCATAGTCTGCTCTAAAATGAATTGCTTGCATGGAGACTGATGTCGTTATTATGGTGCAGGACTAGTACATACGCAAAACAACACCCCTGACCCGGCATTTCCCAGTGGGCTCAGGTTCTGGCTCTGCGAGAATAAGATCCTCTACAGCTCCCTCCTGAACAGTGAGCAGTGGTGTATTTAGGATTTCTTTCTGTGAAAAGAGAAAGCAAGTTGAAACAACAGATCAATCACCACAATCAATCTCTATGGTTTTTGTGCCCTATTCTTACCTGCATATTCTGTTTATAAAGTTTCCTATCAATCTGAGCTCTCAGACCCCAAACAGCTGGCCCCTTACGCCGGTTTAATACTTTGTAGTGTACTCCAGACTGGTCACAGATTCGGGAGCACAGGCCGTCCAAAGCATCCACTTCCCTCATTAAATGCCCCTTTCCAATGCCACCAAAGGAAGGATTACAAGACATCTGACCTAAAGAAAACGGACAAAATAAATATATCAGCACCTTGCAATAATGAGTATTTAATAGGGAAATGTCTGTACAAGTAACTAGAGTCATCTCATGTGACAAAAAAATTAAAAACTTGAAACACTAAAAATTTCAAAGTCCTAATGGGATGAAAGAGTTATTCTGGAAGACATTCTGGAAGACAAACTACTGCCTATAGTTTCCTCTCAATCTTTTCCTTGGTGCATATTTTCACTATTTCATTAGGTTTCCTTTTCCTTTAAAAAGTGTTTTTGAAATCCTTACCTCATGAAAGCTTTCCAAATGAAGCATACTTTTAAGAAGTCCCACGAGAGACAATCGATGCATCTCTTGCACATCGATGTTTCTCTCCCTCTCTCTTCCCCTTTATAAAAATAAATAAATAGTATCTTTAAAAAAAAGAAGTCCCTTGACACTGGTTCACTGTTATAATCAATTGTATCTTCCCTGTCATCTGCTTTCTTTTTTGCAGAAATAATTAAATGATTAAGCTTCCTCAAAGTAGAGACCATATTTCGTATCTTTTCTTTAAATTCCCCTAGTTTTATTTGGAGGTCTAAACTCATGTGGTTACCTCAAAGGTTTTGGGCAGGTAGGAAAGCTCTGTCAACAGCTGTGTGTCCACGGCAGCCACCATCAAGCCCTCCAAAAACTGTTATGGTTCCACAGGGAGGCTGAATAGTTCTGGGATTAGGAGCACGAGTTGGGAGTGAGGGAAGGATCTGGTTCAATTCCCAGATCTACCACTTACAACCTCTGTGATTTTGGCAAGTTATCTAATTTTTAGTACCTCTGTTTGTCTCCTCTAAAAACAGGGGTGATAGCTGTAGAGATTATTTCCCTTCTTCCTTTGGTACATAATCACAATTTTATTTAACACTCTTCTTTAAGAGGTTTTGTGTTTAGGTGTTGTGACCTAAACTCAGTTTAAGGGTAAATCTTTACTGATGGAAATACAGGAATCCTACTCCTACTTGCCAGTGTCTGGTTTAATGGCAGGAAATAAGTCATGAGGGGTTAAGCTGGTGGGTGGTGGGGTAGTCTCTGGGAAGGCTTTTGTTGTTGTTTTTCTCTCCTCTTTAAAGTGACAAGAGGGGAAATATCCCTTCTTCTGCTGAAAGGTGTCATATCTGGATGTAACACCTGGAACTACCACAGTCATTCTGCAATTGTGAGGATACCCAGAGTGAAGACATGTGAAGAGTGGCATAATGGCGATGTGGCAGGAATGGAATCTTTGGACATTGTGACAGTGCCGAGTTAACAAACCTCAGAGCTGATCTCCCTGCAGATGTCTGTTAGAAAAGAAACTCTCCTTTTTATTTAAACTAATTGAGTAAGAACCTGTTAGTTGTAAAATGAGATGGTGTATATAAAGCAATTAGCGCAGTGTCTGGGCTAGAGTAAGCAATAACTAACATTTACTAATAACTGTTTTAATTTACTTCCCAGGTCAGTGTAAAATATTCTTTGCTTCTGAGCTTTACTTTTTAAAAAAATCACATAATTTCTTTGTTTTTGTTTTAACCTTTATTTTAAATTGTAATTTTCCTTCACCAGCATATTTAAAAATTCTTACAATTATTTTCACAAATGTGTAAAATAACACTATTCACGCAAGAGCCTTACATGAGTATCTTAGAAAAGTGTTCCAAACGCTGTGTGTAGAATCAATAAGCATAATAGTGAATCAATAAGCATAAACTCAAACTATCTATTGAGTTTACATGACAGCAACCAATTTGCACTCCTGAGTTTCTAAGTCAACCTATTCTTTCATATATGTTAAACTGTTTTATTAAAGAAATACCAAAAATCAGTAGTGAGAATAATGTAATTCATTCCCAATTAGTGACTCAGGTCCAATCTTGTGTTTTTTATACCACTCAACACATTTCCCTCTCTCTCATATCTTATCAACTAAAAATATTTCAGACAAGTCTTTTTGATTAAAAAATACCACATACAATAACTTGATCACACCTACATCATCTGAATTATTCATTAATAAATAAGTAACGAAAGTATAAATATACAGAAATGTGGACTATCACCAAGTATGATTATCCTATTACTCTGTACCACTCTTAAGTAATCCTCTTCTTATCTTAGAGAAGGAAGGTATGTTTAGGTTAGAGGTGATAACCCACTGGTATGCCTGTGATGTTTTGCTCAGTACACATAAGGCTTTTTTAAAAAACAAACAAAACAATGAATGGGAGTGTATTTTCCAGTTCCCCACTGTTCCCACTACTCCAGGTTGTTTTATATCCATCTAGCTTCACATATTTAAATTATGTTTCTGGCTCCTAGACCATCCCTGTTATAGATAATGCTACTCCTGAAAATGACCTAGCTTTAAATTTTTTTAATTTATTGATTTTAGAGAGAGTGAGGGAGGGAGAGAGAGGGAAGAGATGAGGAAGACAGGGAGAGGGAGAAGAGGGACAGAGAGATGGATTTGTTGTTCTATTTATTTACTTGTATACATTCATTGGTTGATTCTTATATGTGCCGACCTGGGACTGAACCTGCAACTTTGGCGTATCAGGAAGATACTTTAACCAATGGAGCTACCCAGTCAGGAAATGACTCTGCTTTTAACTTCCATTACATATCAGTTAATTTTTCAAATATCTTTAAATCCCACTAATTTCAGACATTTTTTCAAACTTTTATCCCCAGAAATGAGTCTTCTCATACACAGAAGGAAAAACAAAACAAAAACCTAAAACCCCAGGAGCAAATTACTGAAATTCCACCACTTTATTATATCGCTAAACTAGACAACTTCCAGGTACTGTATTGAGTTATTGTACTATATTATAAACCTATTCATAAAATTTACATCTGTGAAAGTCAAGTGCAAAGAAATCCTCATCTTTTTAAATTGCTGAAAGCTTTTTCTCAAAGAAAATGTAATTATCAATGTTGAGCACTCTCCTTGGGGAATGAAAAACCATCCCCCAAGCAACCAGTTTTGTCAACAGAAGCATAATCCGTGCTCCACAGAAAATTCCTGCCAGGGGCCCGCCTGATTCTGAGAGACACAAATCAGCTAAAACCAGACACCAGGATTCTCACTATCCTTAGGAGAGGGAGTAGGGTGCCCACATCAAGCATGGGAGAGAGAGAAGGGGATTATATTTGCAGCTTGCGTCCTACGCAAAGCTCCACTCCACCCAAGCTCCTCACCGATCGTGTCCACGCGGTGCGTGAGTAGCAGAGTCCGGGAGCCGCACCGAGCTGCAGCGGCGGCAGCCTCGGTCCCGGCGTGTCCTCCGCCGATGACGACCACGTCGAAGTGGGGGGTCGAGGGCGCAGCGCTGTCACCGCTGAACCGGGTCAACGGAAACTGTCGTTTAGTGAAAGAAGCCGCAATCCGGCGACCACAACCTCGGAGCGGGAACATAGTTGGAGAAAGGCAGAATCTGTCTGACTTTAAACCTGACACAAGCGACGCGCAAAATTTTAGGACATGTAGGTATAGCTTCAGGAAGCAGCCATCTTGCTCTGACGTCACGGCGCAGCGCACGTTTCCGTAGGCTGTCGCCGCAGACAGGGGGTTTGGCGCGACTTTTAGACGCGCAAACTGCGCAGGTGGACTTGGCGTGCGTAACTGTACTGTTATTGTCGGTGCATGTTGTGTGATAACCTGTGGATCTGGGGTGAGGTCCGCTACTCGGTCATTTCTTGCCCTTTTAGGCAAGTTACAGCCCTGATCGCCAGGTGGCCACCTCCGAACAACGATTTTGAGTACTGCTTTATCAGATTCTTTGAATTTTCTGGCCCACTATCAACTTGACTTCTGTTTATCTATACTGAGTAGAGTCTGAGTAGGAAGTGATTTGAAAGGAGCTCAAGTACTTTTGGGGATGAAAGATTCGTGATGGTTAATTGGAGGAATCCAACAGTTGAAGGTTAAATATCCCTTCATTTGGGAATTGATATTTTTTAAGCCTTCCTTAAGAAACCTTTGACTGGTTCAAGAGTGAAACAACGTGTGTGGGAGTTTTATTCTGATCATTAAAATCTAGCAAATACATAATTTTGCTGTTACTACATTTAAAATATTGCATTCTTTTACACATTTTAAATCTTACAAAACTTTTTAGAGCTAAAGAACTTACAACTTACACCGGCCTTCCAATCCCCACCTCTATAATCATTGTCAGCATTTTCTTGCTAATTCCTCCTAGCTTATTAATACAATACTAATGCTACTGTTATTTTGCACGTATAATACTGTGGCTATGTATTTTTTTTAATTTGCTTATTTTCTTTTCTTTTTATTGATTCAGAGGGAGAAAGAGAGGGAGAGAAACACACATTGGTTGCCTCCCACTTGCACCCCAACTGGGGGGAAAGAGCCAAAACCTGAACCCTGGACACGTGCCCTGTCAGGGAATGGAACTAGGGACCTTTTGGTTTAGTTTGCAGAAAACAAGGCCCAACCAACCCAGCTACTCCCACCAAGGCTCACTTCGCTTCTTTTTTTAACAATGTATTTTTTTACTCTTCCGTGTCAGTGTTTATCAGTCTCCCTCACTTTTTAGTGCTATGTAATATTCAGTTGGGTATGTGAACTGTAATTTATTTAATCAACTTCTATTAGGGGGCATTTGGGTTGTTTCTAATTTTTTGAAATATGATAATCTTTGTATAGATATCTTTTTAAAATTTACGGTGCTGCCCCAACTGGTGTGGCTCTGTTGGTTGGGCACCAGTCTTTGAAGTAGAAGATTGCGGGTTCAGGGCACGTGCCTGGGCTCCCTGTTGGGTCCCAGTTCCAGCGGGCAAGGGGCAACTGATGGATGTTTCTTTTGCACATGGGTGTTTCTTTCCCTTTCTCCCTCCCTTCCTCTCTCTCTAAAAATAAATAAATAAAGTCTAACAAAAATAAATTTATAGTGCTCTTTCTATAAATGAAAATACTGGGTTAAAGGACTCCTCAATGTTTAAATTTTTGAAAACTGCTAAATTAATGTCCTAAAAACTTTGTGTCAGGTTGTACTGATAGTGTAAGATTATGTCAACACATTGTAGCCAGCATTGACTTTTAATTAAATTTTGACTACATATTTTTGATATTTTTAAATGAATATAGGATATGTACACTGTAATATGTAATCTACTGTTACACATTGTAGTTATCATGGACATTTTTCTATGGCCATAAATACAGACTTATGTCATTTTCAAGGACTACACAACATATTATATTTATAAATACTTTTAAATCAATAGTTTCAGTCTTTAAAAAAAGAATCACAGGCCAACATTTTCAAATTTACTAATCTCTCCACATAATGTATATTTATTGCTTAATTTTATTTGTTGATTTTAGGGAGAGAGAGAGGAAACATCTCTTTGTTGTGCCACTTCTCTGTGCATTTATCGGTTGCTTCTGATATGTGCCCTGACCAGGAATCAAACCCACAACCTTCGTGCCCTGGGACCACACTCCAACCAAGTGAGGTAGTTGGCCAGGGCCACATGATATATATTTAAATGAACCCTTTCTCTTCCTTATAGAGACCTTAATCACAGACCCAAAGATGAGATGTTTAGTCAGGGATAGATATATGAGTAATTGGATTTCTACTGTAAAAGAAGATAAAGCTCTTCATTATACTGAAGTTAGTCTGTTGCCATTTGTGTTGAGAATCCCCAAAACCATCCTCAATTGTGTTTGCTTTTCATTCCAGGAAGTAATGCCATTTTATTCCTGGCTAACAGCCTTCTCTTCTCGAGTGGACCCAGAGGGGGTCACTGTTGGAGTGGAGATGTTGCTGGGTCGTGAGAAGGTGGGGTTACTCCTCTGTGTCTTACTGGTGGCGAGCTGGGATGTTGGGGTCTATCTCTGCATCACCACTGCTGTCTATCATTTGTTGAGGGCCCTGCTTGGAATTCACTGTGAAGTTAGATTGCCCTAATCTACCTTACTTTGAAGGATCCCCAGTGAGCCATGCTGGGGACCAGGCCTTTGGGAATCCTGGAGATTGTCCTCAGAGGTGTACTGAGTATGAGGCCTTGGGAATTCTGTTGCCTTGGCCGAGGTGGTGTTTGTGGCAGCAGCAGCAGGGCCTGTGGCTGCCGTCCACATGATAAACTGTTTAATGATAAGTTAGGGAGACTCAAAGAACTCAGAAAAGCTGTTATTCTTGATTATGGTTTACTACAGTGAAAGGATGCAGATTAAATTCAGCAAAGGCAAAAGGCACACAGGGCAGAGTCCAGGAGAGACCAGGCATAAGCTTCCAGTTGTCTGTCCCTCTGGAGTCATTAGGACAGTGCTTAGTTTTCCTAGCAATGATGTGTGACAACACAAAGTATCACCAGGAAGCTAATCTGCACCTGAATGGCCAGGGCTTTTACCAGGAGTCTCTGTACTTGCATGACTGACCCCATTACTCAGTCTCCAACCCTCCAGAGGTCAAACTGATACAGCATAGATGAAATCACAGTTAGTGTAAACCCTCTGGCATGGCCCAAAGCCTCAGGTGTCTGCAAACATTTAAACAGTTTTTTTCCAAGGGTCGCCATCCAGAGACCGTATTGTTGCTCTACTGTGATGGATGTTTGTGTAGCTCTGAGGCTTCAATTCTGGGTAATGCAGCTACTTACAGGGCTTTCACTGTTGGCCCCTGAAGATCACAGTCCCTTTAATGGCTTTGTGAGGTATATTAAATGTTTAATTATAACGTACACCCAAAACTAACATAACATTAAATGTCAACTATAATTAAAAATAAAATTTAAAAACAAGGTTAAGTACTAAAAATCACAATAATACTTAAAAAATCATGCCCTTCCTTTCCATTGGAGACCAAGAGGAAATAGAGTTGGGTGAAGGACCCTCAGCCCAGATTGTGAGGTGTAGATTTCCTGCCGCTCTTAGACGTGGGTCTTGGGGATGATGCAGTTGTGAATGGAGAGGTTCAGAGCTTCTGCTTTTATTGCTTCTGTTTGTCCTCAGGGCTCTTGCTCCATGTGAGGTTATCATTTATCTAGTTCCTCCAAGAGCTTTGAAGGTCTCTGCATGAAGAGATACAGCTCCATGCACACTGCCAACAGGAGTCCCAACACCAGGCAGAACATGGTTAGACTCCCTGGTGAGATGGGTGGGACTGCCAGATCCTGAACAATGACGTTCCCAGCCTCTGGAAGAAATGGTCGAGATTCCGATAACCCCCCTGTAGAAGTAGGAGCCATTGTGTTTGCTGCCTGTTGTTGCCTTTGGAATGTAGAAGTCAGACTTCTGATAAAACTTCTTGCCTCTGCCACTCTGGAAATATTGGACCTTGTGAACAGGAACGTTCTTCCAGCTGTGGCACCTCAGAGCGCTGGGCTGGAACACCCACCAAAGGGCCTGGAGCAGCAGACAGGCAGCATGGACGGGAGCTGCACCGGGTCACTGCGTGCAGAGAGGTCGATCTGACACCTGTACTCCCCACTGACTTTAACTCTGGCCGATGGATGAAGCAGCTGGAGGTCCAGTTCGGAAGGAGGTTTTCACTATGCCACCACTGTGTGAAAACTGTCCCCCTCCATGTGGGTCCCCTGGCATTTCAGGGTTGCATTGTTCCTCTTGATCACCCTGACCCATTCAGGGTTCACGGACACCACAGCCTTTAGGAGATCTTCAGCTCTGGGCCCACAGAAGCCAGAGGCAGTAGGGCCATGGGCGGCAGCAGCCGCCACATGCTGGTCATGAGAGCGAGCAAGTCACCACAGACAGCCGGAGCCCCACAGTGCTTTAGCAGACCTGAGAGAGGAAGTAAAGCAGCCTTCCCCTACACCCCATTACTCAACAGCTTCGTTTTCTGGGAACATCATTGACTCTAGAATCTGAACTATGAAGGAGGAGCAGAGAGCCTGGAGGAGAGGCTGAGGTGGCTGTGTCCCTTAGCCCCATGCGTGTCTGTGCTGAGCACCTGGTGACAGGCTGTGGGGCACCCTCAGAAATCTCAGGACATTTGCCCCACCTGGTGGAGCTGGCTACACCCAGTGCCAAGAAGGGGATAGTTTGACCCAGTGGAAGAGACTGGGATGAGGGAGAGGGTTCCCTGCAGGTCTCTATTTCCATCTCACACCTTCTTCCTGCCCTGGCCCAGGCCCATGTCCCTGCAGCCCAGCTACCCACCTACGAAGAGCAGGCACTTGAATCTTCATACCCCTACAAGTGTCCCTCACTCCAATATTATCTCCACCAACATTTTCTTTCAAATTTAAAAATGCCCATGCCCTGGGATCTGTAATCCACAGGAGCTTCTAACTGTTTGGTGTGAATTCGATCACAAGGTCCCCATCATCTTTAAAAGAAACCTTGGCTATAGGGGAAATGGGCCCTGGAAAAAGCAAAAAGAATGCAAAAAAGGTGGAGGGCCGAGGGTCAGCAACAAGGTGAGGCCAGGACAGGAGCTCTGTGCCTTCACCCCAGAGTTACCAGGGCTGCACTGAGCCACAGCAGTACAGGTGTGCGTAGGCCCTCAGGGACCCGTGGGCCTGCTCAGGGCTCCTTAGAGAGAACGCGGAGGTGTGGTGGCCTGGAAGCGGTAAGACTGTTGACCTCTGCCCTGTTCTCTAGACGTCTGCAGTCAGCACATCCACACCCTCCTACACACCTTCCCCTCATACCTACCCTCCCGCCTCAGTCCAGGCCCCTGAAAATCTAATTGCCTAGGAGCTGAATGGCAGGCAGATGTGGAGGAGCAACGCTTGGCCAGCTCAGGGGTAGATGACATTGTTTTGGAACCAAGTCCCTTTTCATGCCACAGTCCTATAACTACTCCTCAGGTTTCAATTTTTACTTGTTTTGCTCCCGGGTAGAGTTTCCTGTCCTTCCTGTTCCCAACCATGCCCCACATGTGCTCCTGCCCATGGACTAGGTGTCTGAGTGGGATGAACACTGGAAACAAGGCAGGCGGCCATCCCTCAGTGGCCCCTCCAGGGCTACATTTACATCTTGCAAAATCTAGACCACTATCTAAAACGCACCTCGGATGCCTCCAGGATCTTAAGCAGAGAGCACCTCCAGCATTCTCCTCTATGGTCATGTAAGCGGCTTTCTGCCTTGAAGGCGTTCACTTTGGCTTTTCTTGGAGATTTTCTCTTCTGATTGGCCTTCTGGGTGTGGCCTTCAATGGAGGGAGGACTTGTGAGCTGCAGAGGGGATGATTTGCACAGGCAGGAGGTGAGACTGGCAGGCCAGGTTTTTGATCCACTCATCTACTGATGGGCACTTGGGCTGTTTCCAGATCTTGTTGTTGTAAATAATGCTTCTGTGAACATAGGGGTACATATGTTTTTTTAATTGGTGTTTTGGGATTCTGAGGATATATTCCCAGCTGTGGGATTGTTAGGTCAAAAGGAAGTTCCATTTGTAACTTTTTGAAGTGTCTCCACACTGATTTCCACAGTGGCTGCACCAGTCTGCATTCCCACCAACAGTGCACTAGGGTTCCATTTAATCCACATCCTCGCCAGCACTTGTTGTTTGTTGATTTATTGATAGCCTATTTGACATACGTGAGGTGATAGCTCATTATGGTTTTAATTTGCATCTGTCTGATGATTAGTGGTGTTGAGCATTTTTTCAAATATTAAATGGTTGTCCATGAGCCATTTGTATTTTCTCCTTGGAGAAGTGTCTGTTCAGGTCCTTTGCCCATTTTTTAATTGGATTGTTTGCCTTCCATAATTGATTTATTAATTAATTTACAGAGAGAGTAAGGGAAGGGGAGACAGAAAGGGAGAGAGAGAGACAGCCATCAATTTGTTATTCTACTTATTTATGCATTCATCGGTTGATTCTTATATGTACCCTGACTAGAGATTGAACCCACAACCTTGGTGTATCAGGACGACATCCTACCAACTAAGCTACCTGGCCAGGGCTATACAAAGACACTTTACCAGCTAGAATATTCCTTGGGCTTAAAAATTAGCTCCCCGGAGTCTGTCAGGTGCCAGTCCTTTCTTTGGCATGTACAGAGTCTGAACACCCTAAATCTACTGAGTTAATCCTTTACTGCACATCTATTTTATGCATTAAGGGAATCCTCTTTGATCTTAAGTTGCACTGTTTTTATCTATCTATGTCAAGAGATGATCAACCAAAATTACAGAACCCCTAGAGACACAGTATTATGGTCCCTGGATTATAAAAGCCTATTTTACTACCATGATTATAGAGAAGAGAATTAAGAAAAAGAAGACTAAAAAAATATGTCACCAGAAAATATTTGGACCTTACAGATAATATTTTAAAAAACAGATAACTTCCTTGTTAATGAATTTCCTCTCCTTCTACTCTAGTTAATTTCATATCTACTGGTTGCTGAGTAATGAGAAAAGTTGAAAATCAAATCTCTGCTATTGAGAGACATAGTTTCATGATCAGTTTAGGCAGGGTATAAGCAACAGAAGGAAAAGGAGGTCAGTTATAAATTGGTCAATGTTATTACCATTTTGGAGAAAGGTTGGATTTACAGTAATGAATAATCCCAGTCCTTGTCCTCAAAGAGTTTGCAGACGAGTAACTGGACACAGCTATGAGGCAATACAGTAAGCGTTAGGATAAAGCCACAGGGAGCTGCAATTAGAGGCTGCAGAGAGAGAGTGATCCTGTTCATGGCAGATGATGGGGAGTGCTTGCTTCTTAAAGGAGTTGACTTTAAAGTAATTCATCATAAAAGTACAGAAAAGTTATTGAAGAACCCTTATTATCAGGTCTCCAAATACCCTTCTTAGCCTCTTTCCTTTTGCATTTGCTGTTTCCTAAGCCAGATATATGTTTCTTTCTTCCCTTGCTCTGTACCCCCATTTCCCTACAACCCTTATGGTGTTTCAGGTTTCAGAAGAATGTCATTCAAGGCAATTGGAACAATTACAATGGACAAGAAGACAAAGATTTTATACATTAATGTTTTTTCCTTCACAGCCATTTATTGATATATTTTGCTTGCCTTCCAAGACAGCAAGATATTCTGGTTTTCCTCCCACTTTTCTGACCACTGCTTCTCAATCTGTTTTGACGGTTTGTCCTCCTTGAGTACTGCACTCAAATCCAAGGGCACAAGTAAACCAATCCCCCAATCCCATCATTAGGGGATCTATCTCCCGGGACTACTCCTAACATCGATTCTATAGCAGTCTGGGTCCAATCAGGAAATAGAAATCACACAGTAGATTAAACAGGAGATGTTTAATATAAGAATAATTAGTAATAATAAAAGAATAAGTATAAGATATAAAGTATCTCTAAATAGTACTCTAGGGTTGAGGGAGAGTACCCGAGGAAGAATAAATTTGAGATGGGTTCAGATCTCAAGTGCAGAAAGACTTCAGAGAGCATGGGCTACACCAAGTGGTTTGCAGAGGGAGCAGTAGTTCTGTGTGGACTTCCTGGGCCATAGGTGGGCTGCACACTGGGCCTGCAGAAAGCCCAGCTGCCTGGTGTGTTGAGCAACTCTCTGGACCACAGGCCTGACAGGGATCTTGGTTTCCCAGCCTAGTAAGCTGTAGACAGGCTATGGCCAGGCCCAGGCTGCAAGATCCCAAAGGAACCACTCTCAGGGCCTGTGCCCGGGATAGGCTCTGTCAGATTTTCTCATACCCACAAGGCCTTTTCCTTACTCAGCCCCCTTCCACTCCCTCCACTATGCTGGAAATCGCAGGAAACTTCTTCCTCCTGCAGTGTCCCTTCAGCAACCTCTACTGAGAAAGCTTAACATAGAGGGCACTTGACAATAGAAATGTTTAGAAGAATTCTTTATCAGAAAGCATATATTAAGCCCTAGCTGGTGTAGCTCAGTGGATTGAGCGCGGGCCTGCGAACCAGACAATCACGGTTCGATTCCCAGTCAGGGCACATGCCTGTGTTGCAGACCAGTCCCTGCAAGCAGGGGATGCACGAAAGGCAACCATACATTGATGTTTCTCTCCCTCTCTCCTTCCCTTCCCCTCTAAAGATAAATAAATAAAATATTTTTAAAAAGAAAGCATATATTAAAAGGATGTATATGCAACTGAGAGACAATAAGCTGGTAACTGACACATCTCATACCTCACAAGCTCAAGCCACACTTGTTTGAACAACTAGGCATAGTCCCACCTTAAGTCCTTTGCATTAACTTTTCCTTCTGCCTGGAATTCTCTTCCCTGCGTATCCCCTCCTTTATTCTTTGCTCAAATGTCACTCTCCTAGTATTTTAGTATTATGCCATTCCTCATTTCTGATCCCTCTTGCACTATTTTTTCCTTCTTTAAAAAAATTTTTATTTATCAATTTGAGGGAAAGAGAAAGGAAGAGAAGGAGTGATAGAGATAGAGATAAATAGGTAGGTAGGTAGGTAGGTAGGTAGGTAGATAGATGATAGATAGATAGATTTGTTGTTCCACTTGTCTATGCATTCATTGGTTGATTCTTGTATGTGGCCCAACCAGGGATCAAAGCTGCAATTTTGGCATATTGGGACAATGCTCTAACCATCTGGCCAAGGCCTTATTTTTATTCTTTTTTCAGTACAGCTTATCATCTTCATTATATAATTAACATATATATTATATTCATTGTGTTTCTCCATGTCAAAATGCAAGTTCCAGGAGGGCAAGGATCTGTGTTTATCAGTATCCCAAGAATCAAGAATAGTAGGTGCTCAAATATTTATTGACTAAGTGAATTACTGAGACAAACATGAAACATAAAGCGTAAAATGTAAAATCAAGTACGGAAAATATATACCCACCAAGGAGTCTCTTGGTTTTTATTTTTCTTCTAGAATAAGTCCAAGATCCAGGCCCTGGCTGGTGTAGCATAGTGGGCTGAATGCTGGCCTGTGAACAAAAGGGTTGCTGGTTCAATTTCCAGTCAGGGCACATGCCTGGGTTGCAGGCCAGGTTCCCAGTTGAGAGCATGTAAGAGGCAACCACACAATAATGTTTGTGTTCCCCTCTTTCTCTCTTACTTCCCCTCTGTCTAAAAATAAATTTTTTTCAAAGTTCATAATTCACATCAAGATTTAACTGAAAAGTCATTCCCTCTATAATCTGGATACTGTTTGCTGCAGCCAGATTGAGTGAGGAACACATTTTCCTCCTTTGACAGGACATCAGCAGAGGTGTTTAATTCTGGCCCAGTGGACTGTTGCTTGCATGTTTTTGGATAAGCAAATACCAGTGGACCTTTGAAGACTTTGGAAATGGCTGGAAGACAGCATTAAGCTACCTGCAGAGTCATTTCCTGGATTCCACAACAAGCAACTAGAGCCCTTGGAGGAAAAATTAGAACCATAGAGCAGAGGACTTCAGAATGGAGCAGACACCTTGACTGGTGTGGTTCAGTGGGTTGGGTGTCGTCTGCATACTAAAAGGTCACTAGTTGGATTCCTGGTCACAGTACACGCCTGGGTTGTGGGCCAGGACCCCGGTTGGAGGCGTGTGAGAGGCAACCAATTGATGTTTCTGTCTAACATCGATTTTTCTCTCCCTCTCTTTCTTCCTTCCTTCTCTGTTCTCTAAAATTGGGGCGGGGGACTGGAATTGAGCAGGCATACCCATGGGCATCCCAGAATACTGCTCAACTACATTTGCAGTTTTAAGGAAATGGATTTCCAAATTTCAACTTCCCTGATTTTACTCTTCCCTGAACTTGGTTGGCTTACGAACAAGGCTGACTACACAACAGTCCTTCCATTTTACAAAGTACATCTCTTGCATCACAATTCAAACTACAGCTAACTACCCAGGTGTAAGAAAACCTCTTTGTCCTAAATAAAGGTATATATCAAATTACTGTATTCAGGGAAGCCTTTTAAACAATTAATCCATTGGAATATACTGAAATAAAATGTGGTCCATACATAGAATGGTATTATTATTCAGCCTTAAAAAGGAAGGCTGACACATGCGCAACATGGATAAACCTTGAGGACGTTATCTGAAGTGAAATAAGCCAGTTACAAAGACTGTGTAATTCCACTTCCATGAGGTAACTAGAACAGTCAATTCATAGAGACAGAAAGTGGAAGGGTGCTAGGGGCTGGAGAGGGGGAGCACTGGGATGTTAGTGTTTAATGGGTAGAGTGTTTCAGTTGTCCGAGATGAAGAGTTATAGAGATGGATGGTGGTGAGGGCTGCACAGCAATGTTAATGTATTTAATTTCACCGAACCGTGTGGTATTAAGAAGTAATCAAGGCATTCTCAACTCAAGGGGTTCCTGTCTCATTTGTATAACTATGAAGGACTCGATTTTAGACATAGATTTTTGAAAGCCTGTATTGAGAAGTCTGGAATCTGAACAGCTGATGCAGCATGGCTTATTTAAAGTGTATAATTTTTATGAGTTTTTGAGAACCAATGGGTAAAACCCACAAATAAGAACTTCATGCAATTTCTTTAAAATTTTGTGTGCTTTTAAGAAATCAAAAATAAACACTTATTCCATAAAAATAAATATTCCAATTACAATCAATCTTAATCTCTTTCAGTGTTGTAACAGGTGAACATTTTATTTTTCCCATTAATAAAATCCCTTGTTTTTAAAACTTAACATTGAAAAAGTTTGTAAATTTCAATGCACAAGAAAGCCTGTAGATTTCCAAAATTCATTTAGGCAGTATGCCAGCAAGTGCGTCTGGCAGTGAATACTCCTGAGAGTGTTTCCTGCTTGTTCCGGGTTAGGTTTTTGAGGCAGTGGCATAGATGACACTGGAGAGGCAGAATATTAGCATCTCTCCTCGGCCCGGGCGATCTGTCTAGTCGCGGTGGGGGCGTGGCCCCCCGTGACCTCTCAGCGTGGGTTCACCTTTCTTGCGTGCTTCCTGGTCAGCTGTGTTCCCGCCAGACTTTCAAGTTTTAAGTTTCATTTCCGAGACTGCTCGTTCCTCTTCCCGCGGCGTCTCGAAGCGGATAGCAGAGAGTGCCAGGCATGGATCCTCAGCCCCGAAAGGCGACGCGCTCAGCTTCGAAGGCCTCGTCTGCCACCTTCGAGGTTATGGTGCAGATTACGAAGGGCGCCCCGACAAAGCCCGCCCAGACGAAGCCCACCCCGACGGAGTCCACCCGGAAGAAGCCCACAACGACGAAGCCCACACCGACGAAGCCCACACCGACGAAGCCCACACCGACGAAGCCCACACCGACGAAGCCCAGCGAGTGTCTGGTAGTCCCCAATGCTGCCCGGCCGGAAGAGCAGAAGTGCTCCACCAGGGCGTCGAGATCCCAGCGGAAAAAGAGCGCCCCCGGCCCCCAGAAGATGCCGCAGGTACGCGCACGGGGTGCGCGCACTAAGAAGGCGCCTCAGAGCGCCGAGGATTTTTTGGACGGCCAGGCAATTCTGGCTGAGCCACCGGCGGCCCAGCAGCCGCCCCTTCCCAGGGTTGGATCTTGCCGCGAGAGGGGCGCTCGCTCTGCTCGGGAGCAGAAATCCCAGCCCTGGCCTGTGGAGGACCCCTGCCAGCACCCGCTCGTCCCAGCGCCTAGTCTCGCCGGGAGGGAGGTGGCTCCCTGCAGCTGGAAGCCCAAGGCGGTGCTGAGTAAGTTGAGGCTGAGCCGCTCCGAAATCTCAGCAGCAGCTGAGGTCGTGAACGAGGTCGTGGACCACCTGCTACGTAGACTGCAGAGCTCCCAGTCCGAGTTCAAAGGTGTGGAACTGCTACGTACTGGGAGCTACTACGAGCAAGTGAAGGTGAGCTGGTAATCGCCTCCCCTACTGTGCCCCAGGCGCACGGCCGAGCTTCCTCGCCCCTCTCCCAGCCTCCCCGATATTCCCACCTCCCACTGTCCCTCACTTTCCTTTGGAAGAAACTCAGACTCTACTTCTTCATTTCTGATTAAAACGACGACGAACAGTCGTGCGTCCGTTTATTCATCACTACACCCAACGAACATAGAGCCTGCCCTTATTGATTGCTAGCCACTGTAAGACACTGCTATTGGAAGAATTCAAATGTATAGATTCATTCATGCAAGCAGACCTGTATTGTGTTTGTCTAACAGTGCTATATCGTTGGTGGTTCTTGGTCAGATTATGACTTGGATGATTAGGAGTGATCTGTGAAAAAATCCACAAACTTAATATGTCTAAGAAACTTTTTTTCTATGAGGACCTATATGCTCCAAAGAAAAAATATTTCCAGTCTTTTCCTCCAGACTTCGCAGACCCACTGTCTTATCAATTTCTTTTTTTTTCAAAAATATATATTATTGATTATGGCATTACAGTTGTCCCATTTTTCCCTCCCCTTTATTCCCCTCTGCCCTGTACTCCCCTCTCCCACCATCATTCCCCCCCTTTAGTTCATGTCCATGGGTCATACATATAAAAGGTTTTTGGCTTATACTTTTCCTATACTATTCTTTCCTGTCTGTATTCTACCTACTATCCATGCTACTTATTCTCTGTATCTTTTCTTCCTCTCTCCTCCTCCCACACCCCTGTTGATAACCTTCTATGTGATCTCCATTTCTGTGGTTCTGTTCCTGTTCTAGCTGTTTGCTTAGTTTACTTTTGTTTTTGTTTTAGGTGTAGTTGTTAATAATTATGAGTTTGCTGTCATTTTACTGTTCATATTTTTATCTTCTTTTTCTTAGGTAAATCCCTTTAATATTTCATATAATAATGGCTTGCTGATAATGAACTCTTTTAACTTGACCTTATCTGAGAAGCACTTTATCTGCCCTTCCATTCTGGATGAAAGCTTTGCTGGGTAGAGCAATCTTGGTTGTAGGTCTTTGGTTTTCATGACTTGGAATACCTCTTTCCAGCCCCTTCTTGCCTGTAAGGTCTCTTTTGAGAAATCAGCTGACAGTCTGATGGGAACTCCTTTGTAGGTGACTGTCCCCTTATCTCTTGCTGCTTCTAGGATTCTCTCCTTCATTTTAATCTTGGCTAATATAATTATGATGTGCCTTGGTATGTTCCTTCTTGGGTCCAACTTCTTTGGTACTCTCTGAGCTTCCTAGATTTCCTGGAAGTCTATTTCCTTTGCCAGATTGGGGAAGTTCTCCTTTATTATTTGTTCAGATAAGATTTCCACTTGCTGTTTCTCTTCCCCTTCTGGTACCCCTATAATTCGGATATTGGAGTGTTTAAAGATGTCCTGGAGGTTCCTAAACCTCTCCTCATGTTTTGAATTCTTGTTTCTTCATTTTTTTCTGGTTGGATATTTCTTTCTTCCTTCTGATTCACACTGTTGATTTGAGTCCCAGTTTCCTTTCCATCACTATTGTTTCCCTGTACATTTTCCTTTACTTCACTTAGCATAGACTTCATTTTTTTAAATCTGATTTGTGATCAAATTTAACCAGTTCTGTGAGCATCCTGATTACCAGTGTTTTGAACTGTGCATCTGATAGGTTGGCTATCTCTTCATCACTTGATTGTATTTTTTCTGGAGTTTTGATCTGTTCTTTTGTTTGGGCCATTTTTTTGTCTTGACGCACCTGTTATGTAGTGAGGGGCAGAGCCTTAGGTGTTCATTAGGGTGGGGCAACCCACACGGCTGAGTCGTGGCCCTGTATGTGGAGAGGGGTCTGAGAGGGAACAATGGTGGTTGCCCTGCTCTCTGCTGGGTTTCAGTCACCTCCCCCACTTCCCACAAGCAAATTAGGCCCTTTTGATACTGATTCCTGGGGGGCTGGGTTTGTGTACGTTCTAGGACTTTGTGGGTCTCTCTAATGAGCTCTCCTGTGAGGCTGGGAGTTTCTCCTGCTGACACCTCAATCCCTACAAATGTTTACAATTGGTAGTTTGAGGCTTAATTTTTTTTGCACTGGGGCCCTGGGTTGTGCAGTCCATCCTGCTCCCTAGTTTTTCCTCCTGGTTTATCTGCACAGCAGTGTGGGACCATCTGCTCCACCAGGTGCTGCCGTGCCCTCCCTGGTCCTCCGGCTGTGACCTTGCCACAAGTCCTCTCCACCCAGCTCCCCATCTCCACCCCTCCTACTGGTCTGGATGAATGTTTCTTCTTCAACTCCTCGGTTGTCAGACTTCCATACGGTTTTATTTTCTGTCAGCTCTGCTTGTTTTTGTTTTTAAATTATTGTCCTTTTGGTTGTGCAAGGAGGCTCAGTGTGTCTACCTATGCCTCCATCTTGGCTGGAAGTCTGTCTTGCCAGTTTCTTATAGAGATATTATGGGAAGCTCACAGAGAGTGTTGTTAAACGAAATTTAAGAGAAAAACTCCTACAGATACTAAAAAGCATGCTTCCTAACTACACATCAGCTATAACTGTTTTTAAGTGTGTATTCCACAGCTCCATTTGTTTGTGGGTGGTTGTCATTAAAGCCATCACTCCAGTATAAATCAAAGGTTTAGGAGTAGGTTCCTGATTGGAGTTTATTTTCTGAACAGTGGCAGTGGTGAAAGTGGACAATCTTGTCTTGTTCTTGATCTTAAGGAAAATGCTTTCAGCCTTTCCCTATTGAGTATGATTATAGCTGTGGGTCTATAATATATGGGCCTTTATTATGTTGATGTATGTTCCCTTTACTCTCACTTTGCTCAGAGTTTTTAATAATAAATGGATGCTGGACTTTGTCAAATGCTTTTTTGCATTTATTGATATGGTCATACAGTTAGTACCCTTTTTTTTGTTTATGTGGTATATCATGTTAATTGATTTGTGGATATTGAAATAACTTTACACCCCAGGAATAAATCTCACTTGATAAGGGTGAATAATCTTTTTAATGTATTGCTGAATTTGGTTTGCTAATATTTTGTTGAGGATTTTTGCATTTATGTTCATCAGGGATATTGTCCTATAATTTTGTGTGTGATGTCTTTGTCTGATTTGAGAATCAGGGTAACGGTGACCTCATAAAATGAGCTTGGGAGCCTTCCCTCCTCTTGAATTTTTTTGGAATAGTTCTTTTAAAAAATTATGTTTAATGATTTTAGACAAACACAAACATCAGTGTAAGAGACGTTTCCTATATGTGCCCTGACTGCGGATCAAACCTGCAACCTAGGTATGTGCCCTGACCTGGAATCGAACCCCCAATCTTTTGGTTGTACTGGGCAATGGATGCTCCAACCTTCTGCACCACACCGGCTCAACATTTTTTGTATTTGTCAAGCCACCAGGAGAGGAAGGGGAGTCAGCAGGCACTACCTTCTACTCCCTTTCCAGAGAAGCTGCTGCTAAGGACCTTCTAGACTAAGACAGGGTCTTACTTCATGTTGTCTTCTTTTCTACCCTTTCTGGCCCTGGGAGAAGGAAGCCATTCACAATGCTGGTTTGTCCTGCTCCCCACCTGCATGCCCCATGTTCACAAGCTGAGCCTTTTCCACATGAGCCAGTGGCTGCTGATGGCAATATATGATATGGGACCGTGGCTGATTACTAAATAGGTATTTTTAGGGCAAGAAAAATCACTCAGGGAAAATAAAAGTAGGCAAACCAGCCCTGATGGGGAGAACATGTGGATTTTGAATTTTGAATATCAGCTCCTTTGAGGAATGCTTATCACGGGAAGGACTTTTCTTCAGAGATGGTGGTATGACACCCAAGTGGTAGTTTTGCACATAGTACACCAAACAGCCAAGGACTGTAGAGATCATGGCTTTATGCTTTGGTACTATGGAACATGAGTGTGGGGGACCTCCTTTTCTTGTGCACTTCACTGCGTTGGGATAGTTTTCCAGAAGAGATGCCTGGCTTGCCCCTCCCAGTCTCTGTGGATAATGTTCTTTGCATGCAAATAGTCCATTCCCTGAAGTGTCTATCCGGCGATGTCAGCTGGCTTCACACCATTGGGTCACAATAGCCAGGTTGTCCTTCATCAGGTACTCCATGAAGAGCAGGATGTTCACGTTCTGTGTTTTGCACAGCACAACTACCTTGTTCCTGAAGGCCGGGTACTGCTCTGGTGTGGGTCAACAACCTTTAGGATCTTTACTGCAGTGTCTCTGTGCCAGTTGCCTTTATAAACAGTCCCAGAGGAGCCTGACCCAATCTGAGTGGAGAGCATCACTTCACTGGTTTCTGTTTCCCAGTGATAGCTCGAATCTCTCAGTCCACAAGTCCTAATTTTCTTTTTCTCCTGGGTCCTAGATCCTGATGCCCAGTCTCTCTGTGCTGGCACTAGAGTTTTGGGCTGTCATGAGTCTTTTGGGCTCAGATTGTTGGGGCTTGTGGACAAGGCTGAAGGTGAGGCTGATTCACTATGACTTTGAATTGCATCCTCAATCATCCTGCTGTTCACAAGCAGGGTGGTGCTGACCATGTGGACATTAGGTGTGGACATCAATCTCTGCCTGTGGGAGGTGGAGTCTTCAGAGGAAGGCCTCCAGGTGTAGAATGTGAAAGTGGGGTGTGGAGTACCTGTGCTGGGAACTAACGGGCATTCAGGAAGTAGATTCTTGAATCCAATGCATTGTCAAAGAAGACAGTGCTGAGAACCCACTATCGCCAGCTGTGGCATTTGGAAAATAATTAGTTGTCTGACATTACCCCAGTCCACAACGTAGTAGGTGTTTTGGTGCTACAGTGCTCATGACATTTGTAGCTACAAGTCTGACGGGGAAATCCATTTAGCAGGAACTTCTGCTACATGTCACAGAAGGCGAGCTTCAGGAAGGTGTTCTGAACAAAGTTGTGTGTTGGGAGGGAAACATGATCCAGAAAATCTACTTGAATTTCTTCTCCAATCAACCAGGCTGCATCAATATTCCAATGTAAATGTGGTTTTTTTACCCCTGTGTTCATAGAGAAGTCTGAACACTGCACAGCACTCAGTTGCAGGCCACTCGCCCTGAGTGTTTTCATAAGGCAGTCATGCAAGGTCAGACCATTTCATATATCGACCCCCGTTCTTTGCTCGTTCAGCCAGAAAACATGGTTAGTGTTTCTTGTCTTGATGCTTGGCTCTGATAGCCAAACTGCTGAACTATTGTGGGGCGATTGCAGCTCCAGCCATCAAACACTGAGTCTTTAAGTCTCAAACCATTGACGATCATTTTCCAGGCCCCCTGTATATACTCCATTGCAGCTTACACAATAGTTTAAAAACCTGAGGGAGATGGCCCCTCTCCGTGTCTATCCTTGGCTGTGTGCTGGGGCCACAGAGCCTGGCCTACTCCCCTCCCGCTCAGCAGGTGAGGAAGCAGGTGGCAATCACACTGGGGTGTCTTCAGCCCAGGGGGTGGGGCCAGGCAACCCTGCATTATCTCACTTGCACTCCCCTTGGTGCTTCAGGGAACAGCTGGCCCTCTTGGGGCCCAAGGAGAACAGCAGGGAACCCTTCCTATCTCAGCTCTCACGCTCCTTCCTGTGTTACTCCTGCTGCACCAGATGGTGGCCCCAGCGCCCATGATCTTAATGTTTTCTCGATGAGTTTGGTTAAAGGTTTGTCGATCTTGTTTATCTTTTCAAAGAACCAACTCTTGGTTTCATTGATCTTTCATAGTTTTTTAGACTCTACTTTGTTTATTTCTGCTCTGATCTTTACTATTTCCTACCTTCTATTGACTGAGCATTGTTTGTTTTTCTTTTTCTAGTTTCTATAGGTGTGTAAGGTTCGATTGTTTATTTGAGGTTTGTATTACTTCTTGAGGTAGGCCTGTATTGCTATGAATTTCCCTCTTTGGACAGCTTTCCCCATGTCACATAGTTTTTGGGTCATTGTGTTTTCATTTGTCTCAAGGTATCTTTTGGTTCCTTCCTTCATCTCATTGTTAACCTTTTCATTGTTCAGTTGCATGTTATTTAACTTGATGTGTTTGTGTGTTTTTCAGGGTTTTTTTTGTAACTGATTTCTAGTTTATACCATTGTGGTCAGAAAAGATACTTGATAGACTTTCAGTCTTTTAAAAATTTATTGTGACTGTTTTGAGTCCCAATGTGGTCTAGCCTAGAAAATGTCCCATGTGCAATTCAAAAGATGGCATATTCTGCTTCTTTGGGGTTAAGTGCCCTGAAGATAATTAATTAAATCTATCTGGTCTAATGTGCCACTATTTTCTTGTTGATTGTTTTCTGGAAGATCTATCCATTGATGTCAGTGGAGTGTTGAAGTTCCCTACTATGACTATATTGCTATTGATTTTTCCCTTTATATCCATCTATATTTGCTTTATATATTTATGTGCTCCTATGTTGGGTTCTTAAATGTTTACAAGGGTTATATCCTCTTGGATTGTCCCTTTATCATTATGTAATGTCCTTCCTTCTCTCTTATTACAGCTTTTGTGTTAAAGTCTCTTTATCTGATATATGTATTGCTATTGCAGTGTTTAAGCAGCAGTCTTTCTGGTCACCTGAACCAGATGGTCCAGGAGTGTGCTCTGTGTGAGTTGTGTGTGCCATCCTGGTAGCTGAGTCTTGATTGCTGTTGGTACATCAGCGGGTGGGATGGACGCTCAGGCTGACTGTGAAGATTGGCCATAACCCCAATGTACAAGCTACTGTATGGAGGCTGACCCCACGTAGTGGCATTTGGCCCAGTAGGGTTTGGTGGCTGCTGACACTACCCCTTGGTGTGCTGCTTGTGGAGCTTCCGTGTTTTGCTGTGTATAATGCGCACCCCCATTTTGTGCTCATTATATGTAATTATACTCATGATATGTAATTATACCCAAGTACAGTGCACATCCTTAGTTTTCCCTCAAAATTTTGGGCAAAAATGTGCTCTTTACACATGGCAAAATACGGTACGGGGCGGTGCTCTGTTGTGGTCTGAAATCTGACACCGAGTGTGTTGGTTCTGGGGACTCTTGCGAGGGGCTCCAGTACTGGGCCAGTGTCAGATGCTGCCTGTGTTGGGCCTGGATGCCTGTGAGAGAGGCCACAGTGTGAGCTGAGGCTGAGTGCCATCCGTACTGGGCCTGGAGGACAGCAGCAAAAGGCACCAGACACCTTAATACTGCCACCGTCTACCAGCTGCCTGTAAGGCTCAGCAGCTGAAAAGCCTTAGGCAGCGTTCAAGTTGGATGAGGCAGGGTCTCCTGGAGACACCAGGCTGGGGTCAGCGGTGTTTACCAGGTTAATGCAGATTTAGATTTGGCGCCAGTGCTGAGCCTGAGGCCTCTCAACAAAAGCCTCAGTGTGCACTGAGGGCAGCCACCACCTGCTTGGGGCCTGTGGACCTTTGTGGTGGGGCAGGCAGGGTTCACGCAGCCATCAGGGTGGTGCATGATCTCATTTAACCTTAATTACATCCTGAAAGTTCTGTTTCCAAGTGCAAACACATTGGGGGTTAGGGGCTCAATATATGAGTTTTGGGGGGAGAGTTATACACCGCAGCACATCTCAGTTTGAACTAGCGACATTTCATTTAGTCCGTAGACAGAAGGCTACCAGGTGCCGTGTTGAACAGTGCAGTCAGTAGCTGCATGTGAAACACACTCCTACCTAGGTAAAGACTTGCAGTGTTTTTATGTAGGAAAGACAAGCATTTATTAGGATTGCTTTAATTGTTGTTATTGTGATAATGGAAAAGGTTCTTTGAAGGTCGTACCAATGCTGTGGTCCTAAGACACTAATAATGTACAAGACTTGGAGCTCCCACCCATTGGGATGACCAGTCAATACAAGAAGGTGGCCCCTGTGCCATGGCCACTAGGTGAGGACACATGTCTTTGAGACCATTGTGATGAAAGGGTGACCACAGTGTGTGTCTCGCGATGTAGAAGCCAGCACCTTAGTGGTCTTTAATACTATAAAGCCTTCAACTCAGAATCAAACCAGTACAGTTTTTAAAAGCTTACATCATATCCTTTAAAACTGTTTTAAATGACAAAAATCATGTGTACTCATGCTGAAAAAAACAATGAGTAGAGAACCTACCAACTAAAATCAATACTACTCTCCCAGCTCCACTAGCCCCATTCCCAAAGGGCAAAATAGTAGGAGTCTTGCTTTGAAAAATTTTAAGAGAATTGTAGTTGCTGCAAAATTTTCACAAGCAAACATTTCACTGCTGTTTTTACTTCTTCTTAGGTTTCTTCTCCTAATGAATTTGATATTATGTTCAAACTGGATGTCCCCAGAATTGAGCTGAAAGAATATCGCAGCAGTGCTGCCCATTACTTTGTGAAGTTCAAAAGAAATCCCAAAGGAAATCCTCTGAGTCAGTTTGTAGAAAATGAAATGTTATCAGCTTCAAAGATGCTGTCTAAGTTCAGGCAAATCATTAAGGAGGAAATCAAAAACATTGAAGGTAAGATTTTTGACTTTTGATTCTTAAAGTTCAAATCATACCTACTAATTGCCAGTGTATGCTCCTCTCCTATTTTTGTTGACCTCCGTGTGACACACTGTTGACTACTGCCTCCTAGCAACAACTCTTTGCTCTTGATTTTATTCCACTACATATTTTGGGTGTTCTTTTACAGTGTTGACTGGCTCCGTTTTGGTCCCCATTGAGAATATTCACAGAGCACATGTGGCTGAATGAAATCACGGCATCCCCTCTGGAAGCCCAAAACTTGTACATACAAACTGCAGTCAGCTCTCTGAAGGGAATGAACTGGGAGAAGTGGGAGAAATTTGAGTGGAGGAGCAAGGCCCCGAGTCAGCAGAGAGGTTGGCGAGCTCAGGAAGCACAGAGAGGCCCAAGTGAACAAGGGGAGGAGGATGTGAAATGAAGTTGAAGAGGAGTCCAGGGACCAGGTTTAATCAGGATTTGTTATTTAAGAAAATATAATAAGCAGTTAGAAAAAATATCTACCTTTGGCTGGACTTGTAGATCCTGGACGGGAGAACATTACATGTTCATTGAGAAGCCAGGTTGTAATAACAAAATAATGATTGGCTTTGTATTTTTAAAACTTGACTGTGGCTTCTAAGGAGAAGATATTATAAGAAAGCAAATAAGGAGATTAGAAAGGAAAATACTGTGATAGTTCAAATGAAAGATGTAGGTGGGGTGGGGTGGGGTGACGGGGCTGGAGGGAAGCAGACTCAGCCCAGGTGTGGCGGTGCTTCCTTGTGGACTAAGTGCAGGGGTGAGGGGAGTGGGGAATGGAAAGGGGTCCCAGGTGTCTGGATGGAGCACCTGTGTACACTGTGTCATTCACCGTGGAGGGGTGGAGGAGGAACACATTTTGGGGAATAAATGAAGTCTAGGCTTTGGCTATGTTAAGTTAGAGACTCCTGGACTTCCGCCAAGATGGAGACGCACCTCGCCTCTGTGCACAACCAAATCTAAGAACAACTATTTTTAACAGCAGTCACAACCAAGCCACATGGAAAATCGACAATACAGAGTCCAAAGGACAACTAGATACTCAGCTGGACTGGTACGAGGAGCGAGGCCAGCAGCGGAGCAGGTTAGCAAGAAAAAATTCCCGGGCCGGTGCGCGGTGCGCGCAGGCAATCGAGGACGCTGATCGCGAGCGAGCTGGCTGCCGGAGAGCACAGGGAAGAGGCGCAGTGGGTCGGTCGGTCGCGCGCATTTACGTGCGGAGAAACCAGTGAGCACAATTCCGATTGGATAAACAAGCCCCAGGCGTGTGGAGTGACTGGATGCGCTGGGCTAGCGGAGAGGACAGGCAGTGCTCCCTCTCTGACCACGCCCCCACACACAGCGTCACAAACCAGCGACCTGGGTCTCCCGTCCTGGTAAACAACTAAGGCTTCGCTCCGCTCACTTAACAGCACGAATAGACCAAAAATGGCTCTAGGACAACTCAGAGCCCCAGAACTGATAGACCTAAGTGATGAAGAAATAGCCAGTCTTTCAGATGCACAGTTCAAAACACTGGTTATCAGGATCCTTACAGAACTGGTGGATTTTAGTCACAAATTAGAGAAACATATGGAAGCTAAACTAATTGAAATGAATGGTGATACAAAGGATACCAATAGTAATGGAAAGAAAATTGGGACTCAAATCAAGGGAGTGGACCAGAAGGAAGAAAACAATGATCAAACAGAAAGGAATGAAGAAATAAGAATTCAGAAAAATGAGGAGAAGCTTAGGAACCTCCAGGACATCTTTAAACGTGCCAACATCCGAATTATAGGGGTACCAGAGGGGGAAAGGCACAGCCACCAGTGGAAAACTTATTTGAACAAATAATAAAGGAGAATTTCCCCAAGATGGCAAAGGAAATAGACTTCCAAGAAATCCAGGAAGCTCAGAGAGTCCCAAAGAAGTTGGACTCAAGAAGGAACACACCAAGGCACATCATCATTACATTAGCCAAGATTAAAATGAAGGAGAGAATCCTAGAGGCAGCAAGAGCTAAGGGGACAGTCACCTACAAAGGAGTTCCCATCAGACTGTCAGCTGATTTCTCAAAAGAGACCTTACAGGCAAGAAGGGGCTGGAAAGAGGTATTCCAAGTCATGAAAACCAAAGATCTACAACCAAGATTGCTCTACCCAGCAAAACTTTCATTTAGAATGGAAGGACAGATAAAGTGCTTCTCAGATAAGACCAAATTCAAGGAGTTCATCATCACCAAGCCCTTATTATATGAAATGTTAAAGGGACTTACCTAAGAAAAAGAAGATCAAAAAGATGAACAGTGAAAGGACAGCAAACTCACAGTTATTAAGAACCACACCTAAAACAAAAGCAAACTAAGAGGACAGCTAGATCAGGAGCAGAACCATAGAAATGAAGATCTCATGGAGGGTTAGCAACAGGGGAGTGGGAGGAGGGGAAGGGGGGAGAAGGTACAGAAAATAAGTAGCATAGACAGTAGATAGAAGATAGATAGGGGGGAGGGCAAGAATAGTAGGGGAAATACAGAGTCTAAAGAATTTGAGACACGTGTTCATGAACTAAAGGGGGAAATGGTGGGGGAGGGGTATGCAGGGTGGAGGGGAACGGAGGGGGGAATAGAGCAAATGTAATGGCATAATCAATAAAAAAAAGTTAAAAAAAAAGTTAGAGACTCCTGCGATATGTTCAAGTGAATGTGTCAAGAATGTATTTGGACATGGGTTTGGAGTTCAGGGGATCCATTTGGGCTGCATGTCAACATGTATGTGGTGTTGGGAATGGATGAGATGGCTTAGGCAGAGAGTATAGATTAATTTATTCATTAATCAATATTCACTGATTATGTACTGTGACAGGGGTCTAGATGTTTGGAATATATTAACAAACAAATAGAATAAGACCCTTACCCCTCTATACTTACATAATTACATGAGGGCAGATATGTAATTAATAACAAATGGAAAACATAATTATCTTGCGTACTTGAAATCTAAGTAGTTAAGTCCTGTGGGGAAAAAGTATAGCAGGCTGAGAGAGATCAGGATGGGAGAGTCTGGAATGTGAAGTAGAAGGGTAGGAGAGGGATCCCATGCGAAGTTGCGGGGCAGAGAAGGAGCCAGGTGAGACGATTGTCTACAGGAGGAGTGGTCAGTGTTTAGAATGCTGCGGGCATTCAGGAAACCATTGGATTTGGCCTTTGGTTTTGTGGGATTGCTGGGAACTTCGACTTAGCGGTTTCAGGGGGATCATGAGCACACAGGAGGAAGAGGGTAGGGATGCAATAGAGTCAGCATGTGTAGGCAATTCTAGAAGGTTTTGGCTGAGGAGGAAGTAGAGAGATGGGTCAGTATGGGGATGAGGCTGATGTAGAGTAAAGGAGAGGAATATTGTAGAATGAGAAGCACTGAAACCCTTCGTGTGGGGTTAGGAATGATCCCGCCGGGCAGGGGAGTCCGCTGATGCAGGAGTGGGAACGATTGAGGGGGTAAGATGCCTGAAGAAGCAAGGATCCACAGGCCCTCTGCAGGGTGGACTTTGAAAGATGAACGGACACTTCCTAGGTGGTCATAGGAGGAAGAAGGGTATAATGGGTAAGATGAGAGTAGGTTTGCAGATTTATGATGAGAAAATGAGAGCGTTCTGTAGGATTTTCTCCTTGGTGATCTATCCTCTTTCTCACTGTGGTTTCATCCAGAAGTCTTATCTGGGAGAGTCTTTAGCTATTGCTTGTACACCCCCTAATCCCAAAGCCCGTATCTGTCATCTGGAGGTCTTTCCCGAATTTCTGACCACCATAACTACTTGCCCTGTGGCCACCTCCGCTTGGGGGCCCCCTAGCATGTGGAACTTAGTGTGTCTGAAATGAAGCTCAACTGCTCTTCTTCCTGCTCAGTCTGTATTGCAGAATGGGAGAAGCTCCAGTCCTTCCCAGAGCTGCAACCCTGCGGTGGTGTCCCAGGTCTCCTGCCTTCTCCCTTGTCTCCTAGGTTCAGTCCGTTTACCAGTGCTGCTGACTTGAATCTCTTTAATTGCCCTCATTTCTGCTTCCTATGTCTTAAAAAAATAAAAACCCTATATATTTAGTACGTGCAACGTGATGTTTTAATATACATACACATAGTGAAATGATTTCTACAGACAGGCCAATGAACACGCCATCTCACATATAGTTAGCTCTTTTGGGTGTGGTGAGAGTACCTGAAACCTACTCTCTTAGCGCAGTATTTAATTCTGTGCTGCCTCCAGTGTGCGAATGTAGTGTTAATGCCAGGCATCATGCTGTGCATTGGATGTCTGGACTCACCTACCTACCTGCCCCTTTGTTGCCTTCGATCAACATCTCCCATTTCCCCCACCGCCCCACCTCTGTAAACCACCATGCCACTCTCTGCTTCTGTGTTTTCTACTTTTTTAGATTTCACGTATAAGTGAGGTCACGCAACGTTTGCCTTTCTGTGTTTGGCTTATTTTCTCCAGGTTCATCCATGTTGTCACAAATGCCAGGATCTCTTTCTATGTGAAGGCTGAATACTGCTCCACTGTGCACACGGGCATACCTCAGCTTATTCCTCTTCTGTTTATTTCACTTCAGATCATGCGTTTTTACAAATTGAAGGTTTGTGGCAGCCCTGCACCAAGCAAGTCTGTTGGTGCTATTTTTCCAACATGCTCAGACGATGCTTTAGCAGTGTTTAGCAATAAAGTGTTTAATTAAGGCATGTACATTATTTTTTAGACATAATGCTTGTGCACATTTAATAGACTACAGTATAGTATACAGATAACTTCTATTTTGCTTCTAATTTTGGGAAACCAAAAAATTCATGTGACTTGCTTTATTGCAATATTTACTTTATTGCAATGGTCTGCATATCTACAAGGTGTGCCTGTATATTCCAGTTTCTTTTTTTCATTAGTTTTTTTTTTTTACTTTAAAAAGTTGTTTTTCAAGTACAGTTGTCTCCATTTCCCTCCCACCACTCCCCCCAGCCCACAGATCCCCACCTCCCACCCTCCATCGTACCCCCCTTCCACAATGTCTTTCCCCATTCACCCATGGATGGGCTCCGAGGTGGTTGCCATTATTGCCTGTGGTGAGTCACACCGCAGTGAACGGGCATCGTTCCCTGCGCTTCACGCTCCCTGGCTCTGTGCCGCCACAGGCTCCCAGGCTCTTGGGCGACCATGGCTGTGGTCTTTTTTTCCCTCCCTCATGTTTTCCTCTGTGGTCTTCTTGATCACCTTGTGCCTTCCTGCTGCCCATCTGGCCTCTTTTCCAGGCTTCCCTCCAAACTGCCACTCAGCAGTTTAAATGAAAATTTAATTAGAGCACTCCCAGAGCCCAGACTCTTCCGGCGTTCCCGTCACGTATGCTAGACAGGTGCTCGGTGGGGCCTCCCGCCATGACAGTGCTGGCGAGTGTTGGGTAAACCAGTGAACCACCTGGCCTTGAGGGTCAGTTTCTGGTTTCAAACTAATTTTCACCTTAACACTCTATAGATCTCCAATTAAAGTTTTATTATTTTTCCTATATTTTCAAGAACATTAGATTGATAAACCCTTTTTTTCTTTTATATATTTAAACAGATCTAAATGTCATAATGGAGAGGAAGAAGAAAGGGTGTCCTGCTGTAACTCTTCTTATTAGAAAACCTAAAGAATCTGTGGATGCTATATCTGTGGATATAATCTTGGCTTTGCAAGTGACAGGCAGCTGGCCCGCGAGCACCGGGGAAGGCCTGCGCATCCAAGGCTGGCTTGGAAGGAAAGTTAGGAGAGATCTAAGACTGCAGCCATTTTATCTGGTACCCAAGCATGCAAAGGAAGAAGACCATTTTCAAGGTATCTTGAATGTGACAGTGAATTTCTTTAAAGACCTAAAAAATGTTGTTGATGTTAATATACAAGGGCAGTAGTGATAAAGAAAGGCAGCGCTGGCCTTGGAGTCAGACTGCTCTGGATCTGGGTCCTGAGACCTCTCTTACCAGCTGTGTGATCTTTGGCTAGTTACCAAGCCTCCCCAAATGGTGCTTTATTCACATTTCGTAGTTTTCACGTATATCCTTGTTCTGTTTCAGGGCCCCATCTAGGACACCGCATTACATTTCATCATCATGTCCCCTTAGGCTCCTGTTGACTGGAACACTTTCTCAGCCTTGCCTTGTTTTTGAAGGCCTTGGCAGGTTGAGGCGTCCTCGTCAGGCCTTTTGTAGCATATGCCCCTCTAACGGCACGTGCCTGAGGTTTTCGTTACGATTAGACGGGAGCTCTGGGTTTTGACCAGAGCGGTAAAGTACTGTTGTCATCACACCATATTGAGGAAACGTGCCAGGAACGTGACTAAGCACTGTCCACGATGACCTTGATCAGTTGGCTGAGGTCGTGTTTGTCAGGTTTCTGCACTGTTAAGTTACTCGTTTCCCTCCTTTTCATATTGTACTGTTTGGAAGGCTGTCACTTTGCACAGCTCACACTTAAGGAGGGGGGATTGTGCTCCACCTCATTAAGAGCAGAGTATTTGGAATTCTGCATGGAAGATTTGTGTCTTCTTCCCCTTTTATCAATTTACTTAATCACTTATGTCAACATAGATTCATAGAATTTATGAATTTGTTTTATACTTGTTTTATACTTTGGGCTATAATGCAGTACCACTTTATTAATTTTATTGCTTTGATAGTTCCAGCTTTGGCCTTCGGGAACTTTTTTCCCTTGGTTCCCTATGGCCTTTGGCCATGCCCCCAAATCATGGGGGTGGGTTTGTTTTTAGCACTCACTCACTTTCTGGCTGTTCAAGATACTTCAGGCACATCTTGTGTATTTCCTGTATCAGTCCTAGAATCAGCCATTTCTCCATGGAGTCCTGGATCCTTATATTGGAGAATGAACTAGAAACCACGAACTGGGTGCTGTATATGTACATTCTATTGATAGGGTGTCAGTCCTCTCGGCTGAAGGAACAAGGAAATACATGTATGTGTACTAACCCCACTCTAAACCCTATCTCTAAATATTGTATGTGTATCTACCTGTTGTCTATATTATTATGCATGAGTTCATACTGTCTAATTAGATTCCATTACCACATGGGTCATCCTTCTGTCCCTGCTGTCTGGCACCTCTCATTCCAACAGTAAAACACCTGACTCCCCATCCGCCACCTATTTACTTAATTGTCCAGTTCTCACACACACACATGTAGGTGTTTCCAACTGTAAAGCCATTGCTCCCTGGAAACAGGTATCGATTTCAGTGCAGTGCAGACGCACAGTTTTTGGCCTTCAGTCTTACCCCATTTCCAGACTCATTCAGGTCAGCACCTCTTGCCCCTGCCCCATTCAGGAAGGTTGTTTATACATCTGAAATGCAGTTACAGTCCCTTTTCATGGTCTGCATATTTCCTGGGATCCCTTGACCTCCGACATCATTTTTATAAGTTTACATACACTAAGGTTCATTCTTTCTGCTACAGAGTTCTGTGGGTTTTGACAAATGCACTGTATCACGTATCTACCCTTACACGGTAGTTTCAGTGCCCTAAAAAGTCTCCTGTGCTTCACTTATGCAACCCTTCCCATTCCAAACTCCTGGCAACCACTGTCTGTTTGGCGTGTCTGTCGTTTCACTTCTTCTGGAGTGGCATACGTGGACGTCAGAAATGGATTCATACAGGAGCGGTGAGCAGCGCACCTGGCTCAGGGCCTCCTTTTCCGCGTATTCCTTGTCCACGTATTGTAGAGCTCTTACACATTCTTTATTCCGTTCTATTAAAGTCTTTGCCTACCCTTTCTCTACACTATATCATCACACTGTAGCATGCTGTAAGTCTTAATACCTGGTAGGGCACATTTTCCCGCTTTGTCTTTCCTCATGAGTGTTTTACATATTTTCGACAGTTTGTATTCTCATAAAAATTTTAATATCGTATTGTCAAGTTCCACGAAACTTGGAATTTTGATTGAGAGTACATTGAATGTGTAGATAAGTTTGGAAAGATTTGATGTATCTATAATAATGTGTCTTCCAGTTCATAGTCAGATGCATATCTCCATTTATTGGGTTGGTGGAAAAGTTTGTTTGTTTTTTTCCTGGACAGTTGCTCTAGTAGTGCTTAGTTGCCTTTAATGTCATTCCAAACATACTGTTAGATAGTATTGTGATAACTTTCATTTCAACTTGAATTTAAAAAAACTTATGAAAATTGGTGAATTTTCCTGTGGCTATTTTATTTATTAATTTAAATTTTTTTAAAGATTTTATTTATTTAGTTTTAGAGAGAGGGGAATGGAGGGAGAAGGAGAGGGAGAGAAACATCAACGTGTAGTTGCCTTCCTGTACCTGTACTGGGGACTGGCCTGTGACCCTTTGGTTCGCAGACTGACACTTAATCCACTGAGCCATACCAGCTAGGGAAATTCTTATTTTCATATGTAAAGGTTTTATTTATATTTTAGAGAGAGGAGGTAGGAGGGAGAGAAACTCCAATTAGTTGTCTCTTGCATACCCCCTACCAGAGACCTGGCCTGAAACCCAGGCATCTGCTCTGACTAGGAATCAAAAATTGGTGACTGTTCAGTTCTCAGGCCAGTACTTGACCCACTGAGCCATGCCAGCCAGGGCATTGCGCAGTGATTTTAATATTGAAAGTGGAATAAAATATGCAGCACTTTCAATGTATTATGCTTTATTATTTCAAGAAAGGTAAAAATGCAACTGAAATGCAAAGAAAGATTTGTGCAGTATATGGAGAAGGTGCTGTGACTGATCAAACGTGTCAGAATTGGTTTGTGAAGTTTCTTGGTACTATTGACATTTTGGCCAAATAATTCTTTGCTGGGGGACTGTCTTATGCATTGGAGGATGTTTAGCAGCACCCTGGCCTCTACCCACTAAAAGCTAATAGTGGGAGGTAGCCAACATACCCAAAATATCCAAATCAGTAAAGTTACTTTTGAAAGTAAAAAATGTGTCTTTTATTTTACCGGAAAAACTAAATGGATTTTTTTTTGGCCAACTCAATATTTAGATTTCCTCTAATACTTCTCAGTGAAGTTTTAGCGTTTTCTCCACAGAAGTTTTGTGCCTCTTTTCTTAGATTTACTCATAGACAACTGTAACTTCTTAGGATTAAAATTTTCAACCAATAGGAAAGTAGACTGAAGAATTTTTTTAACCCTCACAGAGGATATGCTTACTGATTTTAGAGAGGTAAGGGGAGAGAGAGACAAACATCGATATGATTGGTCACCTCCTGTACACACCCCTACCGGGGATCAAACCTGCGACCTGGGTGTGTGTCCTGACTGGGGATGGGACCTCAGCCTTCAGTTGGAGGGGCCAAGGCTCCAACCAATGGACACCCTCGTGCCTCCCGCCCCCCACCAGGGCTGTAGACTGAAGAATGCACTGAACTCACACATACCTGTCACCTAGCTTCCTTTTATTTTCTTCATACACAGTTCTATCATCTCTCAGTAATGAGAGCTTTGTTTCCCTCTTTCCAGTGCGATACCCCATGTTATGCTCCCTAGGACAGCCAGTTGAACAGAAAGAGGAATAGCAGACACCCCGCCTTCCTGATTTCAAAGGGAAAAACCTCAGTGGTTTACTTTACATTACCATGTTGCTGTGTTCTTTTTTAATCTGTCTTCCAGCAGATTAAATTTCCATGCAGATTTAAATAGCTGAGACTTTTTAAAAAATGATAAATAAATGTTAAATTTCCTTACCTGCATGTTCTGCTTTGTTGAGATGATCATGTGTCTCCTCCATCCATTAATGTGACAGATTATACTCATTTTTAGATTATAAATCAATCATGCATTTCTGGTGTAAAACCACCTAGGTTGCAGGATGGCCAGAGCTTCAAAGAGCTAGTCATGGTGAAACGTCGGGGAGGGGGAAATCTGTTCTCGCAGAAACTCTCCCAAGGGACCGAAGTGTCTCCTAATTCATTTTACATGGACACCAAAACCTGGAAAGGATGGTTTAAATGGTTTGAATCAATTGATTCAAATTATTATTGAAACAAAATATTAACAAGCTGATTTTTGCAATGTGTAGAAGGTGATATATCTTACCTGGGTAACTATAGGAAGCTCCTCCCACCACTTTTTCTTATCTCAGTCCATTGTTTGCTTCAAATGAGTTATTTTAAAATGTAATTACATTATTTATCTATTCAGTTCCTTGAGACTCTCCTCTAAAAATTTTTGAGACTATTTTAATGAACGAAGTCATTATATATTGTGTTGTTTGTATGTGGACATTTTCCATAAAGTGCTTTTCTGTTTTTCTTTTGGAAATTAAGAGGACACCTGGCGGCTATCCTTCTCTCACATTGAAAAGGACATTTTGAAAAATCATGGACAATCTAAAACATGCTGTGAAACGAATGGAGTGAGATGTTGCAGGTAACTCCTTATTTTGTTCAATGAGGGCTTATGTATGGAATGTTTTTTTTAATTGACTCCATAATTCGGACCTAAAGATGATCGTGGCTGGGTGACTCCTGGGGTGAGTTCACAGCTGGACCGACATGGAGTATTATCTAAAGGGTGCACGTGAAACCAGGGAAGCCAGCTCCAACGGACCTAGGGAGAGTGTTGTTAGAAGTCAAGGCCAGGGACCATAGTCCTGAACTTGGATCAGATGGATGTATATAGAGGACAGAAGAAGAAGGTGTGAACACCAGCCATGAGTAGCCATGACAGCTGGTTGTGTCTCAGTATTCTGGTTGCTTCAACGTAATGAATGTTAATGTCATGTAACAGGAGGGCAGCAGAGGTTCACTCTTGTGGATCCTGGTGCTTGCGTTGAGGTGGTTTGACTACACTGAAGGCCAGGACTGACTGGCTAAATTTGAAACAACACTGAGAGACAGTCAGTTATTTTTCTTGGTAGCATACACACCATAAAGAAGGGAGAGTGAAAGGGAATTGTTCATTTGAGTTTCTCAGGTTGCCCAGTATAATGGTCACAAAAGTTAAAAGGCCAGAGCATTTTGCTAAGTGAAGTAAGCCAGGCAGTGAAAGACAAATACCGTATGATCTCACCCATAAGTGGGACCTAATCAAAAAAACAAGCAAGCAAAATATAACCAGAGACATTGAAATAAAGAACAGACTGACAGTGACCAGAGGGGAGGAGGGAGGGGATAGTGGGGGGAAAATAGGGGAGGGGTCATCAAGGAACATGTACAAAGGACACACGGACAAAGCCAAAGGGGGGTAGATCTAGGGTGGGAGGTGGGGGATGGGAGAGGTGGGGGATGGGCGAGGGGAAATGGAGACAACTGTACTTGAACAACAATTAAAATATTGCTAATAAATAAATATAATTTAAATACCTTGTTAAAAATGTTGTAATAATCAATACACTATTTTTTTATTTAAAAATAAAAAGGTCAGAGCAAGAATGTCCAACAAGCAGGCACAGGAGGCTCTTCAAGGCCCCGCGTGCAGGCCTTGGAGCCAGCAGTGAGAAAGATGTTTGCTGATGTGCTTACATATTTTTGAAAACACTAAATTTTGCCAATTACTAAATACCTGCCTGGATGGGTAATGTAAATATTTGTGACCTAACAAAGCAAAATCCTTGGCTGAATAATTCAAATATCTGCCAGTTTCACAGTTGAATTAATTCTGATTCAATAAAATATTTAAGTTAGGAATGGGGAAGAGGAAAGAAAAAAATATGTTTGAGAAACTTTGAAGTATATAATGGAAAAAAATAGGTTTTAGATAAAGTAACTCTAATTATTTCTATATTTTTTCATTTTTTGTGTCTTTATATGTATTATACTATCTGCATTGTTTCTTGTATCTTCCTGGAAGATGCTTAAAGCTCTTCGTGGAATGAAGGACATTGTAAATAAGTAAAAGTCAATGGTTTTCTTTTTTTATTCAACAGGAAAGATTGTTTAAAACTAATGAAGTATCTTTTAGAACAATTGAAAAAGAAGCATGAAAAACGAAGGGAACTGAAGAAATTCTGTTCTTACCACGTGAAAACTGCCTTCTTTCACACTTGCACCGAGTACCCAGATGACAGCCAGTGGCAGCCCGGGGACGTGGATCTCTGCTTTGATCGGTGTCTGGAGGCGTTCCTTCAGCACCTCAGGGAGGAGCATCTTGACAATTTTTTTATTCCTGGAGTCAATCTGTTCTCTCAACACGAAGTTGACAAAATAAGTAAAGAATTTCTGTTAAAGGAAATTGAATATGAAAGAAACAATGGATTTCCAGTTTTTAAAGAATCTTGAAATTCTATTTTTAAAAAGAGTGAAGAATTAGAGTGACTTTATAATATATTGGAATGTTTGAAGTTTGTCACAGCAATGATTGATGAAAATGAATGTAAACAAGTATTTAACTCCATTTGTCTTAATAAATTCTAGTATAAAAGGCTTGATTATTTTGGGGAAGAAATTAGTCAAGGAATACAAAGCAAAAAAAAGTATTTAAAATCCAAAAGCTTTACCAGGTTGGAATGAAAAGGACAAAATACTTATCACCTTAATTAAAGTCATCAAGCACTTATTGAACGAACACCACTTTTTTTTATACCACCTTTCTCCTGGCACAAATGTGTGGAAGGTTGCAGAAGACAATATTAGAGATGATCACAGTCTCCATTAGACTGGTGGGCTTTGTTCAACATATGAATATATTTGGAAATGGTGTCCTGTCCTCAGCGTTAAGATAGGTAAGATTGAAATGAAGAAATAAGTTCTACATTTTCTTTACATGTCTCAGGAAATTCGTACTCTTACAAGAAAATACTAAGTTAATACATGCAAGTAAATATAAAAGATGTATTTTTTTGGTAACACTTTTATATATGTTTCTGAAAAGGTGATACATACCCATGGCATAAACCGAAACAGGTGTGGAATAAAATATCACCCTTTCTTCTCTGTGCCCAGACAGCGTTTAACCTAGAGGCTGTTGCTGTTTGCTTACTAAACCGAAAGGTGGCAGATTGGAGTCCTGGTCAGGACTTTGGCCTTGGTTGCAGGCTCCATCCACCACCCGAGCTCCTACAAGAGGCAACTGATCAATGTTTCTCTCATCCATGTTTCTCTCCCTCCCTTCCCCTCTCTAAAATCAATGTGGATGTCCACAGGTGAGGGTTTAAAAGAATTATTTGTGGAGATTTCATTATTTTGGTCTAGTGCGTAGGTACCTCCCTCTGGAGGGGATTTATTTGCATTTGCCAGGCTTCTGGGGGACATTAGCAGTCAGCAAAAGAAGCTCCTCAAATGAGGATTACTTCCGGCGGCTCCTTGGACCACTGAGGCAGTATGAGCCTGGGCTGCACATCTGTAACGATAGAACTGCCTCATTCTTTCTGGTGTTTGCATTTTATTCCACTGCAACATTCGGATTGCTATTATTTTCTAGAGATTTTATTTAGGTATCAAAGGGACAATGGCTTGATTTAATGCTGTTTTTCCGTTTTGATACCAGTTACACTAGCTTTACAAACTGAGCTTTGAAAAACTCACCTTTTTTAATGTTCTGGTATGCAGGACTTGCTAGCTTGGTGAAGGTGTCCGATTACCTTTCATGTTTCTTCTCCTGTTTTGTCTATTCAGGTTAATGACCTGAGTTAATTTGAGTAAGCTGGGAAAATATAGTCAAGCTTTTGAATTCCTACTTGCTAAAATAATGTTAAGTACACTGGTCTTAAAATTTTAGGCCCCTATATTTCTAAGGTAGTAGACTGGGGACAGCTGATCTCCCAGCCACTCAAAGTTTGCCAGACATTTGTCTATTTGGTGGGTCTTACTTAAGAGCCAGGTGTGGATTTTCACTGAGCCCTGTATTTTTAATTAATTAATTTATGCTTTTACCTTTATTTCCTTTGTTTTCTTATTAATCTCATTAATGTAATACCAGGAAACTGCTACTGCGGGAATAATGTAAGATGAGATGCTGAAGACCTAATTATATACAAATAAAAGTACCTGTATGAGCACTAAATGTTAACACAAGCAGCTGTCATATATGGAACGAACACAGGACACTGTACACGAAGCTGTAAGGGAAAGTTGGGGAGTATTATCAGTCAAAGGAGTTTTCATGCAAATGAATTTCTTTCCTAGGATTTATTTTAGCATGGAGCTGTGGGCTAAAATGTAAGAAACAGACAGCTGTTGTTTATTTTGTTCCCACGAAACTTTTACTGTGCCATTTCAAAGTAGGGGAAGTATGATCACTTAAGGAAGGAACCCCCAAATGAAATACCCTTCAGTAAATACAGAATTAAAGGGCTGTGCATAAAGACATAGAGACCAGCTTATCTTTTTATCATAGACAAATCTTTATTTATTAAGTCTTTTTCATTGTCATGACAGTCTGCAAACAACCTTTAACCCTTTACAGATTTACCTTAATACAGCAACATTACAGGAGACAACATTTAGTTATATTTTTTTTAAATAAAAATAGTAAAAGGTGAAAAAAGCTTAATGGTACATTCCTTAATATCCATGAAAAAAAATTTTAAGTTAAATACTTTTGATTTTTATTAAAGAAAGTATAACATCTTCAATTCTACATTTTAAAACACTGTTGTGTTAAGAACTAACTAGTCAGGTCTTTTTGAACATGGCCAGCACATCTCCACACTTCCACACAGTTTAGTGTATCTCCAAAAAACTTGAATTCTGAAAAATAAGTAGTAAAAAACAAACTGCTGTTGCCAAATCTTTTAAAACACTTTTAATTGTGATGAAATACATAACAAAACTTAACCATCCTAACCATTTTTAAGTAATGATTCAATAATGTTAAAGTGTTAGGTATATTCATTGTTCTACAACCCATCTCCAGAATTTTCTTTTCATTTTCAGTGAATTTATTGGGATGACACTGGTTAACACAATTACCCAGAACTTTTTCATCTTGCAAAACTGAACCCCTATACCCAGTAAACATTTCCCCATCTCTCTCGTCCAACTAGCTCCCGGCAACCACCATTCTACTTGGTCACTCGTTATCGCCTACCCTGGACCCATGTAAGTGGCATCACACAGCACGTGTCCTCACTTAGCATAATATCCTTTCACATAATGTCCTCAGGGGCCATCCATTCTGTGGCATGTATCAGAATTTCCTGTTACACACCACTTTGTGTATCCGTTCATTCACAGTGGGGCTGCCGCCACCTTTTGCCTATTGTGAATAAGGCCGCTATATGCACATGGGTGTACAAATACCTCTGAGGGAGCCTGCTTTCCATTCTTTTGGATGTATTCCCAGAAGGAGGTTTGCTGGGTTGTAGTTTTAATTTTTGAGGAACTGCCACATTTTGGATAGGGGATGCACCGTTTTACCTTCCCACCAACAGTGCACAAGGGTTCCTGCTTCTCCACATCCTCACCAACGCTGATACATCCCCAATGGGTGTGAAGTAATTTTATTGTGGTTTGGATTTGCATTTCCCCAGTGATTAAACTGAGCACCTTTGCATATGTTTCTTGGCCATTCATACAGGGTCAGGCAAATGTAGGCAAAAGTATGGGAAATATTACAATAATTAATACATACTAATACAAAAATAAGCTGTTTCCTGTACTCACAACTGTAGACCTACTTTTGCCCCGTCCTGTGTATCTTTGGAGAAATGTCTGTTCAAGTCTTTTGCTCATTTTTAATCAGGTTGTTTGTTTCTGTTCAGTTTTAGGAGTTCTCTATATTGTGAATATAAATTCCTAACCAGAAATATGATTTACAAAAATATTTTCTCCGTAGTTTATTCATAAGGTGCCCTACTGGACATTTGGATAATAGTCTTTTCCTACTACAAATAATGCTATAATAAATCTTCACTTGTACATGCAAACATTTTTATAGAATATATTCTTAGAAGGGGAATTGCTGCATCAAAAGGTGCATGTGTTTTAATTGATACATTACCAAGCTGCTCAGGTCATGACAGTTCATACCTTGACCAACTCCATTACACTGTTGATCTTTCTGTATAACCTAAAGTTTATTTTCTTAACTCTGAATATAATAACTGGAAGTTAGGTAACTTTAGGTAAAGAATAACACCTAATAATTCATTACATTAATAACTCCTAGAGATAATGCTGACTGCAGTAAACATACTAACAGTCAGTTAAGGAAAACAGGCATTTGAAAGACCATATATTAATCAAATGTTACCTCTTATAAGTAGGCTGGTACCACTTTTCGACACAGACATTAATAATAAAATTTCTTGGGTTTTCCTTGGGGTCTTCCCAATTTTTTTTCCACTTCTTTTTTCAGTTTATTTGCCTTATATCTCTCAGCCATTGACACAAGCTCCTCTGGGATACTCTGAAACCATCAGATGTGTTTTTAGGATGGAGATTATTCTTTTAGTATAGCAGCTTTTTCCACGACATACTAAAATACCTCCAAACCACTTCAATCAGAGAATATCCAGAACAGATTACATGACATTTTCCAACAGAATGAAATGCATCTCCCTGCATCTTAAACTCTGAATTTACCTTTAAGCTATAAAACCAGACTGATCTTAAAAACCCCCATCGCTGCACCGCCCCCCGTCTGTAGAGCCCCCAAGTGCTTCCCAGTGCCCTTAACTTGCCCGGGGCCACCTTCGGAATGTTCTCTCTCACCCCCAGGCAGATTATGTCCCCTTGCTGGGACACCATCCCATTCTGCAGCTCTCCTACGCCACCGGTTTCTTCCTCAGCAGGGTGTGCAGTGAGGCTCAGCCCCATTAGACTAGGTTCCCCAATTATATGAAAGTATAGCTCCTCATCTTTGGGACAGTCCTTATAACATGTTTACTTGTTTAATATCTATCTTTCCTGGTAAGCAATAAGCCCCAGCACTCAGAATAAGTGAAATTATATGAATATTAGAAAAGTGATATGAGGTAGAGTTCTGAGTTTTATATTCTCACCTGATTTGCTCTTTCCAGAATGTTAATTAATTCATTGGCAACCCTCCAATCATTTCTAGTGATAAGGGTAATTGAAACTCCAGTCCTCCTGTAAGCAGGGGGAGGTGGAGAAACTCATGTAATTTGACTTGTAATTAATATTCATTATTTAGTTAGCAAAATAGAATAATAAAAACAGCAGCAGCAAAACCTCAACTTTCTCACAAGCCCAAATATGTATTGTATGTCAGAATTTAGCATCATTTAAACAGCAATGTGGAATCCAAACACCTGCAGTTTAAAGGGCACATTACAAGGGTCGGTGCTAGCAGTGCTCTCGGTGAGAAACGACCCCCTTAAACATGCCAATTTCGATGAGTGACCACTGGGTACCCATCAGTTTTGTGACACTCTAGATATAAAGTAAAAAGTAGAACTGAAGAGCTACATGCAGCCCACACAGAAGGGTCTGGTTGAACCTGAAACAGGCCCATTGGGCAAAAATGAAATAGGAAAGCAGGTTCTGGAGTGGCTTAGACAATTTACAGGCAAGAGAACAAAAGTTTTCTAGGTAAAACATGGAGCCAAGGTTGGTTTTTTTTTTCTTTTTTTAAATCCTCACCAGAGGACATGCTTATTGATTTTAGATGGAGGGGGAGGGAGGGAGGGAAGGAGAGAAACAGCATCTGTTGCCCACGGAACATGCCCCAACTGGAGACTGAACCTGCATCCCTGGCATGTGCCCTGACCGGAATCAACCTGCAGCATTTGGGTTTATGAGATGATGCTCCAACCAACAGAGCCACACTGGTCAGGGCCAGAGTCGACGCCTTTCATGGGCAGGCTATGATTACTTACCCGGCTCTTCCAGTGCGCCCTACTCTGTGCACATACTCTTCGATGTTCCGGGGAAAGTCATAGTTATAGACATGTGTGACATCATGGACATCAAGACCTCGAGATGCCAGGTCAGTAGCAATCAGTATTCTCACTTTACCTAGAGAGTAAAGCCAAAGGCTTACAGACACATTCTTGCATAAGGGAATCTAAGACGTATCAGAAAGTATATCTGCCCCTAGTATCTGACCAGGTGAAGTATTACCACCATTAACATTAAAACACTTAAGGTAGTGAAGATGGGAAAGGGATATTTAGTTTTTCTTCTCAACTTCTGGCAACCTACAACACAACAGATACCATGGTTCAGCAAATGGTCCCTGAATCATCTGAGCCATGTTGTAAAGATCCATGCATCTCACGTAAACTAGGAAAAATATCCCCCATGGCAAATTGTTGCCTTGACACCCAGGTTTAAACATTAGCTCTTTGAAGTTTCCATAGTTCTGAGAGGCTGGTTAGTATTTACAGCTCTAACAGGTATAGTCTGAGGTCTGTAAACTGAGGGCAGATCTTAGAAATGGGTGCCGTGGAAAGGAGCTGTCACTCAGCCAATCGCCTGCATTGCACACTCTTCAAATGCAACAAATAGTAGTTACATAAATGTACCTGTTTTAAAGTCATCTAGTGCCTTCTCTCGATCGCTCTGTTCTCTGTTACCATGCAGAGACTCTACGGAGACATGTCGGAGAATCAGGTCACTGGATAAGTGATCGGCACTGGAGCAAACATAAGGTCAGTGATCTTAGGCGGTTATTCTAATGCCACCATCGGCTCACCATTTTACTTCTATTTGCAAAAGTCTGAAATAACCTACTGAAAGCCATACACACCTCCACCTGAAATAAGTGTACAAATCAAAAGAATGCTAAACAAATCAATTTGATGATTAAGGATATAAAGAAAAAATACCTACACAGCTTTTCTGCTGACAAACACTATGACTTTGTCTTTGGGAGACATGCTCTCCAGGAAAGTTTGGATATGAGATCGTTTCTCTTCTTCTGTGGTGACAATTATATTTTGCTTCACAGTGCTTACAGCCTGAAAGATTCAAAGATCATAGCACATCAACATTGAAGGGCAAATATCATAGTTTGGCTCAAAATAAATCTTTTTCCATCAGAGATTAATGTTTTAATAAACTGCTAACAGGAAATAGGCAGGTCCTCACAAAAATATCTACTCAAGGATGTGCAGGTCAGCCTTTCATGCTTTATCACTTATTCACCCATGAGAAGTTGGAACTCCTGAATGGTTGGCAGTGTGTTGAAAGTTGGTTACCAACGTAGGACAAGAAATAACCGTGCAGGGAGGCTAATCTTATGAAAAGTATCATGAATTTTGAATGTAGCCCTTACTATGAAAAAAGATGATTAGTTTATACACAAGTTTCCATTCAATGAATATACTGACAGTGCAATGCATTTTTTTGAGCCAAAGATAAAATAGATGTTAATAGCACTTAATGAAAGGAAAAACTCAAACATTTATTCTGTTTTTCATGAAATATAATGAAATGGGCCTAGGCAATGAGCCATTATTACTACTAGTGATTAAGTAAAAAGGGGCAATTTTCATTAATGACTAACTGAAAAAACAATTATAATTATTAAGTAAAAGGCCAGAAAACTTTATAATGGAAAAGAGACATAATGGAGATCTTTCATTATAAATTGTATAATTATTAACATTATTTGGACACACCAATCTACCTGAACTTCACAAAAACAGAACAGGCTTAAATATATGCACAGCTGTGTAGAATTGTTTTCAACCCGATTCACATGGGGTTAATAAAAATGAGATCTCTAGAAAATAGGAACAAGTACAGCATGTTTCATGGTATTCAAGGATTATTAAAATTGTAGGTATAATATATACTACAGTTATGTTTAAATTAACCTTTTAGACACATATACTGAAATGTTTATGGATAGAATCATTATGTATCTAGTATTTGCTCTACAATCAGGGAGTGGGCAGAGATTTGCCAAAACACCAAGTAATTACAATTTCCATAATTCAGTACAGATGCCACGTATCATAGACATGTACACCTGAAACCTATGTGATCTTACTAACCAATGTCACCCCAATAAGTTTAATAAATATAAGTAAATGTAATAACATATTAACCAATCAAATAAGGTTCTCCATTTGCATTGAAAAGGTATTTTTAACAATAGTAATAAAAAACAAACTTACAACCAGATCCAAAGTACCAACATATACAATCATTGGCTGTTTCAAATAAGACTGTGCAAGTCGACGGACCTCATATGGCCATGTTGCACTGGAAATAAAACAAGATACACAAACAGGAAGAATTTACTATGAAACAGCCATTACTAAATTTCTCCCATCCAAGTACTAACCAGGCCCCACCCTGCTTAGCTTCCGAGATTAGAGGAGATGGGGCGCCTTCAGGGTGGTATGGCTGCAGACCCATTACTAAGTTTCTCTAAGAATGCTGTGAACCGAATTGCTCATGAAAGACAGATGTAGTGCTTTTCAATAAGTACTTCAGAAAGAATTGCTCAACTTTAGTGAGGTTACTAAAGGAAACCTTTAAATATGTTTAATAAACAGGTTTATGAGCCAAAGGTGAAGGAGATTTAGACCTTAAACTCTAATCTTTGAAAAGGTAAAATGTATCCAAGTGTTAGATTTCTCTTGGCCTTTATAAAAAAAACCAAAAACCTGGTATTTTTCATATACTGTCAGCAGGCAAAACTGAGTGCTATGCCAAATAAGCACATTTTAAGTGTACTGATAAAAGGATATATAAATACAAATGTTTCTTAAACATCTATATTATGGAAGTAAACCACCTTTTATACTTTCACAGTTATTAGCTGGGGAGAAAGGAAACAAAATGAGGAAATTTAGTATGTTTCCTCAATTATATACCATTCTTTTTTACAATAATGACACAAAGAAGAAAATAGTTATGAATTACTCTGCATTTAAATAACAATCATTGCTTCCTCAATTTTACCTTCGGCAAAAAAGTATTCAGTAGTCAAATGTTTCCTTCTAAGAACAGGGGATCACTTATTCAAATGTGAGGAGACCCCACTGTGAAACTCTGTGTCCCCTTCAGAAAACCCCTCTCTGTTTTTATAGACTTCTGTCTGTAACTTAGGAAACCAACTGTTCTCCTGACAATGACACACTGAATTGCTATACTCAGTGATGACATGATACCTTTCACCTAAGGATCTCAAAATACTTTCAAAGAAATGCTCTCAAAATCCTGCAGGGAAATCAGCCAGAGACTGGATTCTAGTGCAATGATTCCTATGTTGCAGACTAGCAGTGGGGTACAGACCTACCTTGTCATGATAGTCTGCCTGTCTGGGCGCACATCCAATAAAATCTTCATTATCTGGGGTTCAAATCCCATATCCAGCATCTTGTCAGCTTCATCTAATACCTGCATTAAAAATGTTTGTGACTAGATAGATATGAGAGGTAGCTAATATGTATACTCTCCTTATAAATATGATACTAACAGCTAATTTTGTCTTATTTCCCCTATTCATAAGCTAATACTTTAATTTCTCCAGGAGAAAATAAGTGGTTTGTGGTTATAACATACATTGATTTGATTATTTTTAGGTGAGTTAGTATTTTCTAAATCTATTTAATGAAAAAAGTTTATATCTAAATATCCATGTGGATTTTGATTTTCTTTTGTACTTATCCACGTTTTCCAACATTTATAAAAACATTAAAATAAAATTATCTTAAAATCCTATTTTAACATATTAAAGGGAATGGGAAATATCCCTACAATATAAAAATATTATAAAATGGATAGCCATTCTAAAAGACTGTTTTAATAAGAGTTCAATTCTTCCAGTATCTCAGACCCCTACTCCATGATTACCAAGTAGGTTATACTTTTCAGGTTGACAAAGTTATTCATTTGCAGATCATTCAGTCTTCCAGGAGTTGCAATAATGATATCTACACCTTTTGTCAGATCTTGTATTTGTCCATTTCTATCTCCACCGCCATATATACAAACGCTTAAAAAAAACATAGAGGTTCATGTTCAGGCAAGGAATATCCAAACATTCAAAATCCCAACCAACCTAAGTATCTAGGGTATAAAATAAAATAAAAAAGTATATAAATTTAAAGAAAGGATCAGATGCCTTTGGCACTATTTGCCCTTTCTGAGAACTATCAATATCCGCCACTGCGGTGGCGTGTCTGTCTTGAAGAGCTGTGTCTATCATTGTTACTGACCCCACCACCCTGGCTACAGTTGGTCTGGGTCAGGGATAATAACTGACCCGTGCTCAGCCAATCGGGTTCTCAAAATGTGGGAAAAATAATGAGAGAATGTGTAAAGCTACAAATGATTAAGATGCTGATGCAGGAATAGCCAAAGAAATGACTTACTTTTTAAGACCTTTATACGAATACTTAGAACATTCAGCTTGCACTTGGAGAGCTAATTCTCGAGTGGGTGTAAGGACTAACATGCCGGGTCTATTCCTTTTGTCTCTAGCTCTTTGGAGAGAAAACAGAATAGTAAAGTACCTCCCTCAGATACATGGAACATGCATTCAGTACTATCAAAATTTGTAGCTATGAGTGTCAAAATCACGTACATTCACCATAAAAAGTGGAGAAATATGGAAAGACATTCAAACAAAGAAACAAACAGACAGACAATCCAAGGGCCCAGATAGAATCCTTTTCATTTAACGTGGCCAATGCTTTTCTGTGTCAAACATTCTCTAACATAGTCATATTGGACATGATAATTTAAACAAATTCTTTCCATTGCTTCATTGCTCCCAAAAACTGTTTTTTTTTCCTTTCTTTTATTGGTTCCAGAGAGAGGGGAAGGGAGGGAGAAAGAAAGGGAGAGCAGCATCAAAGTGAGGGAGAAACACCCGTCAGTTGGTTGTTTCTTGCATGTATCCCACCGGGGACTGAATGCACAGCCCCCGAATGTGCCCTGACTGGGAGCCCAACCAGCAACCTTTCCGTTTGCCAGATGATGCCCCACCTACTGAGCACACTGGTCACAGACTTCCCAAAAATGTTTTTGTAAATTTATACCTTTCCCGGCACAGTACAAGTGTATTTTCCTAAGACTGGGCATTACCTTTGTACCAATGCAACACACAAGGAAACTGGAATTGAATTTTTGGTATCCAGATCTATTAACCCCTTTAGAGAACTCAGCTGTAGAAATTCTTACACTGGTTGAGAGTCAAGGTGGATAAGTCCAGGCATTAAGTAGGACAGTGTCTTCCCTGTTCCGGTTTGGGCCACTCCTATAAGATCTATTCCTTGTAGAACTATCGGCCATGCCTGTGACTGAAACAGAATGATAAATAGTAAACTAAAAAGTCCTTTCTTTGTGCCAGGTGTCCCTCCTGTCCCAGCCCCAAACTTTTCTCCACAAACACTTTGTTTGCTGGGAACTGGTGGTGCAGGAAATGCTGGGGAAGTGCTCCCTGGTGATTTAATTTCCAACAGGCATTGTTTAGGGGGTAAACCATTAGTGAAATATTAGAATTAAAGAATTATTCAGCATACCTGAATTGGTGTTGGCTTTTGAAAACCTGCCTTTTTAATGTTTTCCATAACTTCAGGATAACATTCAAAAACATCCTCGAATGTACAAGTAGGATTGGGGATAGGACGTTTCTCACCATCTTTCAAGTCATCACACACTATGTTGTAATTTTCCTTCCTTTAATTAAGGGAAAACAGCACGGATATTATTGGCCTTGGTCACTTTTATTTCCCAAGCAAGAAATTTTCCAGCATTAGTTCAGGTCGTATCTAGAAATTCAACTACAACTGATTAAAACCAGACTGTTAGTAAGTTAAAGTATAATCACTAAGAAATAGAAGTCAGCCCATCTTTTTCTTATCAGAAAAGTCTCAGAAAGAAGGAAAAAATTACATTTCATATGTGAACGGGCCAATGAAAGTTTCATGGAAAGGCTAAGAATAGAGCCTGAAAATTATATGCTGCATGATTCAAAATCAGATTTGGTGAACACCTGAGGGCCTACAATATTCCACACATATTTATTTTAACCTCAACAATCCTGTGAAGTGGGAATTATTCTCATTTGGTAGGTGAATATTAGGTACTTGTCCAAGGTCTGAGCCCTATCCCAAACCCGGGATAACTATTTTTTTCTGCCATACTATCGTAGTTTTATAGCAGACATTAACTTTAAAAATGTTGCCATCAAGACCTTTAATTCCAGATAATAAGTATTGAAGAGTAAGATATTATTCTACTATTCGGATAACAGATCAATTTATTATGATTTCCAACAGCTGTAGAAATACTCTCTAAAATTGCTACTCAATGCATCAGGCATTAACCCCATGTCTTTTTAATTTAAAATTTTAAATTAAAAATTCAGTTCCTTAGTTATACTAGCCATATTTTAGGGGTTCAAGAACTACATATGGACAAGTAATACTCTGTCAGACACAAACATGGCCCATTTTCCATCGATGCAGAAAGTTTCACTGGATGGCAATACCCATATATTACCAAATAGGATGCAACCAAGTTTTCATTGGAATATAAAGTGTGTAGACTCCAAATGCAATCATTTCCAATCTTTGTCCAATGAGTTAATTCAGTCACACAACTATACAAATACTCACTTAAAGAAGTAATAAAACAACCCACCTCCAAAGGTCTACTTGTGCTTGTGACATTGACCTTGTTGTTTCCGACTCCACATAAAAGTTTTTCTTAATTGGGGGTAAATCTGGGACAAAGATGAAATTCAAACTTTGATAAATAATGACAACTTACATTTCACTGACATGTATTCAAAATAAGAGGAATCACACAAAATACATACCAGGTTTGCCTCGCATCCACACAGTTTTAGACAGTTGTTGCGCAATTCGCCAGTCAGGCCTAGGCCAGAATCTACATCTTCCATCTTGAGTTGCCTTTTAATTACATTTTTCACACAAGCAAGAAATCTTTAATTATAAAATTAAGTATAAAAGCAAAAAAAACAAAACAAGCTTTACAAGACACGGTATCACAACTGATGAGTCTTCTCTCAAACACAGTGAACTGATATTATCTTTCCTTTGAAGGTCCATCCCATTATTGTTTAGGAATAAAATATTTATCCTTATTCTACTCTAAGAAGCTACTATATCTTTTCTTCATAAATGCCTACTGTACCTCCTCCAAACTTAAATCCTGTCTCTGGCCACCCATCCCAAATCTCCACAACACCCATCTTGTCGAGGTGGCACTGGAAACTTCACGTGAAGACGGGCTGGCTGCCAGAGTGGAATTAGTCATTGCTAACATTTGTCGTGTATTACTGCATTGGTGTTTTAATTTTGAGTAAATGATGCTGTGCTGCTGCCTCTTTCCGATAGCCAAGTTCAATGCTCAAACTTCCTCTGAAATGCAGTGACTGGAACGTGGAATATTTTATTCCATATATAATTCCAAGTAAGAATTTCATCTAAAGTTCAACAAATGTTAAAGACCTATTTCTTCTCAAGAACTGCCTGCCCATTAAACGTTTTTCCCTTTTATTTTGCCCTTGTCAGTCAGGGTGGCCCAGGGTACACTGGTGCTCAATCGCAGCAACAGTGCTAACGACTCAGGGTCGCACGCTCATGCCCTTCGATTCTCCCTCGGGCCTCGTTTTGTGTTTTATTAAATTGTTGCAGTAACCTATCTGAAATAAGGCAAGGTATAGGTAAGTTTAATATTTTAACTTCCCATTTATAGCACAAGTCACAACGCAGACAACATAGAAAGAAACATGTCCTAGGAACCATAGCTTCGCAAATTTTACTATCATTTTTCATATACATCTCATTACTAAAAGTACTACGTTTTATAGAGAATAAAAATCTCAAGAGAAACGCCCACACCAACTCTGGCTGGTACGGCCCAGTGGATTGAGTGCTGGCCTGCGAACCAAAAAGTTGCTGGTTCGATTCTCAGTCAGGATACATGCCTGGGTTGCAGGCTGGGTCTCCAGGTGGGGGTATGCAAGACGCAACCACACACTGGCGTTTCCCTCCCTCTCTTTCTCTCTCCCTTCCCCCCTCCCTAAAAAGACATATATTTAAATTTTTAAAAAATTGGCTTAAAAATAAAAAGAAACACCAACACCACATGTAAATGTTAGAATACAGCACAAACCTGCCCACTTTTTTCCCTCCCATTTCAGAGCATCTTCTCGAATTTGATCCCAATCAATTAGTAGTGGCTGATCTTCTGTAACAACGCTCTCATCTGCCCTTACATCTCTTCGAGCAGAAGGTTGGGATGCAACAACATCTGTTAAAATATTTTTACCTAATTAGTTTCCAACAAATCTTATTAGTACAAAATCCCCAAAACCATTTTACTGCTTTGTGTTTTAAGAACCAGACAGTGATGCCTGCAATGTAAAACACAGGGTTTTGGTGCTACAGAACCATGGCAATTCTGGTCATGGTTCCTGTCATCGGTTACCGGCTTCGGATTCATGAAGTGGGGAAAATGTAGCTTATTGGAGAAGCTAAGTAGCGTGAGAGCCCGGTGTCTACTAAATCACATAAATCACTTAATCTTTACAATAATCCCACAAGGAGTACGTTACCCCAGGTTAACAGATGAGGGAATGGGGTCTCACAGGGGTTCCCCCAAGAAACACTAAGAGGCAATGCTGCCACTTGAACCCAAGACTCCGTTCTTTTCACTTGCTTATTGCTTCTGAAAATGGTTCAATAAGCTTTTTCTTTAGTTCAAGCAGATGTGAGATTTCTGAAATACCAAATAATGAGGCAGCCTTCAAAGTCAGTCACATTCCAGGGAAGGGACATGGAAACAGGAGGCCGGGACTAACTCTTGCTCTATCATTCGTAAGAAGAATGTTTTTTAAAAAAGTTAGTGGGGTTTTTTTCACTCATCTATTGGCTAAAATAAAACTGAAAGGCTTAACCAAGGAAATTAAGTGTTTTTATTTGAGGAAAAAGCATCCTAGAATTCCACAGAAAAAAATTCTATAACAGACTAGATTTAATAATGGCAACCTAAAGCTTTATTATAAAGAAAAACATCAGGTATAATATGGCTTATAAAATGTAATGAAATTTTAAAAAATGTTACAGGGCTTTAGTGGGCAAAAACTACTTACCAACTCTGGGTTGTGAGTTATAATTCTGTTGTTTTTTAACAAGATTGTCTATCACTGCTTTTGCTTTTTTCTGCATTGCCTTGCTACCAAAAATTTTGATTTCGGCTTCAGGACACCCTTTTATTACCTATACACAAGGGAAAAAATTGGTGATTGAAGTCTCCTTGCCACCTGCCCCCCCCCAACAATCACTCAACTTGTAATAACATAAAAGTATAAAATAAATATAGTACTGCCATCAATGAGTGCCTGAGATATTATGTAAGGCTTCTGCACAGGAAAAGGTCACAAACACACGTAATTCGTGTTCTGGAAAGATGGCTCCGGCCACGGCTCTTTGGCCAGTGGAGAATGGTTAGAGGAGGACCATTGGAAGCAGGGTGCTTCAGTTAGGGGGAATGCTCCGAGCGATGCGATTTCCTTTGAGAAATACGGGCGAGGACTCAATATGGAAAGGACTCAACAATGATGGCCTCGCTGTGGGATAATGAGACGTTAGTAATCTGTGCTTGGGAACTCGGGTGCGTACTGAGACTGGGAAACAGGAACAGCTCCGGGTTTGAGGAATGGGGGTCAGGAAGGGCATGACAAATAGTCCCCAGCGACCCCATTCTTCAGCGAAGATTACCTCTAAAGGTTTTTACCTTTGTGAGTCAAACAAAACAAAACAAAACAAAACAAAACTCGAGACCTGAAATGGCCCACAGCTCAGGTGAATTCTTGAAAAGAATGGTGGAACGAAGAGCTGTGGCAACTTACCTACGTTACCACAGCATGTTTGCAACTGAGCAGAACTAGAGATTGGAATGAACTATGACCTTTTTGGATTTAAGAACACAGATCACCTACCTGTATTTTGGTGTTTGTTGTACTTTGGATGTCTTTTATTTTTGACCCACCACGACCTGTTTTTAAAAATAAAGATATTTTTTAAAAGCAATTTGACTACCATACCTATGACTATTAAATAACAACACTTCCCTAAAAATCCCTTCAACTTGAAGTAGTAATATCAACTAGCAAGTCGATGACTACTTTCCAGATTCATGCATTCAAGTTTAAGACATAGTCCCATTATCTTTTGCATGCCAAATTGGTTTGTAATGAAAAGTATATGGATTTATCAAATTTTGAAAATTTGTGCCTAGAAATGAAAGTTATTACTGTGTTTTTAGCCTATTTATTTTCTGGCTACAAATTTAATAAAGGTGCTATTTATTCTTTGGTTTAAAAAAAGCAAGTTGAAATCACTAAGGGGGATTTACCTACTTTCCTCAAAGAACTGCCTGTAGTTCTTTCCTAAGTCATCCAAACAAAGGTTCCTAGGGTCCAATGATCTCTTTCAGTATGGAAAAAGGGAAGCAAGCTTTTTCTACCCCAAATTTTGGTAGATGGTAAGAGGCTCCTTTTCTGGAGGTAGGTACTAAGGATTCATTAGCAGCCCCAGCAAACGAATTAGATCCAAAGTGTTGGCAAGGATGTGGAGAAATCAGAACCCTGCACCTAACGACTCAACAACAAAAAATCCCATTAAAAATGGTCGAAGGTCTTGAATAGACATTTCTCTAAAGAAGACATACAAATGTCCAATAGGCATATGTGATAAGATACTGAAATCATTAGGGAAATGCAAATATCAAAACCACAATAAGAAATCTCCTTGTAGCTGTTCTAATGGCATCAAGAAGATAAGTGTTCAGGAGGATGTGGAGGAAAGGGGAACCCTTGTGCACCTGACAGGGATGTAAAGTGGTACAGCCACAATGGCAAACAGCACAGAGTTTCCTTAGAAAATTAAAAATGGAATTACACTACACTCCAGCAGTCCCACTTCTGAGTATTTACGCAAAAGTATTGAAATCAGGATCTCAAAATGCTATCTGCACTCTCGTGTTCATTTCAGTATTATTCACAACAGAGGCAGAAACAACCTAAATATCTGTCAACAGATGACTGGATGCAGAAAACATGGCATCAACATACTACCATGCCAGTGGTAGTTTTCAGCCTGGTTACCATTTGTGACAATAGGAATGAACCTCGAGGACATTATGCTGAGTGAAATAAGCCAATCATGAAAAAACGAAGTGCGTGACTCCACTTCCATGATGTGTCTGATGTAATCAAACTTGGAAAAACAAAGTAAAATGGTGGTTGCCAAGGATGGGGGATGGGAGAGGAGAGAACTGGAGAGTTATTAATGGGTTCAATCATACAAGATGAAAACATTTTAGAGACCTATACAACAGTATTCTTATAGTTATCAGTACTGTACTACACATTTAAAATAGTTTTGTAAGTTAAAGTTGTATTTATTTTTAAAAATTGGATCCAGAATCAACATCAAGTGGATGCTCTCTAGCACAGTGCTTGCATTTTGCAGGTGCTCCACAACTGCTGAGAGCTTAAGTGATTTTTTAAAAGTTTTTAAATTGATCTATTTTTTATTTTTTAAAAGGATTTATTTATTTATTTATAGAGGGAGGGGAAGAAAGGGAGATAAACATCGATGTATGAGGATGCATGAGAGGAACATAGATTGGCTGCTTCCCACAGGCCCCCAACCCGGGACCCGGCCTGCAACCCAGGTGTATGCCCTGACCAGGAATTGAACCAGTGACCTTTCAGTTTGCAGGCCAGTGCTCAATCCACTGGGCCACACCAGCCATGGATTAAGTGATTTTTACTGCAAACTTAGTGGCTTTCATTTACAGAGCATCATTCTTCAGATCTTTGAGCCTGACTCATCTTGATGGGTCGATTAATCTCTGGCTGGTCAAGCAATCACTCTTACATTGTTCTATTTCCTAGCAGCCTACAAAATCTGTTCTTTTTCTTTTTTTTCCAAAACAGGTTAAAAGTGGGGAGGGTAAAACAAAATATCAGCTCCCAAACCTTATGGTAAAATGTTGAAATTCATCATCAGATTTAATAAATGGGACACATCTAAATTCCGATCATTTCTCTTTCTCTTTTTTAAGATTTTATTTATTTATTTTTAGAGAGGGGGAAGGGAGGGGAAAAGAGAAAGAGAGAAACATCAGTGTGTAGCTGTCTCTCCCAGTGCCCCCTACTGGGAACCAGGCCTGCAACCCAGGCATGTGACCTGACTGGTAATTGAACCAGCGACCCTTTGGTTAGCAGGCAGGACTCAATCCACTGAGCCACACCAGCCAGGGCTAAACTGCAATCATTTCTAAATGCTTTTCAAAAATGAATTTAGACTTAAGATATACTAAGAAAAAGACCCTGTCTTTCAGCAGACAAATTCATATTTAGCTTTGGCCAGCGTGGCTAGTATATTGTTTGTGCCCAGACCTGCACACTGTAAGGTTGTGGGTTACTCCCTGGCCAGGGCAGGTGCTGCCAACAAATGAGGCAACCAACAGATGTTTCTCTCTCACATCGTTCTCTTTCTTTCCCTCTGTCTCCCTTCCTCTCTCTCTCTCTCAAAAGCAATAAAAAAATGTCCTAGGGTGAGCATTAAAAAATATTTAAGTTAAACTATGTGCAAGATACAGCCACTTCTCTAAGCAGCCTTTTAATATCCTCTACCTTCTTATCTTTGGCTAATGGCTCTATTCGGTGCTCAGAAAGCTTGATTTCAGCGCTGTTTTTTAGTTCATTCTGTGGTAACCCTGATCTTTTATTCCAAAGATTTTCTAAAAGTTTGCTCTCCCCAAACATTGTCTCCGTAAACAAAAAAATTGTGCATTAAATGACATCATTCTAATACCATGAAATACTAAAAAATGTCACAGGGAGGCACCTGAATGTTATTAGGTGGCAGCTGACTGGAGGCAAGGAGAAGACAGAAGGGGATGCCCTTGCTCAGGCTTCACCCCTAGCCCCACTCATTTTCCAATCTTGGTCCTGCCCTCGCACACCCATCCTCTAACTCTCACCGATCACGACGCCGACCCAATCATTCTTCAATCCAAAGCAGAGCGGCGGTTCCTCGGAATCATCGGCCACAGGCTGCTGGAGGTTGGAGGGGTCCCTCCAGTCGCTGTCTCTGCCGCCCCTACGGCCCCCTCGACCTCTTCGATTCCGCTCTTCCTCTGGCCTCCTTTCCGGACCCTGGGGCACTGCCGAGGTCGGCCGAGAAGCAACGACCCAGGAGAAGGCGTTGGCGCCCACTTCTTGCCTGGCCATGGTACCTCGAAGAAGATTCGGCGAGTCCGACGACGTTCCCGCACTAGCCCACGGTACTGCCGGGGGCTATTCTCCGGGAGTGTTCGCGCAGCCGCTACCGGAGGAGCCCGCGCGTGGCTCGTCCCGCACGTGCGCCGACCCTCCCTGGCCTCACGTCCATTGGTGGACGGGAAGCTGTGGGCAGACCTTTACCATCGGACCAATCCACTCTCGTAATCGAGTGAGGTCCGAGTCAGGGCGCCTACCTCCGTTTCTTTTCAGGCTTGGGGCTGCCCTGATGCTCTCTGCGCTTTTCTCTACTAAACTCCGGAAGTGTTTGTGACCTTGACTCCCAAACACCCATCACTTTTACGATGTGACCCAATACACAGGTAAAACATTTGAAACAAAAGGTTCAAATGTTTTGAACCTTTGAACCTTCAAATGTTTTGAACATTCAAAACAGCATTTATCATTGCTGTGTGAGCAGCGCTTTGATGTATTTAAGCCTATATTAGTTTTCAAAATGTTGGTCATAATCGACAGATTTAATATCCAACAGTTTAAAAATCTAGAGCCTGAGAGCTATGGCTTCAACACTTGACCTGAATGTTTGGTGTGGTTTTAGAGCTAAGGGAATAAACAATAAACGCTGGAGGGATTCCCATAATTGCAGCCCGGCTCGGTGGCTGGACATATTATTCCAGGCAGGCAAGCCAGCTGGGGGTGCCCCTGCTTTGATTAGGGTCTTCAAATTGTCTCAACACATCTCATATCAATCATCCATCAAACGTTGTAGACATCTATTATGATGCTAGGAACTGTGATCTATGCCCAGGATTAAACAGAAAAAAATACTAGACCTGGTCCATCTTGGGTTGATGGATCAACTCACAAGAAATTAACTACAACTCTCGACGAATCATCTCTGGACAAATAGGATTACAGGGCCATTGGAGCACTCAGGAAATAGATAAAGAGGTAAATGTATATGCATTTAATATCTATTCTCTAATCTTTAGTACAGAATGTATAGTATTGACCATTTTTACAAAGGAATTTAGTTGGAATAGATTTGCAGCTATTTTATTGAGGACTTTATCTTGATTTTATCAAGAACATCTATGTTCATGAGAAATAGTTTGTGATTTTCTTGCAGTGACTTCATCTGGTTTGGTATTAGGGCAATGCTGTCCTCATAAATGAGTTAGAAAGTTTTCCCTCTGCTTCCGATTCCTGGAAGATATTGCAGAAAATTGGTATAATTTCTAAACATTTGTCAGAATTCACCAGTAAACACAGTGGGACCCGGTGCATTCATTTTCCAGTTATTAATTATTGACTCAATTTCCTTAATAGACATAAGCATATTCAGTTTGTCTGTTTCTTTTTGTGTTTTGGCAGATTATATCTTTGAAGGAATTGGTTCGTTTCAGCTAAATTATCAAACTTCTGGGCATAGTATTTCTTTATTATCTTTTTAAAATGCATGGGATCTGTATCGATAGTCCCTCTTTCATTTCTGGTGTTAGTAATTTGTGCCTTCCCTCCTTTTTCTTAGTTAGCTTGGCTAGAGGTTTATTTATTTTACTTTTTTTTCCCAAAGAACCAGCTTTGGTTTCATTGATTTTTTTTCTATTGGTTTCTTGTTTTCAATTTCACTGATTTCTTTTCTAATTTTTATTTTATTTCTGCTTACTTTGATTCAGTTTGCTCTTCTTTTTCTAGTTTTCTAAGGTATAAAATTTGATGATTGCTTGTAGATCCTTCTTCTTTTCTAATGTATTCATTCAATGCTATACATTCCCTTCTAAGCGGTGTTTTTACTGTATCCCACAAGTTTTGTGTTCTTATTTTCATTTAGTTCAAACTATTTTATAATTTGTGTTAAGATTTCTTCTTTGACCCATGTGTTATTTAGAAATGTGCTTAATCTCTAAGTAGTTTGGGATTTTACAGCTATCATTCTGGTGATTGTTAGTTCAATTCCACTGTGGTCTGAGAACACTGTTGACCATAAAAACAAAATCAACTAGGCATTCACCACCAAAAAAATTTATTCAGGCCCTGGCTGGTGTGGCTCAGTGGATTGACTGCCAGCCTGCAAACCAGAGGGTTGCTGGTTCAATCCCCAGACAGGGCACATGCCTGGGCTGTGGGCCAGGTCCCCAGTTGAGGGTGTGTGAGAGGCAACCACACACTGATGTTTCTCTCCCTCTCTTCCTCTCTCCCTTCACCTCTGTCTAAAAATAAATAAATAAAATCTTTTAAAAAATCAATGAAAAGAATTTATTCAGGAAAAAGAAAGGATTTCAATCCAATGCAGACATGGTGAGCCACATAAATGAACTGAAATGGAAAAAGACAAAGGAAGTACTACATAGAATGGAAGAGAAAGTTAAGGAGGAGCTGTTTCAACCTTAGAGCTATGTTGTAAACATAGATTTCTTTGCATTGAGTTCTTGTGATAACATGGAGTGTATGTGATAGCTCCTCCCACATGTCCTCCCAGTTTCTGTCCGGTTAAGGTCTCTGACATAAATTTTAACTACAGACATTGTATGATTTCTACTCTTTTAAATTTTTAAGGGTTTTTGTAAATGATTTTTACAGATATTTTATTTATTTTAATGAAGCTGGTACAGACAATGTCCACTTAAAACCCATATCCCAGGCCAAAAAGTACAAATGTAATTTTAAAAGTGTAGTGTTCTGTAGCACATACTTCTTCATGAACAACTTTATTAGAACCTTTCTGGGATATTCTGACAAGATTTTTCTTTGCTCTTAAAATGCTTTCTCTTCAGTGAAGCCATCTTGGAAGTTAGTCCTTGCTCTCACTTATTTGTCATCTTGACTACTCCGACCTTATATTCCTCTTTTGGTCCAGACCCTCAGATTTAAAAGTAGTTTCAAGTTAAGAAAGTGTCATTTTCCCACAGTTCAATTCTCTGAAGAACTTTCATCTCCCACTGGAAGTCATAGTCCAGGAGTGAAGCAATCACATGCTAGAACTTCAGAGCCTATTAAAGAGTCATTAAGAACACGTGCATTGATTGACTTTATTTATCACAACCCCGAAAATGGGAGGCTACCTGAAAAAGGTAGCACACATGCTACCTTTTGTGCACACATGCAATATTTTAAAAGGGGGCTGAGGTCTGATCACCAGAAATCAGCACAATGAAAACAAACAATGAATAACGGGCACTAGAATTCAAATTACCACATGTTTTAAAGATAGGGTGCTAGTTTCAATTCTATTTTGAAACCCCCATTACAAAAGAACTATTTTTAAAAATAAAAAATGACTGAGAGAAAAGAAAAAAACAAAAACAATATGGGTGTTCCTGATAAACTTCAATCACATCTTTCTCCATTCCCAGTTCTCTTGGAGTGTGATTATCAGCAATTCTTTGATCTTCAAAGACAAACCTGAGTGAATTCATTGGAACTCTCTGTCTTTGACAGTATTCTTTGCATTTTATGTCATCATTTTTACTTTGAAGTGAATCTCACTGATATCTTGTCCAATGACTTTGAGTTTAATGTATTACTCTTCCTTCTTATCCCCCAAGTCCTCAGTTGAAGATTTTGCCTCCTGGTCAGACAGGGTGATGATGTCTTCATCCAGGGTCTCTGCAGGCAGAACCTCACTCCAGAGTTTATAAATCCGTCTCTCTTTTGTTCCTGTTAATAATGTATGTTTTAAGGCCCAAAATGCAGTCTAGCCTGGCGAACACTGCTAGCAATGAAAACTGGTGTTAGTTTTCATTCATGGCATTCTTCTTCCTTTCACTCAGCTTCTTTTTAAAAATTTTTTTATTTATCAATTCTTTTTTTAGAGCAAGAAAGGGAGGAAGGCTATAGAGAGAGAGACAGAGAGAGGGAAAGAGAAGGAGAGAAATTGATTTGTTGTTCCACTTATCAATGCATTCATTGGTTGATTCTTGTATGTGCCCTGACTGGAGATCAAACCCACAACCTTGGTGCATCTAGATGACGCACTAACCTACGGAGCTACTCAGCCAGGGCCTCATTCAGTTTCATCTGTACTTCCATCTTTTCATTAATAAAACATAAAAATAATTTATTAATAAATTTATTAATAAAATAATTTCCAGGAAATTAATTTTATTCATTGGTAGCCTTGAGAACATTACTAGGCAGGCCATCATGAGATCCCATGAGATCACAGACCAAATTATAATGCTCAAATCAAATACTTGATTGAATCAACTTAAAACCTACAGTGAGAAATAGGTGTGTGTGTGGTGGGGAGATTAATGTACTTACGGTAAGTGCAAGTGGGGTGGAAGGATCATACTACCAAGTGTTTTGTTACTCAGTGAGCCAATGTTCTGTCTCTCTGGCTCATCAGCCTTTGCATCTGAGGGTGATTACAAGGCCAGTGTTGAGATGAGTCCGTTTTTAGTAGTCCTCCTGCGCTGGAGTGCTCCTTGAACAGTATTTCTTTGATTTGGAAAGATGATTCTTATCATTGAGTCTGGGTGCTGTTTAACTGCATCCCTTTCACATCACTAGCCGTCACAGGGCAGATTACTCCAACGCAGTGGTGGCTCCATATACACTATGAGGCAGGATGTCCATGAGGTCACAGAGCAGATCAAATCACACAAGTTACTGAGTTAATTTAAAACACATTAGGTGAGAAGCAAGTGAAAAAAGAGATGGATAGGTTAATCGCCAGGTTAGACTACAAAAAGGATCAAAGGACCACACTTGGTGAATCCTGCGTTATGTGATGTTCATCTGTCTTGTCTCTGCTGCATCAGCCTTTAAAGTTTGAGAGAGGGCAGGAGGAAACACATGCTGTTCCGTTGGAGAAACCCAGAGGAAAGTATACCTGGCCACTGCTGTACCTTGCTAATGTTCTGAGCAGCTGTGAATTTTATCTTCTATCTCTGGGCAGAGGACGTATCAGACCAAGAAGGACATTACCAAAGGTTTAAGACATGAACATTTGGTGCCCCATGAATGTTGGGTGCTATTTGTTTTTGTTTTTTTATAGCAAGAATGAATCTTCTTAAGTAACATAACAAACATATTAAATTCCATTTACTTCTACAAAACCAAAGAATTCCCTTCTGGCTCCTCATCTAGGCAGAAGTAAACGTTGCTGCATTCAACTGAGCCTAGCCGCTGCCCCTTTTCTGTATAAGATATTAATTCAGTATAGAACTTTGTTGAGGCTCAGAGGAGGAAGCGGGAGATAAATTGGTGGTAGAGAAAGGAGAATAAAATAGTAGGTCACTACTGAGATCAAGACTAAAGTGAAAGACTAGGAACTTCTTTTTTTTTTTTATAAAAAAGAGTTGTGGGAAAGAGCAAACAGCAAAAAGCAATAAGAAAATGACTAAGTTACAAGATAATACTCGAGAAAAGTAATAAAGGGACCATTATCACTTCAGGCCAAGATAAGGGTGTAAGTAGATAGATACACTCTGCTTGCTCGCACAACCAAAAGAATGGCAACAAATTTAAAAATAAAAAATAATCAGAACTGCCAGAAAATAGAACTGTATGGAAGTCTGACAACCAGGGAGTTAAAGAAGAAACATTCATCCAGACTGGTAGGAGCGGTGGAGACATGCACCCGGGGTGGAGAGGACTCATGGCAAGGCAGTGGCTGGAGGACTGAGCAGATGAGGAGGTGGGTGGTAGACCTAGTGGCCCCACATTTGCATGTGGATAAACTGGGAGGAACAACTGGGGACTGAGACAGACTGCACAACCCAGAGTTCCAGCATGGGGAAATAAAGCCTCAAAACCTTTGGTTATAAAAATTTGTGGGGGTTGCTGCAGCAGGAGAAACTCTCAGCCTCACAGGAAAGTTTGGTGGAGAGACCCACAGGGTCCTAGAATGTACACAAACCCACCCACTTGGGAATCAGCACCAGAAGGGCCCAGTTTGCTTGTGGGTAGCGGAGGAAGTGTCTAAAGGCCGGCAGAGAGCAGAGCAAGTAGCATTGTTCCCTCTCAGATTCCTCCCCCGATACAGTGCCACAGTGCAGTGATGTGGGTGACCCTGCCTTGGTGAATACCTAAGGCCCTGCCCCTTACAATGTAACAGGTGCGCTGAAACAAAAAAATATGGCCCAAATGAAAAATGGACCAAAGCTCCAAAAATAGAACTAAGCGATGTAGAGATAGCCAACCTATCAGATGCAGAATTTAATACACTGGTAATTGGGATGCTCACAGAAATGGTTAAGTATGATTGCAAAATAGAGGAAAAAATGAAGGCTATGCAAAGTCAAATAAAGAAAAATATACAGGAAGCCAACAGTAAAGGGAAGGAAATTGGGTCAGAAACCAATGATCTGAAGCAGGAGGAAGAAATAAGAATATAAGCAGGACAGAATGAAGAAACAAGAATTCAAAAAACTGAGGAGAGGCTTAGGAACCTCTGGGATAACTTTAAATGTGCCAGCTTCTGAATCACAGGTGTGCCAGAAAGAAAAGAGGAAGAGCAAGAAACTGAAAACTTATTTGAAAACATAATTAAGGAGAACTTCGCTAATCTGGCAAAGGACATAGACTTCCTGGCTCAGAGAGTCCCAAAAAAGTTGGACCCAAGGAATCACACACCAAGGCACATCATAATTACATTACCCAAAAGTAAAGATAAGGAAAGAATCTTAAAAGTAGCAAGAGAAAAGGAGACAGTTACCTACTAAGGAGTGCCTATAAGACTAGCAGCTGATTTCTCAAAAAGAAACCTTGCAGGGAAGAAAGGGCTGGAAAGAACTATTCAAAGTCATGAAAGGCAATGACCTACATCCAAGATTACTCTATCCAGCACAGCTATAATTTAGAATGGAAAGGCAGATGAAGTGCTTCCCAGATAAGGTCAATTTAAAGGAGTTCATCATCACCCAGCCCTGATTATATGAAATGTTAAAGGGACTTATCTAAGAAAAAGATGAAAAAAATACAAACAGTAAGATGACAACAAACTCACAACTATCAACAACTGAACCTATAAAAAGGCAAAAACAAAAACAAATTAAGCACACAATTAGAACAGGAACAGAATCACAAAAATGGAGATCACATGGAGGGTCATCAGCGGGGAGAGGGAAGGAAAGGGGGAGAATGGGAGAAAAGGTACAGGAAATAAGCATAAATGTTGGGTACAAAATTGACAGGGGGAGGTTAAGAATAGTATATGAAATGGAGAAGCCAAAGAACTTATATATACAACCCAATGACATGAACTTATGTGGGGGGGATGTGGGTGGGAGGGGGTTACAGGGCAGAGGAGAATAAAGGGTGGAAATGGGATAACTGTAATAGCATAATCAATAAAATATATTTTTTAAAAATGTAAAAAATTAAAATAAAAAACTTAAAAAGAAAGATAAAAAGAAGAAATAAAATGCATCCAAATTGGAAAGAAGTAAAACTGTCTTTATTTGCAGATGACATGGTTCCGTACATAGAGAACTCCAAAGATTCCACCAAGAAACTACTAGAACCGATAAATGAATTCAGCAAAGTAGTAGGATACAAAATTAATATCCAGATATCATTTGTATTTTTATATGCCAATAATGAACTAACAGAAAGGGAAATTCAGAAAACAATCCTATTCACAATTGCTTCAAATAGAATAAAATGGCCCTGGCTGGTGTAGCTCAGTGGATTGAGCATGGGCTGTGAACCAAAAGGTCTCCACTTCAATTCCCAGTCAGGTCACCTGCCTGGGTTGTAGGTCAGGTCCCCACTGGGGGTCACGTGGGAGACGACCATACATTGATGTTTCTCTCCCTCTCTTTCTTCCTCCCTTCCCCTCTCTAAAAATAAATAAATAAATAAAATTTAAAAAGAATAAAATACCTAGGAATAAACCTAACCGAGGATGTAAAAGACCTGTACTTGGAAAATTTTAAGACATTGAAGAAAAAAATAGAAGAAGATACAAATATGTGGAAGCACATACTGTGTTCATGGGTAGGAAGAATTAACATAATTAAAATGTCCACACTACCCAAAGCAATCTATAGATTCAGGGCAATTCCCATCAAGATTCCGATGGTGTATTTCACAGAACTAGAACAAATATTTCAAAAATTTATTTGGAACCACAAAAGATCCCACATAACAACTATCCTGAGAAGGCAAACAAAGTTGGAGGAATCATGCTATCTAATATCAAACTATAGTGTAAGGCCATAGTACTCAAAACAGCATGTTACCAGCATAAAAGCACACACATAGCTCAATGGAACAGAGTAGAGAGCCCAGAAATAAACCCATACCTTTATAGTCAATTAATATTTGAAAGAGGAAGCAAGCACATACAATGGACTAAAGGTAGTTTACTCGATAAATGGTATTGGGAAAATCTGACAGATATGTGCAGAAAAATGAAATTAGACTATCTGCTTATACCACACACAAAAATTAATTGAAAATGGGTCAAAGACTTAAATGTTAGACCTGAAACCGTAAAAATTCTAGAAGAAAACATAGGCAGCAAAATCTTGAACTTTGCTTATACCAGTATTTTTTCAGATACATCTCCCCAGGCAAGGGAAACAAAAGAATAAATAAGTGGGACTACATCAAACCAAAAAGTATTTGCACAGGCAAAGGTAATCATCAACAAAATAAAAAGTCAACTCACAGAATGGGACAACATATTCGCTGATATATCTGATAAGGGGGTCAATATCCAAAATTTATAAAAAAACTTATAAAACTCAATACCAAAAAAACAAATAATCCAATTTAAAAAATGAGCAGAGGACTTGAATGGACACTTCTCCAAACAGGACATACAGATGGCCAACAGACATATGAAAAGATGCTTAATGCCACTGGTCATCAGAGAAATGCAGATCAAAACCACAATGAGATACCACCTCACACCTGTCAGAATGGCCATCATTAATAAATAAAAAAACAGCAAATGCTGGTGAGGATGTGGAGAAACGGGAGCCTGTTGCATTGTTGATGGGAAAGCAGATTGGTGCAACCACTGTAGAAAGCAGTATGGGGACACCTCATAAAATTAAAAATGGATCTGCCTTTTGACCCAGCGATCCAACTTCTGGGAATATATCCAAAGGGACCCAAAACAGTTGTTTGAAAGAACATAAGCACCCCTATGTTCACTGCAGTATTATTTACAATCACCAAGATATGGAAGCAGTCCAAGGGTCCATCAATAGATGAGTGGATAAAACAACTATGGGACATTTACACAATGGAATACTCCTTGGCCATAAAAGAGAAGACAATTTTTACCCTTTGTGACATTATGGATGAGCCTGAGAATATTATACTAAATGAAATAAGCCAGTCTGAGAAAGACAAATAGTGTATACTTTCATTCATATGTGGAATCTAACAAACATACTGAACTAACACACAAAAATAGAGACAAACTCATAAGAGCAGGCTGACATCTGGGGTAGGGGTGGGACTGAGGCATTGTGTTATTTAGCAAAAAAAAAAAAAGAAGGAACTCATGTATTTGGACAAACAGTGTGGTGATTGTAGTGAGGGAAGGTGGAGGTAGAAGAGGGTATAGAGGGGATATATAGTCACGGAAAAAATAAAATAAAAATAATAATTGAAAACTCAAAAAAAGAAATGAAAGAAATAAACTTTGCCATTCAGATGGGAATGGCAAAGGAAGTTGTCTTGACTTTGCCTTTCTCGTATCTTGATCTGATATTTAATTAGTACAAACCAGCCTTGTGACTAACTCATGCTACATAATAGTCTAAAATTTTCAAGGAGTTTGTATGAAATGGCCTCAGGTTGAATGTATGCTCAAGAGAATGGCTCAAGCAAAAAATTACCCATTTATAAAAGGATAAAATTATTTCCCTACCTAATTGCCAATTTAAAAAAATAACCCAGATGGTACAAGGATTTAAATGTTAAGATAGAAACTTCAGCATTCCTAGTTCAAAGTATAGTGAATATTTTTAGACCTAAAGAGAGAAAAGGATTTAAGCTAGACACTTACTATAAAGAATAATGAATTTGACTATATTAAAGTTAAAAATTTATTCATCAAAAGATACCTTAAACTGAAAAGGCAATTTAAACTAGAAGATGTTCAGAATACACACAATTGAAAAAGGATTGGTAAGAGATTGAAATAGAATACATTAAATAAAAAAACTTTCACACATTTATGTCCTCAAGACATTTTTTAGAATGTGAAGGCATTATTATGTTGATTTTTTAAATTCAGTTGAAGAAGTAAAAATACCTATTGAAGTCAGATCCAATATCTCCTCACATACAGATTATCTGTTGATAACTATTGATGCCTAGATGACGTGGATGCAGGAATTCAGGATATTAATACCATCCCCCACATATAAATGGTCAACATTTTCCATTAAGGTGATTTTAGAAGCAAACACATAGCTAGTTGTACAAATAAAACAATTTGTACAGCAATCTATTCTAAAACTACCAAATAATATTTCTAGAAAAGCACTAGAAAAAGTATAGGAACATGGATGGAATGGTGTGTACCAGCTTCAGGACAGTGATTTCCTGTGGGGAGGGAAAGGAAAGACGTTTTAGTGATATGTATTTTAAAGAGGAGAGGAGTGAGGCAAATGTGAAAAAAATGTTAACATTTTGTTAATTGGGGGCGAGGGGCGGGAGGGGGCATGGTTCATGGCTGTTTTATATAACTTTTTGAATGTGTGAAAGCTTTCATAATTTAAATTTTTAACTACAATTAAGAACATTTGGGAGAAATGAGCATCAATATTAGTTGTTTTAGGGTTTTGGAAGTAAGCGGGATCTGTCTATACTTGCTAGGTTTTCTATAAGGAACACGTTTGACTTTTATTTTTTTAAATATGAAACACTTGCTTGAATGATTTAGCAGGAGTAACCAACCAGAAAGTCAGAAGGTAATAGGGAGCAGAAGAGAGAAAAATGTGGATTTAATGAGCTTGCCCTGGGCCTGATTTACCTACCTACCCCTGGAAGGTAACATAGGAATCTGAGAATGGAAAGTGATTTCCAGTTCACAGAGTCACCAAGTCAAACCACACTGTTAGTCAGCCATGTGCAGGGGCATGGGCCTTGGAGGCTGGTGCTCTACTTGCCAGAGAAGACCGCGGACCGCCCCGAGACCCAGCTGGAGCCAAACACTAATTCCAGGATGAAAAGGAAGCCCAGGTGCTGGATGCAGCCCAGGAAGCGCCCCACAGCGCCTCCGCCCAGTGTCAATGGGCTGGAGGGGCAGCACCGGAAGGGGGGCGCCGGCTGGAAACCACAAAAGCGGGGCGCAGGCTCCGCCCTGGTTGGAGTTCCACACCCGCGGACTCGTCTCGCCCGGGGCTGCTGCTCCCAGCATGGCCAGCCAGCCAGGCGCTGCGCCCCGGGGCGATCAGTGGACGTCCGCCCAGTCCCTGGACGGGCAGCTGGGGATGCCGCGCGTCCGCACCCGGCCCTGGTGGTTTCCTGTGCAGGAACTGAGGGACCCGCTGGTGTTTTACCTGGAGGCATGGCTGGCCGACTCGATCTTCGGTGAGCGTCCCCGGGCGTGCGGGTGGCCGGGCCCCTCCAGTCATAGAGGGGCCTGGCGCGGCAGCTCCAAGGTCTTTCCCAAATTACCCGGCCACGTTTGACGCCATGATTCCAGCTCTTCCCTTCCCCGGACCACATTCTCTTCAAATCTAGGTGCTCTTGACCTTGGACCGTGCCGCCGCCTCGAGTCTCTGTTTTCCTGTTTAGGCCCAGACCGAGCCACCGTTCCGGAAATGGAGTGGGTGAACCAGGTCTTGCTGACGGTGGACACAGTAAACTCCGGGAGCTTAGTCGAAATCACCGTCTTCGGACAGCCCCGAGTACAAAATCGCGTGAAGAGCCTGCTCTTGAGCTTGGCGTCAAAGTACCGAAAACTTCGTGCCCGAGGTGAGGGTCTTTAAAACCTGCATGTGGAAGGGGAGCCCCGGGTCAACCACCTCACCGTACCTGGCTTCCTTCCAGCCTCTCTTACCTTCCTAGTGCTTTTTGCAGTCTCCTAACTCCAGTACGCTGCACACAGCCCCTGGGCATCCTTTAGTGAGGAGTCCAAGTAGGACCTTGGAGTAAGCTGAGATCTGAGGTTTTGGGCCCATCACTGCTCGTGCCAGCCTCTGTTTGGCTACACCACCATTTACAGACCCAAGTTCAGAACCCCCGCCCTGAGAGATGACACTGCCAGCACCACTCCTCCACTCTCCCTGCTCCCCTCCCTGCCCCCACCCCCGCAAATGACCAGTAATTTTGAAACTGAGCATTTTTGCTTATCCAGATGAGAAGATGAAACAACTTGAGGAGTTTCTGAAGGCACGTGCGTCAGGTCCCCAGACTCCCCAGCTTCCTGTTGGATAAGTACTGTCAGGAGCATTAGGGGAACAGACCTGCTTCTGCTACTGAAGTTCAGCAGAAGCAAGTATCCTTGCATCTCAGCGTTCTTTTTCCTTTTACTTGATGGATAGTGGTTTGATTATTTTCATGCAAACGTGAATGCTGTTGTAGTAAACACATGAATTCCCCCTTTATTTCAATGGCACAAAGTATGTTGCTCACTTAAAATTAAACAAATTTACAAAAGATTGACTGTTCATGCATGTCTTGATGTGTGGGGTAGATAAAAGGTCTGATGAGTAGTGGTTTTATTTTTATTTGTTTCTTAGTCTCTACCATTTTGAAACTGCCAACCCTTTATAATTTCATGGTCAGAGTCAGGCCCTCATCCACAGGAGGCAGATCTGCAAGAGTCAGTGTAGTTTGAGTTCTTCATTCGTTTGTTTTGCATCATTTGTTCTCAAACTTTAATGTGTGTAACAATCACCTTGAGAGCTTTCTAAAACAGTTTAAGGCTCCTCAAGTGATTCTGATGTAGGATATTCAGCCTTCGAATTTGCATTTCTAACAAGCCCTCAGGTAATTCCAGTGATTCTGCCCTGAAGCTCAAACTTTGAAGTTGCTGCTGGGTTGGCCCCGAGTGGCACCAAGTGTGCTTTTGCTCGGAGTGGAGCCTCCAACTGTACATGTTGGCCTGGGTTCCCACAGGAAAGCTGAGGCCGTTCACCTATCATTCCGTTGGCGCTGGACTCACCAGAGAAGAGGATCCTGGGCAGCTCCACTGACAGAAGCTGTTCTGTTCCCCCTCCCCCACCAACTGCACAGGTGTCCTGCACCTGCTGGTTTGTTTTTCCATTACCAATGACAATGCTACGACCAATTTGCACAAAACAGCCCAACCCCTTGCTGTCTCCACTTTCTTTACTTTCAGAAGCAGAACTCTTGTAGGGAGAGATTGCCAAAAGCACTGTGACTTCAGACACAAAGTTAGAGTTGATTTAACTCATGCTGTTTCTTTACCCCTTAACAGTAAAGGATTTTAGCTGTTTGCGAGGGTTTTGAAACACACATACATCTTTTAAAATATGCTTCTTTGATTATAAGTGATAATGATCATGTTCCTGCTTTGCTTCACATTTTTGTAAAATGCTTTTACATTTTCTTTATTCATTCCTATCATTACTTTTTTCATGTATAAATAAATATTTTATTTTTGGAGAGAGTGGAAAGGAGGAGAAAGAGGGAAAGAGAGGTCAGTGTGTGGTTGCCTCTGGTAAGCCCCCTACTAGGGACTTGGCCCACAACCCAGGCATGTGCCCTGACTGGGAATTGAGCCTGCCACCCTTTGGTTAACAGGCCAACACTCAATCCACTGAGCTACACCAGCCAGGGCACTTCTTTACAACTCTGAACATGAGGATTTTTATTACCTGTATAGACTTTTGTAACAAATAATGGTCCATTAAAAGTAATATTTTCCTCTTTGGTTCTCAAGTTTTTTGCATATGACAAATTATTGTATGCAGTTATACTAATCGTTGGTTTCTGTGTGATTTTTCCCTCATCCTCATTTGTTACTTTTAAATTTAGGAACTTCTGCTTTCTTTCATTCTGTAGAATTTAAGAAATATCCTTGCAGGTTTTTCCTAGTGGGATTTCTACAAAACCATTGAACATTTGGGACTATATTTGGAGGAAGAGGATTATGCTTAAAATTCATTTCAATTTCCCCCAAATTATTCAAAATTAAATTACTAAATGCTCCTGTACTCCTTAGCTCCATTACCTCCAGATATAAGGGTACTGGGCTGGCAAAAGGTCCATTTTTTTCCTCTTAAATAAAAGACACATTTTTCATTTTCACTAGTAACTTTATCAATTTGGATATTTTGAGTATGTCATCTATCTTCTACTTTTGGCTTTTAGTGGGTAGAGGCCAGGGGTGCTGCTAAACATCTTCCAATGCATAGGACAGCCCCACAGCAAAGAATCATTTGGCCAAATAGTACCAAGAAACTGCAAATTACTTTTGACACGTTTGATCAGTCACAGTACCTTCTCCATACACTGCCCATTTTTTTTGCATTTCAGTTGCGTTTTTACCTTGCTTGAAATAATAAAGCATAATAGGCTGAAAATGTTACATATCTTCGCCCATCTTCAATATTAAAATGGCTTCACAAAAATTCAATTTCTATAGGTTTTTGTTAATGCATGCTCATATGACAGCAGTCACAATACAATCTAACACAATTTCGAATGAAGTTAAAGGCAGTGAAACACTTAGTAGACCCATCATATGGAAAAAATGTAAGGACTTTTTGGCCAACCCAGTATTTGGAGATAGGTCCTTCAAAGAGGTAATTAAGGTAAAATGAGGTGTTATGGGTGGGTCTTTTCCCAATATGTCTTTATAAGAAAAGGAAATGTGGACAGAGATAGGTGGAGCACAGAGGAAAGACCATGTGAGGACACAACAAGAAGGCAGCCATCCGCAGCTAAGGAGAGAGGCCTCAGAAGAAACCAAACCTGGTAACACCTTGACCCTGGACTTCAAGCCTTCCAGAACTCTGAGAAAAATATCTGTTGTTTAAGCCACCCAGTCACTTTTGCAAACTATTACAACATCTAATGTGGTTTTTCTGTGTTCCCTTTCATCTGTGTGCTAATACAGTATTTTTACTACCCTCATAATCTTTTAATATCTAAAAAAGTATAGTTGCTCTGTCTATTTATTGGAATTGGGGGTAATATTAGCTATATTTTTTGTTTTTGAATTTATTTTTTAAAGATTTTATTTAGTTTTTAGAGAGGGAAAGGGAGAGGCAAAGAGAGAGAGAGAAACATCAATGTGTTTTTGCCTCTCACACGCCCTCTTACTGGAGACCTGGCCTGCAACCCAGGCATGTGCCCTGACTGGGAATCAACCAGCAGCCCTTTGGTTCATAGGCCTGTACTCAATCCACTGAGCCACACCAGCCAGGGCTATATGTTTATTTAAACTTGTATCACATACCAGGCCCTGTACCAAGCACCTAAGCAGGATTCTTGGAACAAAAGTAAACTTGGCAATGTCACTCAGCTAGGATGTGGGGATGTGAAATTTGAATCAAAACATTGATTCTAGGTTCCAAATTCTTACCTCTAAACTATACTTTTCCACTTGCTTCTATTTTTCTGTGCAGTTGAGTTCAGACTCATTTCTTATTTTGACTTCTTTTTAAGAGGAATTAGAATAAACCTCTTAATTTGTGAAGAATCCACAATAATTTAAGGAATAAGACAATGTTTTTTCCTAACAAGTTACTAAAGTTAAACAGATATTTGTACCACATTCAAAATAAAAAATAGCATTATTGATTTTTCTGAGGATAAGCATACATATCCAATATTTTTTTAAATCAGGCAGTGTAAAGCCAGTCAATGAGTCCACTTACCTGAATGTATTTCCTCAGAAATTTAGAGAAAGCTGGCACTTACAGTAAAGCCATGTTATGAACCTTATAGATAATTGAACTCATTAAGGCGCCTGAAAATGGCTATAAGAAAAGGAGGGAAAGAGAAAAGGGGATTGAGTTATGGAGGGAGACACCACACAGGTGCACGCACACGGAGACGACCACATGAACACAGTGCGAAGGCAGGAGAGAGGCCTCAGGAGAAACCAAACCTGTCAACACTTGTATCTTGGGCTTCCAGCCATTAGAACTGTGAGAAAAGAAATTTCTGTTATTTAAAAAATAAAAATAAGGCAATGTATAAAGTATTAAAATATTCAAAATTTCACTTTCCGTACATTGCCTTCAAGTACCTTTCCATAACTCCAAATATTTTCTTCTATGGTTTTAGTGTTTTGTTGATGCATAACACTAAAAAAATATGCACATCTGAAGTGTGAAGGGTCATCAAACAGTACAAAGGGAGCACATCCATTTAGACAGCACCCAGAGAAAAAACATTACCAGCACTGCGGGAGCCGCCGTTTGCATCCTCCCCAAGGATAACTACGACACTGACTTAAATACAAATGGAATTGTAAAATTTGTCCATCCTGTGAGTAGTTATAGTTCCATTGTGTGAAAAAGCTGTAATTTCCTATTCTATTGACATACATTTTGCTTGTTTCCTCTTTGAGCTTATGAGTGGTGCTATGGAAATTCTTGTATATGACTTTTAGTGCATACATAGAGGCATTTCTATTGAGTATGCATCTAAGATTGGAATTGCTGGGCTACAGGATGTGCATAAGTTCAAATTGCCTAGGTGATTGAACCAATTTACATTCCTTCCAACAATGTATCAGACTTCCAATTGCCCTATGTCCACAGTCAGAATTTTCATTTTTTGGAGGGATTGAGCAAAAAGAAAAAAGGACTCATGTATATGGACAACAGTGTGGTGATTGCTGGGGGTAGGGAGGGGCCGGTATAAGGGGACTAAATGGGAATGGAAAAATACAATAAAGATTAAATTCAGAATTCTCATGTTAGAGACTTTGGGTGTGAGTACTACTGCACTGCAGTTTTTAAAAATTTAATTGTGGCCCTGGTGGTGTGGCACAGTTGATTAGAGCGTCATCCTGATATGCCAAGATGGAGGGTTCAGTCTCCCATTAGGACACATACAAGAAGTAACCAACTGCCCTGGCTGGTGTGGCTCAGTGGATTGACGGCAGGCCTATGAACCAAAGGGTCACCAGTTCAATTCCCAGTCAGGGCACATGCCTGGGTTCCAGGTCAGGTCTCCAGTTAGGGGTGTGCCAGAGGCAACCAATCGATGTTTCTCTCTCTCCTTCCCTTCCCCTGTCTCTAAAAATAATTAAATAAAAAAAATTTTTTAAAGAAGTAATCAGCCCTGGCTGGTGTAGCTCAGTGGATTGAGCGCAAGCCTGTGAACCAAAGCATGGCCCGTTTGATTCCTGGTCAGGGCACAATCCTGGGTTGCAGGCCAGGTCCCCAGCATGGGATGTGCTAGAGGCAACCATACACTGATGTTTCACTGCCTCTCTTCCTCCCTTCCCCATCTCTCTAAAATAAATAAAATCTTTAAAAAGGAGTAACCAATAAATACGTAAATAAGTGGAACAACAAATCAGTGTTTCCCTTTCTGTCTCTGTCTCTCCCTTCCCCTCTCTAAAATCAACACACTTTAACAATTGCTCTGTTCACCTCAGCAGCACACGTACTGAAATCAGACCGATCCAGAGAACTTTAACAATGGGCCCCGTGCAAGGATGACGTGCAAACTTGTGAAGCATCCCTATATTTTTTAAAAAATGAACTGCTTAATTGGTTACAATTTACATTCGATAAAATCTTGAGTGTATAATTCAAAAGATGGTTTTAGTAAGTTGATGAGCTGTGCCACCGTCACCACAGACCAGTTTGGGAATCACTCCCTAAAGTTCTCTGCCCACTGCCGTCAATCTCCCCTGCTGTCTCCGCCCGGCAGCCAGTGTGCTTTTTGTCCCTATGATGTTTGAACATGTAATATAAATAGAGTAATATAAAATGTATTCTTTTGAAGTTGGCTTAAAAAAATCTAGTTGGGATATCTCTGCCTTTTGATTTGAAGATTTTGTCCATTCAGATGTAATGTAATTTTCAGTATGATTAGATTTGTCTGCTGTTTTGCTGTTTATTTCCTATCATCTTTTTTTTTTGTTCTTTCCCTCCATGATTTTAAGTTAAATTCTTATGTACCCTTTTTTTTGAACATATGTTTACTAAAGCTGGGGACCACGAGATGAGGGAGGCCCAGGGTAGAAGCCACACGAGCGAGGCTAGGCAGGGCTGCTCTGGCTGTTTAGAAATATTGTAGTAAAGAAGTGAGCCAAGGCAGGGCTGCAGCCACCTCACTGCAGAGTCGGATGAAGGAGAGCCTTGGGGACAGGTTCAGGGGTTAGTTTGGGATGAACTGTCGTTGCCCATTTCTCCCTGGGTTGCAAGTCTCATGGGGTCCTGTAGAGTTTAGGAGACACATGCCTGTGGGGGAAGAAAGGGAGGAAGGGAAAGGGAGGGTTTGTTCGCCCCCAGGAGGGAGAGTGAGCTCTTATGTACCATTTTAATTACTGTTTTTAAGTGATTTTTTTCTTACTTGCCTTAGGGATTATAAAAACCTCATTACATCCTACTTCAGCATAATCAAAATTTATTTTTTAAGATTTTATTTATTTTTAGAAAGAGCAGAAGGGAGAGAGAAAGAGGAAAACAATCATCAATATGAGAAACATCAATCAGTTGCCTCCCATCCTTGCCTACAGGGAACCAACCTGAAACCCAGGCATGACCAGGACTTTTGGTGACCTTTCCTTTTTTGACTGATGCTCAACCAATTGAGCAATGAAAATTTATTTCTGATAAAATATAGAACTTTATTTGACTGAAATATCTATGAATGGATATGAAAAGGATGAAGGAGGGAAGGAAAAACTGAATAAATGGATAGTAGAGTGTTGCACAGATGTGCTCAATTCTTCCTAGATTAATCTAAAAACTCAATGCACTTCCAATTATAATCACAACACTTTTTTCAAAAATCCTCACCCAAGAACTTTTTTTCCCCATTGCTTTTAGAGAGAGGCAGGGGGTGGGGTGGAGAGAGAGAAACATTAATGGCTGCCTTCTTCTATGCACCCCACCAGGGATCAAATCTGCACCCTGGATAGGTGCCCTGACTGCAAACTTTTGGTCCATGGGACAAGGCTCCAGCCAACTGAGCCACACCAGCCAAGGCTAATCATAATCACTTTTTAAAGGGGTGACGCTGTCAGGTGAAAGTCTTTAAAAGCTGATGATACAAGGGCTCCAGAAGGAATCAGGAAGGCTGTAAAGGAAGGTTTTCCTGGGTGTCTAGTGAAAAATCCTGAGGAAAGTAAATAGTGCAGATAGATGTCTATTAAATCTGAAGTCTGAACAGAAATACAGAGGCAGACATAGCAGAGATAGACTGTCACCTGCTCCGCGGCTAAATATTTTACCCTCACCTGAGGACTTTTTCCATTGCTGTTAGAGAGCAGACCGGAGACAGAAACATCGACTCGAGAAGCATCCATCAGTTGCCTCTTAGATGCATCCGGACTGGTGGCTGAACCCATAACCCAGGCATCTGCCCCAACCTGGAATTGAATACTTCAGATATGGGACTATGCTCCAACCAGCTAAGCCAGGGTGCGGCTAAATGTTCAGTGTTTTGCAGAGACTCAATTTGTATTCCTTAGTAAGCCCACTCGAAGACAGACTGTCCACACTAAACTGTTTTCTGCCACCCAGTGTACCCTGCCCCCCAAGATGTGTAAGCAGTGTTCACTGTTCCCAGGCTGTGCAGTTTTCTCTTTCCCTTCCTCACCCTTAGATCTAGGTTATATATATTTTTGGCAAAAATACTACACAAATCATCTTGTGTCCTCAGGGGATCACATCAGGAGGTGCATGATTTTTGTCTCATTCTTTGTCATATTTTAAAAGGTCTTGTTTTGATCAAAAGTGTGGAGCTGAGAAATTCTAATGAGGGAAGTGGTGCCAACCTGGTTTATGGCGGAACTGAAGGAAAACTTTGAGACTGGCTGTCATGTGTGTTCCATGGCTGACCTCAAAATTTTCTACAGATTCTGTCAACAATGAACTTTTTTCTTTGATGCCTCTAGTCAGCTTAATCAAAAACTGTTTTGACTTCTTTATTAGCCATCAGTCATTTTACCTGAAAAAATGTTCAGAAAAGAGTCACTGTTTTCTAGACTCCTGTAGGTTTTGCCCTTGTTCCTTGATAATCTTCCATTGACTGTGTTGGGCCTCAGTTTCCAGTCTTCACATATAATTTACCATCTTTTAACTGGCAAAAGACACATGTCCATGCACATATAATGCACATGTAGTTTAAAGAATAAAACAAGCACTCTAGTATATTTTAATGAAACCAGTATTTTTTTAAGACATTTATCCTTTTTCTTCAATCATTTTTCTAACTACTTTAACAAGTTGCTTCATTTGGGAAAAGATATGACCCAGACTACCAATTTGAATTTTGAGATTAGGCTTGCCCTTCTACAAAGCCACATGGTTAAAATGGTGGGGTAAATAATAAAAAATATTTAAGTCACATATGGACAAAATGTATTGGAGACATTGAGTTTGGTGAGTATAGTGAAAATAGCTTTCATACTTTGTAGTGGAATTTTGTACATTTTGTACAAGAGTTTGGCAGTAAATTTTAGAGGTGCTCATTATTTAACCCAGCAATTTCACTTCTAGGAAGCTCTCTGTAGAAATCCAGGGTGGGGCAAAAGTATGTTTATAGTTGTTTGTATGGAAAATACTGTTAATAAATAATACAGGAATAAACCCTTATGTTTCACATATTCACAACTGTAAACCTACTTTTACCCCACCTCATTCCAACATGAACACAAAGATGCAAATAGAAATTCAGTGCAGCAGTTTGTAACTGAGAAATCTGGGACACTAATCAACCAGTAGTAAGGGAAAGGTTAAAGTGTACCCATAGTGAAGACATCAAGCTGCTGGGAGAAAAAAAATTACCTGCAATTGTGGGAAAGTTCAAGTTAACTGTTAAAAGTGATTTTTTGTAAGAGTACATTTGAGAGAGCAGGTAGGGAGGTCTACCATATAGGGACTTTGGGTAAACTGGTTCATGCCGTGTTAAGAGTATACCTTTAAAAAAGGATCAACACCAGCCTGACCAGTGTGACCCACTTGGCTGGGCGTCCTTCCACAAGGCGAAAGGTTGCCGGTCAGATTCGTGGCCAGGCCAGATGCCCGGGTAGTGGGTTAGGTCTCCTACAAGAGGCAACTAATCAATGTTTCTCTCTCACATCAGTATTCATCTCCCTTTCTCTCTCCCTTCCCCTCTACAATAACCTTAAAAACAACAACAACACTATACATGCACCAAGCATTTTGTTTCATCACAACTGAATGCTTTTATTTAAAGTTAACCTTTCCTTCTTTCTTGATCTTTCCAACCTGCACCCGAGGAGGTTTACTGTATCTTACCAGCCCCCACCCAAAAATTATTTCAGATATGTGTGTGTAGGAGACTTCTGTGAAAGTTTTGGAATAGTCACAGAGATTCCTAAATGTTTCCCACTGGCTTGCTACTTGCTGCTCAGCAATATTCCCAGTCACGGAGAGAATCTGCCTTTCTGGTCATGTGGGTACTACTTGGCGCAGGGGGATCAACATTGAATCTTGTTTCCTCTCTAGCTTCAATGCAAAATTTGAGTCTGCATTGATATTCGTTCTTGAAGTGCCTTGGCTTTTCTCCACTCTTCTAAAAAATAGTTAATAACCTATTGTAAATTCTGCTTCGTATCTTTATTCTTACTATAAGATAAATGCTTATTTAAAATCACAGTGGTCTTCTATTAGTGGTAACCAAAGGGTCTGGCATAGAAGTACCACCCTCCTGGTCTTTAAAGGTAGGTTCCCTTGAGTTTCTAAAATGTAGTTTTCTAACACTAAGATCGGCCTTGCTTTATTGGTTTCTAACCTGAGCACCCAACTGTTAACAGTTTGCTTCCTTCTTCTGGCAGGCACCTGGGTCCAAGCCCCCTGGAGCTCGGAAGCCAAACCTGAAGGCGGTGCTAATTATCACTAAATGACATTATATAATATGTAAATGTATCGAATTAACGTGTTTAAATACCTTAAATTTACACTAAGTCAAATTTTAAAGTGACCGAGTGCCCTGCAGCAGCTGGTCGCTGCGTTTATGAGTCACTAGCACCGCTGACGCCTCGCTCGAGTCAAACCTCACTGAAGGCCGGATGAACCCGGCAAGACCCGAGGAAGACCGCAGGGCAGTCCGGGCCCTCCCTCCCAGCTCCTCCGCCCCTGACCCACGCTTGCCCCAGCTGGGAAGTCGCAGCTTGCAGCGCGGCACAGGACACCCAGCCCGCCCGGTTGGAACCAAGTGTTCGAATCCTTGTCTCTTTGAATAAAAACACCGCAGGTTCGGAGAGGTTTCCCGGTGAGGACAGGCTCCACGGGCAGAGCGGCCCCTCGCCTGGCAGTGCCAGGTGTGTGCAGTTAAGGAGCTCCAAGGAAGCACCTGCCAGGGAAGGCTGCGGCTTCTGGAGGCCAGAAACCCAACAGGTCTCACCTGCTGGTGGATGCAAGGCAGACTAGAGCAGATGTTGGCGGCTGGAAACCTTATTCCCTCCCCCGCTATCTGCCAATCAACAGACTGTAGGGAAGTTCTATTCTTTATTAGGGAAGATCGATTCTTGATTAGGGAAGTTCGATTCTTGATTAGGGAAGTTCTAGTCTTTGTTAGGCCTTTTTAAACTGGTGTTTGCAAACATTTAACCCGGGGGGAACATGAGGAGGGGAAACTAAGAGCAACTCACATCTTCTGGATAGGGATTTCTCTTTGAACCTCGCTTGGCTTTCACCCCGGGCCCCGAAATAACTTCAAACGGGGTAGCGCCCGGGGAAGCTCTGCGCCGCCGCCTCCGGAACAGCAGCGGGGGTGCGCTGGGTCTCGGTCTTCTGAGCAGCGGTCCTCCCTGAGCCTGGAAGCAAAGCAGCGTGAGGAGACCGCAGCTGTGTCCCCGTAACTCCCTCCACACTGGGAGTCACCCTGCGGGCTGAGGGGTGCGGCCCGGAACCTGGCAGCACGGGGTCCGTCGGGCCTTCTTAGACCCCCCGTGAAGAGGAGACCCAGGCCCAGAGGACCAAGGTTGACACCGCTGCCCGGGCCCACCCGGGAAGCACCAGGGTCCCTCCCACGGCCCCCACGATCTCGCCGGGGTTCCCCTCACTCTTCCCGGTCCCGTACTTTGCGCCCGGAGTTGGCGGTGGTAGTAAGCCAAGTTCATGATCATCTGGGACACGTCCTTCTGATAAGAAGGCCGACCAAATATCAAGATCTCGGCCTCGCCTTCAGGGTCCCACCGATTAATGCGAAGCAGGGTCTGCGACACGCACTCGACGTGCGGGATGTGCTCTCCGCCGGGGCCTGCACGGGAGGGAGAGAGGCCGTGAGGGTGGGACGCGGGAAAGGAGAGCAACTGGAGCGGGAGGCGGCGGTGCCACTGGAGTGCGGCCGGGGCCACGGGGGAGGCTGGCCCTGCGAGGCTCAGCCTGGGGGACGAGGCTCAGCCTGGGGGACGAGGCTGGTAGGAGTCGGGGAAGGAAGCCGCACTGGCTTCCCCTCTCGGCCACTCACCAAAGATCGCTTCCACCAGCCACGCTTCGAGACGAACTGGCTTCGGACTCAGAAGGTGCTCGGACTGGAGCCAGTAGGGCCGCTTGGTGATGTCACTGAGCGCCTGGAATCGCGTCTCTCCCCGCTGCTCCAGCTGCACCAGGGTTGGAAACCGCTTGGGGATGGCCATGCCGCGGCGAGCCTCGCGGGTAACAGGGCTGTGGACGCAAGCCGGCGGTCGCGGGTGGATCCGGCTGCAGCAGCTGCTCTCAGGCCTGAGCCTTATTTCAAGGGCCTGGGGCAAGCCCCTCCCCGCCCGCACCCTCCTTATTGTATTCCAGGCCTTGCCTCCCAAACTCTGCAGCCCGGCTTCTCTCCGAGATCGCACACGTGCAGACGCGCTCGTGCCCCGGTGGTTCCGTGCGGACCCGCCCTTTCCCCAGCCTTCTGGGAGGGAGAGGCGGAGCTCCACCGGGTGGGGAAGATCCAACAGCGGGAAAATATCTGCAGAGAAGGAAACTGATATATATATTCGGGAGCCTGGGTGATTTTCAGTTCTAAGGGGGCTGTTTCAGCATTGCTGAACGGTTGGAATAACTTTCTCATGGAAAACCCAGTTAAACACACACACACACACACACACACACACACACACACACACACACACACACACACACACACACCCAAGGAGTAAGAAAGGCTCTCAAGGGCTAAATAAAGTTCCCCAATTCTTCCTGAACCCTGGCCAGTGAGTTCCCTCACCAGAGGCCACCACAATCCCAGCTTCTTCCTTAACCTGTCAGAGACAGGTGAGCACAGCTAACAGCAGGTGGTCCTTGTAGTCTGGACATTAGAGAGGAGTCCCTTGAAATTTCTGATGCCTTAATTCTCTAACACAATTATATTTCCATTTCTTGACTTTTTTCTGTCAAGCTTAAGTATTACTTATTAAGTAATTACTTATTACTCAGGAAGATGAAGCCATATAGTGCTCATGTCAGTAGTTAGGATGTCATGCCCAGACCCAGGGAGGTGAGATCCCCAGGATTCACTCAGGCTCATCCTTGTGTCCTCCACGGCAGTTCTGTTGGCCAGTGAAGTGCATGAGAAGTTTTCAGGTGTCTGACAGGGTCCAAGTCTTAAGACCTAAGCAGAATATGAATTAAGAGCCACAGAAGGGCAAAATCAATTCAAAAGGTCATTGGATGGACTTACAAACTTCCATGGGTAGGCAGAAGAATCAGGTGAATATATAACTTTAACCCAAGGATCTGGGCTCTAGAGCTGTCTCCCCCAGAACTTACAGTCACTAACATAGCAATACCGAGAAGAATCCAATCCAGGAAGCATCTCCACGAATATCTCTAGTCTGAAATCTGTTTCTTATACCAAAATTACATAGGATGATATTATTGTTCCTTAGTTGACATAGAGGATACTTGCAGTTCTATGCATGTTACTCCTGTGTTTTTCTCTAAAGGCTTTCTAGCTATACATTTTACATTTAATCTGCTAATACCATACAGTCTTGATCACTATAGCTATAATAATAATTAAATTTAGGAGACTGTTCCTTTTCAAAGGTGTTTTAGCTATTCTAGTTCCTTACCATTTTCATATAAATTTTAAAATAGTGTAGTCTAAAAATATATAAAATACAATAATCTAGTCTGTTTCTACAAAAAAATCTTGCTGGCATTTTGATAGGAATTGCCTTATGCCTGTATACCAACTTAGAACTGACAGAGGATAAGATGGAAGCCAAGGAGGTTATGTACCTCTGAAGGAAGGCGAGCGTCTGAGATGGAGAGAAAGTGGTGAGAGATTAGATCTGAGGCTTCGCAACCCCTCTGGAGCAGACCGTTTCCCTGGAGGCCGAGGATCAGACGGACCTGGAAGGCATAACGCTCTCTGGAGTTGCTGACTGGTTTCCACAGGCCTGCTGATGCCCGCAGATGTGTTTTTGTTGTACCCACCGATTTTTCATTTAATTTTTGAATCAGGTGCCAACATTGTAAAAATGGGAGATTTCATACAAAAAAAAATTAGAACGTCTGCAGTTCTGGGGCTCACATCCTTGAATGGCAATTGCCTAATGGCGATGAATAGCTCCCCTTTTTCCAGGGGATTGGGAGGGAGGAGGGACTTGGTTGGGTCAGGGGTAAGGCAGGCCACTTATTTTTATTAATTTTGTTTTAGAGAGAGGGAAAGGGAGGGAAAAAGATGGAACAGAAACATTGACATGAGAGAGAAACATTGATTGGTTGCCTCTCCTGTGCACCCAGACCAGGGACCAACCACTCCCCAACCCCACCCAGACATGTGCCCTGACTGGGAATTGAACTGGTGACCTTTTGCTTTCCGGGCAGGATGCTCAACCAACTGAGCCACACCGGTCAGCAGGCTATTTAAGGGATTCCCTCATGCTGAAAAGGTATAGAGACCGAGACTTTAAAAAACATCACATGTTTTTATTCAGAGCTTGAAAGAGCACAAATTAAAACATTTGGTAATTCTTTTAAACTTTTCTATCTTCTGAGTTTTATATCTAGATGTGGTCTTAGGTAGATAGTTGAGGTATCTATAATCTTTCTGCCCAAAATTTGGTCCACTAACTTGCAGCAACAGCATCACCTGGGAAATTGTTAAAAATGAAGAATTTTAGGTTTGTTCCAGACCCACTGAACCTGCATTTAACTGGATCCCCAAGGATGTAAAGTACAGCATAGGAAACATAGTCAATAATATTGTAATAACTATGTATGGTGCCAGATGGGTACGGGAAATATCAGGGGGATCACTTTGTAAAGTACAATCTATGATCATCTAACCACTACGCTGTAGACTTGAAACTAATACAAAATAATATTGAATATGATTGAAATAATTCTTAAAAATATTTTATTTATTTATTTTTTTAGAGAGAGGGGAAGGGATGGAGAAAGAGAGGAAAAGAAACATCAATGTGTGGACTTCCGACAAGATGGAGGCATAGGTGGAAACCCTGTGCCTTCTCACACAACCAAGTTTAAAAACAACAAAGTTTTAGCAACAAAAATGCAGCCAAACCACAGAAAATTGAACTACATGGACATCTGACAACAACAACCTTTCAGCCAGACCCAGCCAGACCAGTAAGAGGGGCGAAGCCAGCAACGGAGCAGGGGTCCGGCAGGAAAGATCCACCGAACCCACCGGGGCACTCGACCCAGTGCGCAGGCACCTGTGGGCGGATCCCAGGTGTGGAGTAGCAGCGGGCGACCCACTGAGGGCTGACCTCAGTCACGCATTTGTGCACATATTAATCTGGCGAAGGAGCAAGAAGTGAGATGACCGCACAGGCCCCAGCGACGGAAAACAGCAGAGGGGACCGCCATTGTCCCTCTCTGACCCCGCCCCCACATACAGCGTCACAAACCAGCAACCTGGGTGGCCCTACCCTGGTGAACACCTAAGGCTCTGCTCCTCAAACTTAACAGGCTCAGACAGAACAAAACATTATGGCTCAAGAAGAGCTCAAAGCCCCAGAGCCCATAACTCTAAGCAATGAAGAAATAGCCAAACTTTCAGATGCGCAGTTCAAAACACTGGTGATCAGGATGCTCACAGAACTGGTTGATTTTAGTCACAAATTAGAGGAACATATGAAGGCTAAACTAATTGAAATGAAGGGAAAGGCACAGGAAACCAATAGTAATGGAAAGGAAACTGGGACTCAAATCAAGGGAGTGGACCAGAAGGAAGAAAAAAAATGACCAAACAGAAAAGGATGAAGAAACAAGAATTCAAAAAAATGAGGAGAGACTTAGGAACCTCCAGGGCATCTTTAAACACTCCAACATCCAAATTATAGGGGTACCAGAAGGGGAAGAGGAACAGCCACCAGTGCAAAACTTATTTGAACAAATAATAAAGGAGAACTTCCCCAATCTGGCAAAGAAAATAGACTTCCAGGAAATCCAGGAAGCTCAGAGAGTCCCAAAGAAGTTGGACCCAAGAAGGAACACACCAAGGCACATCATCATTACATTAGCCAAGATTAAAATGAAGGAGAGAATCCTAGAAGCAGCAAGAGATAAGGGGACAGTCACCTACAAAGGAGTTCCCATCAGACTGTCAGCGGATTTCTCAAAAGAGACCTTACAGTCAAGAAGGGGCTGGAAAGAAGTATTCCAAGTCATGAAATCCAAAGATCTACATCCAAGATTGATCTATCCAGCAAAGCTTTCATTTAGAGTGGAAGGGCAGATAAAGTGCTTCTCAGATAAGATCAAATTCAAGGAGTTCATCATCAAGCCCTTATTATATGAAATGTTAAAGGGACTTACCTGAGAAAAAGAAGATAAAAAAGATGAACAGTGAAAGGACAGCAAACTCAGTTATTAAGAAGCACACCTAAAACAAAAGCAAACTAAGAGGACAGCTAGATCAGGAGCAGAACCATAGAAATGAAGATCACATGGAGGGTTAGCAACAGGGGAGTGGGAGAAGGAGAAGGGTGGAGAAGGTACAGAAAATAAGTAGCATAGACGGTAGGTAGAAAATGGATGGGGGAGGGCAAGAATAGTATGGGAAATATAGAATCTAAAGAACTTGAGACACGTGGTCATAAACTAAAGGGGGGAATGGTGGGGGAGGGGTATGCAGGGTGGAGGGGAATGAAGGGGGGAAATAGAACAACTGTGATGGCATAATCAATAAAATATATGAAAAAAAAGAAACATCAATGTGTGGTTGCCTCTCATGTGCCCCTCACTGGGGAGTTGGCCTGCAACGCAGGCATGTACCCTGATTGGGAATCGAACCAGCGACCCTTTGGTTTGCTGGCCAGTACTCAATTCCCTCAGCCACACCAGCCAGGGTGAAACAATTTTTAAAAAAAAATAAAGTTAACAACCACAACAATAAGATCTCAAAGTGACTCTTTTATACATTCAAGCTTGAGGATCTCTTTAATACTGCAGGGTGTGTTATGTAAAATCCCATAGAACAACCGAGTCCACCTGGTTGGAGTATAAATTAAAACCAATTTATTTTTAAATATAATGTTTTACAGTAAAGTAACAACTGAAATCTAGGACAAAAATTGTTCTCAATTTTAGCATCCAATCAAGTAGCCCCCCTCCAAATGTTCCAGGGAAAATTTTTTTTTTTGAAAAGCAATAGGTCAATAAATACCCAGTGTATTAAAAATTCATCTGTCCTTTCATCTGTAATTCTTTACATCCATCTTATATACTCTCAAATAGGGCTAATGAGCTGTATGGCCTTCTCATTAATGCCAGGCAGTGCATAAGCGGAAGCCAACAAAATCTGATGGTAAACTTGGGTTCAATATCATAGAGCTTTAGTAGCAATTTAAGTAAGATGTAAATTGGCAAAGTACCATCTGTTCTATTTGAAAATTCTCTCTCCTGTTCTAGCTAGGTTGTCCTCCACCGATCTCCCCAAGTGTTAAGATGTGGGCACATTGAGACCTCTCCCCCATGGGTCACAGCGAGTAAGAAATCGGAACTCATTTCCTATTTCTGGAAATAGGAAAATACCAACTCTACAGTTCTGGAGTTGCCAGAGAAGTTGAGGTAGGTATGCAGCGGGGGGGGGGGGGGGGGGGGGGGGGTCAATGGTTGTCATTGCTTTGGGTCTTAAACTAGCCCTGAAATTTGGTTGCCTGGATAGGCTCGGCCCGCAGGAAGGAGCGGGGCTCGCTCTGAATGAACTACTCCCCAGTGCCACGTTTACCTGGGTCCCCAGCAAAAGAGCTTGTCCTTTCTCTGACCAGGCCCTGGGCATGGCCAAAGCCCAATAGAATAAATTGAAATACAAGCGGGCTTAGAATGGAGGTGGATTGTGCTCCCGGGCTCCCTCAGCGGAGGAAACTCTGCAAGCGCGGATGGTGGCTGCATCCCGCGCACTTGAGGTCTCCGCAGGTAACACACAGTGAGGGGTCCATCCTGGGAGAGAAAGAGTCGGTCCAGGCCTCTACCCGGTAGTGGACCTCGGGTCTGCGCCCTTGTTAGCGGTCCTTCCTAGAGTCTCAAGCCGTGCTTAGAGCCGGGCTCCCGGGACTCTCTTCTGTGTGGTCGGACCCTGACCAGCAACCCGAGCACCCCACCAACCCTACGGCCTTGAACTCCCCAGGTCTGGGCACTGCTCTCCTTAGGCTCTTTCCGGAGGGTGCACGAGGTGCTTCTAGACTTGAAAGTGGCACACCCACTCTGGGCAACGCGCGGACCACTATTATCGATGCCCGTGGCCCAGGAAGCGAGTCGAATGGCTGCTGCGGCTCATGACCAGCAGGCCCCTGGACCGCCACTTCTGAAGTGGCATCCGAAGTGGCTGGAGGCCTGGGGCTGCTGCCCGATTCCCAACTCCTCCGCTCCTACCTGCCAGGGAATCTGAGCTCGGACGATGGCAGAACACGGTCCTCAGGAGCTGAGAAACTAGAAGCACGTCAGAAGAAGCCGCCTGGAGAGGTCTTGGGATCCTGCTTTACTACGAGCACCCCCCCCCCCCCCCCCAAGCAAGCGGTGCGAGTTCCCTGCCCGGGTGATGGGGGCCTGTGCATTCCCAGAGCTGAGCGCTCCTTATAGGCGATGAGGTGCCGGCACTTTACTTATTTATTTATTTTTAATTTTATTTTTAGAGAGAGGGGAAAGAGGAGGGAGGAGAGGCAGAGAAACGTCAATGTGCGAGAGAAACATCGATTGGTTGCCTCTCGCACACCCAAAACTGGGGACTGGCCAGCAACCCAGGCATGCGCCCTGACCTGGGATCTAACCGGCGACTTTTCGGGTGGCAGGCCTGCGGTCAACTCAACAGAGCCACAACAGCCAGGGAGAAGTGCCGACACTTTTGCGAGTCATGAGAGCCCTGGGTGTGCACCGGGATTCGGGAGGACACTTCTTGCTGAAGCCAAAACTGCGCGGATTGACAGAAAGTCGGTTCTACAGAGACTAGATATGGTGGGTGTTTCCAGCCTCAAGCACGGAGCTCACGCGGGTCCTACTCCGCTTCCCTGGCACAACCCTTGGAAAGACCCAAGATAATGGGCTAGAACCCTGACAGCTGACAGAGGGAGGAGAAAGAAGAGGGACTGGTTTAGGATAGCTGGGTTGCAGAGACTGCTCTGGACATGTGGAACCATTTCCTCAAAAGTCCCTTAAAATTCCACGACCCGGCTCCACGGAGGATCCCTGGACACAGCTTCTGACAACAGCCTTTTCCTGAGAAACGCAAGGAGTGGAATGCGTGATTTTGGGAACTATCTTTCCTGAAACAGCGTCCCCAATATTCTGAAGCCTTGTCTCAGTTTGGGCCCCCCAGGCACTTCTGGATGGTTTCCAGATAAAAGACCACTGTGTGCCCTCAGGTTGGAAGGAGTAATCAGTCCTCTAGGGACCTGGTCCTGCTCTCTGCTCTGAGTCTTCCTCCTACCCACACTGCCACACCTCAGGGTGGGTGGCTGGAAGGAAGGCAAATCTCAGTCCAGATGTAGCTGACTAGGATGTGCCTTGAGTTTCCAGAAAGCCAGGGAATGAACCCTGGGTGCCTCTGACACTTCTGGTTCCTGCACCTGGCACTTACTTGCTTCATCTCTGAGGTGGGTGGTGGAGGATATCCCTGAACTTCCAATGAGTTGGTGTGGCCCCTTTTTGAGAAGACACTAGGGAGGGGGATCTAACTCCCCTTGGTAAATCACACCACTCTCCAAACGGACCCCCCAAACAGCTATTTGTGAATCTGAGAGTCTAGGTTCAAAATGTGTGAATGAACAAACAGCAAGGCATCCACAGTCCAGTGGCGAGGCAAACAATGGTAAGTCCTGGGAGAGAGGAAACAGGCTCCTATGAACTGCCGATGTGGCAAACCTGTGTTGATGTCTTCGTGTATGAGTGCTTTTGAAGGGATATTAATCATTACTATTGAAAAAGTTTTTGATGGTCATACTTTTCCAGCCAACAATATAAGTCTCTGTGCAGTTTTACATGTTTAAAATAAGTTTGTGTAGTTTGCAGGCTTATCTCTAATACCCTTAAGTGGGACACAATTTCTGCACCCTTCTATCTGCTTCTTAAAATACCATATCGAACTTCTAGCCACAGAAACGATGTGTGTGTGTGCAAGTTTGTGTGTGTGTGTGATTTAGAGAGCATGGTGAGGGGGAGTCCTCACTGGGGAGATGGGTTACACTTTTTCTCCCCACAAAAGTTACATTTTATTAGCTACTACTACTTTATCTCCCCCATTACAATTCAAAACTACAGAAAAGTAGTGTCCTTTATTAAGAACCAACTGTTGACATTTGTCCCATCGGCTCATTACATACATAGAAAATGATGGAGTCTCATTTACTAAGGAGCTGAATTATTTGTAAGTAAATTGTATCAACACTCCACTTTACACATTTCAGCATTTTTTGGTGAAAACAAGAACCTTCTCTTACATAATAAAAACATCTATTATTATAGAAGTTCTGTTATAGAATAGTATTTTACAATATAGTCCATATTAAAATTCTCCCCACTGCCCTGAAATGTCCTTTCTCTGTCTTTGATACAGGATTTTGTTCATGCATAGCATTTAATTGTCTCTCTGTAAATAAAAGTCTTCTGTTTTTGTTTGTTTTCATGACAGTGACAACCCAGGAGTCCATTTGTCTCATTATTGGTGAAGCTAATGTTGGTCTGTGGTTAAGGTGGCATCTGTCTCTCTAATTTCTATTGTAAAGGAACATTACCTCCTTTGTAATATATAAGTTGTGGGCTAGGACTTCCATATCTGTTGAATATCCAGTTCCTCAATAACCCTGAGGAAATGGATATTCAAAAGGTATGTAACCCTTTAGAATTTGAGTTTGAGGCTTTTAAGAGTTTTAGCCATTTTTTCACCAAAACTTATTACACCAGCGGTTGTAAAAGAACCCATAGTTTTCCACAGATAGTGATGACATATGCCCTAAAAAATGGTCAGAATAGCCAGCTGAGGGGGTGTTAGATGTTACCAGAATGTGGCCTTGAAAAAAACCAGCTTCATCTCCATCCATGAAGCTCTAAACATTGAAATCATACCCTCATTGGGTGAATGTAGTACATCGCTTCAAGAGATATTTAAAAAATAATGAAAAAACAAGTTTATTCAGGGTCGGAAGCCTGGACCACAGTTTTTTTTGTTTGATTTTGTTTAGATTTTATTTATTTTTACAGAGAGGGGAAGGGAGGGAGAAAGAGAGGGAGAGAAACATCGATGTGCTGTAGCCTCTCCCACATCCCCAACTGGCCCCCTGCCTGCAGTCCAGGCATGTGCCCTGACTAGGAATAGAACTGGCGACCCTTTGGGTCACAGGCCGCTCTCAATCCACGGAGTTACACCAGCCAGGGCAAGACCGGTTTTTTCCCAGTAGTCAAGCCGGGCACAGATGAGCTTCGAAATCGGAGTAGATTCAAAAGTTCCAGACCTTGGGGCTTCAAACAACTCGAACCGTGGGAGCCTTTAGATTCCCATCACACCCCTTGATGATAATGAATTTTCGAATCTCCTTTTCCTCTTTGTTAAGTGGCAAGAATCACTTCTGAGTTCCCAGAAGTTTCAGGTGTCGCCCGCGATGTGAAGACCCGGGGTCCAGTCGGAAACGGACCCTCCTTTGGAACTGGGAAGATGGAATCTCGATTTGGTAGCTTCTGGGTGGTTCTCCCACCCTCAAACCTGGACTTCCGCTTTCCGGGGCTCAGGCCCAGCCACTCTTTCCCCGGGGAAGAGTCGGGCCGTCACTCCCAAGGCCCAGAGCCTCTGGGGTGCGGAAGAAGCGAGTCAATGCACGTGAAAGGCGGCTGGGCCCACCACTGCTCGGAAGGCTGCAGTCCAGCGGGGCGCAGGACGGAAGGCCGGCGAGTGGAGCGTCCTGAGCCCGGGATTGGGCCGCGGGCCGGGGGCGGGGCCTTCCGGGGCGGGGCCTGTTGTGGGCGGGGCCTGCCCAGGTGTTCAACTTTCTCGCGCGCCGCGGCTCTGGGAGACCATAACTCGGAGTGTGATTTTCGTTTCGAGGCACCGAAGATGGGGACCCTGCCGAAACGGAAGGATATCCCACCGTGGGTGAAAGTTCCGGAAGACTTGAAGGATCCCGAGGTGTTCCACGTCCAGACGCAGCTGCTGGAGGCCATGTTTGGTGAGTGAACCCAGTCCTGACTCGGGGGCCTCGAGCCCTGGGGTCTCGGCCCTGGGCCCCAGTGCTCATCTTCTTCCCTACACAGGCCCAGGCGGATCTCGAATCCCATACATCGAGCAAGTGAGCAAAGCCATGCTTGAGCTGAAGGTTCTGGAATCCTCGAACTTCACCGAGGTCGTGGTTTACGGCAATTACATGTACAAGCTCCGAACCAAGTGGATGCTCCAGTCCATGGCTGAGAGGCACCGCCTGAGGCAGGAGCGAGGTGAGCGGCCCTCCGCCAGGTGGTGGGGCAGGGGCAGAGGAACGCAGCTTCACTTCTCTCCCGCAGTCCGTCTCACCCCTCCCATCCCATCCCTCCGGCAACCACCGCACCTTAGGGGTACTTGGTGTTTGCGCGACCCCTGAGGTTCCTTTGGTAGTACCATCGGCTGGTCCTAGGGACCCTGGAGTAAGATTATGATGGGAGGTGGCCCGGAGTTGGCCTCATAGGGTAGGCTTTTCTGAGATCTCATCCCAGGCTCCCCCTCACAATGCCCAGCTTAGAGGCTGTTGGAATGGGCCCGGCGGCCTCACGTTCTGAGCTTCCTGAGAACCTCAGGCGGAGAACGAACGCCTGGCCATGATCTTCAAAGAGGCTGTGAACTGGCCAGGCTTTTGTCCTCTCCTCATGCACACCTACTATTGCTTTCTGGTGCAGGGATGCTCAGACTTGAGGAAGCCATGAATGCCCTCGAGCTGGACCCTGCGATGAAGTGAGCCAATGTACAACCAGCGGACCTGGGACCAGGATGTGGACGACAGGCTGTAGCCAGAGCTGGAGGAACTATCCCGGTTTAAACTGTGCTGCAGCTTGACAAGGAAGACAGCTTGTTGTGGGTTTCTGCATTTGCCTCTTGAGTCCTGAGGCGACTTTTTCCCAAGGTTGCTAATTAGAGAATAAAATTTTAAATGAATAGTTCCTTGACATGTGGTTGAAGTGTTGTATATAAAATCACAACTAAGGTGGACCTTGTACTTAAGCCTTAACTGAACCCCCAAAGCTAGGTGTAGAGAGGTCCAAGAGCACACCTGGGTAGATTTAAAAAAGGGGGTGAGGTCTGGGAGCCAAGTTTCAAGATGCAGCTCCAATGAAAAACTGGTCAATCTAAGGGAGATGTGATATTGTTTGGAAATAACCTGGACTTTTTAGAAAATAATAACCCTAAAATAGGTTAACATCATATATAAAATGAAAACCAAATTATTATCCAAAACAAGCACAGAAGTGCCAGTGTCTTCTCAGTGTAGCAGTTTAATTTTTAATTTTAATTAATTTATTTTAAGATTTTATTATTTTATTTTTAGAGAAAGGGGAAGGGGAGAGGGAGAGAAACATCAGTGTGTGGTTGCCTCTCATGCACCCCCTACTGGGGACCTGGCCTGCAACCCAGGCATGTTTCCTGGCTGGGAATTGAACTGGCAACCCTTTGCTTCACAGGCCTGTGCTCAATCCACTGACCTACACCAGCCAGGGCTATTTTTTTTTTGAGACTTTATATATTTAGAGAGAGGGGAAGGGAGGGAGAAAGAAGGGGAGAGAAACATCAATGCGTGTGAAACATTGATCAGTTGCCTCTTGCATAGTCTCCAGCCTGGGACCTGGTCTGAAACCCAGGCATGGGCCTCAACTGGGAATCAAACCTGCAGCCTTTCAATTTGCAGGCCAGGGCTCAACCCATTGAGCCATACTATCCAGGGCCAGTGCAGCAGTTTTATGTTGTTGTAAACTTAATGGAGACTGCTAGTGGAGTTCTTATCTGCATTCAGTCTGCTGCAGATTGTTATTTAGATTGGAGTTTAAAGAAAATTCAGCCTCACAGATAGGTATGTGAAAAAGCAGAACGTAATGGACCTCTTGATAGGGTCTTTGGAATTCACCACACTTGCAGAATTGCTATACTAGGCTCCCACAGGGTATGTGAAATTGGGAGTAAATGAAGGCATACCCTACGTGGGGCTCACGCCTGATTTGTTGGGGGATCATCAGAATGGGGACTACAGTTTTCCCTAGTAGAGACTAGCTTAATAGTTCAAAGCCCGAATGAGGCCCACTTAGGGAGTTTTCTGGCCCTATGATCTTGGCCAAGTTGTTCTATCCTTTCAGTTTCCAAGTGGAAGATAATAGCATCTGACCCCACATGAAATTGTGAGGTTTAACTGTTAATATATGTAGGGTACTTAGAACAGGCATCACACATAGTAGCAAGTGTTGACTATTCCTAGAGATTGACCAATAATGGGGAAGAAAACTAACAAATAAGCTGTCTTCTGCAAGGGAAAAATGTGGAATGTCTATCAAGCAACTGTAGATTAAATTCCCAGAGGGAGAAGGCTGGTCCAAAGGGAAAGAACATAAATACTTTCACTAGATACTACTTTTGCCTTTTAAAGGGGTTGAAATAATTTTCACACCCAGCAACAATATATATGATTGGCTATTTTCCTCACAATTTCACCCAGAGACAACTGGAAACTACCCCCCCCCCTTTTTGTGTGGATTTGTTAGGTGAAGAGTCCCTGTCTTTAGTAATTAAAAAAAAAAAAATTGAATGTAGCCCTGACTGGTGTGGCTCAGTAGATTGAGTGCTGGACTGTGAACCAAAGGGTTACCAGTTTGATTCCCAGTCAGGGCACATGCCTGGGTTGCAGGCCAGGTCCCCAGTTGGGCAGTAAACAAGAGGTAAACACACACTGATGTTTCTCTCTTTCTCTTTCTCCCTCTTTTATCTTCTCTCTAAAAATAAATAAAATCTTCCAAAAATTGAATGTATTGGGGTTACATTGTTAATAAAATTATATAGGCTTAAAGGGTAAAACTCTGTAATATATTATCTGTATATTATATTGTATGTTTACTACCCCAGGTCATCTCTATTTTTTTAAAAAAAATTTAAAAAGATTTTATTTACTTTTAGACAGAGGGGAAGGGAGGGAGAAAGAGAGGAAGAGAAACATCAATGTGTGGCTGCCTCTTGTTTGCTGCCCACCAGGGACCTGGCCCACAAGCCAGGCATGTGCCCTAACTGGTAATTAAACCAGCAACCCTCTGGTTCGAAGACCAGCACTCAATCCACTGAGCCACACCAGCCAGGGCACCAAGTCATATCTCTTTCTATCACGATTTATCCCCCTTTTACCTTCTACCTCCCAACATCCCTTTTTCCCTCTGATAGTTACCATACTGTTGTCTTTGTATGTATGAGGTTTGTTTTTTGGTGGGGGTTAATCCCTTCACCTTTTTCACCTACCCCTCCTTTCCTCCCCTCTGACAGCTGCCAGTCTGCTTTTTCTATCTATGAGTCTGTTTCTATTTTGTTAGTTTATTTTGTTCATTGGATTCCACATGTAAGTGATTGTCTTTCACTGACTGGCTTATTTCACTTAGCATAACATTCTCCAGTTATATCCATGCTGTCACGAAAGGTAAGATTTCATTTTTTTTAAGGCTGAGTAGTATTCCATTGTGTAAATGTACCACAGCTTTTTTATCCACTCATTTACTAATGGGCATTTGGGCTGTTTCCAAATCTTGGCCATTGTAAATAACACTGCAATGAACATAAGGGTGCCTAAATTCTTTTTAATTAATGTTTTGGGGTTTTTTGGATATATTCCCAGAAGTGTACTTGTTGGGTCACAAGGCAGATCCATTTTTAATTTTTGAGGGCCCTTGTACTGCTTTCTACTGTGGCTGCACCAGTCTGCATTCCTACCAACAGTGCACAAGGGTTCCATTTTCTCCACATCCTCGCTAACACTCATTTGTTGATTTATTGATAATAGCCGTTTTGACAGATGTGAGGTGATATTTCCTTGTGGTTTAATTTGCATTTCTCTGATTAGTGATGTTGAGCGTCTTCTCATATCTATTGGCCATCTGTAATATCCTCTTTGGAAAAGTGTCTATTCATGTCCTTTGTCTTCAGTACTTCTTGATGGCGTTTGCTTCATGGACCGACAGTTGTGGAACCCTCAAATTACCTTCAGCTAGTAGACCCTTCAAAGACTCAGTGGGTAATAAATGATTATGTGTAGGACTGTAAACTGGAGAGTTATGAACTCTAATTTTGCAGTGTGAATGAAGCACATAAAAACTTTCCTTGCCCTTTAAGGTCTAGAAATTCTGCCCTAAGGGCAATGCTTCTAAATGTATGTAGAAAACAGGCTTCAGGTTCATCTGTGCCAAACTGGTGAAATTTGAAAATTTAAGAATATACCATAAATTCTGTGCATATCCTGGACTGAAGATTTTTCAACCGTAAAAAAAAAAACCCACCTCAGAACAACACAAAGCATTGAGAAAATTCATAGGAAAAGTTTTGGAAGTAGTAGCTCGAGGGTTGAAAAAATGGTTGTCTTGGGGTGGTTGCTTCCCCCCCTCCCCCAAAGTTTGAAGCTCCTGACCAGTTTTCCATCAAGGGTAAATGCAAAGATTTCTGGAAACAAAACGAGCTTTCATTGTAATGGAGATAAAAAGTCTGCCCTAAGGAAGGTCAGACTTTAGGGCTAAGAGATTTTGAAAGGAGATAAAGCAAGGCTCCAGATAATCCAGAAAAGCCTGGGTTGCTTACAAAACAGTTGATAAATGAAACATCCATTCTAGTGGAATCCTTTGGTTGTAAGTAGTAACAGTAGCCAACACTGGTTGCTAGTGGAACACAATCTGCCTTTCACATTAACTCAATTCTCACAATATTACCATTTGACTGATTAGAAAATCAAGACCCACCAATCATGTCTGTTCTGCAGGATTCACACACACACACACACACACACACACACACACACGTGTATATTTGTGTGTGTGTGTGTGTGTGTGTGTGTGTATAATCTTCTTGAGGGCCAAGTGAAAGCATTTCAATCTGAGTGGAGCAGGGAAGGGAAAGATTCCAAGCTGGTATAAATGATCCTGATAAGAGTCCCAAGCTGATCTCAGTCCCTTATATTCCAGGGGACAATCTGCCAGGACTCCAGAGACCAAGGACCTTGGGGGAAAGGGGTCTCCCCTGCTGTGGCCTCTGGGTGGGCTGGAGTAAGTTCACCAACTTCTGATTATAGGAAGGCCAGGCCCTTCAGGAGATTCCAGCCTAGTTGGGGCATTATGTGGATCTAATAGTCAATGAGTTTATGACAGCACTGTGTTTTGAGGAATTTGAGGGTGCTTGGAAAACTCCAGATCCCAGTGGGTATCTGACCTGGTCAAGGAGTTCAGGGAAGGTTCCTGGAGGAAGTCACTCTTGGGTGAGAGCTGGTAGCAAGGCCAGAAAGGGAGGGAAGCCGCTTGGCCCAGAGCCTTGCTGACCGTGGTAAGAGCAGAGGGAGCCACCTAGGGGTTTTAAGCAGGTGGTGAGTTGTCTAAAAAGCTGCTCATCTGGTTTCCCCCACACCACTTATTGAAGAGACTGTCATTTCTCCATTGTATATTCTTGCTTCCATATAGATTAACTGACTATATAAAGTGAGGGTTTATTTCTGGGTTCTCTAGTCTGTTTCTTGATCTGTGTGTCTGTTTTTATGTCAATTGCTTTTTGTAAGATTTTATTTGAGCCAAACTGACGATATTGCTGAGGAGCAAGATCTCTAATGCTCTAATACCACATTGTTTTGATCACAGTAGCTTTGTAATATGGTTTGAAATCAGGGAATGTGATGCCTCCACTTTTTCAAGAGTGTTTGGCTATTGAGGGTCTTTTGTAGTTCCGTATAAAATTTAGTATTATGTGTTCTAATTCTGAGAAGGATTGCTATTGGTATTTTGATAGGGATTGAATTGAGTCTGTAGATTGCTTTGGGTATATTAATCTTGTACTGTACAACTTGACTAAAGTCATTTATTAATTCTGATAGTTTTATGGTGAAGTCTTTAGGGTTTTCTACATATAGCACAGGGACTAGAGTGAACAGTATTGTAATAATTTTGCATGGTAACAGATGGTTACTAGATTTAGTATGGTGATTACATTGTAAGGTATATAAATGTTGAATTACTGTTGTACATTTAAAATTAATATATGCCAACTATAATAAATTTTTAAAAATATAGAATATCAAAATTGAGAAATTTAATAATTAGTACAAGCCAGTGTTTCCTTTCATTTTTAAGTTGTGCTACATCAGCACCTCTAAAAATAAGTGCATACGATCATTTTATTATTGTATCAGAAACTTACAGTCAAGTTATGTTGTAATTTTAATGATTTAAATATTCACAAATGACCATCAATGAAATAGTTTTGACACGGCAAAAACATTTTGAAAAGCTTCTAGTCCCTCAGAACTAGAGTAGGTCGGTTCCTGTTTCCCTCCAGCTAGGGACTCAGTTCAGACCCTGATTTTCCTCTGATGCCTCTGCCTTGCCTCCTTATTTGTCCCAGAAATATTTGTCAGGTGTCTGCTTTGTGACCTCCGCGGGAACCCTGTTCTAGGGAGAAAACGAAAATGAAGTCACCTGTGAGCATTTTTAGGCTTCCAGGGAATATTTTCAGAAAACAAGTATCTGGGATTTCTATGTGTGGAAGAAATCAGAAATACTCAATTCTATGCGACTTATGAGGACAAAGACTATTTTTGGAGAAGGATTATCTGTTGGCATGTAGCATGTGGGGGTCCGCCCAGAGGGGTGCCCCGCCGAGTCCGGCGGGCTCACTGCGGCTCACACTCGCAGCAGCGGCAGGCTCAGCAGGGGGCCGGTCGGGCTAACTCGACTCCGGGCGTCAGAATTTCAGCTGGACCTAATTTCATGAGTAATTGCTTTTCTTTGTTTATTTTTCTCTTCATTTTTAATCTTTGTTTTTATTATCTTTTTTTTTTCATTTCTGACTTTAACAGAAAGCATGGCTGGTTGCACTGGGGATATATAAGATTTAACCTTATTAAACTTCCAAATTAAATAATATTTAGTTGTATTGCTAAACAAAGAAAAAGAAGAAAATGTCCAGTCCTCAAAGACACTTCACCTGAGCTGTTATAGGCACGGGACTTTAATGGGGGCAAGTCGGGCAAAGAAAGAAGCAGGGAGCCTTAGAGTGGAGTGAGCCAGGACTCTGGGTCTCGGGGAGGGGAGGGAACTATAAGGGGCAACGGGTGGACAGTCCTCTTTCAGAGGCTTTGGTAAAGTTGAGGGGATGGGCTCCAGGCCCATCTGTCCAGTGGGTAGAAGGTGATCAGTACTGGGGCCAAGAGCCATCCCTGTGTCCTGGATGGTGGTTTTGTGGGTGGGATGGGCCAGCACGGGGTGGGGGGGGGCATCCTGAGTTGCTCAGGATGGCACTTCTCCACCAGCCTCAGGATGGCTCGCCTCCCTAGCCCCATAACTTGACTTTCCAAAATGAATGTTTACTTTGGATTAACACTGGAGCAAAGTTGTCAATATAAGTTTAATAAATCATTTTACTTCTATTCATAGTAAGAAGAAATATACACCGTTAAGAGTAAGTATAAGGGTTTTTAGGAACTACTATAAAGGACACATGGACAAAACCAAGGGTGGGAGGGGGGTGAGTTTGAAGTGGGTGGGGGGGTGGGGAGAAAATACAGACAACTGTAACTGAACATGAATAAAATAATTTAAATGAAAAAAACCTAAAGTATAAAAAGGTTTCTAATGACTGACTCACCATTTAGTTAAAAGGCAAAATACTCTTCCATACACCTTGGGGCAAGATGAATACAGATTAATTAGAGCATAAAATTGAAGTTTTTTTTCTTTAAATAAAGTTAAAAAATGGCTAGGGCATCAAAATGAAAAGGGAACTGGGTATATGAGAGAACATATTTGCCAATGGTATATCGGACAAGGTTTAATCTCCAAAATATATAAAGAGCTCATACTACTCAACACCAACAAGACAAATAACCCAATTAAAAAATGGGCAAAGGGCCTGAACAAACACTTCTCCAAGAAGGACATGCAGAGGGCCCGTAGACATATGAAAGGATACTCAGCATCACTAGCCATCAGAGAGATGCAAATTAAAACCACAATGAGATAGCCTCTCCACTGGTCAGAATGGCCATCATTAACAAACCAACAAACAAGTGCTGGTGAGGATGTTGAGAAAAGGGAACCCTAGAACACTATTGGTGGGAATGCAGACTGGGGCAGCCACTGTGGAAAACAGTATGGAATTTCCTCAAAAAAAAAATATGGAACTGCCTTTTGATCCAGTGATCCACTGCTGAGAATATTCTAAGAATCCCTAATCACCAGTTCAAAAGAACCTATGCACCCCTATGTTCATAGCAAAGCTATTTATAATTTGGAAATGTCCTAAGTGCCCATTAGTAAAAGAGTGGATCGAAAAGCTGGTACATTTACGAAATGGAATTCTATGTAGCAGAAAGAAGGAACTCCTACCTTTTTGGTTAGTATGGATGGAACTGGAGAATATTATGCTGAGTGAAATAAGCCAGTCAGTGAAGGACAAATACAAATATCTCAATTATAAGAGGAATCTAATGAACAAAATAAACTAATGAGGAAAACAGAACAGAGACATGAAAACATGGAACAGACTGACAGCAGCGGGGAGGGGGATAAGGGTGGAAAGAAGGGGAAGGGACTAGACAAAGAATATGTATGAATGACCCATGGACATGAACAACAGTGCGGGGATTGACTGTGGGAGTGGGGGAAGGAGGCTGGACAGAAGAGGGCAAAGGGGGGAAATTGGGACAACTGTAATAGAAGAACAATAAAAAAATCATCAAGCTAAAAAAAAGATTTGAAAAATGGAATAACTAATCTTGGAATAAGTTAATTTACATACAGTGCAACTCCAGCGTCTACCTGTATGAAATGAAATCTTACTTTTGTCAGGAGACATAAGAAAGCTGATTAGCTCTGTAGCTCTGGCCAGGTAGCTCAGTTGGTTACAGCATCATCCTAATATGCCAAAGTTGCAGGTTTGATTCTTTGTCAGGGCACATATGAGAATCAAGCACTGAATGCATAAATAACTGGAACAACAAATGGATGTTTCTCTCTCTTTCCCTTTCTCTCTCTAAAGTCAATAAATAGAAATTGAAAAAAGAAAGCTTATTTCATTAGCATATTAGAAGGGGGATTAGCACAGGAAAGTGTTCTCCCTTCTTTCCATTTGATACTGAGTTCCTTGTAATGCCCATGTGTTTGAATATAGACCGCTATGGTAAGATCAGATTCTAACATCGTCACTTCCCATGCAGCATGAGCGTTCACTCTTGAAGCCAAATGTGTAATGATAGCAATTGCTACCAACTTTTCCTTAGTGCTGAACAATTTACAAAGCACTTTCACATCCTTTTTTTCATTAATCTATACATTACTATTGTTCTGCCCACTTTATCAATGAGAAAATCCAAGTTGAGGGAGATGAAAAGGATTCCAATACAGCCACTCTCAAAGTAGTCCCTGCTCAGCAGCATCAACATCACCCCGAACGTGTGTTAGAAACTCAAATCTGCAGGTGCACCAGACCTACTCCATCAGAAATTGTGTTGTATACCCAGCAACCTGTGGTTTAACAAGCTGATCACTAAAGCTTGAAAACAATTGGCTTAATTTGGTTAATCTGACTCTATCTCCATTTTTAATTCAGAAGTTAAGAGGAAACAAGTGTTCTCAATTCTTAACTATTTTGGGTTCCTGGACCCAATTCCCTCGTGTGTGTGTGTGTGTGTGTGTGTGTGTGTGTGTGTGTGTGTGTGTTCTCTCCCCACACCAGCAAGCGATTCTCATTGGGGAATTCAGCTCAATTCTGACACTATCCAGAGATAGCATCAGATTCTACAGGTTAAGAGTTTAATGCCCCACCCCACCCAAAACACTTGAGAGGCTTCTCACAAGCCCAGGTGTTTCTAGCCAATGGGCTACAGATTGGAGGTTCCGGTGACCTCCTTTCTGGCATTCAGTTGCCAGTTTTAAGTCAGTGTTGTTACTTGTGCTCCTGTCTATAAATTAGAGGTTCCCATGACCCTTTCCTTGATTTCTTTAATTTGCTAGAGTGGCTCACAAAACTCAGGAAACTTGTTTACTCGTTGGAGTACAGATATATTATAAAAGGATTTAACTTGTCCTTAGGGAAGAGATGGCAGGGTATGGCGGAAAGGCACAGAGATGCCATGCTTTCGCACACCACTGTCCCCCAAATCCCCACGTTGCCAAACCAGAAACTTGTAACTCTGTCCTTTTGGGCTTTTATGAAGGCTTCATTACGTTGGCATGACTGATGAAATCATTGGCCATTCATAGGTGATTCAATCTCCAGCCCCTCTCCCCTTCTTGGAGGTCCAAGGTTAGGACTAAAAGTTCCAAACCTTTCCCTGGTAATCAACTCCCATCCTAGGTGTGGTCCAGAAGTCACCTTATTAACATAACAAGAGACGCCGTTAATCTCTCTCTTCACAAGAAATTCCAAGGGTTTTTGGAGCTGTGAGTCAGGAACTTGGAATGTACAGTATATGAGAACAATGTTTTGATTATATAAATGACCAAATTTATATATAAATAATAAATCATAGTATCACATTATTCTTTACCAGCATAACTCTTAACTGAGTCAAACATGAGCCTAAAAAAAAAATAATTGTTCTGCATTTGTGTCGATGGGGAGAGATTTCTTTGATCATTTTATGTACAAGAAGATGCCGAATCACATGAAAAGTTAGTAGTGGCATGACCTTGGTTAAGTTATATATACTCTGCCGTTACAAAAACAAAATTCAACTGAGTGAATTTGAAAGCGGAAAAGTCAGTGTTCGCCCTGCCTGTCACCCACCAAACCCAATAAACCGAGACAGGGACTGACTCTTTCTGGGTGCTTTCTTCAGATGGTCAGCAGTCTGAGAAGACGGTAGGTTTGTGCCCTAACAGACTGTCTTAAATTCTATTTTAAACTGATCCTTTTTATAAGAAGAAAAGAGTGGGTAAGGGGATTGGAATTCAGGGGAAAAGTTAATCAGTTAAAAAGCTGTAGCATTCTTGCATCTGTGTCCTGGATGGTGGGAGGCTCACCCTGGACTACAATGGCTCAGAGACGAGGTTGATGCCTGCAGTCCTCCTGGGGCACAAAGGTGGAACCGTTTATGGTCTCGCGCAGTCAAGGTGGGTCATACTTTCAGTTTCTAGGAGACTAGGAGTTACTCCCGTTGTTGGCCACTAGGTAGAGCTAGATTCTCATTTATGCTCTGTTCCCGGGTATCTCTTGCAGAGCTAAAGTAGCCTTTGCCTTGGAATTTTTAGGCACTTTTTCAATGTAGTCTTCATCTTAAAATTTCCCACAAATCGTTAAGGATGTATTTTTATTTTTTTAAATTTTTATTTATTTATTTTTAGGGAGAGGGGAAGAAAGAGAGGGAGAGAAACATCAACTAGCTGTCTCTCATGGGCCCCCAACTGGACACCGAGCCCCCAACCCATAGATGTGCCCTGATGGAATTGCAAGGGAGACTTTTTGGTTTGCAGACTGACACTCAACCCACTGAGCCGCACCAGTCAGGGCACAGATTTAGGAGGAAAGGGAAGAACTTCCAGTTTCATCTCCCCATCATGTTTTAGCATAGTAACTATTATATACCTGAGGACAACTCAGAGCTGTGCTCAGTCTGAGGGAATTCTGTAGCCTCCTCCTGTAATAAGTCTAAGATGGTTCAGATGAGTTTGTAGCCAAAGGTCAAGAACATATCCATTTCTTTACCGGGTTCTAAACTTACCACTTGTTTCCTTTAAAGTAGCAGTGAGTGTAGGATTGAGAACTTTATAGACATTAAAAAATTTTTTTGGTGAAAATCCTTTTATTTGCTACTCAAGACGTTATTCAGTAATAATCAGATGTTACTCACATTGGTTTGTCAACCAGCCCTCTGCAAGTGAGGTTTTTACTGAATCAAACTGTTGAAGAGTTCAGAAAGTTGAAGCCCTTGTCCCTTTGGAGAGGTCGGTACATCTGTGGAAGGAGTGGCTGGTTGACGGTCAAGCTTTAAGGACATAGCCTCACAGCTCTGTTGGGGATGAGGAAACTGCTTCTCATTTTTATACCTGAGGTAGGGATAACATTCATAACAACTTACCTGTGGTTCAAACCATTGCTATGCTGGTTTTTCTTTATGATTTTATAGAGTCACAGAGTGGTCAGTGGGATATAGAACAGAATAAAGATTTTGAAGAGCATTTGATTTCCCCATTCCCGCTGCCCTCTGTGCTGCCCTCAGGTTGGTTGTAGGTCATATAAATTCTGTTTTGGAAGAAAAATAGCTCGAGACTTGAGTGCCATGCTCTCTTGCTATTTATCATGTCCTTTTTCAAATATATGGGAAGAATTGTCACATGGGGAGTGGCCATGAGTCTCAGCCTACTGAGTTTGGCTAGTTCAAGGGCTTCCTGATATAATAGTTGTTAGACCCTTGGCTCTGCAGAAGGGGAGCAGTTACCATATAGTCTGCTATAGTCCAAACAAAGGCAAAGCGAGAAGCACCGCATCGACTACCACCACCACCACCACCACCACCACCACCACCACCACCACCAAAAAAACCCACTCCAAACTACGTGGCACTTCTATCATCCTGAGAAGCTTTATTCTCTGTAAGTGCACCTCTATTGGGCTTTTTCAGTCATTAAAACGTCTTCCAAGATTTTACTGCCACCTTTATGGATCCCAATTTATGAAGCACTTAGCAAGGCTGACAGATAAGATTTATATTCTCTTCACATCTAAGACTGATATATTTGATTTAAAATAAACATTTCCTGAATCAGTATGTGACTGGGTTTGTTTTAATTCAGTGAGTGTGTGTTCACACTGTTCCAGGTACATTCTGGGTAAACCAGCTGTACTGCTAACACATAAGGCAGGTAACTCATGGGATTTATTTATAGTCTGCTCATTACAAGGAAGCCTGTTATTTTGTTTAAAGGATTTAAAAAGACCCTTGAGACTGGACAACCAACTGAAATTGGTTTGATGACCTTGATAGTTTTGAGAAATACTGGTCAGATGTAATGCAGGCTGCCCCTCAACTAGAATTTGTGTGATGTTTTTCTCATGATTAATCTGGGGTTGTGGGTTTTTGGGAGAAAGATCACAGAAGCCAAGTGCCATTTTCATCATATCATGTCATATCATGTTCGTACTGTGAACATACTGACTTTGATCACCTGACTAATGTAGTGTTTATTCTTCCCCGGCTGCCCCCCTCACCCTATCCAGGCTGTATCTTTGGAAGGAAGTGATTAGGCATAGCCCACACTTACGGAGCGGGAAGTTATACTCAGGGTGGGCTATCCACATAATTTATTTGAAATTATTCTGTATAGGACATTTATCTCTTCTGCATTGACTAGTTTATGTAATCATTTATTTATATTAGTATGGAGTCATGGGTATTTATTTCATATTTTGGGTTGTAATCCAATACTTTATTTTGTTCAGATTATTCCAGCTTTGGCTTTGTTTCCATTGGGAACTCTTTCACTAGGCACTTGTGTTCCTTTGATGCACCTCCATCAATGTTTTTTCTGAGCACTTCCTCACTTTCTGGTATTATGCGATGCTCCAGACTCACAGTGTATATTTCCTGCCCAGTTCTAGAATCAGCCATTTTCTAAGGAGCCCTCTTTAATGGAGACTGGTATTTGAAATCAAAATCTGGGTGCTAGATGTACTCATTTCTTTTATCTTTAAAAAAAAAAAACCTCACCTGAAGACATGCCTAGAGAGAGGAAGGGAGGGGGAGAGAGAGAGAGAGAAACATCGATCAGTTGTCCTCATACACACTCTGACTGGCAGCAGACCCACAACTGTCTGGTGTACGAGATACTTCAATCAACTGAGCCACAATGCCAAGGCTAAATGTGCTTATTTCTATTGTAGTGTTTCTTTTAGGCCATTTCAGTTAACAGCAAAGAAATATTTGAGTGTATGTATCTCTAGATACTTCTATATTAACCATCTGTATCTATCAAATTAAATGAGTTCCTACTGATGTGTCCAACTCTAATTCATTAGTCCATAGATCATTCTATGCAGTATAGATCATAGATCATTGCTTATCTGTAAATTCCTATTCCCACCATGAGACAATGGGCTTCTACCACCCACCCATCCACCATCCATTTACTTAATTGTTTCATTCTGGTGGGTATGTATAACAGTATTGGAACTGCTAATCCATGCCTCCATGGAAACAACTTTATCAACTACAGTACAGTACTTCTGTGCAGTTTCTTTCTTTTGCTTTTAGTTTTTTTTGAAAGTTTTATTTATTTATTGTTAGACAGAAGGGAAGGGAGGGAGAAGAGAGGGAAACATTAATGTGTGATTGCCTCTTGTGCGTCCCCAACTGCGGACTTGGGCCACAACCCAGGCATGTGTCCTGGCTGGGAATTGAACTGGCGACCTTTTCGTTCACAGGCCAGCACTCAACCCACTAAGCCACACCAGCCAGGGCACGCTTTTAGTTTTATAGATGCCGTTCTTTTCCAAAGTTACTTTTGTCAGTCAGCACCTTTCCCTCACTCCCCTCCCGCTTCAGTGAGTTATTTCATACAGTTGTGATACAATTAGACTCTCTTGTCACAATCTGATTTCTTTTCTGAGATCCTCCAACCTCCTAAATGGTTTCTCTTTAATTTTCATACATTAAGTTCCACTCTTTGTGTTGTAAGTTCTATGGCTTAACAAGTGCATAATACCATGTATCCACCCTTATCGGAACATATTGAATAGTTTTGCCATCCTAATGATACTCCGTATTTCATCTAGTCACCCTTTTCCCAAACCCCTTGCTACCACTGATCTTTCTGCTGTCTCATAGTTTGGTTACATGTGCTAATTAAAATGAAATAAAAAATTTCAATACGTCATAGCTCTAGCCATATTTAAAGTGCTCAGTAGCCACATGTGGCTACTGGCTACCATATTGAACAACATAAAAAATATTTCCATTATTGCAAAAAGGTCTATTGGACAGAGAATTTGTTAGGAGCTATATATGCAAATTTGATAGACTAGCACAGATACCATGGATCTCAGGGTAAATCTCTTGCTGTAGTTAGTATGCCCTACCTTATTTTGGGGTCCGTATCTGACCCTGAAATAACTGAAAACATTATGAGTCTATAAAAGTCTATGATTGTCCTAAATCTTGACCTTGGGTCCTAAGCCCTTAATCCATGTAATGTCAAGCAGCAATGGCAGAAGAAGAACTAGTCTTTTGAAAACACAGTTCAGTGTCTTTAGCTCAGGAATGCTTCTTCTTAAAAGCAGCCATTGTAAATGCAAGACATGAGGGCAGGTACCCTGAAGGGCAGGTACCCATCTATCCTTCCTTATTCGGCTGTGAAGGAATGGATTAGGTGGGGGTGGGTGGGGTGGAGGGAGCATTTTTTCCACAAAACATTCATGTAAAAATAATACCAGCAATAGTTTATACCAGTAGGTATTAAAGACTTAAGTTTCTCTCTCTCTTTTTTTTTTTTTTTGCAAAGAAAAGATGATTACAGTAAGTCCTAACTTAAAGTCTTCAATAAATTCTGGGAAACTGAAATTTAAACAAAATATTGATAAGGAAACCAATTATGCCATAAGTTAATTGATATTTTAAAAGCTTAAAAGAGAAAAAATAAGAGAGAAAAAGAGTTAAGTTCCTACAGCATATTTCTGATCACAAAAACACCATCAAACTTCCAAATGAAGACACAAATATTTCTAATATTAAACATTGAAATAAATATAAGCTATACATACATTTAAGAAAGATCAATAAAAACAAGTAAGATAATAATTTGCCAACACATTTATTCCTGAGTCAGGTGGCAGGACCCCATGCTGGCAGCTCAGGTGAAAGGCAGGACCTAATCCTGGACAGGAACCCATTCCATCACAGGGTGCGCTCTCGAACACCCACACTCACTTTGGGACAACTTAGATGGGCCAGTTCATCTAATGTACTTATCTTTGGGATGTGGGAGGAAACTGGGCACCTAGAAAAACCTATATGCAGACATGGGAAAAATGTACAAATACCACTCAGGAATATTCAATTCCCGGCTAGGAAATGATTTTTTTCTCAAGTCGACATTATAAAACCTCGTTAATTGAAAAGAGTTATTCAAGGTCCTGCTGTACTTCATGTTTGGTTTGGAAAAGCCAATCTCATAGAAAGAAATTGCCTCACAACCTGTAAATGACTAAATCAGGACTTGAAGATCTCTCTGGTACTATTCCTTGTATACACTGTTGATGGGGACACCAGCCCGAAGTGTCTGCAGCATTATGGATGAGACAAAATAAATTCACACGGAGTGGAGGAAAGGGATGGCTTGACTTCTCTCTCAAGGGGAGAGCACCCCTGAGCCTTGCCTTGACGAGCTTTTATTGGATTCAATTTGCATAGGAATACAGGGAGTACACGTAAAGCTCATTAATTATTATCAGGCAGTAAGGATCAAACAATAGATAACATATAAAGAACACTGAGAGCCTATTTTGAGTCAGGGTCAGATAGCTAAATGGCCAGAAAACTTTTGGGAACAAACTCACTTCCTGCTTGGACTCTCATCATTTACTTGAGAGCATTCTAAACAAAGCAGGTTTCACAGGATTTTTTACATATTCTTTCTTAGGCCTGACAGCCCTAGGGGAACTCGCCCTTTCCGGCACCGGGCTGCACCCACCTCCAGCATTGTTTCAGGCTTACGTCAGGCAAGCGAAGTAAGGCAGCCAAGAGATTAGGAGACTTCTCGCAGACAGAATGAGAATTCAGGCTGTCAAAGCCAAGGGGTGAGGGTCCGTCACCCCTTTTCTGTAGTTTCCAAGTCCATCCTTGGGGGTCCTCCATGATCATGCCTGTCTTAGGTCATCTCTCCCTTGAGGAATCTTACCCACCACCATTGGCTAACCAATCAAGCATTGGGGGCCAAGCAGGGTGAAGTAAAAGGAGCAGAAGCCGCACCCAGCCAGGGAGATAAGCTTTGTCTCCTTAGTGGCTTAGGGTCTGAAGGTCACTCACTCAGCCTTGGCCCTGGGGGGGTTACAGCTCCTGAAACAAGGCAGGGCAGTTCCCAACACACTGTCTCCCCATTTGTTCCCACTTCCCTGCTTCTACCAGCTCCAGTGAGCTGCGAAGGTTGTTTGGGCACCCCAGTAGACCTCTTCTGCACATGTGTCTGGAGCCACCCAAAATCAGAGTTGTAAGTCAGAGTTTGCGGTGTTCACCATAACTGTAACTCAGGCTCTTGGGCCAGAACACTACTGGTCATAGACAGTCCTGAAAATTACCACAAGGTAGCAGATAAAAGGCAAGGTAAGGTGGATGCTCAAAGGATTGAACAAGTCAGCCATTGAACGAGAGGTACTTTGAGCCTTGCAAGGCAGACGGGGAAACCCAGAAATATTTATTTTTGTTTGCATGTAATAGGAAAAAGAAACAATCTGTGTTAAGGAGAGCAGAAGAACAGGTGTGAATAGGCAAGGTCTGTGATATTATTACGGACCTAGAAAACAATTCCATCACTTAACCACACTTAGTCGAAATGGTGTCACCTACATGTGAATTCTATCAGTTGCACCACCACAGCTCAAATACTGCATATAACTTTCACAATTGATCTGTGGGGTGTGTGTGTGTGTGTGTATGTATTTAAGAAAGAAGGGCAGGGAGGGAGAAAGAGAGGGAGAGAAACGTCCACATGAGAGAGAAACCTCCATCTATTGCCTCTCCTGTAAGCCTGACCGGGAACCCAATGCCACCTACGCACGTGCCATAACAGGAAACCAAAGGCTACCTTTCGCTTTGGGTAAGAAAACCCAACCAACTAAGCCACACCGGCCAGGGCTGATCTGCAGTTTTAAGGTGGATGAGGAAGCTTATTCATAGAGCTGGTGAGCACCAGGAACTGGAGCTCCCTCTAGGTTGCACACCAACTCGGCTCACCGTCTCCATCCTGCTGCGAGTCCCACTGGTTGCACGGTTCCAGTCTCGGTGGGCACAGAAACACCGGGAGCTGCTGAGGCGCAGATCGGACACAGGGGGGCCTGGGCTTGGAGGGGTGGGGAGTTGCGGGGGGGGGGCGGGGTGGGGAGGGACAGAGGCGCCCATCTACCATGCAGGTTCCAGGGGACCAGCTTCCTCCGGACATATGCCCTTAGTTCACGCCACTCATCGCGGAAGATTAATTTGGTCTCTTAGGGCCGGCTCGGACCTTAGAGCCACACAGCCTTGGATCCGAGTACAATTTTCCATCTCCAAAAAAGTTGTTTCACAACTCGGGAGCCTCCGTTTTCTTGCAGGAGGTCACCATTTAAGCCAAAAGCCCGCTGAAGGTACCCAACACTGCTCGTCCGACGGCCAGGCTCCGCGCACTGGTGCCCGTTAGCCCCGGAGGGCTGGTGTGCTCTCTGCGACTGTGGGAGAATGCGGACCCCGAGAGAAGGGCCCTCTAGAAGACGCGGAGGCCTGGCGGACGATGGAATCCTCGGAGGAGGCGTGGGTTCCATTTAGCCGCCACCTTTCACCCCATCCCTATTTACAGATTCCACTCCGCCCCGCTTGGCTCCCCAGGAGCCCGACCCTCCGCTGGCCGGTGTGGTCGGCCAGGAAATCTCGAAAACTTGGAGCCTGGAGGGCCTGGGGCGTGTTCCAGGGCCGGTGGGGAGGGCTACCGAATGGCCGAGGCGGGACTGGGAGCATCCCTGAGAGCAAAAAGTGCGTTCAGAGGATGGAAGAAATGGAGCACGGGAGGGCCCGAGGGCTGGACCGGAGCGTCGCGTGCGAGTCCCGGGAGCAGCCAGGGCGTGGGCGCCGTCCCGGACCGCGCGGTGCCTCGGTTCCCGCCCCCCACCCCCCTGTAGCTTGCAGCGGGGTGTGGCTCCCTTCTCCAGGCCGGCGCAGAAGGCTTCCTCGCGTCTGAATTCCGAGATCGTTACTAAATGTCCACCGTAACCCAGAGACTGTTTACATTGATCTGTGGATGTAAACGGGCCACACTGTTTGGCGAGGGAGCCGAGCGTATGAGCGCATACCCCTGGAGGTCCTACCGGTCTCCTCCGATCCCGGTTCTGCCTAAATTACTCCTCTCGAGGGGTGGGGCCGACCTAATCCAGCGCCTCTAGAAAGTTTCTGGACTCCTGAACTATACATTGGCCGAGTGTGGGTGGCCTCTAGCCCCCTTCTTTCTTGGCCGGAAGCCCGCGTCTCCCATCACTTCGGCCCCTCCCCGCCGGCCGCCTGGGCGGTACCCCGGGCCTCCCTGCCCTGGTTTGGCGCCCCCTTTCCTTCGGGCCGAGTGGAACCCCAGAGGAGGCTCGGGTGTTTGTTTACTCACGGTGCACGTGGTCCCAGGATGCAGATCCCGATCTTGTCTATTGGAGAGCGTTTTTGCTAGTAGCTTGTGCGGCCCCTGATTATGACCATGCTGGCTTTCCAGCGTCGGGTCCGCCGAAATCCAGGCGACCACTTCGGGGGCCCTGCTGGGGGCGCCTCATTTGCTCAGGGGTCCAGAAAGGTGCGTTTCACTTGCCCGCACCTTTCCGGCTCACTTAGTATCTTAGCCTGAGTCTACGACAGTTCTGAGAACAACCAGGAGTCCAATCTCTGCGTATGAGCCCTGGCTCCAGCATGAGAAGAGTGAGGTGCGGTGGGGGAGTCCCCTGGGGCTGGACCGAAAGTGGAAAGTTTAGGGTATCTGCTCGGCCCAGGGTTAGATGACCCCGAGGTGATTTCAGGAAGCGCTTTAGGGGATTATTTTCCGCCAAGTCTTTCCTGTCACTTACATAATCTGGGACTCCGGAATTCAAGGTGTCACGTGGGAATGTGTTAAAAATGCAAACTCTGACGCCCACCACCCCAGATAGAATCAGAAACTCTTGGGTTGAGGTACAGTAATCTGTTATTTGTTAAAATTATTTTTTAAATATGTTTACTGATTGGAGAGAGAGAGAATCAATGTGAGAAACATGGATTGGTTGCCTCCCATTCAGGCTCTACTGGGGATAGAGAACCTGGCAGCCTAGGTATGTGCCCTGTCTGGGGAAGAATCCCCCAGCGTAACTAAGCCTTACCAGCAATGGCAGTAAACTGGTTTTTAACCAGCCCTCCAGGTGATTCTGAGGCATGCCTTCATTTAAAAATCACCTCTCTAGGGGTATTCTCCAGAAAGCACACACTTGACCAGCTGCTTTCTTTTTAGCCAGAGCTGGGGCCAGATGGCTGCAAAGTTCTGTGTGGGACTCCAGGTGTTGTATTTAAGGTGGGTGGGGCCCCTCCTGAATCCCTGATTCAGATGTGCTTGTGGCTGACCTCACTATAGGATGGCATTGCTTGGAGAGGGAGCGATGGCCTGGAGATCAGGCGGCTAAGGGCCCCGCTTAATTTTGCTTATGCCAGGAAAACGGGGTTGAGGAAGGGTAAGGGCAATGGTTCTTAATTCTGTCCCATTCAAGTTTTTGCAAACTCGAGCTTTTAAGGGCATCAGTGGTTTTATAATAATACATTTTTAATTGGTTTTGTGTGAATCTGTGTTCCTTCCAGGTTACGATGAGGAAAAGAAAAATATTTTCATAAATTGATTTCAGCTGTTCACAGTTTTGGGGGGCCTGTATGAAACCAACCCCTCGCTGCTTTAGACTCAAGCTCTCCATTTTTGCCTGGGTTGCTACCATTAAGAATGGGGAGTTTCAAAAAGAATGGTGTAGTGGGGAAGGCTGCCCAGTAGTCCAGTCAGATGAGGGCAAAGAATTGCCCCTTGGTTTGTGCCCACTGGGCTCTCTGCTCACTTTTTCAGGAACAGTTCAGTTGTAGCTGTGAGATTTTTTAGGAGCTGGTTTGGAGGGAGTTGAAGAACCTAAATGGAGTCGCATGTGGAGTATGTCCAGTGGCCTTTCTGGGTAAACAGAACTGATGCTCCTGGATGGTAAAGCCTGGGTAATTTTTGGTGAGGTGGGGAACAAAGAAATAGCTTGCAGCAGAGAGGGCTTTTGGATTGAGGTTATCACTTCCTGTAGAAAAGGGTAGGATGTTGGTTTGAGGCAGGGATGATGCTGTGGGAGGGAGAGGCTAACAATCTGGAGGCAGGTGGGGATAATAGAGGCCTCCAAGCCCTTGTGAAAGAGGGATGTAACCCTGAAGCTGGTGGTGGACCCGCTTCAGGTAGGAGGAGAAGCATATGGAACAGGAAGCCAAAAAGGTGATGATTCAGAGAGCTTGGTGGAGAGATGCTTTCTACCTAAAGAGAACAAATAGTCTTATTGATACCTTGTTGGATCTCTGGCTACTTAATCTATGACTTTAATGAACACTTCTCTAATGAAAACACTAAATGCTTATATACTACTTTCAGCCCTGGCTGGTGGAGCTCAGTGGATTGAGCATGGGCCTGCGAACCAAAGGATGACAGGTTGATTCCCACTCAGGGCACGTGCCTGGGTTGCAGGACAGTTCCCAGCAGGGGACGCACGAGAGGCAATCATACATTGATATTTCTCTCCCTCTCTCCTTCCCTTCCCCTCTAAAGATAAATAAATAAAATCTTTAAAAAAATAAATAAATGCTTCTAACTACTTTCAAAACTAAGAAACTTAATCCTGTATTTACAAATGTAATTTGCTCAAATTTCTAAATGATTGGGATATACAGATTTCCCCCATGATCTGAAAGCAGAGTGTTCCTATGAAACCTTCCATAGCTAAAATGGAGGAGAAATGACCACTACCTTAGGACGTAACTAGGACATGCAAAATAAATGGAGATAAAGCACAGATGCTCACAGACACAGTTCAGAGCTCTGCTGGCTTGATGCTGAGGGTTGTTCCTGTGGAGGGAGCTGGTGGTGCCAGCCGCCCTGCTTCCACTCGGTGTTGCAGTTCCGAGAGGGGTCAGAACGTGCCACTTCGGCGCGTGGGTTGTTTTGAGTTGAAGACAACTGGGGTCCAGCAGACTCGGGAAGCTTTTTTTTTACCTCCTCCTCAACTGCTTCAAAGAATTTTGATGTGGTGCCTGGACCAGGAAGAGACCTATTACCAAAGAATTTTTTTTTTAATTGAAAGACTTACCAGCGTGGCATGGCAAACTTTTTTTTTTATACTAAACATTTGCTTTTTTCATCTTCCTGTGAATTGTCTTCCTTCCCTTTGAAGCCCAGGATTTCTGCCCCTTCTCCTTAGCTCAGGATGGCATGCATGTAAACCTCAATTTTGTCTGACTTCCAGGAAGCCACATATGTTTGTGGGTCACCCATATATATGTGAAATTAGTTTTTCTCCTGTTAATCTGTTGTGGGATGGGGAGAATTACCCCCCCTCTACCCTTCTTTAGTTCTATGACTGGATTAATAATAATAAAACTGACACAAGACTAGAGGAGAATAAACAAGTTAACATGTGCACAGAAGATAATCATAATATGATGCTATTTGGTTTTGGAAAGGCAGCAAAAGCTATGCTCAGAAACTGATTCTGTCTTTGCCAATTTATTTAGCACAGGTTGGTTCACTGTGGGAATTATAATAATTTCACAAGCTTATGGTACACAGGAAAACATCTCTTAATAAGCCAGATAAAGAAATAACATTCCAAACAAATCACAGATTCACACTATTGTTCCAGGCAAGGAAAGATGAGAGGGATAAAGTCAAAATGTAACATGGGATTTAACTTTTATATAACCAGGCACTCAGGAGAGTCCCTGACCAAGTAATGGGTTTGATTCCCAGCCAGCTGTTAGTACAGACTCAGGGAAAGGCCCCAGGACTGAAAATCTGCATCCGTAAGCCAAGGGCAGGGAAAGAAGGAAAGAGTCTGGCCATTTCAACCTGATAATTAATAGAATTTGTTAAAGGAAATGTACACACAGGGTATGATTATGGTGGCTGCAAGACATCTAAATGGATCCCTGTGACAGTTAACACGTCACAATCTTATAGGACAAAAAGGAGACAGTCACTACTACTAAGTGAATGCTACCAGTAAGGAAATTTTTTACATACTTGACCAGATCAGCACACAGGCCTGTTCCAGGAACCATCAGGTCCCAGGAACCAGACAGGAGGTTGTAACAGGGCACAGCCAAGAGGGGGGCCCCCAAAAGAGAATGGGGTCTGGGGTCCAGAACTCAAGGTGTCCAGGAAATATTAAGATGTCCACCCCCCGCCAGGTGTGAGTTGGGGAAGGGACAAATGGAGCAGGGCCATTGAGAGCTGTTTTGTATAGCAAAGGCTTTGCAGCTAACCTCTGGCACGGTCATTTCACATATCTATACCCTTTTAACTGGCTGCATAAATATGGTAAATAGCTGTGGCCATGCTCTGAGCCAGGGGCATGGAAGTGATTTCCTCCTAAAATGTAACTGGGGACAGGTCCCTGAGTTACAGCACCTGCCTGAAAGCTTGGAGGTGATTGGCTCCAGGACATGTGGCCATAGCTGCCCAGACTCACAACGGCAGCCCAGTAAACTTGGAATATACAGGAATGCTGGCAAGTGTAGCCGATTGTGGGAAGAGTCGGAAATGGGGCTACAAGGGAGGACTGGCACGGGGATTAAAAACCCAGACACGGCAGTCATTGGAGAGAGTACCACGTGGCTTTGCCAGAGTGGGGACCCCTGTGGCCATGTGAGAAGAAGAGAGGGAACCATGCGGCTGTGGCAGTGGAAAGAGAGTCATGCACTTTTGGCGGAGTGCAGACCCCTGCAGCTTTGGTAGAAAAGGCCCACGTGGCTTTGGGGTGCCCCCTTTGGCCACGTGGCCTGGGAAGCAGGAAAGACTTTGCCTGGAAGAAGGGTGAAAGAACTCTTGCCAGTAGGCCATGAGAAGGTGCCACATGGCTTTGGGAGTAATTAGAGATCCTGCCTAATTAGGCGACACAGCGGATGGTGCCGGGGGCCTGAAACACAGATGTGTGCTTCTTTCCCTGAGATACGGTACCCCGAATTAGGGCAGGGGGGGAAGGAAGCGCTATGGGAGTCTGTGGGTATCCTAAGGGACTTTGATATTTTGATGGGGACATTGGGTCACTACTTTAAGTCTGTATAGCTTTAAATAAACCTTTCCTTTCCTTTTCACAAATCTCTGGTAGTGAGAGACGTCTTTCCTCTGGCAGGGGACAGACGAGCCCAGTAGGTGGTCCGGATGGTATTAGTATATCATCCTTGGGGGGGGTGCCCTGTTGTTTGGTAACAGTTTTTGGCATCCCTGGGTGGGCCAAATATTGCCCCCCTGGTTCAGTAACAAGTTGGCAGGGGAGGGGTACTAGTTTATGTCGGAACAAACACTGATTACAGTTAGCAGTCTCCAAGAGGACTTGCCAGAAAGAATCTCTGCCCCAGTCCAGCTCACAGTCTAGACAGTGATCACACCATGGAACAGTCTCTTCCTTACCAGCCCCAAAGTAAATGTCCTCTGTTGCTAGAACATGTTGCTAGGTAACAAAGACTCTGTCATGGAGTACTGCTCAGTTTCTCACCACCATCTACCAGAAGGTCCGCACCAGGACAAGCACTTTTGTCCTGAGGGTCTTTGGAGAGATTTTAGGTCAAGGAAGAACAGCCTCGTCCAAACTGAAACTTTCAGATAGTTCTCACTAACTCAGCATTTGTAGCCTAAGTGTGCCCAGCCACAGTTGTTTCTCCACATGCTCTTAATCAGTGGGCCCCTGGCAGCTGTGCTGCTGACCGCAGGCAAGGACAACATGCAGAACCGTGACATGCCAGCACAGCTTTCAAAGCAACGTGGGCTGATGACAGCCTCACACTCAACTTCATGCTTATGTCACAGCAACTTTTTCTTTGTCATAAACAAGTGGATTGAAACAGCTTCACTTAATTCATAAACATGTGGATTTGAAATCATATTATACTAATATACACAGCTGATCAGATCATGACATGATTGAACTAGGAACCTATTTACACTTTTTAGACAAACAATACATTCATAAGAAATTGACAGAACAAAGAAAGTTAGTGCTCATTAGAAAGGAATCTAAGCAAGGTTTGGGTACTAGTGAGGAATCTAAAAAAAGTTTGGGCTTTGGTAGTAAATTAGTAAAGGCCTTGGCTGGCTGCTTACATAAGTGTTGACTCTGGATTGTCTTAACCTTTGTGATAAGATTGTCTCTCAGCCCTCAGGGTGAGGGAGGGCACCTATCACATGCAGCAGATTTATCTGCTGCTTCTGGAGGGACACAGGTCAGAGTTTCCTTCTTGCAAGGACAGTTTCTGAAGTAACTAAGACTCAAAATAATCAATATGCCATTATAGAATGTCTTGGGGACAGCCTGCCCTGGGCTCCCACATTGTCTTATGTCACTTTAATTATTAGATTAGCCAAAGAACCTAGAAAGGACATTACCTACTCCTACAGTCTCCCATTCCTTTTTCTTCATTGTATTTTTTTCTGTTACCATTTATCCCCCTTACACCCCCTCCCGAATGTTCTCCCATTCTTAGTCACGACTTAAGTGATAAGTTAATGTACAAATTTAAACATGATTGTAATTTATAAAAAAAAGTACAAATGGATATGTTTAACCTTCATTAATTGGTAGGAAGGTAAACATCTGAGTATTATTCCAGTAAGTATAGATATGACTATCAAATATAAATATGCACATTTTCTCTGTGTAAGTAGAGAAGGATGGATTTAGTAAACTGGGAATGGCCAAAGGAATGTGGAGAAGATAGGAATTAACCAGAAGGATGGGAAACACTGATGATCCCACACAAAACAAAATGGGAAGAGGGTCCAACTCGCAATAATAAGGGATTGGACAAATGTCCTAATAAATCAGCTACCATGCAAATTGGATCCCTCATTTTTCTGGGAGAGGGGTCTTTAGCTGACAATTTTAGTCTAAATAAAATGCAAACAAGACAAGTTTTCGATTATGTTAATAGAGCAGGTCAATACATAGAATGACAAAGACAATATAATGATAAACACTTAAGAAGCAAATCTTATGCTTCTTTAAAGCATTAAAGAGAGAAACAAGCCTAAAGTTCCAAGGTTGCAGCAAGTAAATAAGGACCATAACATGGGGCCACGGCCACTTCAGCTGGAAGCCGCTTCCTCCCCCAGACCCCAAGGGACTCAGGATCAAGCAGAGAGTGGTGGGGGGTGGGGGTGAGGCAAGCCTGAGAGCAAGGGTGGGCTTGCAGCTGTAGATGGAAATGGTAAGCTGTCTAGTGCCAGCGGAAGCAGAACTTCATGATCCATTGACAAAGATGACCACAGAGCAGGAAAAAAACACCTCCTGCCACAGGGTTGAGGTAGGGTCACTCTCCGAGACTCTAGGCTCCAAAGCATCTAAGAGCTGCTCTGGATCGAGATTAGCTCCAATCACAATCCCTAAGAGCCTGATTATGGCCAAGGCGAATGATGTTATAGTAGTCCCCCCATTATGTGCTGTTTAAGCTACCTACTATCAACCCTGGACTGAAAATATTAAACAGAAAATTCCAGAAACAAACAAGTCATACTTTTCAATTGTGTGCCATCCTTAGTTTGATAAAACTTCTAGCTGTCCAACTCTGTCCTGCAAAGGACATGAATCAGCCCTTCATCATCTCCAGGAAATGCATGCTATGTGCCCTTAGTCACTTAGCAGCTGACTCGGTTATCAGATCGACTGTTGCATTATCCCAGGGCTTGTGTTCAATCAAGTAACCCTGAATACGACACAAATCCCAAAAGTAGTTGAAGGGAGAAGCCCTGGGAGACCTTTGCTCACCTAAGACCCCAGGCTCCATGGGAGAATGATAAGGCCGTCTGGGAAAAGCAAATAGCCGGATAGTCACTAGGACTGGGGCTAGCACCCCCGCTGATAGAACCAATTTTCACATTTAGCCTTTGTATTCTGCTTCTGCCCCATAGATAGAACTAATTACCGCATTCTGCTTCTGTATCCCACTTTGCTACATAGACAGGAAGACCCCTAGGCTATATAAACCCCAAGAATCCTTTGTTCGGGGCTCAGAATTTGGAGATTGTCTCATATGGGCCCGTGCACGTTAATAAACCTCGTACTCCAGAATCCCTCGGTGTCTGGTTGCTTCATTTTCCTATAAAATAGTGATGCTGGCAATTTGGATATGCCAAAGAGAAGTCATAAAGTGATTCTTTTAACTGAAAAGGTGTGTATATATAGGAAAAAACATAGCATGTGTAGGGTTCAGTATTATCCACTTGGAGTCTTGGGATGTATCGCTGTGAACAATGGAGGGCTATGACAGAAAGAAGCTCTCCACATTTACTTACGCCTGGGTGAACCTCAAAGGCCTGACCCTTGCAGGGCATGGCAGAGGCCCAAGGGGAAGCCTGGCCTCTCCCCCTGGAGAGTTTCCCTCATATCACATGCCCAGACTCAGCTGTCCTCCCCTGAAACCTCCTGTTGACATATTTTGTGCCTTGGGGCTAGTAACTAACTGTGGCTTCTTCCTCCAAGGGCTGTCTGGGTGGGCCCCAGGCACCTACTACCAGAGGCTTTAAAAAAATTATCACCCTAGGAGATTTTTTTCATTGCTTTTAGAAAGGAAAGTGGGAGAGAGAAAAAGAAACAGAACGAAACATCAGTTGGTTCTCTTCACATATGTGCTCCAACTGGGGATCAAACCCACAACCTAGGTATGTGCCCTGAGTGGGAATCAAACCTGTGACCTTTTTGTCCATGGCATGACACCCCAAATGAGACACCAGGACAACAGAGGCTTTTTTAGGCCCAGAAACAAGTTGTTTCTTTAGTTGTTTAGGCTCAAAAGAATCTGGGGTCCATGATATTGCTGAGGAAATGGAGGAAAAACATTTCAGTCAATTTTCCTGGTTATTAATATGAAATTTAAGCAGGGACTGTATAGCATATACAGGGATTCCTATATAGCCAAATGGCCACATGGTGGATGTGGTTTTTATTCATTAATACCATTATTTGCATGAACTAGGGCTAACTAATTGATAAATATGTCAATCACTCTAATAGTCAATAATCCAGTATTTAACTATGTGCCCAGGGCCTCAAGGGTAAAAGAAAATTCAAGTATCATCCCTACTGCCAGAACAGAGTTTTCTAGCCTAGTGTGACAAACAAGTAGAACCCACATTATTTCATGTTTCTACATCACCCTTTTCTCATTTGTAAAACAGTTTGTCATCAGTGTTTCACCATTTAAGGATTTGATTTGTAGCCCTGTCTGCTGTGGCTCAGTGGATTGAGCACAGGCCTGTGAACCAAAGGGTCACTGGTTAGATTTCCAGTCCAGGGCACGTTCCTGGGTTTCAGGCCAGGTCCCCAGGAGGGCGTGTGCGAGAGGCAACCACGCGTTGATGTTTCTCTCCCTTTCTCTGTCCCTCCTTTCCCCTTTCTAAAAATAAAATCTTAAAAAAAAAAAGAATTTGATTTGTAAAGCTTGTTATATCGATGCAACATTTTTCAACATTAGCATTAATGAAATAAACAGGAATGCTTTTCCTTATCCACATAAGCTCCCTGGGACATGACAGACCCTTGCTACACCTACCTAGTACAAAACACCACAAAAAGTAGAACCATTTTTAATAATTATTAACCCTTTCCCATCTTGGAGCAAGCAAAGATTTTCCATTCTTTTTTTAAATGTAAGATTTTTTAAAGTATATTTTATTGATTATGCTATTACATTTGTCCCATTTTTCTCTCCCCTTTATTCCCCTCCGCTCTCTACCTCCCTCCAGCATCACCCCCCCCCCCACTTTAGTTCATGTCCATGGGTCGTACATGTAAGTTCTTTGGCTTCTCCATTTCCTGCACTGTTCTTAACTGCCCCCTGTTTATTTTGTATCTACCAATTATGCAAAGAAGATTTGTTCTGATAATCAATACTAATCCATATTTATATCTTTTCAAACTTATTATGACTATATTTGAATCTTTAAACAAGTAACTGGGCTGGTAAAGGGCGGTAGATCACTAACACTTGATTCTTGCAGTCACAAGCACAAAAGCAGGATTCAGGCTGGGCCCTTAGGGCAAGGCTCCTGGCCCAGCCCAACGGCCCTGCACTAATTACAAAGATCATATTATTTTGGGAACAGATTCATGGACAGTCTGGGGACCTATTTCCACTAAGGACATGGCTTCATCTGATCTGTTCATCACTATGGCAGAGGGGAAAGCATGGCAAAGGACGGTTTTTCTTTCAAGGTACTTCATGGTTTCCGGGTTGAGCACCAGAGTCTGGAAGGAAAGCATGAAAGTAAGCATGTACTCGGCCTAGGAGAACAATCAGACATAGAGGGAAACCGATTCCCCAGAAAGAACTGTTGAGGCTACACTTGTCACCTCGGAGAAGACCACCTACATTAGAATCACCCCCAACACCCAATAAGATAATGATAGCATGTTTATCAAGCATTTTTGATGTGTTCTAAATATTTTGGTGTGTTCATTCATTTAATCCTTGGGGGGAAAAGCCCTCTATGTATGGTACTATCACCAGACCCATTTTATAGATAAAGAGACTGAGTTCTTTGCCAGTATTCTTAACTCCTGGGTGGGGAGGAAGCCTTGCTTGGCAATCTGCATTTTTACAGTATTCATTCTAAGCCTGAGGATCTCTGAATATAGGGCCTTTCAGGCTGGAGTTTTATCTCAGAAAATGAGAGGCAGACAGAGTCCTCTCCCCTGAAAAGGCTGATTCAGCTGGGTAGACCAGTGGGAAAGGGCTGGGCTAGGAGTTGCTTAAACCCCTTCTTTCCCTGGGTTTTCTGGCTGCTGCCTCAGTACCATATTCTAGGGCTCCCATGATTACTCTGGAAACCCAGAAATCCTGGCATTTCAGGGTATGAACTAGTCCCAGTCTTGTGGGAGGAGAGTGGTGGAAGTCAAAGATCCCTTAGCACCCTAGGTCTGCAGCATCCAGAGCCTTGGCTCATGAAGCTCCTTACCTCCATGGTGTTTCTTTTTGGATTTTTCATTCAAGACATAAATGATCTTTTTGGCACGCATTCGGTACCAGGGGCTCCCGGTGATGCGGACTTCAACCTTGCCTTCCGGGTCTGGCTCTCCCATCTGGATCAGAACTTTGAACTCCTGTTGGAACGTTGGAAGGAGGGCTCCGTTTGGACCTGTGTGATACAGAGGGTTCCTGAGGGGTTAGGCGAATGGGGTAAAGCTAGGAGAACTGCCCTGACTAGGGCGTCTTAGTTGATTGGGCATCGTCCTGTAAGAAAAAGGTCGCGGGTGGAGTTTCGGTCAGGACACGTGCCTGAGATGCGGGGTCGGTCCCTGGTATGGGCGTGTAGGAGAGGGACCGGATCGGTGTTTCTAACATCAATGTGTGTCCCTCTTCCTTCACTGCCCTATAAAATAAGAAACAAAATCTTAAATTAAAAAAAAAAAAAAAAAGATTCCAGCGCACTCACCAAATACGTTTTCCAGCACACACGCTTCCACCTGAAGCACTGACGGTTTCGGAAAGTACTTAAAATGAGACCTGGGCGGCATTTGCAGAGAAACCGGCACTTCCTGCAGTGGAAATTCTTGTTGGTCCCTGGGCTGGGGGATCTGTTGAGGGCCGTCATTAGGCTGGTCGCCATTGCCTGGGTTTAGATCTGAAGGCAGAGAAAGCCCCATTTGGACGAGAGGCAGGACAGGAGTGCAGACCGTGGGCTCTCAGCTCAATTGACTTTCTTTCGTAGGCCCCGCCCCTCCAGGGGCGCTCGCTCATTGGTTCCCTCACTCTCCCACAAGCCAACACGGGTCTCAGTAGGCCGGCCCGTTGGGTGCTGGCTCAGTGGATTGAGTGCTGGCCGTCGATTCAAAGCTCACAGGTTCAATTCCCAGTCATGGCAAATGCCTAGGTTGTGGCAGGTCACCAAATGGGGGCATGAGAGAGGCAGCTGATCAATATACTGTATCTCTCATACATTGATGTTTCTCCCTCTTTTTCTCGCTTCTTTCCCCTGTCTCTAGAAGTAAATAAACATAAAATCTTTTAACCGCCCCCCCGCCCCCCCCTCCCCGATTTTACTGTGCCATTGCCAAAAGGTTAGGTGTTGGACTATCTGAAACCTTATCAGAATTTTTTTTAAAAACTTTGCACCTGCCCTGGCTGGTGTAGCTCAGTGGATTGAGCGTGGGCCTGTGAACCAAAAGATTGCGGTTGGATTCCCAGTCAGGGCGCATGCCTGGGTTCCAGTTCCCAGCAGGGGCCAGTTCCCAGCAGGGGATGCAGAGAAGCAACCATACATTGATATTTCTCTCCCTCTCTCCTTCCCTTCCCCTCTAAAAGATAAATAAAAAATAATTTTAAAAAAACCTAGAAACTTCACACCTTATCCTTAGGAGATGCATGCTGAAGCATTTAGGCATGATATATCATAATGTTGGCAACTTATTTCAAATGTTTTGCAAAAAAAAATCCCCTGACCAGGAATCAAACCTGTAACCTTTCACTTTGTGGGAAGATGCCCAACCCACTGGATCATTCTAGTCAGGCATGTGTTAGCAATTCACCATGACGACTGTGATTGTAATGGTTCAGTATGTCAATGTATGTTTTTCCGAAATCACAAACTACCAAATGGTTCACCTTAGGTGCTGACTTTAGATCCTAATGTTACAGGAAAATGAAGCAACCAAACACCGAGGGATTCTGGAGTACGAGGTTTATTAATGTGGATGGGCCCAGAGGGGTCAGTCTCCAAATTCTGAGCCCCAAACGAAGGATTCTTGGGGGTTTATATAGTCTACGGGGTCTTCCTGCCTACGTGGCAAAGCGGGATACAAAAGCAGAATGCAGTAATTAGTTCTATCTACAGGGCAGAAGCAGAGTACAAAGGCTAAATGTGAAAATTGGTTCTATCAATGGGGGTGCTAGCCCCAGTCCTTGTGACTGTCCTGCTGTTTGCTTTTCCCAGATGGCCTTATTGCTCTCCCAGGGTGCCTGGGGTTTTGGATGAGCAAAGGTCTTCCAAAGTTTCCCACTTCACTAATGCCCCACAAAAAGATGCCAGTCTATCCTTTGCTTTGTGGTAGGACATTGTTGTAGACCGCTCTGCCCGGTTTTAGGAATTGTATCCCAATCCCTTGTGGCTAAGGGTGAGAGATGACCTTTGGAATGCGAGCCGCATGAGACAAAGCCTGTCTCTGGAAGCAAATGTTGCCTCAGTTTCTTCTCCCTGCCCCCAAAGCTTGGTCGGAAGTCAATGCCGGATCTCAGGGGGCCCTCACAGCCGGGGGGGGGGGGCGGTGCAACCTAAGCCAGACTGATCACTTGGGAGGCCTTCATGGAAGGACTCAGGGAGCTGGGACAAAGAGCAATGGACTCTCACCCCCCCACCCTCCCCCACCCCCACCCACCCCCACTTTTCCCCACCCCCAGCTTTGAGATAGCCCCAGTCCCCCTGTCCTCTGGGAGAAGCACTTCCTGGCTCTAATCCCCTGAAGCCTAAATACCTGATGGGGAGAGGTGTAGCTCCTTGCCTTACTAGAGCACGTCCTGGGAAAAAAAATCTGGCATCACAGAGACTTCCTGATAAACCTGTGAAATCTGCTCTTCTAAGAGTGCTTTCATTCATATGTTAAGAGTTTGAGCAGGAAACCCTAAAACTCTGTTCCTGACAGACTCAGACTCATAGTAAGCCCTCAGATGTCTTTGAAATGTTATCTACTGTTTGATCCTTGTCACCGTGTATCCCTGTGTATTATATCCCAATAAAAGGCTTTGGAAGTGTGGGCTCGGGGCCTTTGTCTCCCCTGAGAAACTGGCCACAGCTCGCCTCTCCTCCCCTAAGCAGATCACATCATGTCTCGGCCATATTCACTAGTGTCCTTGGCACTCAGGGGGACTTGTGAGAAAGTCGCTCCCACATCTGGTGCTTGGAACAGGGACTCAAGCCTCCTTCAAGCCAGAGGCCTAGAGCCACGCCACAGACACGCGTATTCATTCATTTTTGTCCATGGCACTCAGGGGACTCATGGGAAGCAGCCCCCACAGGACATTATATGCCTTGTGGAAAAGCTCTGATGCTTAGAAAGCTCTTCTCCATTTGGAGCCAGAATCTACCTCTTGAAAGTGACCATCTAACTAGTTATATAATGACAGTCCTTAGGTCTTATATATCTTTTCTCATTTTCACTAGGGTCTGTCCACAGGAAAAACAGAATAAACTAGGTATTCTTCCACTAAAAGCATTTATTCAAGGAAAAAGGAGCTTGCAATTCAGTGCATACAGACTTTGGTGAGCTACCTATGCACACTCAACTTGACAAAGACGGAGAAAGTACTTTATAGATGGGAAGAGGAAAGTTCAGGGAAGGGGCCCTTGAGCACCATAGAGCTCCGTTGTAAACACAAGAGTTTTTCCTGTAGGGCTGTCCTGATGAGGGAGTGTGGGAACTCTCTCACAGCCCCTTCCGGTTAAGGTCTTTGCCATAACTTTAATCAAGTCCCTTTTACTGCTGAACTACTCTGAGTCCTTTAATCATTTCTTTTATGACACTGCAATTAAAACAATTACATGTATTTATTGAAAAAAATACATGTTGAAAAATATACTGTAAGTAACTAAGCTTATTTTCATTAAGAAACCAACTAAAAGGTTCTAGCTAAAGTGTTATGTATTGGTTTAATATAATTTCAAATCCACTTGTTTTTAAAAAATTTTTATTTATTGATTTTTAGAGTGAGAGAGAGAGAGACATCCATTTATTGTTCTACTTCTTCATATGTTCATTGGTTGACTTCTTGTATGTCACCTGACTGGGGATCAAACCCACGACTTTGGTGTATGGGGGTAATGCTCTATCCAATTGAGCACCTCCACTTGTTTATGACTTAAGTAAAGTTGTTTTAATCCACTTATTTATGACAAAGAAAAAAGTTGCTTTGACATAAGTATGAAGAAGTCATGACAGACTGTCACCATTCTGCATCTGCTGTCCCCCAGCTGCTGAGTGGGAAGCAGGTGGAGAAGGAAATATGGCCAGGGGACATTTAAATTATAAGTAAAGACTGGGAGGGTGTGAGGATTACTGGAGGATTTTGGTTTGGGCGAGGCCATTCTTTCCTAAGGTAGAAACTCTGAAGTCTTCTCTGAAGTCCCTTGGGAGTCTTCTTTGTTCCTGTCTTGGTCAGGCATTCCAGTCAGAGGTGAGAAACCTCCCAGTGGTCCCAGGAAAGAGATCAGCTCACCTATTAACAGTGGAGTCTCTGTTGCCTAGCAATGAGCTTTAGCAACACTTTTGCTCTTGCAGCTGGAAATAACCTATCTCCCAGGTGGTCACTCTTATAAAAATGTACACCTCTGTTAAAATTTGGACTATATTTCTCTCATCTCCCTTGCCTGGAATAATAATGTGATTTATCAGTCATTTGTTTTATTAAGAGATGTTATCCTGTATGCTAGTGGCTTATAAAATTATTATAATTCCCATAGTGAACCTGTGCTAAATTAATTGCTGGCAAAGACAGAAATCAGTTTCCGAGTATAACTTTTGCTGCTTCCCACAAAACAAAAACTAAACAATCAGCATAGTTGGCAACCTGACCCAAAAGTAATAATTAAAATTGATTGGTGCTGTGAGATATATCATACTCCATGCCAAGTTTGAAATGCTGGTTGGTAAATTATGTTGAAGTTGAAATTGACCAAAATCTGGTAAATCCCATTACTGGACTGACAGACTTTAAACATTATACAATTTATCATCTATGCCATTAAATTATAAACAACCTATGAATAGATGAATGAATAGAGCTGTTATAGTTTGGATGCAAATAATGGCCACCATAATGACCTTAATACTGCTTTACCATGTTATAAAGTTTGTTATGCTCTATTAAGCATCTCTATAGTAAACATTTTAAACACTATTTTAAAAGCCAGGAGAACAATAGTAAATATGCCTTGCTCACTAACCCTACCAAAATTATTCGAGAGGTGGTTTAGGGGTAGAATGATTATATATTAACTTCTGAGGATCCTTGGAAACCTATTGAAGACTTAGTCTGGACAAAATGCAAATTAAGGAAGCTCCAGGTGTTGGCAGATCACCTGACTCAGTGAGTTACGTAGCCTATATTAAAAAGAGCAAATGAGCCCTGGCTGGTGTAGCTCAGTGGATTGAGCTCGAGCCTCAGAACCATCCAATCAAGGTTCAATTCCCAGTCAGGGCACATGCCTGGGTTGCAGGCCAGTTCCCAGCAGCGGACTCACGAGAGGCAACCATACTTTGATATTTCTCTCCCTCACTCCTTCTCCTCCTCTCTAAAGATAAATAAAATACTTTTTTTAAAAAGAGAGCAAATGAAGAAGAATTTCCAGCTCTCTTATTAATAGGAGCATTGCATAACATAAATGCCCACAGGCAGATAGGAGAAGTGCTAGCACAAAAAAGTAATCTCGAGTAGGTAAAACCCAAACCCCTTTTCTCCGAAGGGCAGTCAGTAATACAAACCAGAAGGACGGTTTATTATTTAACCCCTTTGATATGAGTAACTTTAACCTACTAGAAGATAGGCCTGATGGAAACAACAAAACCACAATAAATGCTAATATGGAACCCATCAGACAATGAAGAGAGAACTTATACTAGACTAGACATATGAAAAAAATAGAATGGAATCTCAACAAACTGATGCGGTCACAGAAACCTAGCCACCATTGGATTTATGATCCAAAGAAGAACAGCCTGATTCTCACAAAGGCAGAGATTGTGTGACTCAGACCCATTACTTAGAGCATTGGGAGAACATAATTAATTTACAAAGATCTTTGTTTGACTGGGTAGCAACAGCCTGGAGATTAAGATGGCTCAAATCTAATATATTGTCTCTTAAAACATCTCATAAAATACAGTGGGGGAAGCTGGTCATGTAATAATGAAATTAGGACTATTGACCATGATTTATGATAGAGGACAGAAACCCTCACTACTCCATGCGGAAGCAACAGAACGAATTCCAAAAGTCGCCTTAGAAGCTGCTCCCCCACATCACAAAAAAGCATTATTTATAGTATTTGCAGGCACCAGAAACATAGGGGAGCTGTCTGAGTTGGTGAGAAAAGTTAAGGAAATAAGTCAAGATAAAAGCAATAGCTTTAACACTAATGTATATAGACAAAGCAGGTCTGTGCCTAATGTAAATCGACCCAATCAAAATAGTCCTTGTAGACCTAAATATACAAGGCCCATTCGGTCACCTAAATAATCAGATCATCCTTGAATACACATTATGAAAACAAAAACCCAAATAGAAACCCCAGAAACTATTTACAGTGGGAGACAAAGTGAAACAACCAACCTTTTAGATGAAATACAGCTACAGAAAACAGATTTAAGTAGCCATTTCCTTAAAATAGACCCCCCTTTATAAAACCTAATCCCATTAACAGACAAATTATTGATGGACAAAGGAGAGAAAATCTAGAGGGAGTTGGCCGTCCCCACCTCCACACTCAGGTTGGAGACAAGGACTGTGTCATAATGGCCATTTCTATAGAAACCCCGTGGTAAATATAAACACTATGTCTACTACTATGTTGTTAGATACAGGGTCCCAAGTAACAGTGATGTGAGGATATCCTACTAGTTTAGAAAACTTTAAAACAGGAGTGACTGAAAGATTAGGAGGAATTAATCCCAGGGACATGGGTACCCCAATTCCTAACAATTAATGGTTGATCACCCAATAAGGCTAACTAACTGCCTTCTAGGTCCCAATTTAGAAAACATTCTTGGAATGTATGTAATAGGACACCATATAACAAATAAAGATGTAACAATTCCTGAAACTAATCTAACTATTGCAAAATGAACTGCAATTAAATTGTCTGTTCCATCTCAGATAACAAATATACTCCAATATGATCTTAAGGAAGGACATATTCAAATTAAGGAAAAAAAATTCAGGAACTTCTAAGATAACAAATTATTTTGCATACTGTTATACAGTATAATAACCCAATCCAGTCAGTTAAAAAGCCGGATGGATCATATAGATTTACAGTGGATTAAAGGAATTTAGACACTGTCCCAAAAGAAGGAATATACCCAGATACAGGTGCTAGCATCAACAATATCACCACTGGATGGGAACGTGTACATGGACAGACTTGCCTTGACATGTTCTTTCCCATACCAGTTGATGAGCAGACCCAAGCCATGACTGCATTCACAAGGGAAGGTGGGTAGTATCAGTTTACTAGATTATGACAAGGAAGCCTGAACACCTCAGTGATGGCCTATAACCTTCTAACACAAGACACCAGGTCTTGGACAGAGAGAGGCCACCCAGGTCACTGATTTGTGACGCTGTATGTGGGGGCGGGGTCAGAGAGGGACAATGGCGGTTCTCTCTGCTGCTTTCTGCCGCTGGGGCCTGCGAGGTCCGTCTCACCACTGCTAGCTCCTTCACTGGTTTATCTGCGCACGAATGTGTGACCACGGTCTGCCCTCAGTGGGTCCGCCCGCTTCTCCACACCTGTGACCTGGGTGGCCCTGCCCTGGTAAACAACTAAGTCTCTGCTGCTCATACTTAACAGGTGCAAACAGAACAAAACATTATGGCTCAAGAAGAGCTCAAAGCCCCAGAGCCAATAAATCTAAGTGATGAAGAAATAGCTAAACTTTCAGATGCACAGTCCAAAATATTGGTGATCAGGATGCTCACAGAACTGGTTGATTTTAGTCACAAATTAGAGGAACATATGGAAACTAAACTAATTGAAATGAAGGGAAATACACAGGAAACCAACAGTAATGGAAAGGAAACTGGGACTCAAATCAAAGGAGTGGACCAGAAGGAGGAAAAAAATGACCAAACAGAAAAGGATGAAGAAACAAGATTTCAAAAAAATGAGGGGAGGCTTAGGAACCTTCAGGACATCTTTAAACACTCCAACATCCGAATTATAGGGGTACCAGAAGGGGAAGAGGAACAGCCACGAGTGCAAAACTTATTTGAACAAAGAATAAAGGAGAACTTCCCCAATCTGGCAAAGAAAATAGACTTCCAGGAAATCCAGGAAGCTCAGAGAGTCTCAAAGAAGTTGGACCCAAGGAGAAACACACCAAGGCACATCATAATGATATTAGCCAAGATTAAAATGAAGGAGAGAATAAGGGGACAGTCACCTAGAAGCAGCAAGAGATAAGGGGACAGTCACCTACAAAGGAGTCCCATCAGACTGTCAGTGGATTTCTCAAAAGAGACCTTACAGTCAAGAAGGGGCTGGAAAGAAGTATTCCAAGTCATGAAATCCAAAGATCTACATCCAAGATTGACCTATCCAGCAAAGCTTTCATTTAGAGTGGAAGGGCAGATAAAGTGCTTCTCGGATAAGATCAAATTCAAGGAGTTCATCATCACCAAGCCCTTATTATATGAAATGTTAAAGGGACTTACCTAAGAAAAAGAAGATAAAAAAGATGAACAGTGAAAGGACAGCAAACTCACAGTTATTAACAAGCACACCTAAAACAAAAGCAAACTAAGAGGACAGCTAGATCAGGAGCAGAACCATAGAAATGAAGATCACATGGAGGGTTAGCAACAGGGGAGTGGGAGAAGGAGAAGGGTGGAGAAGGTACAGAAAATAAGTAGCATAGATGGTAGGTAGAAAATAGATAGGGAGAAGGGCAAGAATAGTATGGGAAATATAGAATCTAAACTTGAGACACGTGGTCATAAACTAAAGGGGAAGAATGGTGGGGGAGGGGGTGTGCAGGGTGGAGGGAATGAAAGGGGGAATAGGACAACTGTAATGGCATAATCAATAAAATATATTTTTAAAAAAGACACCAGGTCTTTCAGGAACACGCAACACACACACAAACTATTATTTTTTATATTGATGACATCCTTATTTATGGACATAACTTGCAAGAACAGATGAGGATCAAGATAGACTTGATTAAAATTCCTTACATGCAGGATGAGCAATCAATACAGGTAAAGTCCAAGTACCTCAAACTACAGTAGAACTTCTAGGCATGGTTTTGTCCTCTGAAAGCAGGAAAATACCAGACCCAGTCATAAATAAGATAGACTGCATATCAACTTCTACCACAAAAGAATTGCTTGGATATTTGAAATAGTACATATCCTCTATGGAAATAATATTAAAACCCATCTATGAAATAATTAGGAAGAATGGAGAATTTAGATGGACAGAGACTCAGAGGCAGCCTTTACTTACCTGAAAAATGCTGTCAGAGCTTTTAGGAGTCCAGCTAATGTGGACTCCTAAATACAAACTGGAATGTCTATACTCATGAGGGTTTGCAACATGAGGGTCACTGGGGACTGAAACACAACAGGGCTTTAAACCTTACCCAGATGAGTATGGGACCAAGAAGTTTCCATGGTGCAAGATCAGATACCAAGGATTGGAAAGGCTCACCTGCACACTCTATGAGCCTCTACAAAATAGTCACAAACACAAAATAAACCAATTATACTTAAACTCCAACGGCATGTTATGGAGTGGGAGAAACTAACTCCTGGCAAAGGGGAACTGCCCCTGACCACGAAGTCCTAATATGGAAAAGGAATTTGTTTCAAGCGGTCCCAGTCCATAAGGAGCCTTTTTCATCTAGACCTTGTTGCTTTACTGTCTATAGCAATAAAGGGCTTTTACATTTTTAGACTACTCTGAAAGTCAACTTTCTAGCTCTTGTGAGGGCTGTACCCTTTGTACTCTATTGTGGAAGCCTCTTGCTTTCTTGGTTAAGCCATAAAAGCTTTGTGCTAAAAGTTCATGATACCAAACTCAGATTTAATGGCTAACTTAATGTCAATTTCAGCCTCTTGGGAGTAGAATTTTAAAGCCACCAGTCTGGAATTTCCTGATCCAGGCTAGTAAAAGTAGTCTGCCCAATAGGACCTCCTGTTTTCCTCCAAGGGAAGGTATCTTTGCTAGAAACAAGTCACTCTTCACTTCTTAGTGCTACCTTGTTTCTGCCTTTGAAAACCTTTCATTTTGTACAACTCCCACCAACTAGAGAGCCCTTCTAGTTGCTAGATGGAATGTTGCCCAATTCATGAATCACTGAATAAAGCCAATTAAACCTTCTAATTGGTTGAATTTCAATTTTTAAAATAAAAGGTATAATTGACCAAATTACTCTAAGTCATAGGTAGCTTAAGAAAAAAATTACTAAAATATGGAAGACAAACATTAAAAAATTAACAATGTATCCCCCCAGCTGTCCCCACCTCCCTCCCATTTCCACCCCCCTTAGTTGTTGTCTATGTGTCCTTTATACTTGTTCCTGTGAACCCTTCCCCTTTTCCCCTGAACTTCCCTCCCCTCTCCCCTCTGGTCCCTGTCAGCCTGTTCTCTATTTCAGTGTCTTTGTTGATATTTTGCTTGTTTGTTTGTTTTGTTGTTTAGGTTCCTGTTAAAGGTGAGATCATATGGTATTTGTCTTTCACCACAGGGCTGGGATGGGAGTAAAAGACAGAAAGCTGTACTTGAACAACAATTAAAATAAAATTTAAAAAGTTAGCAATGTTCCAAACAAGTCATAAAAATTATAATCCTCACCAGTTTATTCAGACCCATGTAATTAATTCTTGTTTATCCTTATCTTTTCTTACCAGTTTTATGAAGCTACCAGCTCTTCTGTCAGAGGTCTGCAAATTTTTACACAGTTTAATGGTAAGATCTAAAAGTTTATCAGAAACCATATTTTACAGTAAATAATTTTAGAGGTTTCAGAATGGTGAAAAGAATTGAGTTGCCTCCTAAATGACATTATAGGTTGATTCACTTATCTAACTATGCTATTTTTTTTTACTAAATCCTTTAACACAGTTTCATTTTATTTATTTATTTATTTAGTTATTTACTTTGACAGTGTGTTTATTAAAGCTGGAGACAGTGAAAGAAGGAAGGACTCAACATAGAGGAAGCAACAGGAAAGCTCTGGCTGGGCTGTTTAGCTCCCTGGGAAGGAAGAGAAAAGGGGGCCTTGGAGACAGGTTCAGGGATGAGCTGCTGTGCCCTCTGCTCCCTGGACTAAGCCTCATGGGTCCCTTAGGGTTTAGGAGATGTGCCTGTGGGGGAAGAAGAGGGGGTAGGGGAAGGCTTAGGTATGCACCAGGAGGGAGAGAGCTGCATAGTTTCATTTTAGCTTCCAGGAGGATGCCTGGAAAAATTCCGATCAGGCTCTGATACTGTCTCAAGACTAGTCAGACTGGTGGCCTTTCGTCTTATCCTGTCTTTTCATCTGTAGAGTCAGTGGAGTCAGTCTGGCTTCCTCGCCCAGGTGTCTGGGTAATGAAGGGAAGCAGTGTTCCCACAGCCTTGAATGAACCTGATAAGTAGTGTTCTCATAGCCTTGAGGCTGGGTCTGATAACCTGTTCCCATAACATGAAGTGGGCTCGCATGCACAGAATTATGCCATGTTGTATAATTTTCTGACATTTTACCAGCATTGTTTGTCTCTAGTATTTAAACAAGTAGTGACTCCCTGCTGGGTACCACGATGGGTGCCATGCTGGGGAGCAAGGGCCATGACGTGTGCCATGCAGGGAGACACGTGGCTTGTAGCGTGCATGGCTCACCCTCCCATAAATAACGACGTGGAAGACATCCCAATGGCTCCATGAATATCATTCCATCTGTGCGAATACCATGAACCTGCCTGGCCTTAAATGGTAGCAACATATCATCTATCCACTAAACTCAGGAGATGATCCATTTACAAATACTTTTGAGGATCGTCCCTGGTTTTCAGGAATTCTTTCACTTGGGCCCTTAGTTTGGCCTTTGATCTAGAAGTGAAAGATATATGGCGAGGATCACTAGTAGCATCAGGTGGCCTTATTTTGTTTTATTTTATTTTACATTATTTTGTTTTCCCGGTGGCCTTATTTTAAAAGGTAACTGTTTAATAGTCTCTACAGAGTGGAAAGGCAATTGAAGCAAAGGATTACTAGAATGAGTACTCAAGTAAAGGAGGCTAGCCATTGGATTCCTTTTCATCCACTTTTTAATTTGGTCTTTCTATAGGTGCTAATGGAACAGCTGTTTAAGATGAGAACTCTCTAAAAACCCTCCAATTTAGAAGTTTTTCCATTTCAAAGGATCCATGGTCTGGCGATTGATGATCTATTAGTCTCAATAGCAACAAACAAATAAGACTTTTATGGCTTCACCAAAGAAGCAAGAAGCATGGACAAGACTGCAAAGGATGCAGCCCTCGCAAGAGCTAGAAAGTTCACTAAGCAGTCTATGACAGCAAAAGCCCTACATTGCTACAGGCAGAAGAGCAGCAAGGTTGAGATGACAAAGACGCCTTATGGACTGGCACTCCTCATGACAAATTCCTCTGAGAGCTGGCACAGTGGGACATAAAGACAGATCCAGTTGCAAGGTCCAGGTAAAATCCTGTGCTTCTGACCTACTGACAACAGCTGACTGGGCTGCAAGTCCGAGACAGATGCCTGTGCACGTGCTGCTTTGCATCACACAGCAGCCCGAAGCCCCCCGGTCTGCCTGGCTGCCTGCCCAGTGCATGCTGATACGTGCACCTTCCAGATGGCGGAGATCAAAGAGGATATTTTAAAAATTTTTCCAATTACACCTTACATTCAATATTGTTTTGTATTGGTGTACAGCATAGTGGTTGGACAATCACATACTTCACAAAGTGTTCCCCTGATAGTTCTAGTGCCCGCCCGGCACGGTAGATCGTTATTACAGTGTTGTCGACTGTATTCCCCATGCTGCACTTCACACCTCCTGGCTGTTTTGTAACGTCTCAAGCTCTTCACCGTTTTTTACCGAGTCCTTCGATTCCCCTCTCCTCTGGCTACCCTCGGTCTGTTCTCTGTTAAATATGAGTCTGTTTCAATTTTGTTTATTTTGTTCTTTGGATTCTACGTATAGGTATTTTGCTGTGTACAATGCATGCCCATGTTTTTGTGCACATTATACATGGGATTGTTATACCCCATTATTATACCCATGTATAATGCTCATCCTTATTTTTCCCTAAAAAATTAGGGCAAAAAAGTGTGCATTACACACCGCAAGATGCGCCCAGTGGAATCACTGGGTCATAAGGCAGTTCCACTTTTAATGTTTTGAAGAACTTCATACTATTTTCCATAGTGTACCCATCTGCCTTCCCACCAACAATGCATGAAGCTTCCCTTTTCTCCACATCCTCTCCAACACTTGTTGGTTGTTATTTATTGAGGATAGCCATTCTGACAGGTGTGAGGTGATGTCTCATGAGGTTTAATTTGCATTTCTCTGATGATAAGTGACACTGAGCATTTTTTATTGTCTATATGGTGCAGAGAGATCGGATCCGATCACTGGGGAGGGGTTGCCTGAGAGGCAGGTGGCCTGAGGCGGTGGTAAACCGTGTACGACGGGATTGGCTGAGAAGCTGGGTGCCTCCAGAGCAGGTGGAATTACCAACTAGAAGATCTAAAAGAAAAAGAGGGCAGAGATGGCTCTCAAGCTGTCTTCCTCAGGGTTGCCTGGATGATCATACTGCAGCTGTGTGTGTTTCCCAACGGACAGTAATTTGGGTGGATTTTGGATGGAAGAAGAAACTCTGTGCACAGCTTAGGACTGGGCTGGCCTGGCAGCAGGGGCAGGGTAATTTTTTTGGGGGGGTGGTGTTTTAGGCAGGACCAGCTCTGAGGCAGAAACCTGCCTTCTTCTAAAATTGTAGATTTTTGTATCTTATGTTGTTTTAGTTTGTAAACTAACCCTATAGAAATAAAATAATTAAAAACTAATGGGGGGGTGGGGAATGATAGAACTCAGGTGTTAAAGTTTAGCCTTAATCGATAGGCTTAAGTGACTAATTCAAGTGGAAAGCTGTTATTCCAAAACCGTGCAACTTCTGAATAAAGACTCCATTCCTTTATTCACTAAACCTTTGCCTCTGGATTTTTGCCTGGAGGATGGTGGTGGGCAGCCAGACCCTACTTGGTTTTGGGGAACGTATAGGCCATCTGTTTATCCTCAGAGAGGGTATTCTCATAGGTCAAAACCAAGCTCTCACAATACAAATGATGTAACAGTCAGATCACAAAGAGAACTGGTGACCTCCGCGGGGAGGAGAAAAGACCTGCAGCAGAGCCGCCTTGCCCAACAAATCTCAAAAGTGACTCAAACCAACAAGCCTTTTTATGGCAGAACCAAGGCAAACTGCTCATTCCCGGAGTTAGAAACAGCTGTCCCCAAACACAGGGAATCGCTTGTTTTCCTCCCCTTTGAACAGAACACGATGACGTATCAAGCCAGAACTTCACCCCTTTCTTACATGTCCTGAGCCTGGATCCACAGCCCCCTGGGCTGCGTGCCAGGTGTGTCTACATCCTCCGCTGCCGAAAAATGAGAAACGTGAGAGGCCGTTCTCACCATGTCTCAGGGGAAAAGAATGAACAAACCCATGAGTCCTCATGCCAAATAAGCAGGAGTCACCAAACCCAGGGAACAAATTTCACTCACATTTTCTTCTGTTAAATTTAAAAAGAGAGAAAAGTGACTTTTGCCACCTCTACTTTCCACCAAACCTGTAGACAGAAGTCTGGGAGGCTGACGGGGTGAGAATGCTTACTTGCTGCTGGCTGTTCTTCGGTTGCCACAGGGTTCTCAGCGGCAGCGTAGAACCCGGCCTGCGGCGGGGGTGGGTGGGCACATGCGATTCCAGCCAGTAAGTTTTATCCTGCTGTTACACCACCTGTTGAGGGGGGCGGTACTTTTCTCTACTCATCTAGGTTCTTTTGGCTGGTGTAATAAACTGAGATGAGGCAGAGTAGCAGGAGAAAAAGGAGTTAAAGGTTAAGAACATGCATACCTCCTGCATACATGAGAAAGACTCAGGAAAACTGAGTAACTTGCCAAAATGGCAGAAGCTAACACCTCAAATAGCACCTTCAGCTAGGGAGATTAGCTGAAAACCATAGTAAGTAACGATAAGATTGTGAAACCTGCATAAATCATGCCTTCTCTATTGATAGTGAAGGCAGGCCTCTTACAACGAGGGAAACACCCTTACAAATGTAAATGTGCTTTTACAAAGGGTAACCTACTTGGTTTCAGAGCTTCTCTCCTGTCTGGTGTTTCTTAAGAGTAACCAGCCTAAAATAATATTTTCAAAGAGGCATAGTTTGGAGTGGCAAACTCAGCTCCTCTTCAGAGGCAAAAGAAGGAAAAAAATGTTTCCGGAGGCGCTATTAAAATAATTGTAGAAATATTTCACATTGAACCTGCTAAAATTAATCGAATAAATATAAGTCATACATTAGAAAATGTAAGACAAGAAGCAGAACATCTGTAAGATGAGACTAATAAAGTAAAAAATAACTTTTTTGCAGGAATTGAAGAAAGAACAAAAACAATTTCCCCAGAGTTCTGACAGCTTTGAACTCTGTCGTTATGGCAATCAAACACATGCTTGATAGTGTCCCTGGTCCAAAGTCTGTGTGCTTGTTTGGAAGGGCTAAAATGCAAAACATTATAATTTGGAGTAAGGAAAGTTTTATTGAGTAGGTGCCAACCAAAATGTGAGACATAATTCTTAAAGAGCTCAGGCTTCTTTTATGTCAAGGGAAGGGGAAGTGGGAGGGGCTATTTTTGTAGAATTTCTCTAGTGATTAGCATGTCTATTTGCAGGGCTAAGCAGAAGCTATTAACCCAAAGGGCCTGGGAACAAGACAGGCTTGAACGAGATGGAGTCAGAGGGGCTGAGCATCTCACTCTGTTACAGTGCAGCTATATGCAAGCTTGCACCTACTGGGGCTTCATAAAAGTGGCTTTCACATGGAAACCTAATTGTCATGGAAGCTTAACTGGGCAGTTTAAGAAACTTAATTTTTGGTCTTTTGGGAATTGGTTATGGCATTATGTTAAATAATTCTTTACTATCTTATGCTGATAATATTAAGGATATGGTTGCATAAAATCGTCATTAAACTATGGTGTAAAAGAATGTGTGTCAAAAGAAAGATACCCACAAAATACATGTGTTTGTGTTTATATGGTAACTGATGTAGAATAATAGGGTACACTGATCTTTCTGTGAACTTAAGAGTTATATTGGGCAATACTAATTGATAGGATCAATTGGTGTGTGAGTGATTTGAAATTACAGGGTGGATTATTTTGTATTGGTTTAATATGATTTCAGATCTACTTGTTTATGATTTTAGGTAAGCTGTTTTGATTTGCTTGTTTATGACAAAAAAGTTTCTTTGATGTAAGTATAAAGCAAGTTGTGTCAGGAGGTCATCATTCTGTTCTACATTTGTTGTTGATAAGTAGTCAGCGGCGCACCTGCTGAATAGTCCTGCTGGGGGCTTATGGCTAAGAAGGAACATATGGAGCTGTAACTGTGGCAAGGGGACATTTAGACTATAAATACTGACAGTTTATGAGGACCATTTGAGAGTTTCTGTTTGGGGGATGCAGTCTTTGCCAACCTAAAAACTCTCTAAAGACCCTTGGGGCATTAGCTCCTGTCCTGGCCAGGCACTCCTGGTAAACAGTGGTAAGGCACCACTCAGCTGCAGAGAGAGATCAGCCTACCAACACTGGTGCTTTCATTCCCTAGCAACATACTCTAGCAACAGGGGACTTTTACTTTTCACTGGCAGCTGGAAATGAGCTATCACCCCTCACTCTTGCTTGCCACACTTGGGGTTGGTGGCAGCAAGACTCAGAGTGGTCTTGCACTCAGGTCAGCTCCAGAGAAGGGGCAGAGATGCCAGGGTTCTAGTAGCATCACTGAGATGCTCCCTTCTGAAATTTTCCCTTTCTAATGGGCTGACACAGTTTGAGCTGTGGGTCTGCAGAAAGCATCCTATCTGGTAGGCCTTCATCTAGATCTTGAACATTTCTTACTATGTTCATCCCTAAGGATAGTTTACAGATAAGGAAACTAAGCTCTAAAAAATGAAGAAACAATGCAAACAGAAGATAATTGGCAATATAAAGAGAAAATTAACCCAGAGAGCCTGACTTTAACTCTATTGTCAATTGATTCAGGACATTTTAAACAAAGAAATAAACAGAAACACAGGTTTTGACACCTCAGAATGGGTCCAATACCTTTAAAATGTAAACCATGTAAACTTTGATATGTTTGCATTATTTCGAAGTCACTTAAAATAATGACATAAAATGTTGGCTGTTGTTGGACCAGCAGTTTAAGGAATGATGTTCAGTGAAAGGCACAGTATAGAAATAGTGAGAAAAAAAGAGAGAAGGAATAATAGGAAGAAGGAAAAGAAGGACCATACTAAAAGGCAGAAGGAGTTAACTCTAACACAGTATTTACTATGGGCCATTTACTGTTTTAAGCTTTTAAATTAATTTAATCTTCACCACAACCCTGTGAGGTAGATATACTGTTGTCACTCCTGTTTTTCAAAAAATGTAAGTGAGGTCTGGAGAATTTAAGTAACTGGCCAAAGGTTACACAGTAAATGTACAAATCTTTGCTTGAACATTAGCAGTCTGCCTCCAGAATTTGTGCTTCTAACCACCATGAAATATTTCCTCTGAAAGTGACAGTAAGACTTGAATCAACTGAATTTGATGCTATTCATTGGGAGTAAGCAAGAGAGGTTTCAAGTGTCATTACATTTCTGTGCAGAGGATTGAGGACATGGGCTAAAAGGTTGCATAGGACAAAAATACCATGAATAAGATGAGGTCTATTTGGAAAAAAGTCCAGCCATTGTTAATATAATAAGAAAGGTTAGCACCACATCAGTGTAACTTGGCAGCCAAGGAGAGTGGACTGGAATGAACATGTGTGAACAATGATGACTTCACCATACTAGTCAGTGGGGGCGGTAGACACCACTGAGTGAGCATGTGTACTGTGTGGCTATCGAATTCAAAGTGACTGAGCAAGTAGAGCAATGAATCTGCAACAAATTTTGCTAACTAGGCTCATACATTCCTCTGCAGAAACTATTCGGATGATTCAGAAGGCTGCAGCTATGGGCAACTGGTGACTGGCAGCTTCATTGTGATGAAGTACCCGCTCATGCAGCAAGTTGGTGAAGAGTTTTTTAGTGAAACATTAAATCACCCAGGTGACTCAGCCCCTGTACAGCCCAGGTTTGGCACCCTCTGACTTCTGGCTTTTCCCCAAACTAAAATCGCCTTTGAAAGGGAAGACATTTCAGACTGTTGAGATTCTGGAAAATATGCTGGGGCAGCTGACAGAGATTCCAACAAAGGATTTTGCAGTGTTTTGAACAGTGGGGGAGATGCTGGGAGAACTGTGTGAGGCCCAAGGTGCCTACTTTGAGGGGGGTTGGGGTATCATTGTCCTATGTACAATGTTTCTTATATGTTCAATAAATGTCTCTATTTTTCATATTACATAGTTGGATACTTTCTGGACTTATCTCATGAAAGGGAGATAAAAGAGCCTTGACTGGTGTAGACCAGTTGGTTGGGTGATGTTCCACAGAGTGAAAGGTCACTACTTCGATTCCTGGTCAGGGCACACATGTGTGTTGCTGGTTTGCTCCCTGGTTGGGGTAAGAGCAGCTAAGCAAAGTTTCTCTCACATGGATGAATGTCTCTCTCTCTTTCTCCCTCCCCTACCCTCTCTCTAAGAAATATTTTAAAAAATCTTTGTTTAAGAAAGGGGAGATAAAACATATATAGTGGGCAAAAGATGAATATTTGGAATAGAGAGTGGAAGAATATATATAAGAAAAGACAAATAACCTTATAGAAAATGAGCAAATGTGTAAATAGATAATGCACATATGAGAAAGAATGAAATAAAAATAAAAATGACCAGGTAAAAAGATGTTTAACTGCTGTAGCAGCTGCTGGCACGCAAAGCAAAACCACAGAGAGATGTCCCTTCCCCCATCTCTGGACAACGCTGAAGATGGAAAATAATCAACTTTGAGGTCAAGTGGATATTCTTTGTAGGAATATAAATCAGTACAGCTACTTGGAACATTTTGGCAGTATCAATTCAAGTTTTCAAGTTAAAATATTAAAAATTTTTAAATCTTAAAAATTATTGATTACAATGAAAAACATCGTCTTAGAGATTCTAAGTTCCCTTTTTTAAAATCTACAGATAGACAGATATTTAAAAGAAGATATGCAAAATATTTAATTGGAAATGTCTTTGCATAATAGTTTAAAATTGGAAATAAATTAAATATCAACAGGGAAATAAACTATACTAATAATTTACTCATTTGCTTGTAGGGGGAAAATTTCCCCTCTTTTCCCTCTTAGTTCTGCTGCCTGGTCTAATAATCAAATTGACATGAGACAGATCAGCAGGATATAATTACCAAATTTAATTATACATGTATATATAAGACTTCCATAAGACTATGAGACTCAGGACAAATCAGCAGTAAGGCTAATCACCATTTTGAGCTAAGGAGAAGGGTGTGGTGGTGTTGGTGGTGGTTTGAGGCTTCAAAGGGCAGAGAGGCAATTCACATGGAGATGGAAAAGCAAAGGCTAAATATTTTCTGGGCCATGTTAATAATGGGACACAGAGAGGACTTTGAGTAAATGGAGCTTGTTAGGTTCTTCCCTGTCTGTTATACATTAGTTCATATTTAACTATAGCGACCTATGATGGTAAGTCCCTTCCTGGAGCCAGTCCTTTATCAAAATTCTTTTTTAGCCTGTTAGGGGGAAGGTTCAAGGTTCTTCCCAAGCCTTTTGGGGTTTTTGTTCGTTTGTTTTTTAAATAGCCAGCGAAAGGCCCACCTTTCTCTCTCTACCTCTGTCTCTGTCTCTGTCTCTCTATCTCTTGCCTACACCTTTCCCAGATGCACTACTTCTGGTTTTCTTTCTCCAAAGCTCAAAAGGCCCTCCTTTTGCTTCTGCAACTCATCTCCTGAGCCCATGAAGTCCAGCGGGTCCATTTATTCCACAGCTCACTTTCTAAAAAAACTGTTGCTTATACTTCACTCTTGCCTCTGGATTCTTTCTTAGCCAAAACTCAAGTACTGAGGTTGCTGAACCAAGTTCAAGTCACTGATAACCTTCCCGTGCTGTTTTCCTGCTGAAATAAATACCTCACCCAAGATTCCATAGTTACAGTATTTTGCCATGCATAATGCACACTTTTCATCCAAATTTTTTAGGAAAAAATAAGTATGTGCATTATACCTGGGTAGTACTAATTTGGTATCTATATAAATGTTTTTAATTCTTTTATTTATTCTTATGCATTAAAAGTATAACTCTAGAAAGCAATAACAACACCCATATGCAAAATAACCTGGAATATGATCATTGGTTTTATATATAAATACAAAATTGAATTAAAAAATTAAAATGAAAGATTTTTTTTCCTGGAAATTTGGGCTAACAATGTGGGTGTGCATTACATATGGCAAAATATGGTGTTAGACAGTTTTGAATCCAAGATCTCCAGTTGACTCCAAAACTCTTTTGTATTAACTATGCTGCCTTGTTAAACCAGTAAGGGCATTGTTTGGTATTCGACTTACTGAGTTTAGTCCTGAAGGTAGTACTGTTATAAGCAAAGCATAAAAGCATGTCAATCCTATATCAGATAAGCAGAATCCAAGTTAGTTGTATTGGTTGTTTTTATTTAATTTATACCAGTGTTAACTTTAATTATGTCACACTACGTGGTCATATAGGGTGCCTTGAACAAACAAGCTTAAGAACAGTCCCACAGTCTCACATGTTTGGGGTCTAATTCAGTCTTCCAATATGCTTAGACTATGTCCAAATGCCCTCACTTTTAAAATTTCTTTTCTTGCGTAATGGATTCGTGTCTGGGAAGGTAGATCTGGGAGATATTCTCAGCTTCCTGAGTATCTACTAAATCTTAGTAAGAATCAAACCACATCCATTCCCCTTTAATTCTGAAAGGGTTTCCTGTAAGTCTCTACTCTCTGAGGTACTCCTTTCTTCCAAATACCACAGCCATTAGTCATAGATTCACTAGATATCAGTCATTTTCAAGAGGCAGCTATAAAAAAATCTATAAAAATAATTAATAACCCCAAAGGGATACTTTGGGTTGACAAAGACTGCTTCCCCTCACACTAAACAAATATTGATTGCTTATGAGGTGCTGGGTGTCAACATAAGAAACACCCAAACCTGTAAAGAATTTTTATCAGTTTATTTGGCCAAACTGATGACTATTGCCAGGAACCAAAGGTCAATGGATTGAAAAAATGCTCCAGAAAATAGCAGTTTTATCACTTATTTTATACATCAGAATCAAAGGGGAAGATGTAAGGTGGTTACATGAAATCATTGATGATAGATTAGTGTAGGTAGGAGAAAGCAAAGTGGGGAAATCTCTAGGACTGGATAATAAGTAAAATCAAATAGACACATACTTCTTTTACATTGGTGGGATAGGATAGTTAATAATTAACAACTAACACGATCACATTAACAATGAGGGGTTCTGTGGTCCTCCTGGTCTGTGTACAGGGGTGGTGCCCTGAGAGATCTGGAAAAAGGAAATTACCTAGACATTCCAAAGGAATGTTACTGTAGATGTAAAAAGACAGCAGGCAGGCTCAGTTAAGGTAAACACTGACCTTTGTCAGGAACATGACTGTCCTCCTCCATGACTCACCTTTAGTTAGGACATTTTAATTCCCGGCTATCCTATGTGGTTACTTTAGGTTTCTTGAGTTTGGAAGGCCTGCTGCGCAGGAACCCCTGAGGTTTCAGGTTTAGTCTGTGGCCTCTTTTTTTTTTTTTATGTCCACACTAACATTATTCTGCTCATTGAGAATAAATGGATAATTATCTTTGGGAACTAGAGGAAGATAATAGGATGAAGCAACCTTCCATGTAAAGGTTACATTTATGGCCCAGACCCTTCTAAATTCTTTTCTGTCTTTGATAGAATGATTTCAACCTGCTCTGTAAATCACATTGGACTCCTGTATAATCACTATAGAAATAAAAACTTTATTTATATGCATATTTAGGTATGCCACAATATGAAGGTATAAAAGCGCAGTAGAGAACTCTAAAATAAGGGTAAGGAAAGCTGGAAAGGAGGGTTCTATGCCTATGCTGACCATCGAGAAAAGCCAGAAGCAGATGTCCGCATCTGAATGACTCACTTTTCACTGAAGTGCAAAGAAAGAAATTGGCTTCTTAAGTATGCTCCTAAGGATTTGTGTCCTACTCCATGAACAGCTTAAAGAATTTTAAACATTTATTCATTTTTTAAATTACATTTCATTGATTATGCTATTACAGTTGTCCTGATTTTTCCCTTTGCCCCCTTCCACCCAGCACGCCCCACTCCCTCAGGCAATCCCCATACCATTGTTCAAGTCCATGAGTCATGTATATAGTTCTTTGGTTACTCCATTTCCTATACTGTACTTTACATCCCTGTGGCTATTCTGTAACTACTTATTTTTACTTCTTAATCCCCTCACCTCATCACCTATTCCTCCATAGCTCCTTCCCATCTGGCAACCATCAAAATGTTTTCCCTATCCATGACTCTGTCTCTGTTCTTCTTCTTCTTTTTTTAAAAAATATTTTATTTATTTTTTAGAGACAGGGGAAGGGAGGGAGAAAAAGAGAGAGGGAAACATCAATGTGTTTTTGCCTCTCATGTGACTCCCACTGGAGACCTGGCCTGCAATCCAGGATGTGCCCTGACTGGGAATTGGACCAGTGACCTTTTGGTTTAAAGCCCATGCTCAATCCACTGAGCTATACCAGCCAGGGCACATCTTTGTTCTTGATTGCTTAGTTTATTTTTTAGATTTAATGTTGATTGATATGTATTTTTGCCATTTTATTGTTCATAGTTTTAATATTTTTCTTAAATGAGTTTCTTTAACATTTCATATAATAATGGTTTAGTGATGATGAACTCCTTTAGTTTCTTCTTGTCTGGGAAGCTCTTTATCTGCCCTTTGAGTCTAAATGATATCTTTGCTGGGTAGAGCAATCTTGGCTATAGATCTCTGCTTTTCATGACTTTGAATATTTCTTGCCAGTCCCTTCTAGCCTGCAAAATTTCTTTTGAGAAATCAGCTGACAGATTTATGGGAATTCACCTGCTTTTCTCTTGCTGGTAACTACCTGCTTTTCTCTTGCTGCTTTTCTCTTATGGTAACTACCTGCTTTTCTCTTGCTGCTTTTAAGATTCTTTCTTTATCTTTAACCTTTGGCATTTTAATTATAATGTGTCTTAGAGTGGGCCTCTTTGCATCTATTTTATTTGGGACTCTCTGTGCTTCCTGAACTTGCATGTCTATTTTCCTCACCAAATTAGGGAAGTTTCCTTTCACTATTTTTTCAGATAGAGTTCCAATTTCTTGCTCTTTCTATTCTTCTGGCTCCCCTAGAATGTTGGACCTCTTGAAGTTGTCTTAGAGGCTGCTTGCACTATCTTCATTTTTTTTCAATTCTCTTTTCTTTTTGCTGTCCTGGTTGGTTGTTTTTTGCTTTCTCATGTTCCAAATCACTGATTTGATTCTTGGCTTCTTCTGCTTTACTCTTGTTTCCCTGTAAATTGTTCTTTATTGCAATTAGTGTATCCTTTGTTTCTGACTGGATCTTTTTTATGCTGTTGAGGTCCTCACTAAATTCCCGAGCATCCGTATAACCAGTGTTTTGAACTTTGCATCTGGTAGATTGCTTATCCCCATTTTGTTTAGTTCTTTTTTTCTGGATTTTTGATCTATTCTCTCATTTGGGCCATGTTTCTTTGTCTCCTCATTTTGGCAGCTTCCCTGTGTTTGTTTTTGTGTATCAGGTAGAACTGCTTTGACTTTGTATTTTGGTAGTGTGACCTAATGTAGTAGGTGTCCTGTAGGGACCAGTGGCACAGCCTCCCCTATTACCTAAGCTGGGTACTCAAGGTGCACCCTTTGTGTGGGATGAGTACACCCTCCTTTTGTAGTTGAGACTTGGTTGCTGCTGGCAGATCAATGGGAGGGATTTACCCAGGCCAGTTAGCTGCAAGGACTGACTGTGACCACTGACCACCACACTCCACCACTGAGGAGGATCAGCTGTGCAGGGCAGAGTAGGAGTGACAGGTAGCACAAATGCTGACTTTTCTGGTTTCACCCTCCTCGACACAACTTAAATACTTTAAGTTTTTATTAGCTTGATAGATAAAAAAAATGGTTTCTTAGTTGTGTTTTAATTTGTATTTATCTTACTACAAGTAGCACTGAATATCTTCTCATATGTATAAAGACAATTTATACTCCATTTCTTTGAACTCTTTAGGTTGTTATCATTAGGTTTTTACTGATTTGTATATTATGAAAATTATTATGGTATATTATGAAAATTATTATGGTATATTATAAAAATTAGTGCTTCATATGTAAAATGAATTGCAAATATTCCTTTCCAGTTTGTTTTTTGTTTTTTACTTTTGCAGGGGAGGGAAAATAAATATACCCTCTTTGGTTTCTGTGGCTGAGATGCTCTGTTATAAAAGACAGATTACAAGAGAAAAACAAACAGTAGTTCAGTTACATGTATATCTCATGGAGCCATGAGACATACTCAGGAGAACTGAATAAAACTCCTCTAAGTGGTTCAAGCTACCGCCTTAGACACCGTCTACTGCTAAAGACAAAAGAAAGATGTTTGGGTGAGGTAGGTAGGCCAGTTAACCAGGAAAAATACAGTCAGGTTTTTATGCAGATTTAAGTCTGGCACCTTCTCTGTTGAGGGGCTTCTTGTGATTTTGTCATTTTTCATTTCCTAGTGCTAAAAGGAGATACTCTTCCAAATGGAGATTTCCCCTATAAATATAAAATATTCTTACAAAAAAGTATATTTAACCCTATATTTAGAGCTTCTTCTGTGTCTGCTTTTTCAAAAAAAAAATCAGCTCAGAATATTCCTTATACCAAAAAGGCTCATTTGGGGGTGGCATATTCTGCTAACTTTAACTGTTTTGGTGGTATTTACCATGCAGACGTTGCTGATATTTATGATATTGAATAAATTAATCTTTAAAATTATGGCCTCTGGATTTTATTGCATTCTTTGGAAAGCCTTTCCCATTCCATGACTATAATGTAGTTGCTCATGGTTTACTTCTGGTGTATGGTAGGTTTCATTTTGTACATTTAAATATTTGATCTGCCTGCGATGTAATTTGATTTAGTTTGTTTTGCGTGGTTCAAATTGATTTTTAATGGCTCAGTTTTTCATTTCAATCTCATTGATTGGACAATCCATCTCTTTCACACCGATCTGAGTTGCCTTGGAGGGATTCAGAACATGCCACCCCAAAATATGCCCTTTTGGCACGCGGATTATTTTGAGCTGGAGGCAGTTAGGAAGCAGAAGAGTCAGGAAAAGCTCTTTATCTCTCTCTTAACTAAAATAAAGTATAAACTTCCTCATTTGTGGGGGAACTCTGCATTTATAAAGGAAATTTCCAGTAGAAAAAGTACCCGTATACAAGTACCTGTACTTACTACCTGAGATAACTTTTGTTCACTTGAGAGACTTATCTGCATCATAGGACAACCTTTGTTTATTACATGTTCCCTTTTCTCACTTTCTGTGTATGGTCTCTGCCTCTCTCCTCTCGGAAACCTCAAACCCAGTCCTTTTCCTTAGCTCAGGATGGTGTGTAAGTCTCAATTAACTGGTTGCCTTTTGAGTGTCCTTTCTTTTTGAGGCTCCTGTGTGTGTATGTATGTAAGTAATTTAAATTGTTTTTCTCCTGTTAATGTCTTATACCAATTTAATTCTTAGACCAACTACAGAACCTAGAAATGTGGGAGAAAAAAATTTTTTTCCCATAAAGTCGTCCTTACCAAATACTAAATACCTATGTATATTTGAGTGTATTTTGAAATTTTTAATTCTACCCTGTTGATATCTTTTTATCCATGCACTGAACACACACTCTTATTTATTGACATTTTAGAATGTTTAGTACATGATTGGACTAATTATTTATATGCCTTTTTTGTACTGCATGTGTTTTAAAGACATCTATTGTAAAATGGTTTGAGTACTTTTTAAAAAAAAGATTTTATTTCTTTATTTTTAGAGAGAGGGAAAGGAAAGGAGAAAGAGGGGGAAAGAAACATCAATGTGTGGTTGCCTCTCACATGCTCCCGTCTTGGGGACCTGGCCTGAAACCCAGGCATGTGCCCTGACTGGGAATCGAACCCACAACCCTTTGGTTCACAGTCTGGCATTCGACCCACCAAGCCACACTAGCCAGGGCCTGAGTTGAGTGCATTTGACAGGAACTGCATGGCTACCAAATATAAAATATTAACTTTCTGGCTCTTTGTAGAAAAAGTTTGCCTGATTATTGTTCTAAACTATCAAGAAGAGCTGTTACTTTAAATAAATTGTGGTATCTGTAAAGAAATTTCTAACAAAGGGATTATTTCAAAATATAATTTAATTAAAAATTTCATCATTAAACTTTGTGTTTGAGTGCAAAATATCTGATTATGCCTTCAATTTAGTTATAGTTTATTAAAGTGTGAGTTTTCTCATGCCCACAATAGGATGAATAGGCTGGAACATTCCTCACATCTAGAGTATTTTTCCAGTGTACATTTAGTGATACCGAGGAAATTGATATGGGACTGAAACTTTGCCATTGATTATATTTAAACAATTTTTTCCTGACACATATTTAAGATAGAGAGACAAAGATTGGCTTCCCATATTGATTATAGCATTCTGATTCAAAAATTAGTATAGTGTTGTTGAGAAAGAATCTTTTACTTTCATTACATTAATCAGACTTATCCCCAGTGTATTTTTCAGGTTTGATGGACATATCTCTGAAAATGCTCATTTTAGATCATTAACAAGGTTTTTCCCTAGCGAGATGCACAGTAAAGGAATTCTAACTAAAGAACTTTTCATGCAAAGTGTAGATAAAATTTCCTATAGTATTAGTTTTTTGATACTCAGTAGGGCCAGAGAGTTGCATATATATTTTAATGATAAATTCTTTGATGTTTAAGATTATATTAGAAAGTACTTGCAAATTAAAATTAATCGATATACATTGTGCTGAATACTCAAGATATTATATGATAAAATATTGATTACTTATAACTTATTTACTGTCCCTCAAAAACAGCATTGGTGAGCACAATCAATCAAAAGAATGTTACTGGAACTTGGTTATTCTCGCTGACGCAGTAAAAAATTACAGATCAGTGAGATGAAAGTGGATATTTAAGAAATAAGCATTTTATTAGTATTTCCTCAAGGTAGACAACGGTTCTGCCAAGACTGTTGAGAAAGGACCAAGTCTACTGAATCTGCTGCCTTAAGTATACACGTGACTGCTGTATTAATATAAGGGAGGGGTTTCATATTGATTGACAGCTATTTTGGTTTTAGTCTTTTCTGCACATACCCTTTTTCTCATAATTCTCTTTGATTACCCACAGTGAGGGTGAAACCTCACTGGAAATTATTTCAAAGTCATTTGATGATGGCATTCTGCACATGCTCCTCACAAAGGTCTTCCCTCCGATTTCCTCCTTCCTGGTTGTTCTTTATCCACCCTAAACCTATTTCAACTATTTGCCTGGGGACAAGGGTGGTGAGCCCCACTTCGTCCTGTTGCTCATTTCTAATAAAAAGGATGCTGATAATAAAAAGGATGAAAAGAGACAATAATCAGGAAAGCCAATTAGGTAAGGCACTTTGAACTACGAGAAATAGAAAACATTGATTAAGTTGGATGTCCAGGAAGTACTATGGACAAAACTCAATATCCTTTCATAATAAAAATTTTCAACAAACTAGGTATAGAAGGAATATATCTCAAAATAATAAAGGCCATATACACATGTGGAATTGAAACAAGTTTAATAGAAACAAAGCAGGATGGTGGTTACCAGGGGCTTATGGGTAGGGGAAATGGGGAGATGTTGATCAAAAGGTAGAAACTTTCAGTTATAAGATGAACAAGTTCTGGAGAACTAATGTATAACATGGTGACTATAGTTAATGTATTGAATATTTGAGATTTGCTAAGAGTAGATATGTCAATTAGCTTGATTGTAGTAATTATTTCACATGTAGGACAAGGGGGCAAAATAGGTGAAGATAGTTGTGGAGTCAGTGAACATGCCCCTTCCCCCTCCCATGACTAATGGCTGGTCAGAATGTTACCGAACAAGAGGAGGTCCGAGGGAGGGGCAATACAATATTTGGCCCACCTAGGGATGCCCAAAACTGCTATACAACAGGGGCCCCTCCCAAAACCAAAATACTAAAATCTACTGGGCCCTTCTGTCCGCCGCCAATTGGAAACACATCTCTTAATGCTAGAGATTTGTGAAAAGGAAACAAAATGTTTATTTAATGCTATTCGGGCCTAATGCCACCACTAAAATACCAAAGTCCTTTAGGTTGTACACCTACACCCACACAGCGCTCCCTTCTCCCACTGTCCCAACTCCGGGTACCGTAAATCAGGAGAAGAGCACACGTCCCTTTTTCAGGCCGCTGGTGCCATCAGCTGTGTCACTGTGCAGGATCTCGAGTTAATCCGAAGTACTGTGGTACCCTCTCATGGTCCACTGGCAAGAGTCCTTTGTACCCAGTTCCAGTCAAAGTCTCTGTTGCTTTTCAGGCCCCGCAGCCAAAGGGAGCACCCCAAAGCCGCGTGGGCCTCTTCTACCAAAGCTGCAGGAGTCCGCACTCCACCAAAAGCATGTGGCTGTCTTCTTCACCTGGCTGCAGGGATCTCCATTCTGGCAAAGCTGCGTGGTTTTTCCCTTTCACCTGGGAAAGAGGGGGTCCGCACTCCGCCAAAACCACGTGGCTCCCTCTTTCACCTCACCAACAGGGGGTCCTCACTCTGCTGAAACCGCGTGGCTCTCTCTCAATGGCTGCCGTGTCTGGCTTTTAAATCCTAGCACCCATCTTCCTCTGTATCCCTATTTCCGACTCCTCCCAAGATCAGTTACACCTGCCAGTAATTCTGTATTAATACAAGTTTACTGGGCTGCCATCGTTAGTCTGGGCAGTAATCATCCCATGTCCTCGAGCCAATCTTCTCCAAGCCCCTACGCAGGTGCTGTAACTTGGGGGGACCTGCCCCCAGTTACATCTTGGGGGGAAGTGACTTCATCCCCCTAGCTCCAAGCCTGGCCACAGCCATTTAACATATCCAAGTGACCGCCAGAGGCTATAGATATGTTAAAAGACAATGCCATGGATTAGCTGCAAGGCTGTGGCTGTACAAAACTGTCCCTTCCCCCCAACTCACACCTGTGGGGGGGTGGGTGAGGACATCTTATATGTCTCTCTATTATTCCCATACACTTTGAATTCTGGACACCATTCCAAATCTTTTTTGGGGGGCCCCCCTTGGCTGCACCCTGTATCAAGAAGGCCACTGGCCAGAAGGAATGTGTATTGTTGGGAGTGGATTGTAGCTCCCTCCTTATCTCTTTTGGGAATATCTTTTTGTCCTGTGACAGCTTCTTGACCTTTTCCTTCTGCACGTACACACTGAGGTCATGTAGCTCTGGGTCACAGGCAGGTTTGTGCAGCCCGGACTCATGCTGCCTTTGTCTGGACCCCTTACAATGAGCCTCACGCTGGAGGGGGTGCGGTCTCTCTCACACTGACCTGCACTCCCTGGTGATGTGAGTGATAAAAGACACATCCACATCTGCTGGTCCACTGTGTGGGTTTTTTTTTTTTTTTTAGATATCATGAACACTTAAGCAGATCCTCAGTTTGGGGCTCCTGACTACAATAGTCAAAAGGTACAAACTTCCACTTATAAATAAGCCCTGGGGATATAATGTATGGCATGGTGATGAGAGTTAATAATACTGTGTTGTGCTAAGAGAGTAGATTAAAGGTTTTCAACACACACAAAAAACTGTAACTATGTGTAGTGATGGGTTAACCATACTTGGGGTGATCATTTCAAAATATGTGAAAATATCAAATCATTATGTTGCAAACCAGAATCGAATACAATGTTAAATGTCAGTAATAAAAGAACAAAATGGCCTTTTTCCAGGCCGTTTTTGCCAGAGCTAGCTGGACCCCATAAGTATGACCAACCTTAATTGTTTTATGAGACTTTATCCTCAGGACTAGAAAATTACTGGAAGCGCCTTGAAGGTGCAGAGGTTCCAGGAACTCAGGAAACAGGACATGCCCCGGAAGAGCCTCCAGACAAGCTGCAGTCTACAGGAGACCAACTGAGACATCCTGCTGGGCAGCCACCTAATAAAAGTTCAAAGCACCCACCCCTCAGGGCTGGTGCGTTTGTTCTCACCACACCCTTGCCCTCCCTTGGGAAAGGAAAAATAAAAACTTTACCCTGCATTTTTGTCTCTTTGTGAATTCTTTCACAGCCCTATTTGCCAACCACCCTAACAAGTAATTCCTCAAAAAAAAAAAAAAAAAGGAAAAGAAATAAAATGACATTTCCAGATGCTTTTCAACGTTATCTGTGAGAATGTAAGCTCTCTGAACTGCAGGAACCGTCCATGTACCCCAATGCTCTAAAGTTTTCTCCCAGGACAGAATCATGAAATATTTATTGAACAACAAACAAACAAAATCATTACTTTGTACACCTTAAATATTTCAATAAAGCTGGAAAAAATCTTAAGACATGTAAATTCAAATGGAAAACAAATATTGCCAGTTTTTGTTTTTGTTTTTTATAGAAGGAATGTACCTTAGTTTATAAAGGAAAGAAAAATAAGAATGTTCAGTTTTGTTTGACAATCCCCAAATTTTGAGTAACTCAAATAAATACATTATGAACATTTTCTTGGTTATCAAATTACAATAATATAAAAAACAAACAAAAGTTGAGCTTTCCGAGGTTAATTATTTGTAATAAAATATGTGTACGTCTAAAGTTAAAAGAAAAACTTCTCGTTCATTATATAGACTGATACAATAACTGTCAACACATTGACTTTAAAAAAGAAACTTCTTTGTCAACTGATGACATTTATAATACACTTTGTCAGTGTAAGGAACGTTCAAACCTGTAGAGAATGTTTGTGAGTTTATTTGAGCCAAACTGATGACAGTTACTGGGAAGCAAAATCTCAACGGATTGAAGAAATGCTCCAGAGATTGGCAGTTTGGCACCTTATTTTACACACTACAGTCAAAAGAGGAGGCATAAGGGGTTTACATGAAATCCATTGGTGATAAATTAGGGAGGCGGGAGAAAGCAAAAGGGGGAAACCTCTGGGACTGGATAGAAAAGGTAAAACGATAGACACATACTTCTTTCACTTGGGTGGGTAAGGGATAGTTAACAGTGATAACAATAGAAATGAGGGGATCTGTGGTCTCTGCGTGGTGGGCTAGTTGTGCCCCAGGGGTCTGGAAAAGGGAAGTTACCTTGACATTTCAAAGGTCTGTTATCGTAGATGGGAAAGGACACTAGACAGGCTCAGTTAATATAAAGATTGACTTTGTCAGGGAGGATTCTTACCTAGGACATTCAGTACCCACCATTACCTGCTTCCTGCTTTTAATTAATAAGTTGTAATTTCAGACCATCCTTCGTGGTTACTTTAGTTCTCTGAGTTAGCAAGTCTGACACACAGGCCTCCTCTGAGCTGGTCAGCTTTTGAAAAGAGGCTGGTCAGCCTCTTTTCATCCACAACTTTATGGGATAAATTAAATTCCCTTGGTATTTGTTAATGCCCTTGTTAACTCCCCAGGCAACTCTCCTTTCCTTACTTGAGGAAGGACAGTTAATGATTATTTCACCAATATTAGAATATTAGGTTACAGTTAAGGTTATTTTTTTACTTGAAAATCTTTTGCTTAAAGATTATTTAATGTTGCTTATTAGTGGTCCATACTTTAAAATGTAAACTAGAATTTTTCAACTATTCTATGCTATTGCAGAGAAACTTGCCATTAGAATATCACCTTCTCCCAGAAATTAAATCCGCTCTAACCGAATCTGGAAAAGTTGTCATTTGTGCTGTCGGTGACCTACCAGACCCTATAAGCAGAGACAGGGACTGAATCTTTATGGGCACTGTTTTCAGGTGGCCGGCAATCTGAGAAGACGGAGCATGTGTACTCTAACAGGCTGTCTTACATTTCCTTTCAAACCAGCTTTTTTTTATAAGCAGGGAAAAAGTGTATATAAGGGATTTGGAATTGAGGAAAGAAATTAACCAGATAAAGGCTATGTCTGGCAATTTTCCTAACATCCTTTCATTGGCTGACCAGTGATTTTCTTTTATCCATGTCCTGTGTCCTGGGTGATTTCCTTTATCTGTGTCCTGGGTGGTGGACCGTCTCTCTCTGGAACACAATGGCTCATATCACCTGGATGGCTTATGGTCTTTTCTGGAGCACAAAGGTCAGTTGCTGTGGACTCCTGGGGTCAGGGTGGGCCATACCTGCAGTTCCTGAAACAATAGCTTTTTACATGCACTAACTAAAGCATTAATAATAGCTTATTAACTATTACCTTAAGCTAAAATTTTCCAACCCTTGAGTCCCCATTCAAAAAAGCTGTTTGTCCTCACCTGAGCTTGCCACCTAACAAAAGATTAAAAAACTATGTAAGCATGCAATTGGATTTTGGTCCATTTCAGGAAGCTTTGGAAAGAGAGATTTAAACATTTTAAAATTTATTTTTAATTTTAAAAAAATATATTTTATTGATTATGCTATTACAGTTGTCCCATTCCACGCTCCCCCCATTGCCCTTTCTTTGCTGTCCACCCCTCTCCTACCTGCACTCCCACCCCTTAGTTCACGTACATATAAGTTCTTTGGCTTCTCTATTTCCTATTCTATTCCAGACCTCCCCCTGTCCATTTTGTACCTGCCATTTAAGTTTCTTATTCTCTGTACCTTTCCCCCCCCTCCCTGTCCCACTCCCCACTGATAACCATCCATGTGATCTCCATTTCTGTGATTCCGTTCCTGTTCTAGTTGTTTGCTTAGTTTGGTTTTGTTTTTGAGATAGATTGGCTATCTCTTCATTACTTAGTTCTATTTTTGGAGCTTTGATCTGTTATTTCATTTGGGCCATATTTTTTTGTCTTGGCGCATCTATTACATTTTAAGGGGTGGAGCCTTAGGTATTCACCAGGGCAGGGCAACCGCTGTTGCAGAATTGTGGCCATATGTGTGGGGGAGGGGTCCAAAAGGGAACAATACCACTTGCTCAGCTCTTTCCCGGCTTTTAGTCACCTCCCCTGCTACCCACAAGCAAATTGGGCCCTTCTGGTGCTGATTCCCCAGAGCGTGGTTTCGAACATTCTAGGACCATGTGGATGGATCTGTCCGAAGAACTATGCTGTGAAGCCGGGAGTTTCGCCACTGCAACCTCCTCAGATTTTTACAGCTAAAGGTTTTGAGCCTTTCTTTTCCTGCTCTGGAACCCTGGGATGGTCTGCCTTGCTGCGCAGTTGTTCATCCTGGTTATCTGCATGCAAATGTGGGGCCACCTGGTCCTCTAGCCACTGCCTTGTCGTGCGTTCTCTTCATCTCTGCTGCCCATCTCCACCCCTTCTGCTCATCTGAATGGATGTTTCTTCTTTAATTCCTAGGTTGTCGGAATGCCATACAGTTCAATATTCTGGCAGTTCTGGTTGTTTTGGTTTTTTAATTTGTTGTTGTCCTTCTTTTGGTTGTGTGAGCAGGCAAAGTACATCTACCTACATCTGCATCTTGGTTAGAAGTCATTTATTTTTATGTTTTAAATATTTTTATTTGCTCATTTTTAGAAATAGGGGAAGGGAGGGAGAAAGGGAGAGAGAGAAACAGCGGTTCGAGAGGTGCAGCAATCGTTTGCCTCTCACACACCCTGAACTGGGGGGCCTGGCCTGTAACCCAGGCGTGTGCCCAGACTGGGAATTGAACCAGAGACCTTTCAGTTTGTAGGTTGTCACTCAGTCCACTGAGTCACACCAGCCAGGGCTATTTTTATTTTTATTTTAAAATTTTTGACCTCTTCTGGAAATCTCCAAAAAAAAAAAAGGCAAGACATTAAAGAACTTTTAGAAGCTTTGCTATTCCTAAGTGGGTAGCCATAATGAAAAAGTGGAGCCTCACTCAAAGTGTCTGGCCCAGAATCAGGAGGAAGTACCTCAGCTTTCGACTATGATAAAGATGCAGCAATGACCAGAGCAATTTCCCTGGAGGTGGCTTATAAATATGTGCTGGCTGTGGTTTACTTATTTTCAGGACAGAGTGAGAATGTTCATGATGGGTAGCTGGAGAGCTAATGGTAAATTGATCAATTATTGTTCTAGGCCTATGGAATTATAGCCGCTTTCTTTGGTGATATGGGATGTATATTTCACTGTGGTTATTACTAAAAACAGTCAAAAGCGTCCTCTATTAAAACAAGAACAAGCAAAAAACACTTTACTGTTCAAAACTGATGTTGAGAAAAACTAGAAAAAAACAACAACTTCTAAAACTGAATTTGAAAATCATTACTCTCCAAGACTCTTGAACTTCCATGGCCTGAGAATTGCTCTTTGCCTTCATGGCAGTGAGACCCACTCCTGGGTCCCACAGGAGATTCATCTAGGAATTACTTCTGAACCTGGACTCTCCCATAGTGCAAGTTACAATCGTGAGTATTATAAAGAACTCTTTTTTTTTGTATTAAAGAATTGGTTTTATTTATTTATTTATTTATTTATTTATTTATTTATTTATTCTCCACAGCAGGCCTTTATTTTATTTTATTTTTATTTTTATTGTATTCTTTTCTTCATAACGACTCATTTGATGCATCCAGCTTTATCATCAATAGGTATATACAATGTTCCCCAAATGTCTACCTACTCAGACTCTGCATGATTGGAAGCCAGGAGATTTAGTCTTTTGAAAGAAATTAAACTTCCAAAAATTGGGAAATACTACCGTTGGCTTCGATAGAGAGGATTTTATTGGTAATACTTAAATGGAAGATTCGTAAGTGTGCTCCAGAAGTCCATGATCCTTGAAAGAAGACTAACAAACCTATACATTCAGATCAATCCAACGATAACATGAAGTAGACAGCTTCCACGCAAGACAATGAAACAAGATAGATCTTGAAAATATTTCTGCTTTCCCTGGCTGGTGTGGGGCAGTGAACTGAGTGCCAGCCTGTGAACTGAAAGGTTGCCAGGTCAATTCCCAGTCAGGGCACATGTCTGGGTTGTGAGCCAGGTCTCCAAGTGGAGAGGCAACCTATTGATGTATCTATTGCACATCAGTGTTTCTCTCCCTCTCTTGTCTAAAAATAAATAAAATCTTAAAAGAATTCTGCCTTTTTTCATTTTGCTCTGCTTATCCTTGTACTTTGGTGCCCCCAAGAGGTCAACCCAAATTTCACCGTTCCACACATTTTATCCTAATCCTCTGTAGTGTTTCTCTGCCACCTAAAGAAATGCAAAATGTTCTTGTCTGTTTTTCTTGGGCTGTAGTTATTGTTCTAAATGTAACTGATTAATGGATTTGTCATACGCTACCTTATTTGACTAATACAAATTTAATGACTGTTCCTTTCAACACTTTGAAAGGTAGATTTTCTTCTACAGATCCCTTCTGGAATTTGAAATTTCTCTGGAATTTGAATTAATCCTAACCTTCAGTTCTATCAAAATTTAACACTGATTCCAAATAAAAAAATACTATGCTCACTTATGAGGCAACTTACAGGAATAAAGACAACTATTGAGGCTATCCTTGCCATATTAGTCTGTTACCTTCAGTGACTCCCCAGCCTCTGCTCAAGCCTTCTCCTAAGGGACTAATAATTATCCTGCTTTCGTTGTGATTAATACTTATTTTCCCAATCTGTTTGTGCAGTACTAAGGTATCACTCTTTATGTGGACATCAGACTTTCACCTGAGTATCACACAAACCTCTCTTGTGTATCTGGCGTAACTATTAGAGACTTTTCGATATTCAAAACACCTGCTCCTACAGGAAGCTAAGTTTCTCTGGGAGAGACAGAGACCTTCATCAAGGGAAGCATGGACTATTCAGAAAGCTCCCAAGAGAGATAACTGACCCCCCCTCATCTATACTTTGGTTGCTCCAGTTCTAATAGAAATAATACAATTAGAAAAGGGGTCCACAGTTTGTTTCTGACTCTCGCAGAAGTCATAAATGACACTACCTTTGCTCAGGAGTTCCAATAAACTGGGTCATTTTAAAGTTTCATGGTGGTTATAGATGATCACATAGACTTTGGTTTCTTCTTGGCTAGCTAAGATAGTGGTTTTATAGCAAACGCCGCAGCCAGCTCCTACTAAAAGTCTACCGGTCAGGTAGAGCAGTCTGTGGTTAGGTCAAAAGAAAAGGCTACCTGGCTGTCTAGAACATATTCAGATGGATTTGGGGACCGGATTTCATGACCTGATTTTGAAGTCTAGACTCTTTGCTTTGCAGCCTAACAGTAGGGTTAAAAATCACTTTGTTTCTAATACTGACCTGTGTTGTAGTTGACCCATGCATGCTGACCCATGCATACTGCCATTGCCTTTTTATGTGATTCAGTATCTCATTTTGCAACAAAAGGCACAGGAGAGGCTAACTGTAGTGCAGATGCAGGCAGTGTTCTCCAAATAACCATGAGATCAATGAATTCTGATGATGGTGTGGATCCGAACCCTGCAGACAAGTGTTCTGAGGGCTGAGTTTGACAGCTCTGATCTTGCCCTTCAGCAGTATGTCAGGACGGTTCATCCCAGGCTTTCTCAGCCTTCCCTTAACAATTGGTTGGTTCTTCTGGATGCCATTAGATTTCACTCAGTCGGTAACAAAGAACTGACCTCCCCTGGGCAGCTGAGATGTGAGGGGGTGTTTCGCTTTGCCATCGGTGACAAAGATGTGAAGGGCACTGATGGAAGTTTGAATTTGTAGCCTGATCCTGTCTCAGGCTTTCTAGGCATATATTTGAGATGTCTCATAAATGTGAGGAAGTGGTCTGTGGGCAAAGATATCTAATAAAGTAAATAACTTGATGCGGGTCAAAATTTTTGATGTGCTGTCCTCCTACCTTTGGATAAGCTTACGTGGCCAGAGGCCAGCAGGGGTTTCTGGGCAGCTCCAGTACTGAGACCTGGGGACCATGAGGAGCTGCCTGGGCAGCCCCCTGGAGGCAGCCCTGTGAAAGAGCATGAAACAAAAGACGCAGCTTTTCCACAAACTGCTTCTCTCACCCAGAGCCTGGTCAGGCTGCTCTGAGCTGAGAACAGGGGCTCCTGGAAAAGGAGGGACCCTTGTTGGAGCCCCAGGAGCACCCCGTACCTTTAAAGACAGGCAAATGAGAGAAGAAAGGTGTATGGAGTGTTGTGTCCAGGTGGATGGAGATAGAAAGTGATCCCGCCCCAGCTGCCCGGGGAAGTGGGCAGGCAGGCAGCCCGGTGAATGTCGGTACCCAGGTATTGTCCTCGACTGCTGGAAGTTTGGGGGTGGGCTCGGGAAGGGGGCATTCTGGATGGAGCAAAGGATCCTGAGGTTCCTTCAAGCCATGAATAAATTGATTAGTAAGGCTTGCTAAATCTCCATTCTAGAACTATTTTCAATGCCAAATGCACATTTGGACCTCTCTACCCGAGACTGTGGCACGCTAAACGTGTCCTCACTTGAACTCTTCCTCTTCAGCCTCCTCCTCCGGCCGCCTGCGTCTCACAGTGGGCTACTGTAGAACTCAGGTGAGAGAGGGTGGTGTTTTGGACTACAATGGAGTCGTGCAGTAGAAGTGCTATGGAATGTTTGATTTTGAGATATATTTTTGAAGCCAGCAAGATTTGGTAATTTCATGGCTTCGGGCCAGTTATTAAACAAAAGTTAGATGAGGTTCACAGTAGGAAAACACTCAGAATATGTCCGGAGGAAAACCAAACCATGCTATTCTTAAAGGTTATATCAAAAAGACTGTTTTGCCTCTCCAGGAAGTTTCATACCAAGAATTACCAAATTAACATCCTATCTTCTTGAGGCTGTAATTCTGACCTCCAAATCCCAGCGACCAAGATTGCTGTGTGGGCATGACGCAGGCATTAACGTAAGGGTGAGACTACATGCGTTTAAGTCTTAGCTCTACCACCAAATTGCCTTTTAATCAATGGCAAGTTACTGTTTTCTCAGGGCATTCATTCTTTCATCTAATAGTAGCTACCTGTAACTATGCAGGTATAGTGTATATGTATATTTTGCCTCCATTCACTGACTTTCTTTTCACAGAATTATAGTTTTGTAGGTCTCTCCTTCCTCCCTGCTTTCTTTATTGTTTTATTTTTGTATCTTTCTTGTTTCTAGTTTCATAGGCAGGAGGAGGGGTTCTTGCTGGCTTAAGCCAAGCAGGGTATACTCATGGCGACTGTTACCAGGTCAGGAATAAGCATGCGACCTGTATTAGTCTATTCAAGTTTTGGAAAGGGATTCATATGCCACCACTGCGGAAAGGGCTTCCCCACCCCCACTCTGTTAGAGGAGATCAAGGAGATGAGTGGCACCAGTTGCCACTGGCACCCATCTTGTGGGCGGTGAGAGGAGCCACCAGCAATCTCCTGCAGACCAGGAGGACAGCAGAGGAAGAACCTGGAAGCTTGATCATGTCATTGAGCAAATTGCGCTCTGTCTGGGGCCGCCTTACCTTTGGGCCCCAGTTATATTAGACAATAGAATGCCCTTATGTTTTAGCTTATTTCAACCAGGATTTTCATATACCTGCAGCCAAACGCATCCTGATACGTTACCTGTGGTAATGTGAGGATTAAATGAGGTAACACCTGGGAAACATGTATTAGCACAATGTGCAGTCACTAAGCCTGGGTTGTTACTCTAAAGTCTGGGATCCAGATACTTTGCAGGCTGCCCCGGCTGGGGGCCCGGCTTTGGTAGGATATAGAGTGAAGGCAGGTAAGGAGCAGTAATGTGGTGTTACAGGGCTCAAGAACAGGGGAAGGGACACTAGGTCCCCTCTTTTTTCCTTTGGAGCCTACAGTGAAGTTGAGAGAAGTCAGCCTTCTCAGTGAATGGGAAAAGTCTAGGCATGAGTGTCATCTATGGGATCTGAGCCAGTTGTGTTTGGGGGATGGAGAGGGATGGGGGCCAAAGACGCAGAAGCCTTGGTGGGGATGAGGGAGGGGCTGCTCTTTCAAGCCCTGTAGAAACATGATTACTCATTATTTGGCATTAATTCCCCCCAGGCCCCTTTAGAAAAGTACAAAGAGCACTGCAAGAAGTAACAGGTCTGTGATGGCATGAACGAAGCTCGATGATCACTCTTCTGTTGACTGAAAGGCTTCTGAAGTTGCAGGTTGGGGGTTGCTGAAAGCTGAGTAAAAGGCCCAGAGAGACTGAGTCACTTTCATTCATTCAGCTTTATTGAGTGCTTACTGCATGGCACAGGGTAAGAAGCTGAAGTTAAAATGCCAGTGAAATGTCCCTGCTTTCAATCTGGGCATCTGAGGTGACTTTGGGCCAAGTGAAGACATTTAGAGGTGATTCCCAGAAGGGAAGTCTGGGCAGCAGGTCTGTGGTTGGGTGAGCTCCTCTGGAACTGCTAGTTGAGATCATAGGTAAGGCCACCTGAGGGGGAGCAGGAAGGGTCAGGAGAAAGGGAAGAGGCTGGTGGTGGAGCCTGTGGGAACACTACCAGTTCAATGATGAAAAGCCATCAGGGGGTTGGAGAAGTGAATCAAGGTGACTGAGCCAGAAAGGTCACAGTGTCAACTATCTCAGGGCAAAAGGGATACTGACTGAATGTGTTCATTGATTGAATCAGTTTCTAGAAGCTCGTGGGTGAACTCATAGGGTTTTCTGTGTTGTTGGGTAGGCATGGGTCTCACCCTCATGTGCTGGTTTGTGGATGAATGCTGTGGAAATGGAAAACCTTGTGATATTTATCCTGTACGTAGTTTGGTTCTAAAGGGGAGACGTAGAGTAGAATAAAGAGGAAGATATGTTCTGAAGCATTGCTGGTAACGTGGCAGAAACTTACTCATATTTATGAAGAAAAAGAGTGAGAATGAGAAGCTGCAGATATGGGGGAGGAGAGAGCTGACAGAAACAGCCAGGGCCTTGGGGATCCAGAGTAGAACGATCTCCCTTTGAAGGCAAGAGTTCCCATCCTGGAGTGGCGGAGGCCTCCCCTCCACCAAGCCCTGTGGTAGGATCTCTGGTAACGAAGGTGGTGATGCAGCATTACTCAGAGGGCTCAGGTGAGGAGCTTCACACATGCTTGACAGCACCTGTCACCTAGGATGTGTGTGGCGTGATGTTCTCACGACTCCACTCTGAGCTGTAGCAATGGAACGGTGTGAGTACCTAGTTCCTTGGAGTCACAGGCATGAGTAAGGTTTGGCAACCCAGGAGGATGGTCGCAGCCACTTAGGCAAAGGGGAAAGGAAGGAAGAAGCCACAATGAAGGGAGCGATGAGCATTAGTAATGATAAGGAAAAGAGCGTGTCAATGAAAAGGTAAGAAGGTAGGGGTGGGAGTTGTGACAGTGTATGGGAACACTGGGACCCCCATGTCTAGCCTAGAGCATGCTGGCTTAAAGTGGTCAACAAAATTATGATAGAAATGAAGTGACTCATGTGAATGGGCAAAGAGAAATGTATCATACCAATATACCTTTGGATTTGCTATTTATTTATTTGAATAGAAACATTTTTTTTCCTATTCACCAGTTTTGTGGTACTATGATTTCCGGGGTAGTGTATATATCTATAGTTTGCATATAATGTGTCTGATAAATTTCTGCTTTGAAATGTAGTAAAAACCTCAATGATGAAGAATTAGGTAGGCCCCAGGGTCAAGTCTTATTGCAATTAGTGTAAATTTAAAAAGTTTTAAAGTAACAAATTTTACTGTGTTAGATTCTGAAAGCACTTGAAACCAGGCTAATAAAAGCAGCTACTTCAAGGTCTGAGAGCCCATATTAAAATAATTTTTAAAAAGATTTTATTTATTTATTTTTAGAGAGATGGGAAGGGAAGGAGAGAGGAAGAGAAACATCTATGTGGGTTGCCTTTCATATGCCCCCTACTGGAGACCTGGCCTGCAACCCAGGCATGTGCACTGACTGGGACTCAAACCCCTGTGGCTCTTTGATTCTCAGGCCTGCGCCTGAGAGCCTATATTTATCAATGGTTAGTATAGAACAACTGTCATGAGTATATTTTGCTTTTAACTGGGGGTGTGAGAGTTACTGTTAAAGTAGTTCAAAAGTGTTTGGAAGTGGTTTACCCTTTAAGTTGGTCAAGCAAGCATGTTCCATACACAGTTTTATTTTCACTGGGATCTTTGGAAAGTGGTAGAATAGGCACAAACCTTTCTGATCTCATTGAGGGCCATGATGGGAAGGCAACCTCATGTTATCCTCGTTCTTCTTCTGACTGTCTAAAGGGCTTTGTGTTCCAGAGTTCTATCATTCTGAGTCTCCATTAAAATCACTCGCTTGGAATTAGTCATGCACACGTAGTGCACAAAATTGCTGGTGGAACAGAGAGAGTGGGGGTGTTTAGAGAAGAAGGAACAAATGCGTTTTGGAGCAGAAGCCCTCCCCTGGTAAGGCAGGGCTGGGTGGGTGCTTAACCGGGGAGCTGGGAGCAGCCAGGGGTGGCAGCACGTGGGCACCGCCATCACCACTTCCTGTCACTTGTTTAACACACAGCTCACACGCACACATGCCTGAGTTCTAATATATCAAGTAAAAAAAATCAAATCAATACCAAATTATCTTTCTTATAAAACCCTAAAAAACATGTAGAAACCTCTCTTTTTCCCAAATGACCAGTTGTTTCTTCAGCAACCTCACAGAAAGATACTTTTTTTGATTTTATTTATTTGTGGAGAGAGGGGAAAAGAGGGAGAGAAACATCACTGTGAGAGAGAAACACTGATTGGTTGCCTCTTGCAGGCCCCCATCCAGGGACCGGCCTGCAACCCAGGCACGCGTGCACTGACTGAGAACAAACCAGCAAGCAGCCTTTCTGTCCACAGGCCGGTGTTCACTCAGCTGAGCCACGCTAGCCAGGGTGCAAAACAACAATTTTTATAGCTTAGCCCCAAATTTGTATATAGTCAGTTTGGTTGACTGGGACCAGTAAGTTTGGAACCTACCAGTTAGTTCCAGACAAAAACAGTCACGTTAGTTGTTTAGACATCTTTTTAATGTTTTATTTTAAAACAAATAATCCCAGTGAAAGAGAGCAAAGGAAATTACATTTTAATGGTAGCTTGAAATGGATATTCCTGATTTGTTTTCAGGAAACAGACAATTGCATTGTCATACATAACTTTTTGAACTATTCACTTAAATGCACGTAATTATATTAAGTTAAATTTCTCTTACAAAAACACAACCAAGTCATTTTAAGGCAAAAGAAAATCAGCTTCTGGGGAGATAAGGTAATATTTATGATGTTTTCTTAAGTGATCCATTAATTTAGTTACTTGTGTCATTATTCCGTACAGTTTTGCTTTGCAAATGGGCATGAGAATTAGTCCCTTTGTGCCTGGTTTCCTCCTTTTACCTGTTTTACCTGCAGATTAATAACTTTCAGAATCAGAGTCAAAGGAGGAGAGAAAGGCACCTTTGAATAGGAGATAAAGACTTAAAAACTCAATAAAGTGTCTTACTTTAAAGAAAACTTGTAATCTGCCGATATTTAGTTGAACACAAAGCAAACATTTAGATCAGACACAGAACATTTTTTAGTTAACCTCATATAAGGGAAGTTTGCCACCAAGTGTCACCTTGATCAACCCTGGGTGTTGAAGAAGGCAGACGAACTTGTGCTGAGAAAGTAGGTGGTTACTCAGAGCTCAGCTAAACTGTGCTTCAAAACACCATTTGGGACCCACCAATGGGACTTTGCTAGATGTAAGTGGGAGACCTCTCTGCCCTCCCCAGGGAGAAACACAACAAACGGAACCCTACGATTGTCACACAATGCAACTATCTTTGAACATCCAAGATTTTTTTGTGTGCTAGAGTAAGGTAGACACGATATGGTCATGGCTTCAATGTACAAAGGTTTTCCACAACGTGGTTTATCACATTTGCAATGATTAAGACCTCAGTGATGTTCACAGGTTTTGTTTCTGAATCTTCTCTCTTCAGCAATGCTGAATGCACCGTGTTGTGTTTGAGGCCTAAAGAGGCCCAGGGAGGGGTCCCCAATACATTCAGAATTCCTGCTGCCAGTGGGGTTTGACCCAGGACAGAGTGTGTCCAAGAATCAGGGCTACCTGAAAGTTGCCGCCTCCATCCTCTCGCTCCGAGTGCATATAGGCACCTCTCCAGCTTTAGGTCAGTTGAGGGGTGTGCGTGTGCGTGTGTGTTCGTGTGCGTGCGTGTGCGTGAGTAACCCTCTGCAGAGGCTCTATCACAACGTCAGGCTGAGTGGAGGTGAAAGATTGCATTCGACAATTTACTAAGATTCTGTGTTTCAAAAATGAAAATAATTGCTTTGAAAGCTTGATAAAATCTTTTCAACTGGAATGTAAAATTAGACTCTATCTTCTGTGTCACCAGCAGCAAAGTTTCTGAGGGATGCTCTCCAGGGGGAGTGTGCTAGAAGTCAGGGGTGGGTGAGAAGAGGAAGCTTTCCAAATTTCAGTGTCTATCAAAAGGGACAAGGATTTTCAAAGGTTGAGAAGCACATTTTGGGTAGAGCGGAGAAGCAGTTTACTTGTGGATGGAGGCTGGTTAGGGCCTGGTTATGTTCAGAAGCAAAATACTGGCAGGGAATCCACAAGCAGTTAATGGAGAAGAAAAGTGAGGAGAGAGTAAGGGGTGGAGAAAGCCAGTTGTGAGAAAGAACTGGGAAGGACTGGCGGATTTCAGGGCCCCCTCTTGCTTTTGGGCATCCAGTTGATAACCCTGCTCATTCTTCTGGGTGCTAAAGAAGTATTTCTGGAGGCAGTACTATCTGTGGGGTTGGGGAGGGGAAGATTTTTAAAAGTCCTTCTGTGGCTAGAATTGAACTGAATTGAAGCACTATCTCGCTTCTCTTTGCCTTTTGAAGGCCATTGCCTTGGCTGAAGTTCTGCTGGTCCGAGATCACTAGACTGGTTTCTAACGAGCAGTCAGCATTGCTTGCTTTCTGGTAAATACATTTTTAATTTTGTTTCTCTTGGGCTTTGGGCTGTCATGTTACATGATGAAGTGTTTATATTTGCAGATTCTGCCAGTGTCACCTGGCTTCTAACTATAAATGTTTATTCCAGGAAACCGAACCAACCATTTCAGATTTGGAGCAACAACATTCTTGGGGCGAATAGAAAATGTTCACTACAGTATAAAAAGTAAAGGAGGTTTAGTTTTACCCTTTCTTATGCAAAATGTACTACATAATAGCAAAGAACATTCAGGGCATATTAAAAAATAAATACCTTGCAAAATTCTCTGTTTCTATATAAGAATAAGATGTTTAGGTAGTTGAATTCTTTAGCAGTACTCATTTCCTAAGAAAATCGAGTTCTCTGATTTTGGTTTATTTCTCTCCCTCTCACTGCCCTTCGAGGGGAAGTCATTTTCTCGAACTTCACTTAATTCCCTGTGTTGTGTCTGGCTTCTTCTCAGGCCTTTCCCATCTCAGTCTCACTCACATGTCTCATCCCCTGGGATCCTGCCTGTGCATCAACTTAGTGGAAACAGCTTCTCTCGCTTCTCCTTTCTGTGGGCAGTATTGGCAAGCCCCCGCTGGTGCCTCTGTGGAGAGAAGTCAGCCCAGTCACACTGGCTGTTCTACTGATCAATATTCCATTTGCTTATGCAGAAGCTGACCACTTATAAAGTTGATCCAGCTATTAGAGAATATATTTTCATACAGTTAAATGTGTCAAAGAGTCAGTATAGTTGCCTCGCTGGCCCTGAATGTCAGGATTTGCACATTTTCTACTTGAAGAACATTCTCTCAATAAGAACAACATAAAAATGATGTGCAACATTGCTTGCTACAGCGTTAAATCACCAAAAGCACACATATTGACATTCAAATTACATTAATAATAACATGACTGAATAGGAATGAGTTGGCAAATATATCTTGAAATAAGCAGCCATTTCTACTATCCCCAAATTCTGCTTTACTTGGTACCTTGTTAGCAGCTGTTGATGAGAGCCATTGTGTTTAAATATACATTACGGCCTAATTTTGGAAATGTATTTTATATTTAATCGCAAAGCAGACATGGCTGAAATTTGAAGGTGTTTACTCCCATAACTCCAAAAATACAGGGTCAAATCTTCTAAATGACCTAATTTTCATACACTCCACAGCATTAGCTGTATTTGGTTTCTCAGGATTTTTTACTCAAGGTACATTACTAAATGAGTGGGTTAATGTTGCTGTACCTTGGAATTTCAGCCATTCCTAAACATGCATTTTCATGCAATTAAAAGATAATGGGCTTATAAATTGCCTTTCATGTTCTTCCTGATTCTTGCAAATTCAACTTTTGAAGGGCTTTCAGAATAGTTCATGCAATGATATGTATGGCTAAAGAAACCGCTATGCCTAGAAAGAAAATGAGGAACTTATTTCAGTTTGACATGAGGCAAGCTAAGGGCATCTGTACTTTCTCCTGCCTTACAAATGCTCTGAGATGATCGAGATCTTCCAGTCCTTAGAGAGTCTGATGCAAAAGCAGTTTCCCTGGCAGGCTGCGGTGCGGCATCAAAAGTGTCTGTCTCCATTTCTTCTGAACCCACCTCTTCATCAGTTATAAACAATTTGGATTCCCTCCATTTGGGGTAAAAATCTTGGCTGCCTCTGGAGCCACTTGACTCACTCCCTGAAAGCTGTATATTCAGTTCCTCTGTCGACCTGATCAGGTTTTGTACAGACAGAGATTTGCCCAAGTCCTTGGGCGCCACCGGGTGGACAGACAACAAAGTTTCTCCTCCCATGTCAAAGCTCTTCCGCAGAGAACGGTCCTTGGTCAGATTGGACTGTGCAACCTGAACACTTTCCTTGGAGGCAACAAGGCAGGTGGTGACATCAGGAATGCTTTCTGGTAAGCCCGTGGGGTTTGGGTGCAGAGTCTCTGGCCGGGGCAGGTGCTTGATGGCTGGGAGAGGAGGCGGGATCTGTAAAGTTGTTGGGGCTACTGGCTTAGGTGCCGCATTTATTTGGTTTGCAATGTTGTTGGTGGCCGCCACTGAGGAGACATCACTTTGACTCAGTGGCACCTGTGTTGCTTGACTGTGCATAGTAGGGCTAAGCGCATAGAAAGTCTGAGCACTGAACTCATTTGGCGTCAGAATGAACTGCAGGCCTCGGGAGATGTTGGCACTAGCTGATCTGGTTAAGCAGCCACTGTTCTGTGCGGAACTAGACAGGTCTTTGCCGTCCACAGGGCTTTGATAGTCAGATGTCTGTTCACATTCAAAAGGTGGGATCTGGAATGAGGCCAAAGTGAGGGCTGAGGCGGAGCCTTTCCGGAGGACTTGCTGATATATGTCCAGGAGGCAGTCCAGCTTGGACTCAATGGACTGCACCTAAAAATGGGGAGAATGGTTACATGTGACTATAACTTGCTATTAAGAATGGGCTGTACTTCTAGAATTTAAAAAAGGGAACCAGGGTGTGCCAATACAGTAAAACACTGAGCGTGACCTGCTATAATCCAGACCTGCTATTTAGTGCCATCTTACTTAATTTTTTATTTATTTTTTCCATTTAGTCCCATTTTAGAACATGATATCTAGCAGTGGAAGGCTCAAGGGAGGACTTGGAAGGAGAGGGGTGCTTGACCTTTCCATAATCTTCCTTGGCACCCATCGCCCTTAGTTCTTTAAAAGTGGACAGTTGATATTCTCAAAAACCATACAATTATGGTACAAATACAACTTCAAGACTCCCTAGTCCAATTGGTTGACGTTCCTAAGCCTCTTCTGTGAAGATGTACTGGAACTCTATTGCAGTATAGTAAGGAGCTTGTTCTATCATAAAACCAAGATCTTAAATATCAATCTAGGGGATTCTGAATTTAAAAATCAAGGTACAGGATGTTTCGGAATTAATGTCAGAAGTATTTATTATTAAATTGGGAGAGCAACTTGATTTCTAGAAAATGGTCTTTGTATGAGATACAGCTGAGGGTTAACAAACGCTCAATGTACCATAATTGTGATAATGAGATTTTTTTTTAAAAGAGTGACCTAAGAGAGAGACAATGAAAATAACCAAAACACAAGTAAAAAATAGCTGTTTTTTTATCTTACTGTTGAAAATCTATAATTGCTTCATGTTTGATTAGATGAAATTTTCTATTATGTGGAAGTCCAAGTGTTTAGAGAATTCTGTTTATACACAGAGAATATTTAATTTTATTCACTTTTTCTTGATTTTATTTCTTAAATTTTTATTAATACAATTATTGTGCATTGTTAAAATATATTAATCACTATCAAATATATTAATCACAATATATTAATACACCCAACTGCCTATAATCAGTTTTGATTTAAAAAATAATTCTGGCTAAAATTTTAACCATTATTGCTCAGTTGTACCTGCTTCTCAACCTTGACCACTCTGCCGAGCATACTGAGGTCATCTGTGGTCTCATGTTCTGCTGTTATTTTCTCTCGGCTCTTCTTATCCGATGTGATTTGCCCTTTTCCAAGAATCTGATCGACACTATCAGAGAAAGAGGACATCTGGTTATGTGGCTGAAGATGGAGGTTGCCCTCGGCCAAGTGAAGTGTTTTGAAAAGAAAAATTAAACAATTATCCTAAAAAATATTTTATTTATTTATTTTGAGAGAGAGGGGAAGGGAAGGAGAGAGAGAGAGGGAGAGAAACATCAATGTGTGGTTGCCTCTCCTGTGACCCTTCCTGGGGATCTGGCTCGCAACCCAGGCGTGTGCCCTGACTGGGAATCGAACCAGTGATCCTTTGGTTTGAAATCTGTCACTTAGTCCACTGAGCCACACTAGCCAGGGCACAATTATCTTTAATTTATGTAAGATGAAATGAAAACGAACTTGTTTCAGTTGATGTTCTTATTTTCTTAACATGAAAATTACACATGAAATTAATTTTCTCACTATTCTGGTCCATTATGAAATCACTTATGGGTGATGTTCTGAAAGCAAAATTGTCCTAAACGACACAGAAATTTGTCTTTTCTGTCTTTGACCAAGTGTTTCCTGAATACAACTATTTAAAATATAACAAAATTATCATTATGATGGTTTCATGTTAATAGATTATATATTGAACATTTATTGTACATCTGATATGTGGGAGATAAGCAGATAGGAAAACTATCGGAATTCTAGTTGGAAAATATACCCTACATTATCTAGATACTCTAGATTAGTTTTGGAAATTCTGCAGCAAAAACCCTGGGACCCACAGAGAGTTCCATTACAGGACTTTGAAGACCGCGACTGCTTAGGCAAAGATTGTAGCATGACCACAGGATGAGTTAAAACAATTTCCAAAGAGACTCAGTCAGGCTAAGTGGGAATTGTAGTACTTTCTTCTTTGTTTGGTGTGCTTTACAACTGAATTGCCAGGAGTACTGACTCAACTTTCCACTTTGTCTGCATAGAGATACAGGCCAGACCTACCTACTGTCGTGACAGCTAATCTATTAAACTGCAGGCTCAAGGGGATGGGGTTATTATTTTATTAATATTTGGATGTCCATAGTGCATGGCACACGGTACAGGCTCAAATAATTATCCATTGAAAGAATGAATGAACAGATTGTAATTTTTTGTAACTGATCAGCTGGTGTTTTACTAAAGGTCTGGTACACCCCTCATTCTGTCTAAGTGTGCTCTAGGCATATAAACAGACATTTTAGACTCTGTCCTTGTATTTTAAGAACTGCTTAATCACAAATGTTGGTAATTGGTGCCTGGTAGTGAAGCAAGACCCTTAAAAACTGAATTGACTAAATATTTTGCCCTCAAGATAACACAATGACACACATATAGTGGAATAACTCGTTGAACTCATTTCTTTTAATCACCGAGTGAGACGCTCACTGGAAAGACAGCGTGTGTTTGGCGTTTACAGGACATGAAGGAAAGCAAAGGCCGAGTCTTAGTCACAGCAAGGAGAACGAACTTGCAACCAGAAAACAACACAAGAGCCAGCCAGTCTTGACTCTGGCACAATATGCGAATATTCAGATGGTTTTTATCTCCACAGCAGGCTTTAAGTGCTCTGGGAGGTCAGATGGGGAGGGTCTATTTTTTGTGGGCTGGATAGTCAGGTAGAGTTTAAGGAGAGAGGAAGACTAGTTCATTCTTGAAGGATGGTTAGGATTTCGGTGATAACAGAACAATAGCAGCAGCAGTGATAATTCAGATGACACCAAAACAGCCATTAATATTTATCGAGCAGTCATTTAACCTGTTAACTCATTCAATTCTCATGACAACCCTAAGAGGCAAGCCCTAACATATCTTCATTTTTACAGATGAGGAAACCGAGACCCTGCAAGTTGGAGGCTTTTAGTACCTGATTTACATCCTTAAGTAAAATCCGTGTTAAAAGCTAGGTCCAATTGTCCACTAAAAATGAATTAGAACTATGGAATTTAAGAGTTTTCTCTACTACAGAGGTATTCCCAAATAGTTTCCATGCCTTTCCTTGTCAACAAATAACATTTTCATTGCTTACCGTGTTTGAAGGCTCTTAATTCTACACAGCATGTCCAGGTGACCAGCAGAATACTGTTCAATGACATCTTTTACATCATATGGGCGTAACGTTTCTTTAAACTTTCGCTTTGCAACATGAAATTTCATAATTCTGTAAGAGCAACAGATTACACAATAATCTTTATAACTTTATGAAAGAAGTTACAAAAATAGCTTACTAGTAGTAAATAAATACAAGAAACTCTGGGGGAAAAAGTTGTGCATCAAATTATTTTAGGCCCCTATGAAATGCAATAGAAAAGCCTGAGATTACAGTGGACAATTTAAGAATATGTCATGTGAGGCACACCTTGAGGACAGAAAAACACACTAAAAAAGAGACTATGAAATTTTGTACCTTTTTAATGTTTGTTGAAACCTTGATTTAAAATGAAAGTCAAAATGCAATTCTACCTTTTCTGTGTCACCCCTAGAAGCCCACCTAGTGATTGCATGCATCACTTGTAAAATATAAAGGTTGTTAAAGTGGTTTTTATGTAACAATATTCATTACATTTTAAAAAATAAATTGGGTATCTTTAAAAAAAGCCCTTTATTTTAATTTAGAGAGAGAGGAAGGGAGGAAGAAAAAGTGGGAGAGAAACATCCATTTGTTGCTGTTGGTACTTGTCCCCACTTGGGACTGAACCTGCAGCCCAGGCATATGCCCTGATGGGGTATTGAACCAGTGACCTTTCAGTTTGCTGGGTGATGCCCAAATAACTGAGCCACACCAGCAAAGGCCTAACAATATTCATTTTAAGATGCAGATGTATCTGCAAAACTCTCTTATTTTCTGTAGAAAAATGTACATCTGTATAGAAATTTATGAAAATTTTACTTTATAAATTATTTTTGCAGAGCACTGTTTCATTAACTAGCCAAGTTTCTTTTGTTTCAGACATAATATACTGATCAGCTAAGTTTGGATGTCTAAGCTTTTCGGAACTAGAGTTTTTTTTTAAAGATTTTATTTATTTATCTTTAGAGGGGAAGGGAAGGAGAGAGGGAGAGAAACATCAATGTATGGTTGCCTCTTGTGCGTCCCCTGCTGGGAACTGGCCTGCAGGGAACCTGCCTGCAACCCTGGCATGTGCCCTGACTGGGAAGGAACTAGAGATTTTTTTTGTTGCTGTTCCTCTCCCCAACATGGACCCCGTGCTTTAAAACAACATTTTACCATTAAATTCCATGATGCCATAAATAGCTAAGCTACCTAAGGTAACCAGTGACTGCAATAACTTGATGTAATTCCTGAAGAAAGCAAAGAACCGTAACATTTTAATGAGTCTGCGCAGCTTTATTACAGGTAGATGTTAAGTCTTGGTGTTTTTTCAGCCATTAAATGGCTCATAGACTCCCATTATCACTTCCATGGGTCCCCGGCTGGGAATCAGTCAGTGAGGCTCTGTGGACCAAGATTTGTCATCCTTGGTGGAAGGTGGGAAGATTAGGAACAAATGTGGAGTGTAAACAGAAAATCCTCATTACCTATTCCAGTGGTAGCTGATTGCAAGGAATCCAAATTGCTTTACTGGTTAAAAAGCCCCAAACTCTATCTTGTAATTGTATTAACTTCAAATTAATTGTATCCTAATTATTCCCAAGTCATTTACCCATACTGCATGTTGTATTTTTAAATTGAGGTATAGTTGACGTTAGTTTCAGGTGTGTAAGAGAATGATTTGATATTTGTACATATTACAAAATTATCACCACAATGAATCTATATCCCCATATATGGTATCCGTATATATCCTCATACATGGTATCCATAAGAACATAGATATCTAAGAATATCCCTAGTATTCTTACTTTCCCTACCACATTTTCTCAACCTATCTCCATTCAAGATAGTTTTTATTTCAAAGATATTTAAGCAAAGTTATTAGCAGAAAGTAAAGGAAATATGTTTTAATGTAACCTCTCTCTTTTTTCCCTATCCTCACTGAGGACATGATTATTGATTTAGAGAGAGGGAGGGAGAGAGACATCACTTGGTTGCCTCTCATACGTACCCCAACCGGGGACTGAACCCACAACCTAGGTATGTGTCCTGACCGGAATCACACTCTTTCTTGTCTATGATGAAGCTCTAACCACAGCAGCCACAGCCACAGCAGCCAGGACAGAAAAGCCCTGAAAGCCTCTTTGCTTATCTTCCAAGTAGCTGATGGTGCCTGGTTGGGCAGGGAAAAGGGAAAGTCATCTTTATACTTTCCTATGTGGTTTTTATGGTTGTCACTATTGTTTGTGTTTTCAACATTATTACCACTTGTTATGTGAACTACTTTTTATGTCTCATGTTGAACAGCACGTGATAAGATATTTTTATCTCCCTTTAAATTTATGGAAAATGAAGTTCAGAGAACTGACTTGGCCCCAAACTAGCAACCAGTATGAGGCAAAGCCAGGATCTCACCCAGATCTGTCTGGTTCTCACCCCCACATGGCCTCCTGGTTTCCCACGGCATCATTTCTGGGGACGTGGAGGTTAACTGTGATCTTTTGGCAGAAGCCGCCCTACCTGCAGAGGGACAAGCTTTGCACGAGTGGATGTGTGCCCGCTGCCTGTAGCTCAGATGTTTCGGGCCAGCGGCGTGTCTGCTCTTCCCTGTAAACTGAGTTCTGTTTGCCCTGATGGGGACCTGCCCTTGTTTCCTCGTAGAGACTTGTATGATAGCTTGTCTCAATGTTGTGCACGCTCTTTTCTTTCCCTTTCACAAATACGTGAACAGGGGGAACAGTCTGGAGGCCTTCAATGGGCAATGTCACATTCTAGCCCTCAGTCCTGTTTTAGGCGGAACTTAAATAACTTCATTTTTATTTACATAATTTACTATACAAACTAGCCAAATTAAAAGAAAATCCATGTTTTGAAGTTTTGGTCAATACTTATAATTTTAATTAATGTCAAATAGGAAGTGGATAGTCTTTTATGTTATTTCAGGATGGTCATATGATAATAGGTATGCAAAGCAGAGCACATATTAAAAGTCTTCACTGGCTTCCCATTTATTTTTACACGTTACATCCTCCTTCAGGTGGTAGTGCTTTGTTTGTAGGCTTTCCCACCTTCTCTGGAACAATGCAAGTTGGGTTAGTAAATACCATTGTAATGATTTGGAAAAGAGGAATAGATGCAGCGGTGGGCTGGCGCAGACTTGTACTGACTCCAAAGAGCTGGTTATTACAGCTTTAAGAAGATTTCTGGTTGTTAAACAGAGCCATTATTAAAAATTAACTTACATAAATGTACAATAAAATAAATTACATTAAAACAAAGGTAATCTTTCCTCGAATTTCATTACTTCCTAATTATTTTACTACATGTTACTCTCTCTGCTCTTGAGTTGCACACATCTTTTGTGTCTGTGTGATGGAGACGCTAACAGTGTAATATTGCAAATCTCTCCCAACTTCTTGTTCGGTGATGTCACACTGATAGCGTGATAGTAACTTTGGTAGCTGTGTTTGTGCAGTGGAAATCAGCCAACACTACAAACCAGGACTTTAGCCTCTAGGATAGCTGATTGTTAAGTTTACCAGTGCGTTACTGAGTATATAAAACCATCTCACCTACTAAGAATTAAGTTTCGCCCTGGCTGGTATGGCTCACTGGATTGAGCATCAGACTGTAAAACAATGGGTTGCCAGTTAAAGTCCCAATTGAACATGTATGGGTTGTGGGCCAGTTCTCCAGGAGAAGGCTCACAAGAGGCAACCACACATTGATGTTTCTCTCCGCTTTCTCCATCCCTTCCCCTCTTTAAAAATAAACAAACAAACAAATAAATAAATAAACTTTATTCTTAAAAAAGAATAAAGTTTTCTAATATAGAAAGTGAGATCAAATAGATTTTCTTTACTTTTTTAAAAAACATTTCATTTATTTATTTTTAGAGATAGGGAAGGGAGGAAGAAAGAGAGGTAGAGAAACGTCAATGTGTGGTTGCTTCTCACGTGCCCCTCACTGGAGACCTGGTCTGTAACCCAGGCATTTACCCTGACTGGGAATTGAACTGGCAACCCTTTGGTTCACAAGCCAGCACTCAATCCACTGAGCCACACCAACCATGGCTCAAATAGGTTTTCTTAACTGGCTTTGTTGTGAGTTTAAAAGAAAAACAGTGAAGAGGTCTGAGATGAGATAATAGAATTCTAAATTGGGTAATATGTTTTATAAATGTGGAAGGAATGTTTAAAAGCACAAGTACTTTTTAAAATTGATTTTAGAGAGAGAAAGAGAGAGAGAGAGAGACAGACAGACAGACAGATATCGGTTTGTTATTCCACTCATTTATGCATTCATTTGTTGCTTCTTTTATGTGCGCTGACCAGGAATTAAATCCGCAACCTGGCATATCAGGATGGCACTCAAACCAACTGAGCTACCTGGCCAGGACCTAAAAGCATAAGTAATTTTGAAATAAATATATGGAGAAAAACAACAGTCGTTTTCGTTTTCCAAGGGCAGACCAAGCATGTACTGGTAACTCTCAAAACTATCTCTTCCTTGTTATCTACATTAGAAGAATAAACCTTTCAAAATGCAAAGATGACCATATTAACCCTTCCCCTCCAAGAGCCCCCATTGGTTTTCCATGGCCAATTGAGTAAACATCAAACTCCTTGGCACATTCTGTAGGGCTGTGTATGGACTGACCTCTGCTTATCTCTCTTGCCTCAACTGCTCCTGCTTCCTCCTTGGAACTTGAGGTTCCAGCAACAATAAAATATTTGTAAGTTCACAAAACACCGTTTGATCAAACATATACATCAATTATTTGCATATACTATTTTCTCTTTCTGAAATCCTACAATATCTTTAAGACTCAGCTGTAAAGTCACCTTTTAATGGAAATTTCTGTAATTCTTCCAAAGCAGTTAATCACTTGTCTATCAACTTCTATTTTAGTATATAACATACCACATTGTAACTATTTGCTTATATATCAACCTCCTCCCTGAGGCTGTATGAGGTCCTTGCATACAAGTTGCGTCTTTTCCCCTTGATAAGCTCTGCAAGGAGATTCAGTGGGCAACTTGAGAGGGAAGAGGGTAACAGATGCAGACAGCTCCTCTCCAGATGCTCATCTCTGTTCATCTCTTTGCATGAGGTTGCACTCCCGCCCTTCTCGATTTTCTTGTCACCACAGAGCTCATGTCTCAGCATCCTGTCTTGGCACTGTACCTAAAATGCTAACTGTTCCAGACTCAAGTCAAGCATTGACTTTTTCAGGCATTGACTTTTTGACCGCCCCTCGGGGGTAAATGCTCTTGCTCTGTGCTCTCAAATGCGCTGTTGTGTAGTTGAGTCTGTGGCTTTGTATCTCACTCATAGGACTTGGTATCAGAGTCTGAGTTTTTTACCCTGGCCTTTCATGCATTCTTTGGCCAGTATTAGAGATGCAATAAATGTTCTTTGAAGAAATAAATGAGAATTAGCTACTTTCTAGCTGTTCAAAGTGGTTTGTGTTCTGTGACAAGGCAGACTCTTGTGGTGATCTAAAAAGAATGCTTTAGAATAGACCTGAGATATTCAGGCACATTTCAGGAACAGCATAAGCCTTTGACCCTACTTCATGTGTACCACAATACTTTTTAAAGTAGGAGAAATGTTCACTCATTAATAGGTAGGACCTGCCTGGTTTAGAAAAGTGGTTTAAATAGAGCTGCTTCTGAAAAGTCATAAAAATATAATATTCTTTCACCTTAGATAACTAATATAATTAGCATTTCACAAAGCAATTAAATCACAACAATAAGCTGTCATTACGAGGAAGTAAGGAGAAAGACGAAAACACTGAATGTCAAGGAATAAATCAGTAAGTACCAAATGTGAAGAGTTTGATGGGATAGTAATTACGTAGGCCGAATGAATCTTTAGTATCATAGAACCTTCAAGAAACACAGATGAAAACATGTAGTTAGAGTCTAAAAAGAGTAAAACATTCGGTTTTTTGTTCCTAAGAGACTACTCTAAGTGCTTCTAAAAATCACGTCATTCTATGGGGAGTGAGTATGAGAGGCATACTTGCTGAGGCTCCTGACCATTTTAGCCATTGTACGATGATCCTTTTTGAGTGGAGACCCCTGTCATTAGGGTCAGGTGATTTGAGCCATTTCTATATTTAGTTACCTCAGCTTCCCTCCTTTTACCTAATCCTCACTCCCTTCTCCAGGGACTGGGCATGATTAAAAAAATATTTTATTTATTTATTTTTTTTAGAGAGGGGAGGAGGGAGGGAGAAAGAGAGGGAGAGAACATCAATGTGTGGTTGCCTCTCGTGCACCCCCTACTGGGGACCTGGCTGACTACCCACACATGGGCCCTGACTGGGAATCAAACCAGCGACCTTTTAGTTTGCAGGCCAGTGCTCAATCCACTGAGCCACACCACCCAGGGCTGGATATGATCAAAATCAAAACAGAAAACTTGAGAGACTGAGCTAAGCCCAAGAAAGCATTTCTGACTGCTTAGTCTTGTCATCCTTGGTCCCTGCAGCATCACCTCATTTCTCTGGTCATCACTGGGATGTCTAAAACGGCTTCTGTCTCCTCTTAGATGCAATGAATTTGACCTAAGTGCCCCATTCCCATCTACTGGACACAGAGCCAGATGATGGGGGTATGAAAATGAGCACGACACAGACCTTGTCCACCTCAGCTTAGTGTCAAGCGGTCTCCAATAGCTAAGCCCTTGCTGGATGGCTAGTGCTACACTCAGAACTTTGCCTGTATTATGTCAACTTGCAACTGTAAGAACTCCCCACCTTTGGTATTTGGGTCAAGTGAAAGCTCAAGAAGAGGTTGAGTAACCTTCCCAAGGTTGCACAGCTGGTCAGAGGCAGGTAACTGCTGATGCCACAGCCTGTGTCTTCACCACCCCTGGCTGGTGTGACTCAGTGGATTGAGCACTGGCCTGCAAACCAAAAAGTTGCTGGTTCGATTCTTAGTCAGGGCACATGCCCAGGTTGTGGGCCAGGTCATCAGCTGGGGGCGTGTGAGAAGCAACTGATGGACGTCCCCCCCCCATCTATGTTTCTCTCCCTCTCTTTCTCCCTCCCTTCCCCTCTGTCTAAACATAAATAAATTTTAAAAACCCAAGAAATTTAATATAATCCCTGAATTGATGGGCAGAAAGTATGTTTGAGCAAATCATTCTAGAGTACAGCTAGAACCTTTAGAATACACTTAATGATTAAGCTGATAATAATGTCAGGCAGTGCTTTATAGTATAACCCTATAAAAAGCATACCATCGTCATGTCCATTTTTCGATAAGGAAACAAGCACGGAAAGGTTAAGTAAGTTGGTTGAGGTTAAGCAGGTTGGTTGGGGATAAACATAATGCTCTACTATTGTCTTAGTGTTAAGATCTTAGTATTTATCATAAAATAAAAACAATAGAAAAGATGTTTTGACGTGAAACAGCTCTCTTGACTTGTGTGCCTGGTACATAACAGGTGCTCAGTAAAGTTTTGCTGAAGTGAATGGCCTGTTCTTACAGGTGTTGGAAGGTCCTTTGGAGAACCGACAAGGCTGAGGAGTGAGTTACAGTCTCATTGGCACTATCTCTTCACAAGGGTAAATTTCACTGGAGTTAATGCAGCAGCGAAGAGCAAAGGGCCCTAAATTAACTAGTCTCCTCTGATGCTGTTGAGGACTAAGAGGCTAAGGGTCTAAGAGGAGGAAACCTGTTGCACAAAGCGGACATACCCCACTATTACCACTAGAGGGGGGAAAAGATTCATTACAAACCTAAACTGGCAAGAAACTGGTCTTGAAACTGAAGGAAGTATGCTCACAAAATGTTCTGGGCACAGAGCAATAACTAAAGCAGCGTTAAACTCTGGGTAGATTATATTTTCATATATACACAAACACATACGCACTTATAAGGAAATGTAGGTGCATTCGTTGTGTTGCCGTGAGTTATAAAATCTTGCGAAAGTCTTCCTCCGGGCCTCTAAACCAGGGTAAAAACACTGCATATGATTATGCAGAGATGAGAACGATTAGAAAACAGAAGTGGCAGTGTCTGCTGCTGCCACCAAGCAGATGGAAGGGCCCGGCCGGCAGCCAAACCGTGTGCAGGGTGGAGAGGGCTCAGCCGACTGTGAACTGCAGCGGCAGGTTGATTGACTGTGTAGACAGCCGTCTTTCCCAAGCTTGGCTGCTCACTGCAGTTGGTGGGGAGCTTTAAAAAAATGCCACAGCCTGGGTCCCACCTTCAGAAATTCTGTTTCAATTAATCCAGGGTGCAGTCCAGAAATTTTATAAGACTCTTCAGGTGGTTCTAACCTGTGGCTCAGGTTGAGATCTACTGAAATGGGCGTGGGGCTGGGGCGGCAGGGGTAGAACAATCTCCATACTCCCTGCCTCTATGCAGACGTCTCCTAAGTCACACAAATCGTGCCCCTTAGACAGTCAGTGTGCCTTCATGTGTGGCCTCCAGTCAGAACCCAAGTGCTTCCTGGCCCTCCTGCCCTGAGTCAGGCCTGAAGTTTTCATGCAAGAAGTTCAATTAGTTTTTCAAAGGACTGCTTTTGGAGGGAGAGGGAGTGACAGGTGACTATTCATTCTCTCAAGAAACATTCACTTGGCATCTTCTGCCGGGTGCTGGGTATTGTACTGGGTGCTGAGGACCAGTGACTCTGGTGTAGTCGGAGGAGCCCCCAGTGAGCACTTGGTCTCCAGTCCCCATCCGTCTGCGGTGCTGGGGGAGCAACAGTCACTGCACTGGGAGCTCTGGTAGGGTTCTAGGACCTGATCTGTCAGCGAGTGGAGCTCTTTAGCTGAGTTCAGTGTGGCTGCTTCTCTAAGTGATGCCAGAGGTGTGTTTGCTGAGTGGGATTCAAGAATTCGTTCATTCATGCATTCACTCACCCATCAGACATTCACTGAATGTGCCTCATCCTGTGCCAGATGTCAGGGATGCTTCGATGAGGAGAACCCTGCTGCCTGAGCATGCCCAGTCTAATGGGGCAGGCAGACAGCCATAATCCACCTTGTCTACAGAAGGTGGTGGGAAGCACAGACTGGTGTGGTGGTGCATGGTAGGTGGCAGTGCATGGCAAACAATTGGTGGGGGAGATGACCCACTCTGCACCCCCGACTCCATGGTATGTTACCAAATCTCTCCAGGCTGCAGAACGGCCCCATTATATTCCTAGATCTTATGTTTTGGGTGTGGATGTGTGTTTCTTCTCCTGACACCTCTTCTTACTCTTTTGTTGGTTGGTTGGGTTTTGGGGGAGTCAAAAGTTGTATGTGGACTTACGACTTATGAGGAGTGGGTGTGTGGGTGTCAGCACCCATTAGCCCCGTGTTGTGCAAGGGTCAAATGTAGAGTATTTAGACTCTGAGAACCCTTCAAAACCAGTTATAGAATTACATAGCCAGGACTACATGACTCTTGTTTCATCTCAGATTGGGTTCCTAGGCAGTGACTAAGGAACCCCAGGAGTCCCTGGATGTACCGACTTATCTTGCTTTCAACTTGTGATAGAGACATGTAAATTAGTTCTGATTGTACACAGTCTAGCAGATGTTCTTACTGCAGGGACAAGCGGGTATCTTACTTGGCTGACCCAGGGATCAGGAAAGATCTGTGGTCACACTGTTTCCACCACTGGGAGTATAGTTGTTCTTTTTTTAAAATTTTATTTATTAATTTTTAGAGGGAAGCTAAGCGAGGGAAAGAAACATTGATATGCAAGAGATACATGGATTGGTTGGTTGCCTCTCAAATTAGCCCCAAATGGGGACCCGGTCTACAACCCAGGCATGTGTCCTGACTGGGAATCAAACCTTTCAGTTCGTAAGCCGGTGCTCAATCCATTGAGCCACACCAGCCAGGGCTACAGCTGTTCTTTTAATCTTTGTTATTATTGGGCTTTATATTCAGGATCCATTAGGCTATTCTATACATTTTGTAAGGTTTTCTTTTCTTTTTAAATTAAAAAAAAATTTTGTTTATTTGGTTTTTGTTGGGTTTTCACTTAAAGAGATGAGTAGTAAAAACCAATTGAGAACTTCTGGATCCAAGCAAGTCAGTAAATGGTTAACTTTTCTCTTAGGATTTTGTGAACACTGATATAGTAACTAAATTTTGGGATTTTATTTTTCTAGGGGTATGAATCCTGTAATAAGTAAATAAATAAGTGTTCATGCATGTTGATTGCTCTTGAATATTTTTGGTTACTGCACTGAATAGGAGACTCATTTTAAATTACAACCAAATAAATGGTTAAAAATTAGATGCTGCAAAATAAATGCATTTTCCCTGAAAACACTAGTTTAATGAGACCTCAGAGCAAAATGTGGCCACCAGTAGTTTCAAAACAGAAACGAACAAAAGGAATATTCTGGGGAATAATGTTAACTGATTTTAAAAATATGTGCTAAACGATCCATAAAATGTTCTTCCAGCAGCACCCTTCACTGTAACCTGTCGCCGATGTGGCTGTCAAGAACGTCTTCGGAGTGACTTGCGAAGGCTCCTTGTCTCTGCTGAAATGGCAGAGATGCCATCGGCACAGTGGAGAACTGATGATGATTAAACAGCTCGTAGATTTAACAAAAACCCACGAGGGCAAACATATGCTTCTTCTTCACTATTTGTGGAGTATCCTCCCCTGAAGCATGCAGTGAGATTTAAGGAAAATTCAGAGTTGAGAATGCATTTCAGGGCATGGCCAGGGGAATGGTCCCATCTATGCCTTTCAGGATAGAAATGACACAAGGGCAAGAAAACCAGAAAATCTCGTCCCTGTGAGCCCAGGGTTACAGCGAGGACTGATTTGCATAAACCTCCTCCAACACGCTGACACCTCAGCAGTGGTTCTTCTCTTTGATGCTCAGATCTGAGTAATTTTAGAGGAGCTGATGAGTCTTCGCTAGTTATAAAGAAACTCTTGACACCTCATCTATGCTTCTATTAAAGTGAAAGATTCTGGTAGATAATTTTGGAAAAGTGTTCTGTTTACACTGTGGCTTCAGACTTTTTTGCTTCTGTTGAATTTTTCTCCAAAGCTACCGGTGACCTTGTGGCCACTTCTGAAGAACCTTTCCTGTCTCTCCACCTTCCTGACCTCTTGGCAGCATTTACACAGTCCACCACTTGAAACACACCTCTGGCTCCTCTTCCACATGCTGCCCTGGTATCCCTCTGTCTGGCCCTTCCAGTCTGTCTCCAACAGGGCCTTCTTCCTGGTGCAGCTTCTTACGCTCTTGGAAGCCTTTGACTCTGTGTATGGACCATTCTCCCTCTTTACTCCAACACTGCCCCTGGGCTGACACATCAGTACATTACCTACATCTGTGCCGATGACTACTAGGTGTGTCGCCTGGGCCTCAGATCCAGGGGTCCACCTGCCTGCTGACCCTCAAACTCAATACTTGCAGTAGTGTACCAACTCCCTCCAGGCCAGCCTCTGTCTGAGGCAGACACCTGGAGGGATCAGCCTTAACTTCTACTGCTCTTCCATTCTCCAACCAGTAAATATTCAAATGCTATTATTTCTAATATCTGAGGAGGTCTGAAATCCATGCTTCCCACCGCTTCACCCCGTCAGCCTGGCTCAGGCCCCTAGCAGATCCAGGTGTGGTAACGATGGGCTCCTGGCTCCAATCCAGTCTTCAAACTGCAACCAGAGTCATCTTTCTAAACGTTAGAATAAGGCCTCTGTCTGAGAAGGGGCTTGTTTTCTGTAGTTAAAGATTATTTCTATAGTTAAAATCCTCCATGCCCTCCACTCGTTACAAAGATCCCTGCTCCTCTCTCTTTGGTCCAACCTCTCATCCCCACGTCTTCTGTCCTCCCAGCCCACAGGCTTTCTAATGCCGTCTTCACCTCTGGGTTTTGACAGCTGCAGTTCCCTCTGCCTAAACACACACTCCTTCAATAACCTGCTTGAATCCTATACATGTACTTGATTTCTGCTTGGATATCCTTCTTCCAGGAAGCCTTCCTAGATGCCACCTGCCATACAAGTGCCAACATTATGTCTGCCTGAAAAGCCTGGACTTTGGTGATTCCAGTGATAGGTTGCCCTGTATCCTAATCAAATCTACTTTTCTGGCAGTCACTCATGACTTTAAGTACAGATCATGTTTTTTATTGCATATCCCTGTGCCTGGTGCAGAGTAGAAGCTCAATGCATATTTTTTGAGTGCACGAACTGACCCTCTGAGAGGGAAGTTAAAAAGCTTAGTCAGGCCTCTCTATGGGTGGGAGAGGGAGATGACAGTAATTTCTACTTTCACTGCCTTCTTCCTTCTCGGGAGGGTACCTGCAAGGGCAGTGAGCTCACCCAGAGGATGAACAGGGAGAGATCTCAGACCATTGCTTTACAGTTGGGTGAAAAGATTGCTCTTCCAGCCTTGAGTGGCATTACTTTGAGTGATTCCTCATTGCAGGCAGTGAGGAGGTGACTCCTGAAAGTGGTTGCAGGCAGGCGAGGCTGCAAGTGGTTGGAAGTTGGGAGCACCCCCCTTAGAAGAGAGACAGAAATGCTCCTCTCATATGGCGCAGGGAGAGCTCAGCGAGGAAAGGGTCTGGCCCGAGTGGAGGACAGGCAGTGGAGGCACTAAGGGGCAGTGGAGACGCCCGAAGATTATAATAGGCAGCCTTTAGATAGTGCTTACCATGGGCCCAGCACTGTCCTTCCTAAGTGGTCTGCAAATGTCAATTCATTTAATCATTGTCCTGACCCTACAAGGTCAATACTATTTACCATCTTCACTTCACTAATGAGAAAACAAATCACAGAGAGATGATGTGAGTTGCCCGAAGTTTTGCAGAGGATGCTGTGTTTCTTGGATTACTGGTATCTCTCCTGAGCAGCACTGTGGTGCCAGGGTAAAGCTGGGCTGTAGCTTCTACTAAAGAATTCTGAGTTTCACCCAAGGCCCTGTTTACTCCTTTGATTCTCTAGAAGGCTGGTTTGGCCTGAGGAGTAACAGGTTGCATATGAGTGGACTGTGGCAGAAATGGTGATTATTGCATAGAGATATTCAGAGAAGTTAATACTACAATACAATCAAAAGCTTCTTGATCACTTCTCTTCAAAATAATGAGTAATCTCCATTGAGTTGTTTTGGTTATCTTCACAGGAAGAACAGGTTGTACAGAACTCTGATTCATTCCATAACAACGGGCAGAAAACACGGTTGCATAAAACAAGCAGATGAGAGAACGACTATTCTTGATGATCTTAAGCATGGCCTTGATCTGAAGAGTAGTAATTCTATGAAAAAAATACTGGTAAGACTCAGGTAAGCTTTGCATTGCAATGTTTTAATGGACAGAGCTCTTCCTCCAATTGCCCAATCCTTTCCGCAGTGCTTGGATGTTGCCTTGGTGTGCACATCTGAGAATTTATCTAGCCAATTTGGTCCAGGAAAACAAGCACAAACATTTCTTTTGCACTTTAAAAAATTATTATTCTAAGACCCTTTATAAATACAGAGTTATACTAGATATGATCTTCAAAATTTATTTTTATGTGAATGAGCATACATTAACTTTCTGGAATTTTGCCCAAGATTCACACTTATGTAGTACTTACACAATGCCAAGTGCAAACTTGAAAGGTGAATCAGTCAACCTTTTCAAATAGTCTCAAATATCTGGTTGTTCAATATCGCAAAGGAATGTATCCAGGTAATTAGTGGGCTTATGTTTAATCTGAAATTTTGATATTATAACTGAGGAAATATTTTTCAAATAGTGATACTACAACAGTGTCTTGCCACGAGTGAGGGACCAAACTGTGTCCCCCAAATCTGTATGGTAAAGCCCTGAGTCTCAGTGTCTCACAACGTCGTGTCTGTATTTGGAGATAGGACCTTTAGAGAAGATTAAATTAAAATGAAACTGTTAGGGTTGGCCCTAATGCAATCTGACTGACATCATTATAGGAAGGGGGAAGTTTGGACACAGGTAAGTGGGTGCACAGAAGAAAGACCACGTGAGAACACTGAGAAGATGGCCATCCGCATGCTGTAAGACAGGCCTCAGAAGGGAGCAACCCTGCTGACCCCTTGATCTTGGACTTCCAGCCTCCAGAGCTGTGAGCAAATAAGTGCCTGTTGGTTATGCCATACACTCTGTGGTGTTTCTTATGGCAACCCTAGCAAACAACTATCCATAATAGTGACAAGTGAGTGTGTAGAATATTCAAGAGTTTATCAATTTGCTTGTCAACCTGTTTACTTCCCTGCTAATTTCATCTTTCTATTATAAATTAATTTCTGAGTGAAAAAAAGGCACATAATTGTTTGAATTAAACCACTGACAGAATAAACTAGTGAGCAAAATAGAACCAGAGGCATAGAAACATGGAACAGACTGACAACTGTAAGAAGGGTGGGGGGAGGGGAGGACTGATTTAAAGAAGGCGAAGGGATTAGTTAAAGAACCTACAGGAGAGACTCGTGGACGTGGAAAAGGGTGTGGGCGTTGACTGTGGAAGTGGGGGGAGGCCTGGGAGGGCGAAGGGGGGAAAATTGGGACAACTGTAATAGCATAAATTAAAAAAATAAGCCATTAACAAGATACGGAATTTTTGTTAAAAACGAGTACAGTCTTCACTCTCAGAAGTGAGTTTGACAACGCATTTCCAGGATCTTTGTGTATTCCCACTAATGTTTTGAGGATAATCTGTGATAATCTTGGTGAAACTATATAAAACTAAGTATTCTTTTGTTTTTTAAGACATATTTTAAAAATGTCTAAGAATAGCCATCGCTTGGCACTATAAAAAGTGATGTCATTCTCTTTTTTTAAAAAAAGATTTTATTTATTTTTAGAGAAAGGAGAAGGCAGGGAGAAAGAGCAGGAGAGAAACATTGATGCGAGTGAGAAATGTTGATCGATTGCTTCTCTACACTCCCTGACAAGGGACTGACTGCCACCCAGGCACATGGCCTGACCAGGAATCAAACTGGCAACCTTTAACTTTGTGGGACAATACCCACCCAAATGAACCACAGTGGTCAGGGCAGTGATGTCATTCTTTAAAAAAGCCTCAAAATACAGTCAAGTAATAAAGTCCAGACTAGTTGAGAGTGGTCTTAATCATCTTGTTACCTGAGAATCTTTATTCTAAAAAAATAACTAGAAAATGGCAGATGCTTAACAGATATTTTAAAAAATTCTGACTTTGCTCTTGGTGAAGGTAATGAGATTATTTTCTCCACTGACATCCTTGCAATGGAATACATGTTTTTTTCTTTTTTAAAAAATATATTTTATTGATTATGCCATTACAGTTGTTCTATTCCCCCCCTTCATTCCCCTCCACCCTGCACACCCCCTCCCCCACCATTCCCCCCTTTAATGACCACGTGTCTCAAGTTCTTTAGATTCTATATTTCCCATGCTATTCTTGCCCCCCTATCTGTTTTCTACCTACCGTCTATGCTACTTATTCTCTGTACCTTCTCCCCCCTTCTCCTTCTCCCACTCCCCTATTGCTAACCCTCCATGTGATCTTCATTTCTATGGTTCTGCTCCTGATCTAGCTGTCCTCTTAGTTTGCTTTTGTTTTAGGTGTGGTTGTTGATAACTGTGAGTTTGCTGTCCTTTCACTGTTCATCTTTTTTATCTTCTTTTTCTTAGGTAAGTCCCTTTAACATTTCATATAATAAGGGCTTGGTGATGATGAACTCCTTGAATTTGATCTTATCTGAGAAGCACCTTATCTGCCCTTCCATTCTAAATGAAAGCTTTGCTGGATAGAGCAATCTTGGTTGTAGGTCTTTGGATTTCATGACTTGGAATACTTCTTTCTAGCCCCTTCTTGCCTGTAAGGTCTCTTTTGAGAAACCCGCTGACAGTCTGATGGGAACTCCTTTGTAGGTGACTGTCCCCTTATCTCTTGCTGCTTCTAGGATTCTCTCCTTCATTTTAATCTTGGCTAATGTAATGATGATGTGCCTTGGTGTGTTCCTTCTTGGGTCCAACTTCTTTGGGACTCTCTGAGCTTCCTGGATTTCCTGGAAGTCTATTTGCTTTGCCAGATTGGGGAAGTTCTCCTTTATTATTTGTTCAAATAAGTTTTCCACTTGTTGCTCTCATCTTCCCCTTCTGGTACCCCTATAATTTGGATATTGGAGCATTTAAAGATGTCCTGGAGGTTCCTAAGCCTCTCCTCATTTTTTTGAATTCTTGTTTCTTTATCCTTTTCTGTTTGGTCATTTTTTTCCTCTTTCTGGTCCACTCCTTTGATTTGAGTCCTAGTTTCCTTTCCATTACTATTGGTTTCCTGTGCATTACCATTCATTTCAATTAGTTTAGCCTTCATATGTTCCTCTAATTTGTGACTAAAATCAACCAGTTCTGTGAGCATCTTGATCACCAGTGTTTTGAACTGTGCATCTGAAAGTTTGGCTATTTCTTCATTGCTTAGCTTTATCGGGTCTGGGGCTCTGAGTTATTCTTGAGCCATGTTTTGCTCTGTTGGTGCCTGTTACGTATGAGGAGCGGAGCCTTAGGTGTTCACCAGGGTGGGGCCACCCAGGTTGCTGGTTTGTGATGCTGTATGTGGGGTTGGGGTCAGAGAGGGACAATGATGGTCCTCTCTGCCACTTCCTGCCACTGGGGCCTGCAGGGTCTGTCTCACCGCTCGCTCCTTCACCAGTTTATCGGTTTGGCTGAAGGGTTCGTTGTTGTCAGACTTCCGTATAGTTCAATTTTCTGTGGTTTGGCTGCGTTTTTGTTGCTAAAACTTTGTTGTTTTTAAACTTGGTTGTGCGAGAAGGTACAGTGCTTCCACCTACACCTCCATCTTGGCAGAAGTCCGGAATACATGTTTTCTGTTACACATTTTAATTTTAATTTGACTTTAAGAAAAACTATTATTATTGAAAAAGCTACTGGAAGACAAAGGCATGTTCAAGTAGTCATATCCAATAATCAAATAACCAAAAATAACACGGAGAATGCCAAAAGAAGATCGCTATTTTAGAGATGAGCAGTAGATGGTTCACACTTGCAATCAGTAGTATATATATATAACATACTACAGCAGGTGTGCAGTAAGAGGGGAGCATAATCTGGTTAAAAAAAAAACAAATGACGTTCAATTTATTTGTTTTATGAAAGTCACGAACAGGACTCTTTTGAATAAGCTTTAGAGATGTATACCTGCAAACTCTTTTTTAGAACTGCTCGTTGTATTGGTTGGTCTTTCAGTCACGTAGTTTTATAAGTTAAGTAATATCATGAGTCAAAGATTTCCCATGAGTTACCAACTCTTGGGTGTAGTAGCTATTATGTTTTTATATAGAACCTGATCATTTCAAATGGGACTTAGAAGAAGTGAGAAATAAAAACACACTCATCAGAATCAGGATATGGAGGAGAAAACCATCAATTTCAAGTGTCACAAAGTAGCAACCAGAAGGCTCCCAAAATCCACATGTAAGGAATAAAGTTCTGTCCAGAGAGAATTCTGAAAAGAAGGGAATTCTGCAAAGGACCTTGCAAAAATCAGTCACATTTCAAGAGGAAGGTATAAGAAAGTAAATCTTAAGCTGCTGCTAAACTGCCTAGCTAGCAGAATGAACCTATTTCATTTCTCTTTCTTGCAGCTTACAACTCTTTTTATAGGTAGCGAGGCAGACTTAGAAAGCTTCTGCACGTCTTGAGAAATGACACAAACTGGATTAAATATGACTTTTAGGAAACTTAATCTGTTCGCATTAGATAAGATTTTACCATACTAGTTGCAAATCAGACTAATCTGTGGATGAATTGCCTACCTTCACTTTAGGGCAGTGATTGTCAACCTTTTTCCTCTCATGGCACACAAACTAATTACTGAAATTCTGCAGTACACCAAAAAAATATTTTTTGCCAATCTGACAAAACACATAGGTACAATTTCAATTAATTTACAAAAAATTTATTACCTATCCTTTTAGCTCCAAAGTAACTTTAAAAAAATATTTTATTTATTTTTAGAGAGAGAAAAGGGAGGGAAATATCCATCAGTCAACTCTTGCACGCCCCCTACTGGGGACCTGGCCTGCAACCCAGGTGTGTGCCCTGACTGGAAAGTTAGCCTGAGACCTTTCGGTTCACAGGCCAGCACTCAATCCACAGAGCCACACCAGCCAGGGCTCCAAAGTAACATTTCAAAAAAATCAGGGGCCTACACATGTACATAAAAATTTCTGGTCCCAGGAATTAGTCAATCAGATGCAACTTTATTATGCAATGTAACCAATAATATGCAACTCTATTATATTACCTGTATGTTTGTTGTTCAAGACAGGGCATTCACACCAGATGGCTACTGTTGTATTAGCTGTTGTCATTTTTTTCTTTGATAATCTTTCTAAAGAAAAAGAGGTCAGTGCCCCTGACTATATAGTCAGGTATTGCGTGTTTTAAAAATTCTTATGGCGCTCTTGTTGAAAATTTCTGCTTTAGAGTGTTTGATAGGTATAGTAAATGAATGTAAAGAATTTCAAGGCGACTTCTAGACTAGCAATGTCCAACAGAACTTTCTGCAAGGATGGAAATCTGTATCTTCTCTGCCCAATGTAGTGGACACTAGCCACCTAAATATTAGTAGTGCTACTGATGAACTAAATTTTAAGTTTTATTAAAAATAAATTTTATTTAATTGTAGTTAATTTAAATAGCCTTGTGTGGCTAGTGGCCACCCTATTGGGCAGTGCAGTTCTGGATCCCTTCCATCTCTTTAACTGACAGCCTCAAGGACCATTTTACTGCATAACCTTGCATTTTTCGGGGATTAAATATTATCCAAGCCTTCTAGGCTCCCCAGGGATAGGGTGATCATATAATTGTCCAAAGTGGGATGCTTCGAGAAAGACAGTGGTCTTAGCAATGATGACGGTGAGGCAAGAGGCATAATCTGGATGGTCCAGGACACATAAGAGGGTTGGTCCTCTCATGCATAGGAATTGTTGCTTGAAGATTCTGTTGGGAAACAACTGGACTTTTTTCTAAGTTGTTACAGATCATGTTTAAGCATCTTTTGGGGAACACCATTTCATCATACCATGATTTTCTTAGCCCCACAGACATTTACCAAAATCTTCAGAACTCATTTCTGCTTTCCCAGTGACTTCCAATGATAAAGTAAAGCAATGAGTAACATGATGCTAAATGACTAACTCAGAATAGAAATAAATAATCCATCCTACTGATCTGAGTTTAGAGCAAGTATCTGAATAGCTACATTGGGTTAGTTGTTAGGCTTCCCTCTGGCTTTCTGGTAAGAGGCCAAAAGAACCAAAATATCAAAGGTATTTCTTTGTAGTGTAGTTAGTTGCTCAGCATTTTCTGACAGATGCAAATTCTCCCAAAGGGATTGACGTTGGCACACCGAGCATGCCGCAGTTCATTTAGTCCAGCTTCTAAATTTTTTTCTGTGGGGAGTGGATCCTGGAAATAAGTTGCTCTGGGTACTCACTTCCTTTTCTGCCATCAGTAGAGGAAGCATATTAAGATCTGCTTTTAACAGTTAAATTTCGGCAGTGTACGAGCAACTGCAGAATACTTTAGGTTTCTCATTTTTAGAACTCAACCTGTACTGAAATAACCTAGAGGATTTTTTCTTTGATACAAATCACAGAACATGGGTTGGAACATCAAGTCATGAAAATAGTTTTAAAAATCCAGTGGCATCTATATACACTGAATACCTTTCAAAAGCAGCCAGTCACATGACAAGCCAGTTTTCATGTCATCTGGCTGACATATCATGGCTCCTCCAATCCCACCCACCTTTTGTATCACACTTTGTGTTGAAGACCGTAGAGTTTTGTATTAAGAAAAATATTTCAGAATTTAATAGGCATGTGGTTGAATAGGGAAAGAGAAGGCAATTATTTCAGGAGATTTACGAGCAAAAAAAAAAAGAACTTCACAACACAGCAGCATTGGTCTCTGAATCATTTTGTCAGAGGCGGTCCACCAACCTGATAGCTCGAATGACAGTTTTAAGTGGTGGGGTGAGGTCTTCTACGGATACATCACACTGGCATCCCTTATCGTCGTACACATCATCAGTGCCGAGGGCCGTGTCAGCTGCAAGAGAGAACTGCCAGTTAAACACTACTACCAGCTATTTAGAACATGCCACTGAACTTGTCTCACAGAGCAATAGGGGGACTGACAGACTAAGCTTCTAAATCAAGATAAGTGTAAGGTCAGCCAGTTGTTTTCCCCAATGATATTCCCTCTTCTTTTTCTACAGCCTCACCAATTTTATGTTATTTGACACGAAGACCTTACTGAGCTGTTTTCCATGAGGAAGATGAAGATGTTGACACACTGTCTTTCCTTCAGTGGTGATAGATTTGTATTGATCCATACCTGCTCTTTGTCCAGTTCTTTGAAATGAACAGCCAGCGTTTAAAAGACAGTTCTTTGGAGTTAAGAAAACAGTCTGTGGATACTTAACCAACTGGCCTATGTAGCCGGAGGTTGAAACCCACGGCATCGACCCCTCAGCCCCGTGCTCTCCATGAGGAAGTGGTCGGGTCCAGGAGCACTGACTACTCAGTCACCGGACACGGGCAGCCCAGGAGAGTTTGCTTAAGATGATGCAACCAATGCTGACAAATTTTCAGGTTAAATAACAGAATCGGTCCCTCATAAACCGAGCAAATTGACTTTTGGGTTAATTGCAAAGGTTGGAAAAGGGGGTAGGGTTATAATAAACCAAACTAGTAAGAATTTATAAAATTAATAAGGAATAAATTCATATTGTTATAGTTGTTTTCAGCAACAGAATATTGAAGATGACTTACAATTTCTGGAATAGAGGATAATAAATATTAGCAGGTTTATATAATGAAATATTAAGAAGCTGTTAAAATGATGTTGAAAACTACTCATTGGAAAAATGTCACAATATATTATTAAAGAAAAATCTATATATCTATCTGCTATTACAATATGATCCCATCTATAAGTGGAACCTAATCAACAAAACAAATAAGCAAGCAAAATATAACCAGAGACACTGAAATTAAGGACAGTAACCAGAGGGGAGTTGGGAGGGGATAATGGGAGGGGGGAGGGTTTTCAGGAACTACTGTAAAGGACACATGGACAAAACCAAAGGAAGGTAGGATCAAGAGTGGGAAGTGGGGATGGCTGGGGTTGGGGGGAGTGGTGGGGAAAATGGAGACAACTGTACTTGAATGACAATAAAAAAATGAGTTTATTCTCTTGCTTGGCTATATTCCAAAATTTCTACAATGAATATGATGCATTAGTTTGGTAATAAAGTAATAAAAATTCACATGAGACATGAGTTATACAGCCTCTGAATACTGTTAAGTGTCTTTAAGTGCTGACATACACTAAAGGACCTGCAATGCTTTCTGTTGCCTTTGCTCTGCCCAGTGTTCATCCGCCAAGTCAAGAAAAGTACTATGCCATGGGCTGTCCAGGTTGGGTTAGAAAGCCCTGAGAAGCTATCGAGGTCCATTCACTGAAGCAGTGCTTGTAATGAAAGGCAGTTGATGTGTAACTCAGTTAAACTATTTCCTGTGTGTTTACTCAGTTTACTGTGTGCCCAGGGTGGAGTTGGCTGTGGGGGAAGAGATGCAGATGGGTCTTCATGGCTCTTCTTCATGGTCCCTCTGGCCTTACAGAGGTAACGATAATGGCAACCACTCGCTGAAATTTAGGCCAGGCACTTAGGTGTAGCTTCCGTGTACATTAGTTTTCTGACACCTACAAGTTCGCAGTGATATTATGCCTAGTTTTTAAATATCAAAACTGAGGCTCAGAGAAGGTAAGTACCTTACTTGAGGACACAAAGGTGGTAAGTGGAGCTGGCATGTTGCAGAGCATGTTATTAAAATCCAGTTCCTTGAAGCTCCAAAGCTGTTCTTGCCCTTGCTGTTGATTACCCAGTGTCAGAATGCATTCAGGGTTCAATAGTGGGTTCATAATGGCATCCAGTATGTCAGGAGAGGGCAAGGGGAAGAGCTCAGTTCACGTGCTGTCTGCTGGGTACATTCAACTTCTCTCCAGAGAAGTTGCCCAGGACAGTTTGAGCAGGAGCGTGGTGACTAACTCTGTACAGTTGGTTCAGACTCAGTGATGAATTTCAGGATAGCCAGCCATTTTGCTTGACCCACCACCCATACAACACAACCCTGTTCTAACACCATGCTCAAGGTTAGGTGAGATTCTTCCAGGACTCTTCATGATTTCTTCCTCTGATTTCATCCCAATCTGCTCTTAGTTGGTGAAGTAGGTTGAATAGTGTTGCCCTCAAGTTCATGTTTGCTTGGAACATCGGAATATATTTGTATTTGGATTAAGGGTTTTTGCAGATGTAATTAAGGTAAGGTTTAAGATGAGATCATCCTAGATTAGGGTGAGCCCTAAGTCCAATGGAAATGCCCTCGTAAGACAGAAAAGGAGAAGACACAGGATCATAGAGAAAATGGGAGTGGAGGCTAGAGTGACGTACCTATAAGCCAGGGACACTGAGCACAGCTGTCAGCCAGCAGAAACTGAGGGAGGCATGTGATGGATTCTCCCTCAGAGGCCCCGGACGGAAACGACCAGGATGACACTCTGCTTTCAGACACCCCGATTTCTTGAACTGTGACTGAATAAATTTCTGTTGTCTCAAGCCACCCAGTTGGCAGTTATTTGTTATATCCTTCCTAGGAAACTAACAAAGTTGGGAAAACTTTTCTTTATGGTTTCCAACTCTTCACTCAAGAACAGTAATTATGATGATAATAATAGTAATGTACTTTTTAGGGAAATCAAATTATCTGGCAAGAACTTTAATTAGTTGCTATAAACCCCATGAATTATTATTATTATTAGCTACTATTTTACAGATTCTGAAAGCAAGGCGCAGAAACTAAGAAACTTGTCCAGGGACCCATGGAGAGTAAGTGGCAGAGGAGAATTTAAATCTAAGCAGTTGGGTTCTGGAGTTGTACTGTTCAATACTGCCTGACCCCGAATCTCACTCCCGACTCCTTCCAGATTGGTCCTCCTTGCCCCTCTTGTTGGTACTTGGATTTCTGTTCCCGCATTACATTTTCCTTCACATGGCTGTGTGCACCTTGCTATTGTGATCTCAGGTGAAGTGACCCCATAACATTGAAAAAGGATCAGGTTTGGAACCATGCGGTTACCATGGTCATGGGCTGAGTCTGTCTGCGCTCCACAAAAGACCTGGAAGTACCCATGCCCTGGGACTGCGAGGACACTGTCTGTGGTGGGGGGGGGGACAGGCTCATACACAGGTCAGGTGGCTGTTAGAGCCAGTCACCAGGCACCTTTACGGAGTCCTATGAGAAACCCAGATGTTAGTTACCCAAAAGAAATGTTACCTAATGCGCTTTGTTAGGATTTCCAGTATAGAATTCACAGAAGTATTTTATGCTGCCCTTCAAAATAGAGGCACGTGAGTGCTTCCCTTCATCCGAAAGCTAGTGAGAACCACTTCTAACACGGTTCCATCTTATAGCACAGAAAACGGGGGAACATGGGAGAGTTCACAGGGAGAGAAGGTCTTGTGATGCCTACTGGAAAATACAACACACCCAACCCTAACACGATAATAAAGGTCCAAACAATGAAATAATATGAAATATGGGGTCCTCTTACTATAAAGTTAGTGGAAAACTTTGGCACAGTTACAATAAACAGAAAGTAAAGATAGTGAAATTGTAATGTTTGCACTGACTATAAACGGAACTGGGCACATCCCAAATGATTATGAGCCTCCTTCCAGCCTAATGCTGCTCTCCCTCCACCCTGTCCTCTACCCCAACAAGAGCTCCAGTTCTACACCCTGTTTAGAAACAGGACTGGGCAGAAGATGCATCATGTGCAAATGTATCTGACTGTGGAATTTGTTTTACCACCTAAACTAGATTGCTCACAGCATAAACTCTGTCTTAAAAACATTTCCTTTGTAGATTTGATCAGAGCAAGTATCTTTGCTGACATCTACTGAAGCAAGGGTTGAGTTACAAAATTTTTCTCCTTATTTTTAAAGCCTCAAAAAATGGGGAAAATGCCATCTTTCTGCCTCATAAGTACCTTAAGATGTCAGTTTCTTTCCAGTGAGGTTAACACCACATTAAATGTCATTTTCATAATTTCAAGAGGCTTAAAACCCTCTGTGAACCCCAAGGAACCTGGGTGGGGCTCAATTTTCAGCCAAGGCTGGCTCCCTGCTCTCCAACCACACATCTGGCTCTCTGTCCTGGCATTTTGGGAGATGTGGGTTATGGGAACATAAGCTCACGTGAACGCCATGAGCACCAGACCTAGTCATGAACCGCAAAAGGCCGGTGGAGCGGGGTGCCCCCTGTGGGCACTCCTCCCCAGTGCAAATCCATGCCTGCGAAAGATGAAGTATAAAATGCAACCCTCTCTCTCCCCCAGACCTCTTCTGTTTCCCATCGGTGAGCAGTGCTCAAGATCTGCTTTAAAATATTCTGGAAACTTCTGTTTTCTGTTCCACTGTGAAATTTGCCATCAAGATGTAGTAGATGTTCATGAAAAAAGGATAGGCAATTTTTAGCTTTTTCTGTTGCAAACCACCTTTTACAGGTTAGGTTTCTTTTTTACATTTCTTTAAAAAATATTATTTTCAGAGAGAGGGGAAGGGACAGAGAAAGAGAAGGGGAGAAACACTGAATGGTTGTCTTGCACGTTCCCCGACTGGGGACCTGGCCCACAACCCAGGCACGTGTCCTGACTGGGAATCAAACCAGTGACCTTTCAGTTCTCAGGCGGGCACTCAATCCACTGGGCCGCACAAGGCAGAGCTTACCAGGGCTTACATGTCTTGATGAAGTGATTACAATGGGTTTCAACCTTGGCTACTCGTTAGAATCATCTGAGGAGGGCTAAAAAAGTCTCAGTATCTATAATGCCCTCAAGACCAATGACATTAGGAAACTAGGGTTGCAATGAGGCATCAGAGTTTTTCTTAAAGCCCCCTGGAGGAATCCAATGTGCAGCTGAAGGCCAGAATTGTTATTTTAAATGAAAAACTGACATCCTCTGGTTTCCCCTGGGCAGAGCTGAGGAATGTGTTTGACTCATCTGCCATTGGACTGGGACTAACTCTCCATGTTTCTTTCCCCAGGTACCCCTACTATATTTTCCTAAGGAACAACTTAAAGAAGTATAGTGCTTCACAAGACAACAGAAGACGATCAAATCATAAAAAACAAAGAAATCCCTTGAGAAATTGGTGACATAGAAACAAGTTTTCATCATCTTCTTACTCAACTTAAAAGCTTCAGCTTTCCCGATTCCAGTGATTGTCCTCTGTCCCCCCCCATCTGAAAACTCATTCTTTCCAGGCCTCAGCACTGTTCTCTTTGAAAAGAGTCACTACTGTTTTTACACATGATAGGGGGACCAACCCCCCCAAAATTTATTTATAGATGAATTGTGTATTTCTTTTTTCTAAATGTTTTAAATTTTAGTTGTAGAGAGAGGGGAAGGGAGGAAGAAAGAGGGAGAGAAACATCAATGTGTGAGCGAACCATCAACTGAGTGCTTCTTGTATGTTCCCAAATGGGGACCTGGCCCACAACCCAGCATATGCCCTCGCTGGGAATCAAACCAGCAACCTTTCAGTTTACAGGCCAGTGCTCAATCCACTGAGCCACACCAGACAGGGCGTGTATTTATTCTCACATATTGAAACATCAGTCACCTTCAAAATACTCTCCATTTGATGCAATACACTTATCGAGACTTTTTTCCACTGCTGACAACAGTTGTGGAACTTACTGATTTTGATACCTTTTAGTGCTTCTACAGTTTTCTGTTTCATCTCTTCCACATTGGGAAAATGTTTCCCTTTGAAAACTTTTTTTCATCCAGGGAAACAGAAAAAACAGTTGCTCAGGGCATGATTGAGTGAATAGGGAGGGCGGGGCCTGGGGGTCACCCTGTCTTTGGTCCAAGACTGCTGAATACTCAGTGCAGTGTGGGCATGTGTGCTTGTAAATCACCCATCATGAAATGGGCAAACACGTTGGAAGAGTCTTCAAAAAAATTCACTGAAGCCAAACACAGCCTCTCGCAAGACCATCAGCTGGCACACTGACACAGACGGGTTCCTAGAACACTCACCTAGCACAGGAAGCCTGTACTACAAGGGGCCCACCCTCCATTTTGGGTTTTATTGGCCCCCCATTATATAAGAGGCTTACATGTTCATAGACCATCATAAAATCAAATAGTCAAAACCTAGTGGAAAACATTCGTTTTGTTGTGGAGGACTGACCCGGTCTCCACATTGGATCAATAGAAGAAACTGTCATGGAGACAGGTGACCGTGTTCATTACGAAGACAGAGAATGTTACTGCCTGAAATAACTAAGTGAGAATGCAAATAAAAATGCTTGATTGGGAAAAAATAAAAATATGTAAAAAGACGATGTTAATAATGGGTAAGGAGCTTATTTGATTGTATCACAATTCAAAATATAAAGGTACAAAAGTCAGGAGAACCGTCTAGTAGTGAAAACGACTGAAAACTATTCAAGCTTACTAGAAATAAAAGAAAAATTATTATGTGAAAGTATGGAATTATATCTATTAATTAACAAAAGAACAATGACTAATACTGACAAACTTGAGGTGAATCTGATACATTTTTACATTGCTAGTGGTAATATAATGTTTATTGTATTATTGCCCATTGCAGAGAAGAAATTATATAAATTTCAACGTCCCAAAGTAGAAAATTGTAAATTATAGTACCTGACCACCACGATGCACTACATAGCTACCAAGAGATAACAATGAACATAGCTACCAAGAGATAACAATGAATAGTATACAATAATATAAAAATATTTAAAAAAATAAAATTGAACTATGAAACTATATGCTCATGTTAATTATAACTATGCACAATGACATATGAAAACAGACCAGCTGCACTGGCTGGTGTAGCTCAGTTGACTGAGTGCAGGCCTGTGGACCAAAGGGTCGCAGGTTCCATTCCCAGTCAGGGCACATGCCTGGGTTGTGGGCCAGGTCCCTGCTGGGGGCCTGTAGGAGGCAACCACACATTGGTGCTTTTCTCCCTCCCTTCCCCACGTCTAAAAATAAATAAATAAAATCTTTTAAAAAGTAAAGAATGAAAATAGACCAGCTAAAAGAGAGTATGTGAAAGTGAAATTAGCTGTACCAGGGTATGGGATTATAAATGACTTGTACTTCTCATAATTCCTTAATACATTTAATCATGTTTTTTCCTCAAAAAATAAATGCTTTCCAAGCTAGAGTATTTGAAAAATAGAAAAACTATTAGAATAAAGAAAAAAAATCTTCCTAAGTTCCAGAACTTAAAGGCAACCATTATTGTAATATGTTTATTCTAGTAAAAGTGTGTGAAGGCTAGAAGTTAACAAATTTTTATTTTAGGATTTTAAATGAAGCATATGATGATTCTATTTCTTTATCCTATGAGCAACACACATTAAAATAGCCATTATTAATGATGGTGATAGCTAATTAATTACATCCTGTTGTGAATTACAATTTAATTTTTCAGGGTTCTTTCCTTCTGGTGCTGGTTGTTATTTCAATTACCTTTTCCCATTATCATTTCTTCTTTTTAAATTAATTTTTTTTTAATTTTTAGAGAGGGGAAGAAGGGGAGAAAGTGAGGGAGAGAAGCATCAATATGTGGTTGCCTCTGGAGCGCCCCCCACTGAGGACCTGGCCCGTAACCTAGGCATGTGCCCTGACTGGGAATCGAACTGGCAACCCCTTGTTTCGAAGTCCGGGGCACAACCCACTGAGTCACACCAGGCAGGGCCCCCACTATCATTTCTAAACACTTTAAATATCATCCTAAATTTAGAGGTTCCAGTTTAGTCACACACTAGTTCAGAGTCAATTCCTTTAATCCAGACAGAGTTTAGAATGACTGGGCTCTGCTGCAGCGGCGCAGTGCCATTCTGCTGTGTCTCTGGCTCAGCTCTTTCCTCCTTCTCTGTTCTGTGCTAGTTATTGCAAATCGGGCCCTCGAGGCACTGCGAAGAAGCCCAGAAAAATACTCCAGATAATATAATTTTTTGTTCTAGACTTTTTTCTTTCCAAATACTTTTTAATTTTAACTTGTTTTTTTCTTGCTATAATCGGAATATTTGCTCTCTGTAAAAACTTTGAACATTTGAATTTTAAATGAAATCGTAAAGACTGGGAAAAAATTCACATAGTTCTAACACTCTGAGGCAAATCCTCTTAAATTTTGGCAGATTTCCTTCCAGTGTCTTTTCTGTGTCAACTGATGTTTTGTTTTTGTTTTTGTTCCCAAAAGCACTATTTTTATTTTTATAGAGTCCTAACCACTTCAGTGGCAGGAGGAGTGGGAGAGGTTCCTTTTTCAGTCCAGGGCCTCCATAATGTCGGTCTGTTGTTACCAAACACACAGGCAAGTGGTGTCATGGATTTGGTAAACTCCCTGCTCTGCTGAGTCTCTCTCTGCTAGAGCAACAAGGTGAACGTCAGCCTCTGCTTCTGTAAGAATACTGACTTAGGATTTTCAGCTGTAACTACTCCAACTTCTACCACTGAAGGTTTGAAATCAATTGCTAGAGCAGTAGACAGGCTTGTAATTATGGTTTCCACTGTCTGTTCAAATGTCTGATCAAATTTCTTCTTCTTTTTTTTTCCAAGAAAGCTGGTTGACTCCTTTGGTTTACCCCTGCTGCAGTGGCTTTAAACCCACAGTGGAAACCTGCAGGATCGCACCTGTGCACTGGAGGGCCTTGTTCTTCATCTATAGCAATTAAAATCATACAACAGCCAAGAGGCCTCGTTTCAGCATTCTGTGTGTAGACCTGAAAAATATCAGCAATTCTTTTACACAGTGAATACATGGGAATCTCAAAGTGATACTAGTATTTCCAATTAGCTGCCTCGTAGTGTGCCCTCTGTACCTGGGATCTGCTGTCAGCTGTCACTCCCAACATCTCACAGCCAATGTTTTCGGTTGTCTTGAATAAGTGAGTCACTGTGCTGGAATCCAGAATTTGTCAGGTACTTTCTTCTGAGTAACAACTACTGCACAGTCTTTCTCTCTGACAGCTACTGATGTACTGATGTGAGGCACCCTGGTTAACAGCCTTAAAAGCATATTCTACTTGTGCTTCAGGCGAAGAAAACCAGTTCTGGAACCATGGGACATGCTGGAGCACCCAGCATGGGACATGTTGGAGTACTTCAAGAACAGTATCTGGGCCCCGTCTCAACTGATGTTTACTGTCAAAGTCAACACAGATCGAAAGCTGAACTTGTCTGATAGCCATGTAAGGGAACTTTGTTCTGATAGCTCAAAAGCCCACATTCAGGCCCATCTTACTATCGCCAGCCATCCCATGCTCCAGCTACAGTAAACTACAACAGCCCCTTGCGGTGCTATTTAAACATCATTAATTACCTCTTGGTAGTTTCCCAAGGGGTATTGTGGGCACACCGCCATCCACTCTCTCCTTTCTTTTCCTTACTTTTCGCTGGCACTCTCTGGGTGCTGAGTTTGCAGTGAATAGATTAAAATATGCATACAGTCCCACAAAACCAAGGGGCACCCCAAATGGGGAGACCAACGGAGTATTTAAAGCGTACCGTTTAATTTTAGCACACATATAACTTCTGTGCCATTTTGAAAAAAATTTATTTTGTACTTTAGCAATTACTTTTATTTTGAGTTATCCAAAGCACAGAGGATGAGAGGCGTGGAAGGCAGCGTGACAGTTTAGAGCCTCAGATCAGCTTAGCAATCACAAGCCCTTCAAGAGTCTACCACCTCCATGAAACTCAGCCTGATCCCTGGCACCAACCTAGCCCTGTCTTCCTGTACTGTGGACGTGTATCTCTTAGGGTTCTTATTACATAGTACTATCGTTGATTGTTTACAAACCCTTTTCCTTGCAGACAGAAAACTCTGTGAGGGGAGGGAGCATGTCTTCTCATCCAGGTACCTACTCACTGTCTGTGTTCTCAGCCCTGTGCCGTCCGCCCCGAGAACACTGTGCAGTGCAAAGAAGCTACTGAACGCTCCTTCATTCATGAATGATAAGAACACTTTCCCTGGGCACCGTGACAGCAGCTTCTGTGACTTCAGTAAAGACTGGATATAGGATTTTGAAGCTACATGAACTCTGAGGCTGGGCAGACGGTCCTTCACTGTGTTTTTGTTCACATGGCGAATCATCTCCCGGATGTCAAGGGATGAGTGTCTTCAGTGAAGTTGTTGGCCGAGAGGCCGCGGCGGCCCCTGTTTCTCAACTCTGTGTTTAGAGATGGCGGAATGCAGGCCCTCTGCCCTGACACTTTGTGGCATGGAGGCACGGGCCCTTTTTTTATTAGTGACAACAGTAGTTATTCAATCCTTGTATATTTTGTGGTTTACACATGTGAACTGTAATTCAAAATATAATACTATCAGATTAGAAATATTATGCTCATTTAACAGGCAAAGAAACTGCAGCTCGGCAACGATGAATGGCCTGCCCAAGACACAGGGAGATTAAGGGCAGAACAATCCTTTTAAAATTGAGATCCTGTTTCTGCGATCACGATTCTCCAAGGGTGCCCCATTTTTTCCAGAGTAAAAGCCCAACTCTTTAAAAGGCCTATAGGTCTGTAGGTCTGCCCTCTCCCCATTTCCTCTCTGACCTCATTTCCCATCAACCTCCTGCGTGCTCTTTCCCTTACAGGCCCCTTTCTCTGTTCCCAGGCCTCCTAGGTGCTCCCTGAAGGAGCCAGGCTTCTCTCTGGGGAGGGCTCCCTCTGGGGAATGCTCGCCTCCAGACCCCTCCAGGCTCATTAGTTGCTTTAGGTCTCTGTTCTTCATATCATTTCCAGGAGAAGCACCTGGACCACCCAATTTAAGGTTACTACGCTCCACCCCCACTACCTCCAACCAATCTGAATCTCCATACCCTGCTCTCCTTTTTCTTATTTTTTCATTGCACTTGAAACCTTCTAATATACTAAAGAATTGACTTGTTTGTGTTCATTATTTATCTTCTCTATTAGAATGTTAGCTCTACAAAGACCAGGATCTTGTTCTCTGATGTATTTCAAGCGTCTAGAACCGTCTGCTGATATTTACTGAGGAGACTGATCAAAGTCACACCAAGTATAACTTAGTAGCTAACCTGAATTTTGTTCTTATAGTGATCTCTTATGGCTTTTTCTTTTTTTGGCTGATTTTTTTTTCATGGCTAGGTATACTTCACGATCCTGCTGTGAAAAACATCCTTCTTCGTAGTGTTTAGTTTTTATAGGATTTAAAAATAGAATCCTGACCCCATCACCAATGCCCCATGAAAATATTTAAGAGGCAAAATGGATTTCAAGTAAGAATATGAACAACTCCTATAGTAGAATGCAGAAAATATTTGTTGAATAAAATCATACTCTCGGACTTTATTTTTAGGTCGAAATGCAGCCACTTCAAATTCTTGGGTCTATACATTTACAATTATCTATATTATCCATATTGGTAGACCAGAAAGGGCAACTTAGATGTATTTTTCTCTTCAGAAGCAGTGTAACAATAGAAATGTAAATATATTACAATGATATGTAGTATAACTCCACACGTCCCTGTTGAATATTCACACCCATGTGTTTTTCCACATGTCACCTTTATCCTAGTATTGTAGGGTCACATTGTGAAATTTCAGTCATGTGGCCATTGTTTACTGAATTCTAAATCTTAGGAGATTTAGAGTAACAGCTCAGAAATGAGTTCATATTAAAGAACTAGAAAATAATCTCATTGAATTCCCATAGAAGTAAAAGATAACATTGTAAAACATTTCTGATGCACCTGTGAACATATTCCCCATTAAATTTTTCTAGGCTATAGCATTAAGATGCTAGAGTATCTGAAAAAATTGTTTTTATTGAGAAAAAGTCCAAGTGTATATATTTACAACATATATTGGTTTCACAGTAAGATAGCCTCTGGATTTTTTAAACCAATATTCTAATTGAAGAGATAATTTTAACATTTTGAACAGGAAACTGCATTTCCTGTACATTTTTACCAAAGTAGGTATAATTTATATAGCAAATGTTAGCATGATTGAAGACTACAGATTCATAGAGATTGCATAACTTCACTGTGATTGCTGTTTATTTTACTTTTTGGTGTTATGATTTTCCTACCATGGAACAGAAAATTTGAGAACCAGAATAAATAATCCTTAGTACCCATAATAAAAATACAGAGGCCCATTCAAATACAGTATCAGAGGGAGTGAAGCTTACTTTTTTTTCCTAAAAAGAGTTAGATCTAGAGTTTCCTCTGGAATACCACATTCTGAAAAAAAAAAAAAAGGCCCCACATACCTTTAAAATTCCCTCAGTTACATAAAAGGCTTTCATAGGAAGGAGAAGATACAACTAGTCTTTAAAAAAAATTCAATCTTTATTGTATTTTTTCATTACTATCTAGTTCACTTATACCTCCTTCAGTTAGTCTTGTATGGATTTGACTACTTTGTTCGTGGCATGCCCGAGCAGCGCTTTTCAAATTTTTGGATTTCCATCCACAATGAGAAATGCAGTTAACATTGTGACCCAGCACACACACAGACATGGAAAAAATTCCCTTCTGGGTTAAGACGGTAGATTGAACACAGACATCTATTTTTGATCCTTCAGAAAAACCCACTAAAAACATACTGATGAGAAACTTTTTAGAAAGATATAAACTCATAAAAGGATAGAATAGGAGAGGAGGCAGCGACAGCATAATTTTGGAAGTAGGAAAGCAGATGGACAAGTTACCTAACTGACTAGCTGACTCCAGAGAGAAAATCCTATGCCAACACTGGGAAAAGCTGAGAAACAACAAAATTTACACTTCAGAAAACTCAAAAGCCTCAGGAATTGGCAGCACTAGGGACCTCTGGAAATAACAAGACAGGAAGGTCATGTGCCATCTGCCGCACAGCCTTGGGCATCTTTGTCTCCCTTTGCCAGTATGGGACTGACTGGACATCTTGAAATAAGGGTCATCAGGCACAGGATGGGCATCAGGCCAAAAGTTAGGATATCAAGTGACCATATACAGCATGAACATCAGGAGTCTGCTGGCATCCTGTCACTAATAACAGTGGCAGCAGGACCTTTACTCTCCAGCTAGGAGTTTGGGTAAGAACTTTCTGTGGAATCTGAGTTGGCCAAGAAAAAAGAGATAAATATACTGACACCACAAATTTTCCAAGAAATGGTTGACCCAGATCAGCCTATGGTGAAGATCAAAGTGGATTGCCTCCAGCCACATGCTTAGAAATGCCAGTCACCCTTCTCATTTTCCACACTTCATTATGAGGAGACATCCAAGGTTTACCAAATCTCCAGGGAAAACTTTGTATACAAAGACAGAGATCAAAATAAACTAGAAAGAAACAGAAATGAAGGAAAGGAAAATGTCAAGTTCCTGTCATTAATATCTTCACAGAGATAAGGCAAGATGCTTTATCTATGAAACAAACAGAGGAAGCTAAACTAGAGGGACACTTAGTAAACAGCAACAATAAAAAACCTTAGAAATGGTAGCAGAAATAAAAATCTCTGTTAGAGATCCATTATTTAGTTGATAAAGTTGCTCAAAACTCCTAGGAAATAGAGCTAAAAGTTTATAAAAAGGTGGAAAATAGGAGAGAAAAGATAAGAATGAAAGGACCAGTCCACAAGTCCAATCGCCAAATAATGGATTTCCATAAGAAACAACAGAGAAAAGGAAGGGAGGATATCATTTAAAAAAAGCAATAAAGTATTCCAGAACAAAATGTCATAAATTACCAGTTCGAAATGATCCCTTGAGTATCCACTATAGTGGATATATTAAAATACACCCATACCAAGAAACATCACCATGAAAATTCAGAACATGAGACAAAAAGTGAATTCTACAGGCTTCTAAAGATAACAAACAAACAAACACACCTGCTACTCACATACAAAAATTTGAGTGGCTGTGCACTTAACAGCAATACTGAAAACAAGCCCACAGGGTGTAATGCTTTCAAAACTTTGAAGGGACATTATTTCTAGCCTAAATTCTATATGAAGCCAAACAATCAAGTAGCATGAGGATGAAAAAAGGCCATTTTCAGACATGTAAGGTCTCAAAAAATTTGCTTTCCTTGAACTCTTTGTCAATGTACTGGATGGGGTACCTCATCGAAATGGGAAAGTAAACCAAGAGAGAGGAAGACCCAGGCCCGGGAGACACAACAGGAACAGGACGAGGTGAAGGAAAAGCCTGTGTGATCACAGGGCACCGGGGAGGGGTTCCTGTTCCAGGTCGGACCGGTGTGAACCAGGGAGTGGGCGCATCGACAGCGGTCAGAGCCACACCTCTGTCATCATACCATTTTTTTGGTCTAAAAATATAGGTGTTTTATTTTCTGAAATAAGAATAAATCAAGGTTGCCCTGGCTGGTGTGGATCAGTGGGTTGAATGCTGGGTCATTGGTGCACTTGGGTCATTGAACTAAAGGGTCATCGGTGCAATTCTGAGACAGGGCATATGCCTGGGTTATAGGCCACGTCCCCAGTAAGAGGTGCACGAGAGGCAACCACATGTTGATGTTTCTCTTCCTCTCTTCCTCCCTTCCCATCTCTCTAAAAATAAATAAACAAAATCTTTAAAAAGAGAGAAAGAAAAAATCAAGAAAGACAGGAACATGAGATCCTGTGAACTGGAAATTCAATCTAGAAGAAAATAGAAAGAAATTAAAAACATAATGGCTATGCAGCAGGCTTAGAGGGCAGTCAGCTTAGCCAAAAGGAGGATGGAGGTTTTCAGCCTGAATTCTCCAAGAATAATTGCAATAAACTGATCGGTCACCTGATACGATTGACTTGGTGAGAAATTTTAGTGAGATAATTTTGAAAAATGTGGGAAGAATTATGAAAGTGACAACAATGGTAACAAGCAGGGCATTTACTTATCACAGGAAAAGCAAAAGAAAAAAGAAACAACCATAGTACAGTAATGCAGACACTGAATTTTGACTTAGCAAGTGCAAAACCTAGATTAGAGGGGTCCGAGGGTCTGCAGAAGGGAAAAAGTAAAAATAAAAGCTAAATCTTCACTTAGTAGGATTGGAATTAAACACATTCAAAATGGTTAATCAGAAGTTAACTATACACACATACTATTGAAAAAATATTGGAAATTGTAATGATCAGAAGAAACAGATAAAAAATAGAAATTGTGGTTTCTGGAAAGAGGTCCGGTGGTAGAATGGGAGGGTTGAGGCAGGGAACCCTCATATTCTGTTATAAAGGGCTTATATTATTTGACTTTGATCTATTTTGTTATTTTAAATTAAAGTTTCATCTTTGTCAATTATAACCATCAGCTTGAATTTGTAATTGTGGATTCCCATGCAGTTGTAAGAAATAATACAGTTCCCGTGTGTCCTTTGCTCAGCTTTCCCCAATTATGTTATCTTGCAAAGCCATAGTACACGGTCACAGCCCGAATAGGAACATCGATACAGTCAAAACACGGAACATTTCCATCACCACGAGGAGTCCTCATCTCGCCCTTTGAGAGCCACACTCCCTCCCTCCCATCTTACAGCCGTGACTCTTGGCAACCACTAATCTGATTTCCATTTCTATAGCTTTGTCATTTCAAGAATGTTATATAAATAGAATCACATAGTATGTGACCTTTGGAATTGACTTAAAAAAAAACCTCAGTGTAATTTTTTCAAGATTCATCCAAGTTGCTATGCATATCAATAGTTTGTTCACCTTTATTTCTGAAGAGTATTCCACAGCCTGTTGAAGGCCATCTGGGTTTTTTCCAGTTTTTGGTTATAATGAATAAAGCTACTATAAACATTCATGCACAGGTTTTATATGAGCACAGAATTTTATTTCTGTGGGATAAATGCCCAAGAATACAATGGCTGGGTAATATAGTAACTGCATGTTTGGTTGTATAAGAAACAACTGCACTCTGTTCCCGAGTGACTGTCCTGTTCTGCCTTCCCACCAGCAATATAGGAGTGGTCCAGGCTCTCTGAATTCTCCCAGCATTTTGTGCTGTTACTCTGTTTTATTTCAGTCTTTCTGATAGGTCTGTAGTGATATCACCTATGGTTTTAATTGTCATTTTCCTAATGACTAATAATATTAAACATCTTTTCATGAGCTCATTTTTTATCTCTATGTCCTCTTTGGTGAAATGTCTGTTCAGTCTTTTGCCCATTTTCTAATTCATTTTCTCACTCATCTTTTTTTTTTTTTTGCTGTTGAGTTTTGAGAGTTCTTTATATATCTTAGATACTAGACTTTTCTGGTATATGTGGTTTACAAGTATTTCTCTCATTCTGAAGCTTGTTTTTCATCCTCTTAATACTATTTTACAGACTGAAAGCATTGAAATTTTGTTGAAGTCCACTTTATCAACTTACCTTTTATGGATCATAATTTGCGTACCAAGTCTAAGAACTCTTCTCTTAGTTCTATATCCTAACGATCTTCTCTTATGTTTTTAAAAAAAGGTTTATAGCTTTATGTTTTACAGTTAAGCCTACGATTCACTTTGTGTTATTTTTCATTATTTGACTTTAAAAACAAGGCATATATACTACTTTGGCACAATAAACATTCTTTGGAAAAAACCTAAAAGCCTCTTGAAATAATACTGGATCTTACAATCTGTGACGCATTCCACTCCCTATTCCGTCTTATACCATCCCATCTAACTCCATACCTTCCCATCTCAGCTCACAACTTTCTACGTCACCTTACTTCATTTCACTAAAAATGCTAATCATAACTCATTAATTTAATTTTATGGCATTCTACCATAGATTGAAAAGCACTGTAGACACATCTTTTGTGCCTGGTCCACTTTCCTCATTTTTACTTCTCTTCAACCTTTCCTATCTCATCATCAATTCTACCTCAGGTGTTTTTTTTTTTTTTTTTAAATCACCCACTGCTCTTTTATATGAAGGATGAAATCTCTTTTTTTTTTGTCTTGAGTTTTCTTACTGCCCCCCTACACATGCTTCCCTACCAGATGGTACATAGAAATGCACACAGGTTGCAACCCATTTAACTCGGAGTCTGAAAGAACAGTACTCTCTCTCATCTGAGGGGATACATTCCAAGACCCCCAGTGGATGCCTGAGGCCTTGGATAGCACCAACACCTGCAGGCACTATGTTTTATCCTATCCATATATACATTTCTTGGCTTGTCTTTGGCATTACTATTCCTCTTGAGCTTTGGGGTCATTATCAAATAAAATAACGGTCACCTGAACACAAGCACTGCAATACCACAGCAGTTGATCTGATCACCAAGATGTGTACTAAGTGACTAGCAGGCCTGCCAACCACAGAAAACTTGGTTACAATCAAAATAGCGGTCTAACCTTGTTCACCGAATACATTAACCAGCACTCTGTTGATTTGGCAAAGTTGATTTTTATTGTGTTTGTTCTCAGGCTTGCTAATTAGAAATACTAATGAACGCTAATGAGGGAACTTACTAATAAGACACTTCTGCACTTTCTTTTTAAGATCAAAGATCCAACTTATACTGTTTGAGTAGATAATTCATGTATTGTCAACATCTTAAATTACATTGATTATAAGATGGATTTTTCTAAGATTCTTTTTAGAATTAATTAATTTTTAATTGTATTTTTCATTGCCATTTATGCTCCTATGCCCTCTTCCACCTCCACTCACTGCCCTCCCCACTAAGACTCTTTATTAATGATTATCAAATAACCTTACTCCATGGCTAGCAGAAATGCTGGAAAAATTTCATGGAATAGTTCCTAATGAGTAGAAGGAGTTTTTCTGTTTTGAGTGATGATATGAAGCACTAGAGAGTTTTCAGAAATAATTAATATCACCTATGGTGCTAAAATTGCTGATCACACCATAATAATGGCTTAATAACTGCCCATAAGGTAAAATGAAAAAATATAAGACCTTTTTTCTTTCTTCCTTTCAATTTCATATGTTACTATATTGACTATCTTTATTCAAATGGGAACACTGAAGTATGTTTTCTTTTAAAATTCTTGCAACTATAAAACAATGCAAGGGTTTCATTACCTTCTTAATAAATCATCTGCATAGCCACTTTATGAAATACCTCAGCATTCCGTGATTCAGCAACAAACACTTTTGGTAACATCACACTCTGTGTTGCAGTGGTACATCTTATTTGTGTGCAGACTTTTCACAATCCCAGAGCAATTTTATGAATAAAGTGTAATGAATTGACATGTAATAGCTAAACAATAAGTCATTTATTTCTTCATTAGCTATTCATCATTCATCCACTCACAATAAATATTTTCTAAGCAACTATTGCATGCCACACATTGGGCTGTCGAGTAAACCAATACCTCTCTTCCAGAACAAATGAACTATTTATGCCATCTTTAATAAAGGGAATGATCCCTGATAAATAATAATAGCATGAGGTATAGTAAAGGTAATGTTGTTCTTTTTGTGATTATATAAATTATTCAACAAGAGGATTCCTAAAACTCAGTTTAAGGGATCAAGGGATATAGTTTGTATGAACATAACTCAAACTTCTGTTTGGCATAGGTAGGAGCTACCATGTTGTACTAGAAAGGAAGATGAAAACATGCAAATTAATCAGGCCTAGCACTTTAACTCATGAAAATTAGCATTAATGAATTAATAAATCATAGCAAGACATGTATCTGTTCTCAATACTAGATATTATGCTGGACATTGTACAGTCATTTTATATACACTACACCTCATTATTTTACACACAGCCTTACTAGATAGGTATTATTCCTGCTACTTTAAAGAAAGATAGAGAGAAAGAGTACAATGAGGTTAAGTTACTTGCCTCATCTCACCCAACCTAGTGAGGGGATGAGAATTTGAAACAAGTTTCATTTTATTTCAAGACTGGTTTTCTCACCACTGTGTTGAATTAATTCAATTTTCATAACAATTCCTTGAGAACTCACTATACTCAAGGCACTGAGTCTTTCCATTAGGAAAAAAAAGACATAAAACTTTCAACTTTGCGAAAACACAAACTAACTTTTGTAGGCATTTGTAGTTCCACTAGTAAATTATCTATGGTTTGTAATTAGTGCAAGGTAAATGGTAGACTAGCAGGACTGCCTTTGTTAGAACGAATGCTCAGGTAATCCTAGGAAAACCACATGATTATAGCAAAGCAAAGGCCAACCATGTGTATAGAACAGGGGCGGCCACTGGTCCACGCCAGATGGCCACGTCCCAGACACCCTCCTCGTACAGCAGAATGACCCAACTGGGTCAAGTGAGGAGGTATTGGTGGGGTGCTCTTGCCATTCTAGACCAAGACAGACAGTGCTTCATTCACTTCAGTGAGAAACATTTTGAATCAACAACAAAGTGACTTAAAAAGAACTTATTAATTTTCAAAAGGGCGAGATCTGACTTCTTCGAATAATATTCAGAGACATCTCACCTCAAAGCAGTCATGGTTTTCAATGTCTGACAAACAATAGACTCACAAATTGGCTTCATTCATCAGTCAAGTCTTTTGGGGAATTTGAAATAAATCTGATTCTTTTTCTCTCAACTTTCAATTCTTATTACCCTAGCAGTAATACTGCCAGGAAATTCCAATGTGTAAACCATTTGGACTAAGCTGGCCAGAGATGGCAATGTTTTGTTGCTTTCAAAAAAATAATGAGAATTGCTGGTGCATTACCTTAATTGACACTTGAAGGGAAAGGGAGAGAATATTTGTTGTGTACATATAATGACAAAGAGGCATGCCTTGAACAGATTTGTCACACTAATTGAAAAAAGAAGGTAACTCATTCGAGCAACACTAAACTTACAGCTGATTTACGCCAAACTTCATATATTAGTGATGTGACATACATGAGAGAGAACGTCCTGAGGAGGATGGTAGATCACAAAGAGCTTTGGAATTACACCTAAGTGCAATTTCAAACCCCAACTCCAGCATTTGGACTGACCTCCATGAAAAAATTACTTACATTTTTGAGTCTTGATTTTCTTATTTGCAAAATGGCTATATGGGTATTGAATGAACCAATAGAAAATGCATAGTCAGTACCCAACATATGTTAGGTGCTAACAATGCTATTTTATTCCTTATCCTCCTTAGACTCTAGAAGTGAAGAAAAATAAAAGGAGGAATAAAATATGAATCAGACACTAACACATTGGTTCACAGAGCCAATAGGATATTGCAAAGACTAAAAGCAAATAAGCTATAAACAACTGGGGTGGTAGATTGTAATACTGGCTATAATTCTTGGAGCTCCTCACCTTAGGAAGTAGAGCCTGTTTCCCTAGTCCTTCCATGTGGACTGTCCTTGTGATTTGCTTTGCCCAGCAGGATACAGTGGACATTACTCTGTAACAGTTTAAGCCTAAGCCTCACTAGGTCTTGCAGGTTCAGTCTTATTCCTCTTAGGAACCCACCACTACCACCTGAGTCAGCCCCACCTGCTGGACTGAAAGACCACGTAGGGCAGAGAAGGGTCAGCCCAGCTGAGGCCTCCCTAGGCCAGTCAAGCCCCCAGGCAACCCAGCAGCTGATCCCAGATGTGAGAGTGAATCCAGCCAAGACCAGCGGTACTGCCCAACAGAACTGCAGGCTAAATAAAGAGTTGCTGTTTTAAGCTACTGAATACGGGAGGAGGAGATAATTTTGCCACAACAGATAACTGATACAAATATAAGAAGACATGAGGCCATGACATTTTTCAACCGAAATAAAATCCTGGGAACATAGGTTCACATCAATTTTGGGAAAGATCAGTCACTGACTCCAACGGAATGATGTGGTACAGCAGTTGCTACTGCATTGGATTAGTGAAAATGCAAATTTCCCCACTACCGGGAGTTAAAGATTTCATGTGCAAATAAATCTTTGTAACTAGAGGTACAGAAGTTAATTTTCCTCAGTTAATATTCTTCTGAGGTTTCCTGTATTTTTGGAATCCACGAACTCTTGTTATGCATTGTACATGGCAACAGAAGAAAAAGATGGCAAGAGAGGAAATGCTGGAAAAAGTTAAACATTGAAAATAAAATAAAAGGAATTTGGGACAATGTAAGTGAGTTTCATACTGCAGATAGGAGAAAGCAATGCCCGAGTAGTGTGTCTTTTCCCTGTGTCAGCCATCCGTTGCAGAAAAAGGATCCCGGCCTTTCCTTAACTTTTTTTCCCCTTCTTTACGAAGTAGAGCACACCATGAAAGCGATTAAATATAATTTTAAAATTGTGTCATATTGGTTTCTCTTTGTGAAGCAGACAACTAAGTGTGCCTTTGAAGAAAATAATTTGAGATATACAAATGAAAAACCACCATGCAGCTACAAAGCACTTCTCTTAAATATGGCCTCAATTCTGTGATTTGTGTAATGGGTAACTTTGTGCTTATTTTGTGCCCATTTCAGAGGTCACCCACAGGTTATTTCTGAAAAGTGTGAAGTCTGAAGAGGAAGGAAGATGCCTTTTGTTCCCACCTGATTTCAGTCAAGACTGTAACTCGGGTGGGACTGGGTGGTAAAACTTACACATGGCAAGTTCTTTGAGGTGGGTGTCATCATGTCGAGTCACTTTGCCCCCTTTCGTGCCCAGGAAAATGCCGGCCCCGAGAGTAGCCCTCAAATGCTTGTTGACCTGACTGGAAACCTGCCGGTGGAACACTTACCCAAATTCTGTGAATGCTCCATTCTGGAGCCGACGCGTACACCTCATAACGGTAGGTGGGATGCATGACTTGCTTCGCAGGGAATGGAGGGCTGCAGCTGACAGTGGAAAGGGGAGGGAAAGAGGAGGACTCCGAGAGGTGGTGAGCAAAATGGGAAGCACTTTATGATAATCAGAGACGAGGCCAGGCTTAGGATAGGAATCGTGTTCCCGGCATTCCCCAGACAACCCTTCTTGTCCTCGTCCACATTTCAGTTTGGAATTTCCAGGGAGGAAACAGTTAAGGAAGAGCCAGAGGAGTAGTTCCAGAAAGTCAGGTATGGAAGGAAATTTCATAGGGGTTGTCTGGCTTGATCTCTTTAAGGGCCCATAAGTTCCTGAATGTTGACCATTGAAGTTTGGTTTGAAGGCTTCCAATGGTGGACTCTATTCTACCGGCGTGGGGTCTCTAATTGCAAGAGTGCTGTGTTATCGAGCTAAAAAATGGATGTAGCACTGTTGGCTCTGGCTCTGCCCTTTGAAGTGACCAAGAACATCTTTTCAACAACTTGAAGCAGCTGAAGATGGGCTGCCCATGGTAAAAAATAGAGCCCCAGGGTAGAGGCCAGAAGAATTTGGTTTTGCTACTGACCAGCTGGTTTCCTGCTCTCTCATTTTCTTTCATTTAGTCACATTATTCAAATACTCAATATGTAAAAAATATCACTTTTGAAAGGCTGCACTAAGAATGGAATATAATAGTTTAGTTCTAGTGTGGTCAAGGTTGAGGGTGTGAGCTATATATAATACATAGGACACTGGACATAAAATGGTTAGGCTAGCGGTCACAAACCCCAAGGCATTAGCGGCAGGCAGGGAAAGGAAGGGTTTGAAAGGGACGGGGAGTTGGTGGTGGGGGTTCTGGCAAGGACAACAGGGAATGGTGGAAATCTGCCACTTGAAAGACATACCCAATTCGAAAGCATTTGCAGCAGCCAGCCACTAAGGTGGCCCCAATGATATCCCACTCTTGGTATCCATCCCTGTTTACAGTCCCCTTCTACAGTGTCCCAGGTTGGTCCGTGTGCCCACTAGTATAAGAAGACAGTGCTGGCACGTCCCCTCCTTATGGCACGCATTCAGAGGTTAGGCTATCAAAGACTGCAGCTTCTGTCTTGGGTGCTCTCTCTCTCAAGCGTGTACTCTCTCTGTCAGCTGCGTGTCATGAGGACTTGCAGGCTACCTATAGAGTGGCTGGTGTAGAAGAAGTGAGGCCTGCCAGCAAATGTTCTAGTGTGCTTGGAAACAGTGACTGGAGATGACTTCGTGCCCAGAGAGAGCTTAATGGCAACCCCATGAGAGACTGAGTACAAACCACCAGCCAAGCTGCTGCTGGATTCCTGGCCACAGGCACTGAGAGATGATAATTGTCTGTTGCTTTAAGCTACCAAGTTAGGGGCCAATTTTTATGTAACAATAGATAACTAACGCAGCATTCTAATTCATTTTAAAGCATGAATGTACACACATGCACATGCGCACCTTCTATGAAAGCAAAACAAAATTCAGAGTGCCAGTTTACAACCCTGAGTTTTTAATGAATCCTGCCTGGATCTGTGGAAACCAGAAAGGTACGGCTTAAGGTCGTACTCAGTTCATTTGGCAGCCGAGTCTGCTTGAAGGGAGGAGATGGAATCCATTTATAGCTCAGATCTTGAGTAGAAAGGGTTTTTTTTCCCCACCAATAGAGACAAAGCATATTTTTTTCCCTGTCACTGTAAGGTGACAACAAATATTGGGGCAGAACCTAGAATAATCTAGGCAGAAATACAGAGTACTTGGATCAGAATAGAAAGCCAGGGAAAACTCTAGTCCAATCAAAGTAGAAATGCATTCCTCCAGTTTTTAAAAACTAAAAACAGGTATTTTTTAAAAAGCACTGGAAAAAGCAAAAGCAACCCTTGACAAAATATAATAAATACTTGGTCACTTAGAATCTCTGGCCAGAGATTGACAGGTCTCTTCTCTCCTCAGAACACAGAGCAGATCTTAGGGAGACAGGAAGAGTGCTACACACACAGGAGAGGATTAAGACTTGGCTTTGCATGAAGGACTGACTGACGGACTGACTGACTGAATGAGGAACCTGGACAACTAAAAGAGAAATTAACCTTTACACCAGAAAATTCCTCCAGGTGGTGGTTTTCACCAATTCCCTAGTGAAGAGTAGAAAGTGTGTTTCGGAATCCTACTGAACACGCTCTGTAGGATTTGCAGAGAATTATGCTAACAACTAAGTGTATAGAGGAAACCGTGGAGTGTTAATTTCCAGAGTTCAAAGTTTGGTCATTCTCGAGAAATCCTTTTGTTCCCTCATGAAAGAGACCCCTCCGGTTTTGTTACCCTCAGGTAGAGCTCACAGGAGTGGGTTTACAGACAGGTGAAACTGAAGCCCCAGTAGAATACTGCTTTAATAAGGATTATTTCTGTCATGGGGTTGCCCTGTGACCCAGCAACCGCTCTTCTGGGCACCTGCCTGAAATATGTGAAGACATTTGTGAAGATAAACGAGTATGTCCCCCTATGTTCATTGCAGCATTATTCATGGTGGCCAAGACACTGGAAAACTGAAGCATTGTTTCAATGGACGATTGGATAAAGGTGTGGTACATACACACGGTAGAACACTACTCAGCCATAAGAAAAGATGAAATACTGCCATTTGTGGCACCAGGGACCGCTCTTGAGCATATCATGCTAAATGAAATAAGTCAGGTGGAGAAGTGAAGGAGCATGTGCTGTCACTCATGTGGGATATAAAACTGAAAGCAACAAACAGAAACTCACAGACACAGACAACAGTGTGGTGGTCACCAGAGGGAAATGGGGGTGGGGGAGGGAATAAAGGGTAAAGGAGGCAAAACATAGAGTGATGGAAGGAGATTTGAGTTTGGGTGGTAAACATACAATGTAATATAGAGATGATATATCATAGTATTGTACACTTGAAACCTACACAATTTTATTAACCAGTGCCACCCTAATAAATTTAACTTAAAAAAGTGGTGAATGGGTTAAAAAAACAATTATTTCTGCTAGTACAATGTGGAGTCATTACCAGGCAATTTCCAAAAGTGTCAGGAAGTATGATATATTGTGGGAAATTATGACTGAAGTCAGGTGAAGCTGGGCCATCTATATGAAAAATCAAGAAAAATGTTGAGCTCTAACGCCAAAACAAATATGTCAAGTGGGAGACTGAGCAGAACATGAGGAAAGCAGATGCCACTGAAAAGTCTGTGTAAAAGAGGACTGGTATAAGATGAAAGGCCTGTGTGCATAAAGTAGTCAAATATAAAATGTTAATAGCTTGTGATTTATGCCACTTGGAAGAAAACATCCCATTGTTGGTAAAGGAGTCTGTTAGTTTAGGACAGTTGTCAAAATCACCGCACTAAAATGCTTCCTTCTTGTCAGTATTCTTGCATTCTTATTCTGACAACCTTGAACAAGAGTTTTAGGGGACTGGTGGCCCCGGAAGACGGAGGTTGAAGAAGTTGCACCTGGGCGGCTGAGTAGGCGTTGACCCAGGCCCAGACTGCCACCTTTCTTTCCCTTCACACTGTGACTTTTTAAGGACTTGATTGTGTATGCTGTGGCCCTCCCGGTGCTATGGGGACAGGGGGCATTAGATAGAATTAAACCAGAAAAAAAGAGGAAGGGGATGGACTTACTATCTTCAAGAAGAGCTGAGGGTTCCAGCAGCTCATGCTGTGCATTTCTACTCTTTTGTTATTTTTAAGGGAGGCTGAGTTAATTTTCATTAGCCTGAGAGGGAAGGAGTCTCCAAGGCAAGCAGCTTGAGGAGTGAGGCATCTTGGGGCTGGTGAGGAGGCGAGGAAGGCAAGTGCACCCGTTTTCCCTTGGTGGGGTGCACGGGCTGATGGCATGTGAAGAAGGATTACATAACCTGAATGCGGATTCATTTATTTTTCCTCAGATTGTCCTTCAACCACTTTTTTCTTCTGAAATTCAAAGAGTTAGGCCTCCTCTGTGCTCATGCATCATGAAATTATGTGGCAAAAGAAAGCCAAAAAAAAAATTCCAAATTGGGCTTTTATATTTAAGAAGCATAGCCACTTAGAGGAACATAAATGACCGGTAGACAGAATACCTGGGAGAAAACATGTTTAAGGGCATTCTGTCTTCTCACTTCCTTGGCTTGATTGGAGACCTCACTAAAGGCTCTTTTCCCAATGTCAAATCTCTAAACACGAATCCTGAAATCTTTCTAGGTACGGCCCCACCATGACCCTGTGCTTCCGGGGACTCTGGCCCCAGATTCAGGTGCTGGGTCCTGACCGGTGGCTGCCACACCCATTGTCCTTACCAGTGATCTTTTTAGGCATGAGCCCCAATTCTGCAAAAGAAGATGTAAAAGGACAGTTTTCTTCACTTTAAGAAGAAATACCAGCATAAGACAATCCCCCTTTCTGCCTCTACAAGTATTGTGTCTGGATAAGATGCTTGAAGCTGCTTATAGCATCTTGCTCCCACTGTGAGGAGGAGGCAGACGTGGAGACTGGCAGAGTCAAAGAAGACTAGAGAATCATAGAGAAGTGACCCTAATGGCCCTTGCCAGGAGCTGTCCTACCTCTGAATTTATTTATATGTGGGTTCACACAATTCATTATTGTTTAAGGTATTTGAATTTCTTTTTTTGTGCCCTGCAACCGAATGCATCCTAACTGGCTGAGCAGAGAAGGGAACATGGAAGAGAGAAGAGATATTAGCAGTGCCTGCATGAGGTAACTGCAAGGTATTTTGCATGTTCAGCCCACTTAGCCTCTGCTCAGGTGGACCCCACACATGTCCTGCACCCAGGTCTGGCTAGTCTTTCTCATAAACATCTGGTGATGTTGTCCCTCCCACAGCAGCCAGCATGAGCCCTGAGAATTGCCCAGCAGCACTGATATATTCCCCTGAAGTGAAAACAATGTTAGGACAGATTTTTTTCATGCACTACATGGTGGAACTACCTCAGACTACCGCCTTATCCTTCTCTATAAAGATGCTTGTACTGAGTGTACTTCTGAAAGGTGTTCCCAAGCACAGCAGGGTCCAGCAAGTACAGCAGTCCTAGGTAGCAAAGCGGTCGCTGGAAATCCGGACTTTCCCCTAGCTGTACTTTAGTTTCATTCTTGTCAGTTTTGGCTGCTCGGTATCCCTTTTACTTGCATTTTGCCACTTTCCATTTGCTAGTCTGTTGTTGACAGATGTCCATCTCTTGACAAACCTTTTGCCTCTTGAAATAGGCCTTAGATGACCACCATTTGCTTCCCTCGTAGGTAAACAGACACAGCCCAATGCAGCTGCTATTCTGAGTCTCTTCCCAGATACTTGTCATCTAGAGGTCATTTCCCCAATTTGCCTAATCTCCTAGCTCTGACAGTCTTTGAAGGTGATGTAGTTCAGAAGTCTGGCAGCTGAGGTTGGGAGAAAAACGGGATGGGATAGTGACAAGGTCAAATGGTTTGTATGGGAAGAGGATCTGACCAATTGAAGCTGGAAGAGTGAGAGCAGATGGGGGGAGGTAGTGGGGAGAAAGAAGATATTAAAGATTCTTAAAAGCAAATCAATATGCCCTGTGGGAGCAGATTTGAGAGGGTGACCTCCGGGAGGACTGTGAAATAAGACTGCCAGGTCCATACCACAGCTCCCTTACCTGTATCTGTCAGACTTTTTTTGGCCAAGTTACTTAGCTTCCAAGTCTCAGGTGTCTCAGCCATAAAATGGGGCTAATCATGTATTTACTTTATAGACATACTGAAACAATTAAATGAAATAATGAAAGTGAAGCCTTTAGGAGAATGCCTGCCACTGACAAGGATCCGATGAATGTTACTTTTATCATTATTACTCTTATACATTAGGATAAAAATATCATTTATCTTACCTAATTTCTATTTTATTTAAAAATAAAGTTGTATAGGTTTAAATTATACAGCATGATGATTTGATATACACATACACAGTGAAATGAAGTTATGGTACATTGTATATATTATACAATAGAGTATTATATATTCTTAAAAAAGAAAGACATCTCGCTGTTTGCAACAACATGGGTGAGCCTGGAGGATGTTATCTGAGTGAAGTAAGCCAGTCAGAGAAAGAAAAAGCACATGACTGCACTTACCTGTGGAACCTGAAGTCAGATCCTACCTAATTAAAAAAATTATGTGAAGAGGCTTAACTCCTATTTACTGATTAATGAAATATTTCTATCTCTTATTATTGGATTTATAAACTAAAGGTACTACTCACATCATATTGATGAAAATAAGTTTGCTGCGGCGATACCACCCCAGTCCCTCCCAGTTTACTTCTCCCCTTCTTGCCCTTTGTAAATTTCTGGCTTCAACACTGCCCGCTTCCCTGGTGGGCACGAGTGGGGGCTATTAGGAGGCAACTGTGCCCTTTGTAAGTATAATACTGTAACTTTGCATTTCACCCAAAGTTACAGTAAAGGAAGACAGCATGAATTATTTTATAATTTTTTTAAAGCATCATTAAACTATAAAAATAATAACACCTGCAGTAAAGGCTATGAGATTTCACAGTAGTTGTTAAAATTTACAGATTAATCCCAAATTTCTTTTGTTTTCATATTACAGGCCCATTATTTTCCAAATGTAACTTGGTTGTTAACTTAAGGCCAGCCCGAAGTTCCATGACTCTTTCTGCTGTTCATGCTCTCTCCCCGAGCTGTCGGTGGGTGATGAGATTCCGACAATACACGCAGGAGTGAGAGAAGTAGGAAAAGGAACCCTAGAAGGGAATGAACAAATGGATCTGGAATACGGGTGGGGCCAAGTTAGGTTTATAGTTGTATGTGAAACAGGATTTATTCTTGTATTATTATTTATTAACTATTGTATTTTTTCCTTACAAACAACTGTAAACCTACTTTGGTTTTACTCTGTATTTGGGAATTGGCTATAGTGTTATATATTATTTTCTATGAGTAGTAAGTTGGTTTTTAGAAATACTTGAAACCGGGAGAGGCACTATAAATAAAACTGTATAATTCAGGAGTAAAGTTTACTGCAATTAAACTTACTTCAGGTGTTTTTTTTTTGGTATGAAAAGAGAACTTCTCTTTACCTAAGACCTAATCTTGAGTTAAATCAGTGGTAAGGATTCCAGACTACTGGATAAATGAGGAGTCAGGAATCATGGTCTCTTCCAGGTGGGCAGCCAACATCCCTATGTCAACGGAATAGCAATCAGGCCTCCAGCCACTTGGGGAGCTCAGAACCAACTGAGACGGACATCAGCCCGAGAAAAGCAGTTCCTTTCTAATGAAACAGAGCTGCGCTTGTATGGAATGATGTAGAAAATGAATGGCAGGAGACCTTTCCAATTTGTGGTCTGGCAGAGAATAGGACTTCTGTTTCTGTCTGTCTGCCCTCTGTGACACCTTTGCAGTAACTGAAAATACTGTGATGGATAGTACTGACTCTAGGAGTCCTTGCAAAATGCTTTCCCACTGGCCAAACATACAAGTAGAATTCATTTTTCACATTCAGAATCCAGATTCTTTAAATATTATTTTTAGATGTGCCCAGCTAGCTGTAAGGACCTCACAGCACAAGGTTGGATGCTGTTTGAAGCTCAGGCTGGAAGTGTTTGGACCCATTGTGGGTAACGCATGCTTCTCGCAGTGTGAACCCAGAGGTGGGTGTGGAGACACAGGCATGGCCCAGCTTGCCTGGAGATGCCGCAGGTGTGGCGAGCTGGGGCTCTGCTCTGGGCTGGACTATGCAGTCCCAAATTGACATGTTGCAGTTCTAGTCCCCAGTACCTCAGAATGCCACTCTATTGGGAGATAGAATCTTTAAAGAGATAATTAGGTTAAAATGGGCTCATCTGCACAGGCCATGCTTCAAAATGAGTGGCATCCTTATAAAAGGGAAACCTGGACACAGATAAAGTGAAGACACAGGGAGAAGGTGGCCATCTACAAACCAAGACCTCAGGCTTCTAGCCTGCAGAAATGTGAAAAAATAAATTTCTTTTGTTTAAGCCATCCAGTCTGTGGCACTTTATGGCAGCCACAGAGCCCAATCCAGCAGCTCTATTTGTCCTAGGAGCTGATGAACCTCATCAGGCAATTTATGTCTACAGTCAGGGGGGCGGATCCCCAGCACTCGGACCTGCTGCTCCTTCCACTTGGGAGGAGTCAACGTTAAGGGGAGGGGTTTGGAGGAAATACAGGTGAACAAAATGGAGAAACAAAACATAACTATGATTTCATAATGTGCAGGTAACTCCATACACTGAAAATCTTCCCAGACGTTTTATTATAAAATACATAAATTCACACGCACACACACATACAGCAAATTGGAATAATTTACTTTTTTGTGGTCATCTCTTCGTGCCAATATGTCAATAATTTTAAATTTATAACATTATTACCAAAGTCTGCTATTATTTCTTTGTATCGATTATATCCTAGAAGTAGAATCGGTGGGTGGGATGTACCCAAGCTTAGGCTTATGTAAAGGCTTTTGATATATGTTGCCAAACTGCCTTCCAGAAAGGACGGATTCATTTATATTCAGAAAGTCTATTTTGAGAGCAACATAAAGCCCTGTAACTGGTAACTCTTGACTCAGCTGTTCAGAGGCTTTCAGCCAAATTCCTAGGGAGGAGAGTGTGGAAATGAGAGGACACTGACAATCTGTGTTGCCAGGGGTTGATGCAGAAGTGTCCAGGGCTGGTAGAGGGGCCACTTCCTACCTTAGCAAAGTGACAGGTGGGGGGGGGGAACTGGCAGGATCAGCATGACCTGCAGCTGAGGTGGGAGCTGCAAGCCCTGCCCGAAGGGCCACATCGGGCCAGCTGCTAGCCGTCTATTTGGAGAGCATGGTGTCCATGGGACTGTGGAGAATGAAGAAGTGGGAAGGGGGGACTTGTGTCACTCACTTGAGAGTGGAGATGTCCCTGAGGATCTCTGGATGGGCTGGAAGGGACCCATGCACTGGGATTTCAGGGATTTAACTACAGGGAACCCAGGATTACTGTGATTATGATGCCTGGTTGTTGTTAATTTTATCCCCTAGGCTTTCAGGGCCTGGGAAAATACAGGTTGTGGAAGGGAAGGAGAGAGAAGAACTGACAGCCTTCACAGTTTTCATGCATAAATGGAAGATACTATTTGATTTTGGTGTTTTGCCCAGTGTGAGAAATCCCAGGGGACATACTTAGAAGGAAAGCCAAGCCAATCTTAAATGAAAAAGAAAATGTTTTATTTCATAAACATGAAAATTATGTGGCACTCAATAAAATGTCTTGGCAAGTAGGCTTCTGCCACATAGTATGATAAATAAAATAGGTTAATTCCTCCTGGGAGGACTTGAATTCCACTTATCGTCAGATAAGAACTTGTAACAGGAATTTTTCTAAGGGGGAATAAGCAGTGGTCTCTGATTTAGTAGCGAACAGAGCACAGTGGAAAGGACAATGACACCTTACTTTTGCCCCCAAAGGTGCTGTCATTCCTAGTGTATTTCAAGACGTTCGCAGAGCACTGGATCTGGGCGTTGGGCCTCTGCTGGCCACACAGAACCTGCACTTCAGAAGGACAGTCAAGCTGGTCTTGACCTAGACCTGGTCTTATGAATAATAATGTGTTGCAGATATGAATACAAGATTAACAACATTTTGTTTGATTCCTTTGAAATTTAGATTTGGCTGCCAAAGTTACTTCCAAGAGTAAACATATGTTTCGTACATTTGCTCAAGGCCATGAATAATTTTCCAATAAAACAAACAAGCGATTCTTTCCCTGAGGTTGTTGCCTTCTACTTCAGGTGGCACCATGGAGAATTAATTACTTCATAATCTCACTCACTACAACCTGTCAAATTAAAAATGGTTACGGAAAAGCAGGGCTTACCGTCTATCATCGGTTTTGGCTGAGAACTTTTGAGGCGCAGTGAGGGCCGGAAGCGGGTGCGGTCGTTGAAGCTCCAGCTCTTCTGCACTTTGGTGGGGCTGCCCTCAGCTGTGATGTCAGTGCTCGGGGACCTCCTGTCACCTACTGAGGCTTGTCTGCTCTTAATACTCTGGCCTCTTGGGCTGGCCATGCGCACCCGCTCCTTAAAACTTAGCTTCTGACTGTGGACAACAGAGGTACAATTGATTATTCCATTTCAAGCAATGTCTTCCATCCCACATGGGTAAATAATTTGATGAAATGGTATATGGTCATATACATTTCAATAAATAAAATGTTTGCAGCAAGTTGGAGCATAGAAATATATTTTTCTTATATTAAAGATTTGAACTTTGCTCAATCTCTCTGTTTACATTCATTTGAAGTCAGTCTCACACTATAGGTATACACACCCTTCCTGGATGCTTCATAGAAAGGTCTGAAGTCAAGTACAGTAGTTTGTACACAGATTACACTGGAAATACCCAAGAACTGGTATGGTGTTCCCTTTCAAAACAGATTTTAGCTTTAACCTCAAAACTTGTGATTTAGAAGAAAGTTATTTTTTTGTTTTAAAAATTTGGGAGCATATCTCTGTATTTCTACAGGAAAACAGGGAGACAGTTACATATTCATACATGTCTACATTCTGCATGCATTCGATGTTCCAGGCAAGGGTATAGTCTCCATAAGTTCATGCGCTCCCACAGCGGTTGGTAGCACTGCATACATAATGTTAAACATACGACACTTAACATCACACTTCTATTGCGTTTACATTCATTCTTGTGAGACAAAACCACGCCAGGTAGAACAGCCCCAACACGTAATGGATGATGACTGATTAATGGAATGAGATGTTATGTTCACTAACACAGTTTCCTGCTATCAAACAGGTGTATTGATTTGCTGTGGCAGCTACTAGTAAATTACATTTGTTCGGATATTCAGTTCTCAGGTGCCAGCTAGGACTGGACTGCTGTGGGCTGACTAAGGAAGCATTAGCGACAACAGCAGAATCCAGAGTGCATCTCTATGTTTTTCTAATCGAGAGATGGGGTATGCTGGTGGGGGGAAGACAAGTGGGAATCCCAGAGACTTGGTTTTGAAGTCCTCATCTCTCACGTGGAGACAAAAATAACAGCGCAGCTAAGGGACTTTTGTGGGAGTCGAACGAACTGTAAGAAGCTTTGAGGACCCATTTTCTTTGTGTTCTTGTTTCACTTGCAAACAGTGCGTTATTTGTTAGAAAGTGACACTGTTATCGAGTGAGAGGGCAGAACTTTTGGGGGCCCGAGGAAATGAAGGATGATGGGTTGGAGCAGAGTCAGCTGGGGAGGCTGCTCTGAGACTCAGGGAGCTATGGTACGGCTGCAGCCTTTGTGGGGCGCGGAGGCAGAGTTCTCACGGACACAGATTATCTGAGACGAAGTGGAGGCCTTGTCTTTTCCACTTACCGCAATGTCCACTGTCCCCAACTGCAGCATGCCAACAGCAAATGTGTTTAGTGGATATGTGTTTTGCAGCTAACAAGAAACAGTAACATTTATTTTTCCATGCCTAGTTGCTTAACAAATGATACTCTAACCACGTTTTATGTGTGTTTACGTGAAAACAAATAAAAAAATGAGCCATGGTGATCAAAAAGTCCTGGTAACAATAAACAAGTTGACCATGCAACTGAGAGCCCCCCTCAGAAACACAGACGTAGCTAAATCCAGCACAACTAGCTGAAGGCACATGCAAAGAACAGGCTGGGCAGCTCTGCGATGGGGTCAGGCGGGTTCGAGAGCCCTTTACAACCATCCCATCAGCATAGGCCCTGTCTGTACTGACAAGCAGGTGGTTAAACAGTAGATTACATTGAACAACAGAAACAATATCATAAAACTGCATCTTTCTGTCTCAGGCTAGGTTCTCCATGGCATCCAAAGCCTTCAAATCATTTACAGAAATCCTTCAAGGGACAGTGTCCAAAATGTCTACTCTTCTCAAGCTTTATTTTTCTCTTTGTTGTAAAAATTTCAAATCTCTTTTCAGTGTTAGCACATCTGTTCCATCACTGAAATTTATGATGAGCTGTTTCAGGAACATATGCTTACCTCTGCACCTTTATTTAGATTAATGAATGGCTTACGTTGACATAGCTTTCACTGCAAGCGTTCTCACTATTCTTTATCTAATTGATTACCTTTTTCTGGAACTAACAGAATCTAATTACTGCAGAAGGCTGCGTTTTAGTTAACATAAAATTATTTTCTCAGATTCTCAAGATCTCTCTCTTTCCTAGGCCTATTAAATGAACAGGAAACTGATAAATACATCATAAAACCATTTGATATGAACTTTAATTTTTCCTTAAAAAATTTCAATTGCTAAAAAAGGGAAAAAACCCAAGATAAGTATCAGCATCAAATCCACCACAGCTTATTTATAACAATGGCATATTGAAAAACAATTGCTCCCGTGAAAATATTTTTTAACAATTGCCCCTTTGAAATATTTTGATATTGTTTCTAAGAATTAATGGAAAGTGAAAGTATTTTTATTCTCTGAATCTTAGTACCTTTTAAAGCACTTAAAGTTGATATAAATAAATTCTGGGTACCATTTCCCCTTTGTCCTTCTAAATTACTTGAAATTTGCCCATGTCTACTATTCAAAAAATTCTCAAGAACTATTTTAAAGGGAATGCAACATATTAGAAACACTAAATTAAAAAAATGTAATATTTTCACTCTCTCTTTGGACATAATATATGAAAGTTAAGAATGAGATCCTAATTCAGGCATTTTTTTTGCCAGGCAACATCTTCTTTTCCGAGGCGAAGATCTGGTCTTGTGTCCTCTGACAAGAAGCTCGCTTTCATTAGTTTTTCTACTTCATTTCCCCTTTGGATATCAACAGAGCATCTTGATTAGACAGCTATTAAACCAATTAGTTGGCTGTTATTAAAAATACACATTGATTAAAAAATATAGATTCCTCACTGGCCCACTGAAGTTTTCATTATTTTCCTGTTGTGTTTTATTATTATGATTATTACTTTTGGTGTGTGTCTGACATCAATAAACATGATTTTTGAGGAAGATTTATGTGACATTGTTTTTAGGAAGAATGCCAAGGATTATCCTCAGGAAACAAGGGGGCCTCCTTGGGGAGTGAGTCACCAAAGGGCTGTTGTGGTCATTGATTGCAGCGCTTAGTGTGCAGTCCCACACCCCCGGCTGAGGAGTGTACTCAGGGGGTCCGCACAACCCCTCTGCATGGAAATTCTTCCCTCTCTAGGAGCCAGATGTACCAGTTACTCAAATGGGCCCAGCGTGTAGTCTACTGCTGGATATTTCCTGCCAGGGAACTGTGTGGCATCACTGTAAACCCACAGTAATCCTCTTGGACTTAGAATTCTGTAGTTCTTGTTATACTTAATTAGCATTTTAGCCCTTCACAGGATAAGCATTCTACAAATTCTCGCCTCAGGCACAACATGGCAAGTGAGCCGTTAACAAGCCAGTGCGTGCAGCAGCTCAGCAGTTGTCCCACCACAAGGAGGCGCCAAGGGGCTGACTGCCAGTACTGCGCAGGACCCTGCCAAGAGGACAAACGTGTCCTAAGGACGGAGAGTATCAAAGCAGGCAACAGGCAACAAGGAAAACCACAAGCGGGTTGAAAACCTCATTCGAGAAGTCCTTAGGAAGAGTGAGTCTCTGAACAGGGCTCAAGTAGGGTGGCGCTGTAACCTGGTCATGCACCTGAGGTTAGTTGGCATTCTCAAGTCTCATGGCAATAGCTGGGATGCTGGGTACCTCTGCTTCCGTGTGGTGTGCATTCTGAAGAGCTTCTGCTTACTACTACAGAACTCACTAGGAGTGAGGGAAATAGAGTAGCACATTACTAAGCATTTCACCACCAGGAAAGTGCCGAGGGCTTTTATTTTCCATTTTAAAAAACAAAGTTATTTGGTTATAGTTTTTTCAGATATAAGTATATAGAGTATTTAAGCAGTAATTACTATGTAGTTTAATTGAGTGCTGCTCAAGATATATACCTAGTGCTGTTAATGGTTAGGTTGAAATAATTAGATTTGGAATAGGCATTACAAATGATGGTAGTGTATGTGTTAGCATCTGATTCATATGAAAATAGAAATATAAATATTTTAGAACACAGCAACCCTTGTAATTAATAGCAATGCAATATAGTATAAATGACTGAGAAAAAAATATTTCAGAGCTTCAAAAAATATTTACAGAAATCAATGAAGTTGATAACATTAATTGCTTTGAAATAAAAAATTTTGATTTGTATGAAACACTCAGAGTTATAGTTACTATAGATAATGGATTGTCAGACTGAATATATGTTCAAAAGGCAGAAGAAACGATTCCAAGTTGCTAGTTCAATAGAAAAAAAGTTTCTCATTTTAAGTCTTATGGTGTGTTTTCTTTCCATCTATCAATAAATGAGAACAGAAGAAGAAATCATTTTGAAAAAATTTTGAAATAATCTAACATTTTGCCAATAACTGCACATGTTGACTCTGCTGAAAATAAAAGCCTGATCTTCCCGCATGTAACAACACATGCAGCTCATTCACTGCCGACAGAAGAAAGGAAATTTAAATAATGGAAAGTGAATGTGGAAGAAATATAGCAGCATGGTCTTCTCTCCTAGGAGCCACACATCTCCTCAAAGCCTGATAAAGCCAACCATAGAGGACAAAGCGGGTCACAGCACAATATTGTAATGTAATAACAATAACATTTTCATTTATGCTTTAACTTTTATGACATGCAACTTTATAATAGTCTCACAAGTACTTGTTAAAACAACTGTAGGTAGTCTACCAAAAGTCTGACAGAGTTCTGTTCACTCCTCATAAACTGCAAGGGAGGCAGCTTAATGGCGAAGCTTACATTCAACGATGGTTGACTAAGGAGACAGGGTAGGCAGAGGCAGTCAGCTTTATGGGTAATCCCCGAAACTCTGAGGGTATGATCCGTTCTTGTAGCAATAAAAACTTAACAGGTAGGAAGAAGTAGAAGCCTTCTTGTAGCAGCGCAATGATGAATTCACAAACTACTTGGTGGCTACCTGATCTCCTTGTCAAGGAAGGTGGGATGAGCACATAAAACTTCAAGGTGAGAACACTGGCTTAATCTGGCTGGGTGGGTTTGTAGGCTGATTCTGTTCTTTGAAAGTGACAGTTTATACCAAAACAAAGAAAAACTGTCCAGTATAAGGAGTGAGTTGAAAAGATTACTTAATAGAATGAGCTATTAGGATAAATTAATAAACATATTCATGAGATTAGAACTGTTTTAGTGGGAAGACAGAGGAAAAGGAATAATTAAATGATGTTTAAGAAGTTGTATTTATGGTCTCAGTAGACAAAGAACAGAGCAGGCTCAGTTGAGACTAACAGCGATTGGTACCTGACCCTCTACCAAAAAGAGTCGAAGAAACATTATTTTTTCACTGTTGTTCAGTTGAGCTTTTCTTGAGACTGATGATTTGTATTTTTAAAGAAAAAATTTGGATCTGTCACAAATAATGCTAAGCTATGTCAGAATTGGGTGTCTTTCTCAGTGCCCTAATTTGGAATGGGTTTTGTTTAAACGTACCCTATCCCCAGTGCACAAAGACAAAATCTCTTTAACAAGAGCATTCCAGAGCAGAGAACCTAGCTAAGAGAGTGAGGTCTCCATCTATTCTTCAGAGAGAAAACCCTCTCCATTCAGAGCCCTGTCTACGACTATGGCCTTCTCAGTCAGAGGGAGTGAGTGCCAGGCACCCAGGACAGCGGTATTGGCTGCTGCACTAAACACATCTACACTTGGGTTGCTACCAGTTCTTAACACAATGAAACACCAGGAGGAAGGATTTTAAGGGATTATGGACTTTGAGATCCCTAGTGAGTGGGCTGAAGGGTATTTATTTTGCTTATCTGAATCACCAATAACCCGATGGCCCCAAACTGCAAAAGGCTGTGCACTTGGGTGGTGTTTATCATTCCAACTGAAATTGGGCCAAGTGTTAATCAACAATATTCTGGATCCAGATCTGTTCCCTGCTAAGGGAGAATTCTCATTATAAATGCATTTTCCTTTGTGCCTATTTTGGTTGAGTGAGGGCCAATTTGTCATTTCCTACGATGGCACCGTTGCTATTGTTATTACAGTAGTCTTTCTGCATTTATTATGCAGTTTTATAAGTTTCCTTACCTATGTATGGAACACAACAAGGTGAAAGCTAAGGTAATATTAAAATGGGAGCTTCAGCTCTTCTCCCTCAGATTATTGAAGTGTTTTTAAGTTTTATTTATTTTGTTTTTATATGTGTCTGCCATTTTTGTTGATGTTTTATCCCTCTTTACACAAACTACTTGAGATCAGCAGCATTGGATCACACTATGTAAGAATTATTTGCTGAGCACATTCTCTGTCAAAGCTTTGTACGAGGTGTTGTGATATGTACTTGGGGAATAGAAGACCTAAGAGTATGAAGCAGTAAGTGGGGTATGTGTGCTAAATAGTAATACATGAAGTGTCTTCAGGTGGTTTTTGCCAAATGTCCAATGACCACAGAGAAGGAAGAACTCTCTGTGTTATTCTCTATCTAAGTCAATAACTTAGCTCAGTTATTCTGTGCATATTCAAACCCTCAGGTGGATTATCTTTGCCAACCTCAGCCACACATATGCAGAATAAATTTTAATGTTGCAATGATATATGAGCATCATGAAATTTTAAAAACTTGGTTGGTAGACTTTTGAATCTTGAGCTGACTGGGAGGTTCATTTTGGACTGAGGGGCTGAAGCTCAATAGCTTCCTTTTAATTCTGCCATTGCTCTCTGCCCTGCTGACATTTGGAAACGGTACAATATCATTGTGTCAGCCCAAGGGGACCCCTCACTCAGGACTACCACAGAGGTCACGCTTTGGCAAGACCATCCACGCGATTTACAAACTTTCCCTCTAGGTGTCACCAGCCCTGTTTTGGAGGATGCAATCAAAACCGGTGACCTTACTCTCAGGTGGCTATGAGATTTGTGCCAAAGACCTTAACAATTGGAGACGAATCACTTTTTGAGATAATTTGTAAAAGGATAACTCCTGGGACAAGGAAAGCTTTTCAAATATCACCAAAGACACTAAAATGGCTTATAATGCCTATGATTTATTTGGTGTAAGTTTTTTCAAGGAAAGTGTTCATAACAGAAGGATGGCAGAGTCTGCTCCAACTCTGTTTCTGCCAAATGAGAGAAGGGGCTCTAATGGCCTCCCCAGTGTAGGCTCACGTACCCTGACGAGCTGCTTGATGTTGAACATCCTACCTGGTCTATCACCCATCATAGATGAATGCATTTATGGTTTGGTGTGTGAATCTTCTTAAGTGTTAATAGAATGCCGGAATGGGTGACCCAGAGTGTCCTCACCCAAAGTGAACTTTCAAAACTAGTTTCAGTACTGAATAAATAGATCATGATTAATGCCATTACTTTAACAAAGCTAAAGGAACAATTTCTGGACCCACATTGGCCCCCATTCAGAGGCTAACCCTGGGCAGAGGATGCTTTTGTTGCTTCATTAGGGAAGCAAGTGGCAATAAAAGGCAAGAGACTTGTGTCCCTTCCTCCCACCAGGCACCTGGGAGTCTCCTGCTGGTTTGGCCTCTGCTACTTTCTCACTCCATCACCTGGCTCTCTTCTCTAGGGGTCTGCTCCCAAACCCAGACCCTTGGGTCCTTACTGGTACTCAGTAATACAGATTAAAGTGTGTTACTCACTGCTTATTCTCTCTAGGTGTAAATCTTTGCTGTTTGTTCTGATAAAGCTTTCCCTTATAAGGCTTGGAAGAATGACCCCCAATTATTTGTTAAACTTTCTGGAAGGATTATCTTCTTCCTAAAGTTTAGGGGTTGGGGGGACTCTTCTTTTGAATCAGGTCACCTGAGTAAACTTCAGTGCTCACTGAGCTGTACATGCCACAGAGAGACTGTTGTCACCTTCTGTACACAGTGTTCCTTTTTCCAGAAACAAACAAATAAATCAAGCAACCCAAACCAATTTCTTACTCTAAAAGAAGGACCCCGAGGAAGGGAATATATCTTATACTGCTCGGGATTTAAATACTTGGATATGACTTCTGTCTGGGAAAATGGTAGCAAGGAATAGCCAAAGACTGTACATATTATTTTGCCCCGAGAATGTCCCATACCCGGCAGATTGTAACAAGCAATGAATGAGTTAGGGGAAGACACTTCTGCTCCTAAGGGGGTAAAGGGGATCAATGAAACAGCAACCTCTGCAAGCAATCTTGTAAAAGGTCACTTTTAATCATCTTGTATTTGTTGATCGATTTTACTCACATGAAACACATTTAAAACATCTGTTAGGCACAGATACATAAACAAACATGTAGCAGAAGAGAGCACAAACCTGCTTGTTGTTTCCCCTTGTTCTTTCCTTCAGGTGCGTGCAGACAGAAGAGAAATGATGACAAAGTGGTGAATACATTTATAGCACTTGGCAATGACCAAATTGGAGATTGAGGACTCAAATACCTTAAGTAATCCTTTTCAGACAAGATCCATGGAAGCAATTTTTTTATAATAAATGTACCCAACTTGTAAACATATATTCTTTGTGGCACAGACCAGAGATAGCATAGCATTATCTACTTAGCGAAAAACAATATTGCCTATATGTAACTAAGAAGTATAGACTCTTCAACAGCCAGGGTTACCCAGGGTTATGACGAGGCAGTTCTGATCTAACCGGCACTAGCAGAGCATCTTGGAACAGTGCTGGCGACACTGCAGCTGTGGTCCCTGTGCTTTACCCAGACTTTCTCGATTCATTACTGTGTGATTTGTACCTCAATCTCTTGTTGAGGCATTTGGATGTTTCCCTACTGTATAAAGTATGAAATCTCTTGGAGCACATTAGTCACATAGAAAATCTGTTAGAGTGCTTCTAGCCTATTATTAGGTGGTGTTTTTAATTACCCAGTTTAGCAAATTCAGGTCTATGGGACGTGGTGCAAATGATCTGTGTGTCCTTGGGCAGACACCTCACTCTCTTGTGGGTCTGGATTTTCTTATGAATAAATTGAAGGCATTGCATTGGATAATATCTAAATTCCCAATTCTTAAGATACCACTGGGCATCCTTGGCACTTGGTAATTCCCCATAGCGTCATAAACTATTTGACACATTCCCTAAAACAGCATGTTTGCCCGTGTTTCAACCTTTTGCATAGCCTTCATTCCCTTTGAGAAGAAAACCAAGAAAAATATGTTCCCTCTATAAATACTTTTGTTATTGAAACAAGATTTTGAAATAGCAACTGCAGAGACCTCAAAAGAAATGTAAGAGACAGACCAGCCCCGAGAGGAGGGTAGGAGACGGCGGAGTGTATCCCCGGCAGGTGGAGCGGGCACTTCACAGACCTCACCCTGCTCCTCTCTCCCTGCACAGTTCTCATACCGCCCTCCTGTCTTACTCCCTCGGATGAGGTTGTAGGGGCAGGTCATCCCACTGTATCTGTAAAACTGTGGGGAACAAGAGTGCGGTTGGTGTTTTTTAATGACGATGATGACGACGATGATAATTGCTATTGGTAATATGATCTCTTTGTTGACCAACAACCTGTTAAAATTGCAGCCCCCGATGCTTCCTAAATTCCTTCCCTACTTTACTTTTCTCTTTAGCACTCATCACCATCTAATCTATTATATATTTTACTTATTTATTTTTATTGTCTCTTCCCAGAAACCTTTGAATATATACTCCCAAGGCCAGAGATTCTAACCTGTTTGTTTTTCTGTTCCACTGTTTCATTCCCAGTGCCTTGGACATAGTAAATACTGAATAAATCCTTGTATAATGAGTGCATGCATGAATGAATGACCTGTCCCTTTAGAAGTTTTTAAGCCCTAAATGTTATAGGAAAGTACACTATGTAAATAGGAATAAGTTTTGAGCTGTTTCTCTATATACCACTTTGTGCTCCTAAAGTCACTTAGCTTTGTAAATCTAAAAACATCCCTCTAAGTCACTGTAAATGATTTCCCTCACAAACCCACACACTTGATTAAAGCAGGTTTGCTTTCCAGAATGAAGATTCTGAACTTGGCTTCAGGGGGTTTGTGACTACATTACAATTGTAGGCAAAGTTTACATGTTTTAGACAGTAAACATTTCTTTTTTTTTTTTTGGAAAGAGTCCATAATTACCATCACATTCTTGATGGTTTAACAAAGAAAAACAACAACAAAGATTAAGAAGCACCACGGTTTAGGACAATGAAGCGTGGCTGGTGAGGGAGAGGTTAGGGCCTCCAGGATTCCATGCTGTTGCCAGTGACTGCTGTGCCGTTCTGGGCCGGCACCTGCTACTCGGGAAGTGGGGCTGAGTCCCGGGGGCTCGTGCAGGGTGTGGGGAGAGGAGAGCGAGGGGCTGGCGGGCAGCCACAGTGGGACAGGGTGAATGCGGGTGTGCACATACATTCTCCTCCACCTCTGCCCCCTTAAAACAGGAAACATATCAAAGGAAAAGAAAGAAGGTGTGTGAATAAAATAATAGTTTATGCACCAGAAGAATATGACTAATTATTAAATAGTTTTCCCAGGCTTCAGAATGAGTTTTAATCCAAAAGCTGAGGAAGTGGGAAGCCAAATCATCACATATGGTAACAGACTGTCTTTTCGGTCACTTGAGAACTTGCTTTTGGCTTTTCTACAAGCCTTTCTCTTACACATGGGCCTGGAGACCTTCAAAAGAAGCACAGTTTTTACGTAATTCCCATTTTTGATTCATACTTTCAAGGAATAGATGACACGAGAGTTATATTCTTTTTTTTCATACTACAACTCTGAAAGAGTCCAGTACTCAGTAAGAAAATATAACTAAATTTTAAAATCTAAATGAAAAGAGGCTTCTCCCCTATACATTCACTCAACAGCACCCACGCTTCTGTCCTTGCAAAGGCTGCATCCCCTTGGTGATGGAACACCCCCTGGCGTTCTATGACTGTCTCCATCACAGGTGCTGCCATAGTTTGGACACCAACTTTTAGAAGACATGTCCCATTACAGCTTACAAGTTAGCCTGCCCAGCTCTTGTCCTTCACCTTGAGCATGGGAAAAGTGAAGCCCAGGGAAGGACAGGGAAGCAATATAGCAGACCTGTCAGTTGATGATGGTCTGCCACCCTCTGCAGTGCGTGTTCTGCTGTACCACACACCTCCTTAGAGACTGCAGTGCCAGGGGACATGTCAGGAAGGTCTCCCCAGCTGACTTCTCTTCCACATCAGCAGGAAAGAAGTTTGTTTGCCTGAGTCACAGTGGTTAGGTGCCTGGATCCTATGAAGCCACTGGGACTGAAGTTTTGTTGGGCTGTGAAGGAAATGGCTAGTGCTCTAAAATACTGAGTCAGATAAGCAGTTTGATAATGTTGGAACCATCTGGGGAGCTGACCATGGTGATCTAGCTGGGTGACTCACAGAAAGCCTCTACCTTGACTTACTTTGGTTGTTTCAAAGAAGATTTCTTTAATTAGATGGTGATTATGATTTCATATGTGCTCTGCTATTTGAACTGGAGTCTAGGATTCCAGGACTAAGGATTTTTTGTTTTTGAAAATCAAAGTTCAGTGGCACCAACCATCAGGACTGCTCCTAATGTTCGGTTCTCCTCTTTCTCCAGACACGTGGCGGGGTCTCACTTTCCCATCCTCTGTGAATGTGGGCGTGGCTGGGTGATTTCCTTTGGCCAGTGAAACGTGAATGGAAGTAATATTACTTTTGAATTTTGAATGCTAATTCAAAATTTTAATGTTTGGTCTCATCACTTCACAGTAAACTATAATCCTATTAGGACTCCAACTCTTTCCTTATTGGGCTACTGATATTAGTTTGATCTACAAGTGAAAGTGCAAGGACCATCCTGCACGCAGGTCTGGATGGGCCATGACCCTGAGGGACTTCAGTGGGCAAACATACACTGCTCTCAAAGCACTCCCTGCTGGCGGCTGGGTGATGCATGGAGTTCAAACAGCCAATAATTTTCAAAAATAGTGGTGCTGACCTTTAGGATTCTGGTGGGTTGTATGAAATGAGAATTAGAAAATAAACGTAAAATAGTTGAAGTAAATCTCTATAAAAGTTTAATTTCCTTTCATTTTAAGCCCCTATGGACGGTGAGGAACAATACTGAATCTATTGAGTTTTGTGCCCGATTGCTACTGAACTGGGGTGAATCTCTCGAGGAGAAGCAGAGAATCAGATAGGCCCCAAACAGACACAGTGCATGTGTGCGCTTGTGCATGGTTTGTTTTCCAGACTGGAAGAGACGGGACGGCAGCACCAGCTGTCACACTGATACCTACTTGGTCGGGCTGCAGGTGTGCAAGGCCTTCAAGTGTGGCTTCCAGGTTGCAATGGAAACAGACTTCTCGTCAGCGGCATAGCTGCGCCAAACGCACTGCGTGCAGCGTATGTAGGGACATAAGCAGGAAAAATAAAACAGAGAAGAAGATAGAATGAAATAAAGGGCTATTTGTAAGTTAATATACATTAAGAATCTTTTCCTTAGCCCTGATAAAGGCCCAGAGGGAGAGGAGCACGTTGGCATTTTTCAGCTGGCTATTAAACATATTCTGCCACATCAAAACAACCCACACCGAAGGACGAAAGTCCTGAGTGTAACATGAAGCGCTTTCTGTATTGGCTAGGGGAGAGATGACATTACCTGAGGTACGCCACCAACAGGACTTCCAGGACCTGACTGCACACCTTTAACTACTATTTGATAAGATGGAGGCAAACGACTACTGAAAACCTACAATGCAACTCGTAAACTAACCAGTAAACCAGCGAGTAAACTAATGACCACCAGGGTATGTTGATGATTTAGTCAAATTCCATGAAGTTGAACTAGGCAACACTTCTAATGCTAAAGACGAAGACAGTGATAACAGACAGCAGGGCTAAACAAGATAGAGGAAAGTAACTGGAAAGCACTTGAGGATTTAATCGCGTGGTCCAGGGATATGTTTGTAGCTCCTTGATGTGAAACAGTAGCTCTGCCCACTTAATATAATTATACCTGACCTACATACTATGGAGTACGTCCATGTAATCCTCACAGACTGTGAATTAAGGACCTTTGTTTTGTCGATGAGAAAGTAAAGGCTCAGATAAGGTCAGAGGGTCGCAGAGGGTTGGCAGGGCTGGCACCATCTCAGGCGGCCTGGCTCTGGGTTTTGGAGTCCCTCTGGTGCCCTTTGCCGACTGCCTGCTGACTGTTGGGAAAGTGTCCCCCTGAATTGCCCATTGCCTGGATGTACTTTCCACGTAGATTTTGGCAAATTTCTTCCTTTGTGATAAGTCAGAAAACATTCCTAATGACCAAGTGTTTACTCCAAAACCCTAAGAGAAATTTTTCATTGTAATTCATGTGTCAAAGCATTCTATGTTATGTGGCAAAGTCATTTAAACAGGTCGCATTCCTACTCTACAACCATCATTCCCAGTCGGGATGCCTGCAGTGAAAAAAGCAGTGATTTGGCAATGTTTCTTTTCCTGAGAACATCACTGAATACATGTGCGATAGACAAAAAGTCAAAATTTCACACAACTACTTCAGAAAACTGTCGGCAAGTATCTGTTAAAGCTGAACACATGCAGATCCTGTGATATGGACACACACTCCTGTGTATGTCCTAACACATGTGTTTACATGTGTTCATTGAAACGTGTACTGTAATGCTGGCAACAGCACTGTTCTTTATGAACTAAAGGTGGAAATGCTCAAACACCTACCAACGGCAGAATGAATAGATATGTTGTGAATATTAATGATGGAATAGGACGCAGCATGAGTACACTGAAGCTATGCTCCGGAATGTGGATGAACTTCACATAAATGATGGTGAGTGAGAGAAACAAGGCCCAGAAGACTACATGCTCTGTGATTCTGTTTTCGTAAAGTACAGAAGAGCCCCTCAGGGGAAACCCATTTTTAAAAGGCAGCGCAGCGGCTTCCCCTGGGGACAGTGATTGAGAAAGGGCACTGCAAGGCCGAGTCCCGCTTCTCGCTCTGGGTGTTGGCTGTGCACACAGCAGTGCGCAGTTCTCTCGGCGTGTGTTCTCTTTTCTGTATGCACATTATACTTCAGTAACATGTTCGAGAAGTGCCATTAAAAACTGAATAAATATATAGTAGGACCCGAGGGTTTGTAAATATTATTAAGGAAGGTTTAAGTAATTGAAGCAGCATTTTTGCCTAAAACCTTGCTTACATGGCCCATGCTGATTTATCCTGCGAATCGGTGAAAACGTACGCTGAGCATCTTGGCACATTATAGAGAATAAAGTAATTATCATTATCTCAATGTTAATTTTTGCAAATATTGTACAAACACTAGAGTGGTCTAGAGTAATCAGTAAAACACACAGATTTATTATTGCAGTTTCTTCTGTAGTGAGGCCCAGAGAACCCCCAATGCTGTGAAGCCATAGATGGATGCTTTAATTAAACAATTTCCATAGAAGGTGAATATGCATAAACTCAGATAATTTGAAAGAAAGACTCATGTAGAACTAGAAGCATACAGCAGGTCAATGCCTTTTTAGATACCAGTGAAAAAAATCCGCAACAATACAGCAAAAAAATGGGACCAGAACATCCACTGCCAACATTATAAAGAACTGGGGGCAAAAGAGGTCACTCTTAGAAAACTGAAGATCTTCACAATGAGACCTGGCATCTCACTCTTTTTCTATCAAGTTGATCTCAGCAGCTAAGCTCTTATTCCTTTCATTGCTTCTTTCTTGCTCATGTCTTGTCAATGGAAGGAGGCACAGGAGAAACAAGTGGAACGTATCTCAGGCTGATATCAGTTAATAGTCAAAATGTAAGTGGAAAGAATAGCTCTATCACTTTTATACTCTAACCACTTTGTCTGGTCCTTAGCTCTCTCTCTTCTGGTAGCTGAAACTTAAAACCCAATCCATAAGATCGAGTAGCCGATGTTCCCATATTTCAAGCTAAAATCGCATAGTGGTTAGCAAGAAAAAATAATGCCCCAGAAAGATTTAGTAACTAATAAGGCATACATACTCCAAAAGATAAGTTGACAAGGAGCAAAATGAAAGCCAAATCTACCATTTATCAGGTGACCACAGTGCTCAAGGCAGCCAAACAAATTCATAAGTTGCTCTATAATTATAACCACAATGTCAGTATAACTAATTTTTTAGGGAGCATTTAGTGTGTGTTGTCTGGAGTATTACAGCTACAGCACGTTTGACCCTTTCTGAAAACCTTAATTTCAGATGACCATCCAAAGGTATAATTAACATAAAACTGATTATTTCCAGAGTACACAATTTAAGATGTCAGAGATGCAAAGATTCAGGACGAAAAGCAGTAAAAAACCCTTTTCTCCACCTTGCTTCTCACTATTTTTGTTCCTTAGATGCAACTGCTGTCAATTCTTAGAGTTGTTGCTTCTATTTTTTAAAAATTTATCTTTAGAGGGGAAGGGAAGGAGAGAGGAAGAGAAACTTCAATGTGTGGCTGCCTTTCATGCATCCCCTGCTGGGAACTGGCCTGCAGGGAACCAGCCTGCAACCCAGGCATGTGCCCTGACTGGGAATCGAACCACGATTGTGTGGTTCGCAGGCCCGAGCTCAATCCACTGAGCTACACCAGCCAGGGCTTCTATTTTTAAGAATCTTAATACCTAAGGATTGTACTCATAATTATGTATCTTGATTTTTCAATTTGAGGCACTATCAGTTAACTTCTTTTTAAAAAAAAATATAATCTTTATTATATTTTGTTCCATTACCATTTAGTCCCCTTATACTCCCCTCCCTGCAGTAATCACTACCCTGTTGTTCATGTCCATGAATCCTGTTTCTTTTTTGCTCAATGCCCCCACCCCCAAATCCCCCCCTTAAAAAAAGATTTAATTTATTTTTAGATAGAGGGGAAGGGAGGGAGAAAGAGGGAGAGAAACATCAATGTGTGGTTGCCTCTTGTGCACCCCCTACTGGGGACCTAGCCTACAACCCAGGCGTGTGCCCTGACTGGGAATTGAACTGGCAGCCCTTTGGTTCACAGCCTGCATTCAATCCACTGAACTATACCAACCAGGGTTGAAAGTCTGTAGCCTTTTTATCCTATTTCTTCCACCGTCCAGCCACTGGCCACTACTTTTTACTCTCTGATTCTAGAAGTTTAACTTAAAAATAAGACTCTAGGTATAAGTGCTACCGTGCAGTATGTATCTTTTCCTGTCTGGCTATTTCACTCAGCATAATGCCCTCAGGACCCATCCGTGTTGTTGCAAATGGCAGGATTTCCTTATTTTTCGTGGTTAAATTTATATATATCCCACTATGAAAAACAGTATAAAGATTCCTAAAATAAATTCCTACTTCTGAAAATATATCCAAAGGAAATTAAAACAGGGCATCAAAGAGATATATCTACACTTCTATGTTCATTATAGCATTAGCTAAGACTAATTAATATTCGCAGTAGCTAAGACCTGGACCAACCTAAGTGTCCATCAGAGGACACATGGGGAAAAATGAGATACACACACACACACACACACACACACACACACACACACACACAAAATAGCCTCTTTACTAAGGGTAAATGGAAGATAAAGTTTTCAGATCTTGCACATCTAAAAATGTCTTTATGTTACTCTTAAACTCAATAATTAGTTTGGCTGTGTATAGAATTCTACATTGGAAACCATTTTCTCTGCTCTGCCGTTTTTTAATTTTAGCATTACTAATGAGGAAATCCAGCACAGCTCTGATCCTTGACCCTTGGGATATGTCCTTCCCAGAAGGCATTTGATCCTAAGATCAATGTGTTTTGTGAGTGTTTTGATATTTCACTCTGGTATCCTGAGTGTGAAGTTTTTTTTATTTTTTTTTTTTTATCACAGGGCTGGGCACTTGGTGGGCCTGCTTATGGTGGCCACTCTGTTTCAGAGAATAATGATATGACATCTCTTTGATGAATCCTCCCCTGAGTTTCCCCACACTCTTTTTGAGGTACTCATGTTACTTGGATATTTGGTCTCCTGAATCGGTTATCCAAGTTTCCTATCTTTTTTGTCTCATTTTCCATCTCTGTGTTTTTATTCTACTTTCTAGAAGATTTTAACTACTCTATCCTATGTTCCTAAACATAGGAATAGGATAGAGGAGAACTATCCTATTCCTATGTTTTCTCTTCTTCTACTGTTATATTTTTTATACCAGGACTCCCCCCCCGCCCCAAATTTGCTCTTATTTATGACTGAAGCACTAAAAAGATGTATAAGTGCTATATAAGTGGTTTGAGTTTATTGACTGATGGCCTTACTTTAAGGTAACTGAGTGAAAATACAGTTATTTTACTAGTTAAAGCCAAAGTTTCTGGACAGATAGATATATTTCTCCTTGTGGGCCACTAGCTTCCTTATAGCAGCATCTTCTAATCTCTCCCTTCCATGAAATAAGCCCATTTGCCAGCATTTATTTCACAGACTTTCACTTAATTCCCCTGATTTGTTTCTAGTAAAGCATCTTAGCTCCACCCTGAACAAGCCCAATGTCTCCGGAAGTAAATCTCTAACATGCAGCTGCTGCTGCATGAAAGGAGCAACAGATTCAAGTTCAGACATCAGGGATTTAAGCCTTAGCTCTTTCTAGGCCTGTCTCTAAGATCAAGCGACATAATTAATGTATTAGACACATTTGGCAAACTAAAAAACACTTCATAAGTGCTGGGTATTATTAATAAAAGTTGTGACATTTGGGAGGGTATTCAAAACGTTGGTGAGAGCTCTTTCTTTTCCCGGACTACTCCGCTTGAAATGAAAAGTTAATTTAATGAGTCATGCAAACATATTGACCCAGCTAAATTTGCTGCAAGCTGCTGGGTGGGCTTTGCACTTTCTCCTAAAACCCTGAAATGCTGGTTAATTCCGTCGTCTCACCACCCAAATGACAAAGCAATATGGGCATTTCAGTGCCCTTGTAGAAAGATAGTGGCTCTAGCTTAAAACAAATGAGATCGCTCTTGCTGTTGACGCTTGGCGTGTTTGGAAATCCAAGGCAGGTTTATTGGACAAGAAAATAAATGGATCAGCAAATGAAGCTTGCTTTTCAATCTAGTGCATCTTTACAAACAGTTTCTGTGATATATAATCAAGGTTTAAAGCCCTGAATTCAGGCTGAGGGTCAGCAAGGAAGAACAGTGAGTACATTTAATAATTATACTATTATTCCCATGACTAATAAATAAATAAATTGTGTCTGGATGGGGAAACAATTGCTTTTTAAAAATTAGTAGCTTCTCCTTTGATTAGTGACATTATGATTAGATTTTAAAGGTGTTCTCCAGTGTTTCAAACCTTTCAGCTTACAGTCTTATTTTTTTGTTCAGAACAACACATGAGCTAAAGTTCTAAGTAAAAGAAAAAAATAATAATTTCACTTTATTGTTACTTATGTTCATACAGTTCAGTTATTGGTCACAATAGGTTACAAAACCAAGTTCCATAAAACAAAATTTTAGATCTTCAGGCAAAACTGTTCAATCAGCCTCTTCTGCACCTTTTAGGGGTTACCTAAGGGGAAAGCCTTGCCTTGCCGTGGCTGCGGACACACAATGTGTCTGTGCCAGTGGTTTGCTCCAGGAGCACTGACCTGTTTTCAAGTTCAGCTGGAAATTGTTTTTGCCCAATTTAGCAGTTGGTAATGCTAAGTGAGGTTAGGAAAGTTCCTCCTATCAGTCTCTATAGCTGCCTTATGCAATAGGATAGCCAATGGCCACAGATGGCTATGGAACACTTGAAACGTGATTAGCGCCACAGAGGAATTGACTTTCTCATTTAAGTAGCCATGTACAGCTAGTGGTCACTGCATCGGGCAGCATAGCTCTGTATCATCACAAGGGATGTGTGCACAGGAATTCCTCACAGGGCTCACTTTCTAACAGAATAGCTAATATTCTAAGGTGTTTTTTGATACAGAGTCCTTTTTAAATATCTAGAAGTAGCAAAGATCTATACACAGAAGTGGTTGTATTTTGAGTAGGTGTTGATTGGGAAAATATACAATAAAAAGCTAATGAGTAAGGCAGTATGGGTTTTAAAGAGATTCGGTCTTTATTCACGAGCAAGCAGGCTAGGTGTATGTGAGGCGCATTGTTGGTCCCGCACGCAGCCAGGGCGTGGTGCCTGGCCTGGCTGGGTGCAAGTAACCCATGGAATAGCACTACACACGCAGGTTGGAATTTAGAATTTTGTTCTGGAATGCAAAGGGTAAGAAATAAATGAAAAGATAACTAAAAGATAAAAAATAGTAAGGAGAACAGTTCTTTAGAAGTATGGAAACGCCCCTTTGCCAGTTAAGAACCACCCGAGGATGGAAGGCTGTCGGCTCTGGGCCCCAGGGCAGCTGGGTGCACATTAGAGTGTGTGACACCTCTTGCATCATTTGGCTTCTGGTCTTAAACTCCTGCTACTTGGAGATCTTCTCTTCCAAGAAAACAGAGAGTACACTATCTTTAGTGCTCTTTTAAACCTTGGAAATTTAAAAAAAAGTCTTTCAGTGGTTTGTATTAGAAGTCATGCCCAATGCTCCATTTCCTTGTCGATAGTTGCGGAATAGCTTGATTTAAAAACTGATATCCTCACTTAGTCATCAGATACAAAACAGATCTGTTTCATAATCGAAGTGAACCACTCTCACCCACTTCTTCCCCTTGCTCCATTTCCTTTGGAGCTACTTCACACCCTAACAACCCACCCGTTTAGCCCTACAGTGTAAATGGAAGCAACACGCAGTTGCTACAGATGAAGACAAGCCTCCTAGCAGCTCGGATCGCCAGCCCAAACCCTCTCAGTCGGGAGCTCTGGATCTCCCACTGGCTTGCAGAAAGGGAGGAAACTGGATTGTATAGTCATTGTGTCCATAATTAAATATCAACTCTCCCCGTGGATCTGCGGGAAAAGGTATTTTATGATTTGTAAACAATTTGGTTCTAGGGTCGTGCTACTCCCAAAAGATAAGGGTGGCAAATGGAGGAGTGTTTCTTTTAGTACTGAAGCCAATCCTGAGTTATAGACAGAAACAAGAAAATGTTAAACATCCTATGTATTATGAGTTAGCTTTCAAATAATATGCTTATAATTTCATGTTTCCAAACACTGAGGTACTCCATAATCCCATCAGTTCTTAAAACAAGAACTATCTAGACCATTAACTATTTCAAGTTAATGCTCTAGATGGCACTGAAAGTGATTCCACAGTACTAAACCTGGACATTGGTAAATAAATACATTGTTCTGCAGATCAGTGGCATTCATCTGGCTGGAGGAAGTAAGTGTAACACAGGGAACAGTTCGGTGTTCTGCTCTGTCACCTAACGATCAATTATACTTCACTGAGTAATTCGTAAGGCATATTAGGTTATTCCAGGAGTGACATAGCTGCTAACCGCTGCCTGGCCTTGCTGATATGGCTAATTAACCTGAACAGTGAGTGGACCATTTACTGAAAAATATATATTATTTTTTTGTTTAGGAGGGGACACTTGCTCAAGTTTAAGACTGTACATTAGCGTCTAGCTTCATTTAAAAACAAAACAAACAAAACAGTAGCTTCACAAAGCAATGAAGCACAGAGATTAGAAAATGACTTGGGAAGCACATACGGAGACAGATGTTGCCATCCACCTATTACACCGACATTTACCTGAATGAGGTTGGCAGCTGGATTCCTTCTTTTCTCAAAGTGTTTCTGGCGGTGCTGTTCTTGTACTTTTAATGCAAAACCTGAGCCAAGAATGCCCTGGACCAAAAATATAAAGACAGTACTTAAGCTTTTCCAAAAGAACTGCTGCAATTACAAAAAATTAAAAAGAAACCTCTAAAATGAGTTTAAGAAAAGACAAACAATCTGCAATTTGTTCATAAATACTACTTACTAAAACAAACACGGTTTACTGCTGTTTAAACACTGTTTACTGCTGTAACAATACCAGTGGTCAATGGTAAGTTGTTGGGCAAGACCACCTAGGAACAACAACTTCTGTTCTTCAGTAACTCAACCAGGCATCGCCACTGATTGCCACTGATGACATAGCAGAGGCACCACGGATGATAACCTGGAACTGTTCAAGTCTTGCTGCTGCAGGCATGTTTTTCTAGCATTTTGATGAAATGACTACATTTTCCATTTGTGAAATGGAGGGTGGGGGGAAGGTACTTAAAGTCCGTCCCAGTTTAGTCCTCATGGTGCCAGAATTCTCCACCTACCAAAGTAAAGGAAAGGTGGGAAGACAGGCTTTCTCCTCTCTAGAAGGTGGTAAGTCTCAGCTGAATGAAAACTTGGCTAAGATATTTTGGGGTTCTAGAGAAACTTTAACTTCCTTTCTTAAGGAGTACATCTGTGACAATTAGCAGAGAACAAATAACGTGATTACAGCAGTCCCCCCGGTTATTCACGGGGATGTGTTCCAAGACCCCCGGCGGATGCCAAAAACCACTCCCTGATAGTACCGAACCTTCTATGTGCTGCGTCTTTCCCTACACATACACACCTCTGCTAAAGTTTAACTTGTCAGTTAGGCACGGTGAGAGATGAACAGCAACAGTAATGAAACAAAGCAATTTTAACTATAGGCAATAATATGGTATGGGAATGTGGCCTTCCTCTGTCTGATAACTGATTTGATAACAGGGTCGACTGCTGAGTGGCTAATGGGTCAGCAGGGTTTACAGTGTGGCTGTGCTGGGCAGTCCCAGGCAGGATGAAACACGGGGCCAGGAGACTTCCTCGTGCTACTCGGAACAGCATGGGATTTAAAACTTATACACTGTTTATTCCTGGAATTTTCCATTTAATATTTTCCAATCAAGATTGACCTTTGGTAACTGAAACCATAGAAAGTGAAACTGCTCACAAGGGCTTGGGGGGACTACTGTGTGTTTAAAATACAGTTCTATGCAAATACTATTTGCTATTAATGAACAATGATCAACTTCCTTATTACTTAGGATAGATGACTGTATCACAGAATTAGAAATGTGTCCTAGGTTCTGTTTTCCATCTCTTTTTCAGAGACCGTCTCTTGCTAAGATCTGCATCTCACACAGGTTGTGACCACTCAAACTAAACCGTGGAGAAACCTGGACTGCATGGTCTTGTTTTTAGATTTAAACATTTCCCTCTATGTAGAGGTAATAAAAATGGCCCCCCACTTCCAAATCCAGATCAACTATAAGTCAGTCCTAACTCCTATTTTTTTTCTTGGCTGTTTAAGGTCATTTGGGAAAGATTTAGTTACTTTCCTTTTAATGTCAATTTTCATGAAGTATAAATAGGTGAGAGAGTATGAAACATTAGAATTTATAGCGTGTGTTTATACTATGCATTATGTGAAGACCACTCATGGGGGCATAATTCAGATTTGGTAGATACTGAGTTAACAGCAACAGCTACCATTTTGAAACACTTGGTATGTGGATATGAAGTTTGGAGTTAAATCCCTTTTGAAAAATGAAGACAGGTCCTACATATCACAGATGTAGCATCTGCCAAACAAAGTAAAATGTGCTGAAAATCATACTGGCACTGCTTAGAAATGTATATTAGTCGATGGCAAATGTTTGCTACATAGCTCTTGCACCAGACTGTACATTATAACAGCTATTAAACCTGGTCTGCTTATCATCTCATTATGGCTCCATTCCAATTTTCTTCCCCTTCTCTTAGTATACAGCATAGTGAACCTAATGGGAAGTCTGTTAAAATAAAGTCTATTATGTATATGCTAATGTAAGTTTCTATACACCCACATATAACTTACATATATATAAAATTCATGTGCCATCCCTTCAGATAGTGATACCAACCGATACAAATTCCTGGAAACTGAGTTTTATTTTAATCCATTTTCTGAGATCACAGAGCTTAAATTTTTTAAGTTTTAGTATTATGCCAAGAGGTGCTACATACACAGCCAGCGGAAAGAAAACCTGTTTTAGTAAACATTTGAAATATCTCTCCCTGGTATCTCACAGGTGAAATGAGCCTAATTTGTACCTCACACATGGCCAACAGGCTAGGCTGAAAGACAGGCCCTGCAGGAGGGCAGGAGCATCCCGGAGGGGACCACGACTGTCCCCGAGGTCGGTGCCGGAGAGCTGGGGCTGCCTCTGCCAGCTCCTTTGCCCTGGGACGCTGTGAGCCCCTGGGACAGGGCCCTCCCAGCGGAGCTCGGGAAGGGTGACCTATATGGCTCTGTGATGTGCAGCAGAGTCCTTCTGCTTTCAGGGAAAGATGGGAAAAGGCTCTTCTCTTTCTTGGCCCTCAGGTTTCCTGGGTGGGAGAAACCCCAAGCGGTGGTGGCCGATCACCCACGTGTAACTTCCTTAGCAAAGTGCCAACGCACTGTCCTAAATCTCAGTCCAACAGCGTGTTGGCTGGTGGGTGTACAAGATGTAGTGGCATTTCTAGCCACCCCCTTTTTTTAAAGGTATACACGGACAATGTAGGCTTTCATGAAATATACAAGAACTGTACACCTAATGTGAGGTTGCAGTGAAAAAGATCCAGAGTAAAGTTTATTTTTCTTGGCATTGTTAGGGAATGTTCTGTTCTGTGCAAGCTAGTTTTGAGATTTCCAAACTATATTAATTTAATTGGCATATATAAAAATTATAATCATTTTATTGGGGAACATTTCCGAGAACGATTATCTAGTCTCTGATCTTGAACTGAACAGAGTGACACAGTTTAACCCCCCTGGGGTGGGCTGGAGTTTGGGGTGGGACCAGGTGCTTCTCTGTGCCGGAGGCAGCCAGCACCCAGAGGGGTATTAGCTCTAACACTCACTGGCCCCAGGTCTTCACACTTTTGGGACACTTATGTGTGCTTGCTTCTTACAGATCTATCTTCTTTCTTTTATTAGTCTTTCACTATCTCTTCCCATTGTAGCGCTTGTTCTATCAGCCTACTTCTACGTTTCCTGATTATAATCTTCAAAGAATTGTGAAACTATTGAAATCTTCTCTAAGTAAAGAAAAGGTTAAGCACAGGTCTCAAGAGGCTGGCCTGTGAGGTTTTCACAGCCCAGAGGTTGCTCACTTCCCTGTTGGTAGTTTTTCATGAGATCAGAGTTCTTACACATGTGGCTTCAGGTTTAAGTATAAACATAAAATCAGCAGGTATTTTGTGCCATTATTTTGGGAGGAAAAGCCCAAGATTGCATCTTATTGCTTCTGAAATTATTTCCCTGTAAGGAATCTGATTACTGAATGACTTCCTGCTCCGTTCTAAATTGCTGAGGTTGCCAGGTAACTTGACTTTGGATACGTGAGGTGTTGTTTTGACTCTCCTTGATTCAGGCATTTCCCAACAGGAAACACATATATCTGGATTCATGTGGTAAAAGGATTTTATTTATTTGTTTTTTAGGATAAGCACAGGAGGGATGTTATCACATAGTTGTTCACAAAATTTCTCAGGTGTAATAATTTTCCCTCCATTATTCTGGTGAATAAATTGGGGAGGGGACAGTGCGGGGGAGGGTTTTCAGGAACTACTACAAAGGACACATGGACAAACCAAGTGGGAGGGTGGAAGCAAGGGAGGGAGGTGGGTTTGGCTGGGGGGTGGGGGGAAATGCAGACAACTGTAATTGAACAATAAAGTAATGAAAAAAATAAATATACCCAAGGTTTGTCATGGGCCGAATTGTTTCCCTCCAAAATTCATATGTTGGTGTCCTAATCCTTAGTACCTTAGACGGTGACCCTATTTGGAGATACAGTTGTTATGGGGGTGATGAAGTTACAACAAGGGTGGGCCCTAATTCAATATGACTAGAGTTCTTAAGAGAGAAATTTGGACACAGATATGCACAGAGGGAAGACAGTGTAAAGACTGAGAGGGAAGGTGGCCATCTGCAAACCGAGGAAAGAGGCCAGGAGCACATCCATTTGTCTTGGCCCTCATAAAGGGCCAGCACTGTGACCTTCTTGACTTTGGACCCAGAACTGTGAGACAAACATTTCTGTTGGGTAAACCACCAGTCTGAGATACCTTGCTACAGCAGCCCTAGCAAACTAAAACAGTGACATAGGTAGTTGGTGACAAAAATAGAATTCAAAATAAAGTCTAATGCTTAAGCTTCTGCATGGATCCTTTCATTCTGTTCTCTGTGATTTTTGTGTGGTCTGGGGCCGAACCAATCAGATGGTCAGTCAGGGGTTGGGCAGTGGCCATGGGGAGGACGAGCTCCCTCTGTGCTTGTCCACAGGTGGAGAGTGAGCCCCACGAGCTCAAGGCTGTGGCTCGGAAAACCCACCCTCCCCTGGCTTTCCTGGGCAGAGACCATGACACCAGTCAGCTCTGTCTGGAGCAAGACTCAGGGTATTTTTCCTTGGTCATAACTGCTGCCACTGCTTTAAAAACCCCTTTGCGTTGTTTCTGTTCCCCCCACGAGAGTGGTGTGAGAAAAGTGAGAGCCTGTGGATGGAGGCAAATTGTAATATCTTGACCAATTTCCTTTAAGGAAATAAGAGGAGACACAGTGATCAGAAAGACAAGCTTCATCCATTATGGAGAAAATAATCAGAAGCTTGGGAGAAGATAAATGTGCTCTTCATTCTGATAAGATGCAGAAACTGCTCATTAAGAAAAAAATCAATGATGATGACACAAAGAATAAATCATCTGACATATTGAAAATCCTTTAAGGTCATATAATCCCCACTCAAATGGATCTGAAGAGGCGAATGCTCCGCTCGTGCACACCCACCTCTTCAGCGGCACACATCATGAACCGAAGTGGAGCCATCGGTTGAAAAAGGGATCTTTAAATCTTACCAAATATTCTAAATGTATTAGTAGCATGTCGACCGAAAGGTGATGTTATGTGAATTAATCTTTGGTCATAAAGACCTTGCTGGTATAAAACTCCCTGGTTAAGCTTCTCAAAGAGAAGACTACCAGTCTATTTTAGAAACTATCCACATAGATATATGTAGAAAAGCCAACATTATATCAGAAAAATGATATTTGTACATGATACAGATAGGTTCCTGGGCACATTCATTTGTGAAAGCTCGCACTAATAAACCTCTAAGATCTAATTTGAACTGCTTCAGTTTTGCAAAGATACTCACGGCAGGAAGTGCAAAGAAAGAAATGCCAAGGAGCGCAAAGCCTGCAGAAAGTAATCTTCCCAGCCAAGTTAGGGGAGTTTTGTCTCCATAGCCAATCGTTGTCAATGTAATCTAAAAACAAAATAAATAGAATGTGCAGCTTAAGTACGTGAGAGGAAAGTTGGGACCTATGAACAGGAGGCAAAACAGCGTTTGCACTAAATCATTATTCAGCAAGTCTTGTTGGCGCATTTTATTACTGTGCTTTAATTTTCCATGACGCATAACAGAACTTCTCTTTGTTTAAGATAGGGAATAACCTACATACTTGGTCCTCCTTTATAACACAATTTTCCATCTTTTTAAAGTGTATTCAAAGAAAGGTTACTTAAGTAAGTTGATAACCATCAGTGATACTGAAATGATAGCACCATGGATTTAGTACTAGACCAGTACACAAAACAATAATTTATGTTAATTATGGCTGTTTATTTATTACCTTGGCAGGCATTTCCTGAAGGTCTGGTGCATGCAAGGTATGTGTTATGATTTGTAGTGGAACAAAAACAAGAGGTACATAGTTCTCGTCCTGAGATATTTATGGCATAAGAGGGAGACATGTCATACACAAATCATTAAAACACAAAAAGGGAAGACAAGTATTATTATGGATGTACAATTAATCTGCCATGGGGATTCAGAGAACAGATAATCACAAGTGTGGGTGGGGGTTGAAGAGGCTTTACTGGGAGATGTCATTATACCTAAGCTTTGAAGAAGGAGTAGTATTTTGAGAGGCAGAAGTGATAAAGGAGGTGGTCTGGGTGGGGGGCCAGGTGACCAGCTGCACAGCAGTAAGAATAAGCAGGGTAGGTTCTGGACAGTGTAAGTCGTTCAGTTGGACTGCAGCATGATCTGTCTAGAGAGGAACAGTGAAAGGGCGGGTTAACCAGATCAGGGCATGCCTTTGGGAAATGACGATTAGATCATGTCTTTCCCGTGGACATAGTGCTCCAGACGCTTCCCATGGCCCTTAGAACAGTCTCAGCTCCTCTTCAAGGACTACGAGGTGCTGTGAGATCTGGCAGAATGAAGGGCAATTGAGCTGGAACAGGAGCAGTGAGACAATATGGGAGTGGAGGGTAAAGAGATGTGTTTAGGAAGTTCAATAGAAAACCACTGATTGCTGCCTGGGAGGCAGGGGAAGACTAAACCAACGATGACCTGACAATTTCAAGGGGAAGATGGTTGCACCATAAAGTAAATATGATAAGAAAAAGAGAAAGTTCTGGATCAAAGATGAAGAGTTCGGTTTTAAGAAGGGTTTTTAAAATGTCAGTATGTCTCTGATCCATAAATGTTGAGCAAGAAATTGAGATAAAAAACTTGAGTTTTGAGAGAGAGGAAGAGAGAGAGAGAGAGATTGGGTTTGGCATGAGATTGGGGTTTTGAATTCAGGCACAGGGTGGTTGTTAAAGTTTTGCGAATAAATGAGATTGCAAAGCATTCAAAGAAGGGGCCCAAAGACACCTCAGGAAACACAGACATTTAAGGGATGGAAGAGAAAGTGAAGTCAAAGGACAATAATTTTTTAAAAAGTAGGAATACTAGAAATTATTAATACAAATGGAAACTTAATAGAGAAGAAAAAGTTTTACAAAGAAGCCAGGTGATGTCATAGGTACATAGATAACAAGGAGACTGAGAAAAGATGTTGATACAGAGATAGAAGGTCGCTGGTGATTTCTAAGTCAGCGGTTGCTTTGGTCATGCCACCTTACCTGGGCTTTGAAGGAGGGCTAACATTGTGAGGTGCAGAAATGACAGAGAGAGAAACTCCATGATGCCAGACCTTTTGGAAGCGTACTGCTCAGCTGAACACCCCTGCCAAGAACCCCTCCTCTCTCCTCCCTTCTGTGATTTTTTCTTTATATCATCGGTGGCGCCTTTTACACGACTCCTGCTCCTCTAGTCAACCTTGGAATATTGCATTCCTGAGGTTTGTTTCTAGGTTTTCTTCTATTTTGTTTTTCCTTGACATTATATTTTCTGTTCTGTTCTCTCTTTTTTTACTCTTCTTTCCAGGTGATCTTAAATATTCTCATGGACTTAAATACTATTTTAATGCAGAACACACCAATTTTATACTTTCGGGCCAGACCACTCTTCTGAGCTCTGGATTCACATACCTGCACTTGATTTTTCTATTTGGGTGTTGCCCAGTCAGTTAAACTAGGCATGTTTAAAACACTCTTCGCTTCTTCCCAACCTGTTACTCCCCCAGCGTGTCCCCTCCCATCCTCGTCCAGAGCACCACCCTTTCTCCTGGTGCTCAAGTCAGGAGCCTCCCAGCCATACTAGCTGCCCCTTTCCCTCACTCCCCTCACTGAATCTATCAGCAAGTCCCATCGAGTCTACTTCCCTGAAATACTGCAAACTTATCCCGTTCACTATGTATTCCCTGCCACCATGCATGGCAGGTTGCTGCTGCAGCCGCTTAATTGCTCTCTCAGTTTTTGCTCTTGCCTCCCTCCGGTTCCTTGTCCACACATCTGCAAGGGGTATCATTTTATCATTGTCCTCTAAAAATCCTCCAGTGGTTACTCATTAAACTCAGAATAAATTCTAAGCTCCTAGCTATGGACTACATGAGCTGGTCTCCACCTGCCTCCACAAGAGCATTCTGATTTCACCCTTGCTCACTATTTTTTAACCACAGTGTCCTTCCAACTCCTCAAACAGCCCAGGCTATTTTTGCCTCAGCCTATCCTCAGCCAGAATTGTTCTTCTCCCCACTCTTCCCAGGGTTCTTTCTTATCCCTCAGGTCTTATGCAAAATAACACACCATTAGAGAGAGGCCTTCCCTACCTACTTTGTTCACAATAGGACCTCTGTTCATCTCAGTTTCGGTTGCTTGTTTCCTATAGTACTCGTCACACGTGGTAGTTTGCTGTGTTTTTCTTTGGTGGAAGGGTCCTTCATTTCTTTATTAGAAGGAGGAACCATGTCTTTATTTTTCATTATGTCCTAACATCTAACAAATGCTTGCCACAAAGTAGAAGGAGCTCAATAAATATTTAGTAAATCAATGAAGAATCCTTTCAAGAATATTGGTGACGAAGGGAGTGAGAAATATAAGATAAGAAGTCCTTGAAATCTCTGAGGTCGGAGTAGGCTTCCTAGGGTATATTTGTGCATGTTTTCAGAGAGGATGAGGCTGAAGGGGGAAGAGGTGAAGGCTTTCTGACGGGCTAAGGCACCCAAGGGAGGAAAGCAAATAGAATCAATGGTACGGTTGGTGGGGAATAGCCTTGGCGGTGTGAAAAGACACCTTTTATACCCTGGGGAGAAGGTGTGGACACCGTGTGAGTGGAGGGCAGGATTGGGAACACTCTAGTCAGTCAGTTCAATTTAGTTCCAGGGAAGGAGAGGACAGGGTTGCCTGTGGGGAGGAAAAGGCTTGTAACAGAGGAAAAGAGCTGGGCTGTGGTATGAGAGAGTGTCAAGTACAAATCAACAAGAGGCAGAGGAAGGTCATCCATGGTTGAAAAGAGGGACTTTGTAGTGGAACCTAGTAACCAAGTTAATCAAATGCCAACACAGTATCTATCCATAAGGGACTCTCAAAGGGATTTCTTCGGGTTGCAGGGAAAGTATTCCGGCTCAATTTTATTATAGGTTCCTAATCTTAAATGTGTGGAAAAGACTTTAATCTCCTGCACTTTTCCTGCAAATATAGCTTAATCCTTTTATAGCATTTTATTAATAATAATAAACAGAAGGAGAAATTTCATGGTTCAGTCACAGCAATAATGCTACATTTCACAGAATACATTTGATTTATTCTCCTGAGCCAGGGTTCAGAGAATGGGTTGAGACATGGCAAGGTGACGATGTGCTCAGTGTTTCAGCCTGAGTAGAGAGGAAGGCCTGCTCTCTCATTCCCAGAGGGCTGCTCTCTGTCTTACAGGGTGGTTTGTGGGGGAGGAGCAGTTATTGTGAACCTGGAGCAGCACCCTGGGGTACCTCTGGGGGCCGCAAAGACTCTGCCACCTTCTCTGCACTCTGGTTCAGGCTTCTGGGTGATCATGTCTCATAATGTGCAGGGATGACCTGCAGCTCAGCTGGCCACAGCAACTTCCTTGGTGGAAAGCATAGGACCTTTGGTTGCCAGGCTAGGTTTGAGAAGGAGCTGCCCACAGAGTGGCAGCTTTGTCTCCCTGTGAGCCAGGGCGGCGGTGGAGGTTTCCGGGTACATTATTTCACTTCTTGTGGCTGGAAGGGGCCTACTGGGCTTTCTGGTGTGATCAGAGAGGTAGCACTAGGCATAAAATTAGGACGTTTCTAAGATAAACTTACAATAAAAAGATGGGAGCCTTTGTTGTAAATTCACACCGGCCCATTTCCTTGATCTAGCTGCTGACTTTCTAAGGCAATGACTGGCTGCATTCAATAAAACCATCAGCAGGCGAGGGTTGCATAGATGTTCTACACTATCAGGTCAAGTTGCCCTTGAAGTACTAGTGCGCCTCTTTGGAACAGTACAACTCCGTTATGTTTCTATTCCTAGAACTTGGAAGGCTCTGCTAGTGGTTATCAGTGGGTCCTTCGCACACAAATTGAGTAGGAGAAACCCTTTCAGGGATTATTCTCCCACACTTATGTTTAACAATAGACCATTTCTGCTGTTCAGAAATCTTGTGAATCCTTCGCTGGCCGGACCCTGTAATGATTGCTTTCATTTGGACCTCAAGTTCAAGAACAGTAGGCTCAGACAGGACCCCCAAGGCCCCAGCTCCTCAGGGAGCTCCCAGAACAGCAGCTCGTTGCAGGGAGTTTTCAGCGGTGGCACATGTGACCTTTGCGGGACAGGAGGAAATCCACTACCTTGGGCATAATTCCATTTTTTACCCACTTTCAGAGTTTATAAGAGATATGCTAGATAATATATGCTGGACAGGTACAATTGAAAAATTTTATTTATACACTTATTTGTTGTTGATTCCTACTAGTGACTTTTCTCTTTGCCAGCCATTTATTTTATTTTATTATTTAAAAAACATTCTATTTATTTATTTTTAGAGAGAGGGTGAGTCAGGGAGAAAGAAAGGGAAAGAAACATCAATGTGAGAGAGAAACATCAATTGGTTACCTTCTGTATGTGCCCTGACTGGCTACCAAACCTGCAGCCCAGTATGTGCCTGGATTGGGAATCGAACTGGTGATTTTTTGGTTTACAGGACAACACCCAACCAACTGGGCCACAATGGTCAGGGCTTTGCCAGACCTTTGTTTAGCACAGGTTCACTGTGGGAATCACGATAAAGTCACTAGTCACTGCCACACAGGATAATGTCTCTTACTAAGCCAAATAAAGAAATAACATGCTCCAAACAAATGATTTATTAATCATACTGTTGTTCCAGGCAAAGGGAGATGAGAAGAATAAAGTTTAAATTTTAACAGCAGTATATGTTTTATACCCTGCTCACTGACTTTTGACCATGGAGTTTACAATATCACTGAAAAGACCATGAAATTTTGAATATACTATTAAAAATTAAAAGACATATTTAAAACATTTCCACTGTCTCCCTCAGTGCACAGTAATGCATTGAGTGAGAGGATGCCACGTTCCAACCACACCTGACCACCTGGTGGGAGGGGCGGATGCGTTCTTAGGCTGCCCCAATGGGACAGAGGGGGAAGGGGCAGGAGAAAGCGCATGCGTCAGTCTGTTGCTCACCCCTGTCGGCCTCACAAAGGCTGGTAGTGTGCGCCTCCTCTCCCAGTTGGACCACTTACTTGAAGGTGATTTGGCAGGTGGGAACAGCTCAGATAAAGGTTTGCCTTCATATTCCATATGTCACAGTCACCCAGGTGAGAAAATATATTTTTCTGAAAAATCTATGGGTCGCAAATATTGGCATAAAGGTCTATTTGTAGTAGAAAAGTCTGAGGTGCATTGGGGGCACTTAGTGTGTTTAGCAGTTAGGAATTCTTCCTCATGAATAATACTGTGAAACAAATGCAAATTTGAATTTTTTTTATGAGACGGCAGATGCTATGGTCAGATTATAACTTAGGCAGCAGTTAGGCTACAGTTTTTATTGTATTTATTGTCAATAGCAGAATTAACTCCAGACCAGGAGATATAAACCCTTCTTTCTTTCCTTCAAGCAACATATCAACAAAACCTTATTGGCCTGATTTGGAGAGTGTAATTAAGAATACTAGTTTATAGCTAATGTATTCACATGAACAAGTTAAGAATATACTAGTTGTAGATTTCCATAGCACAGTGTAATTTCTCCATGGGTGGGCATCCTTTAAGGGGTATGCTTATTGTTGGCAACTTGCCAATATTTATTTTCTTTTTTAAAAAGATTTTATTTATATATTTTTTTAGAGAAAGGGGAAGAGAGGGAAAAAAAGAGGAAGAGAAACATCAGTGTGTGGTTGCCTCTCACGTGGCCCCCACTGGGGACCTGGCCTGCAATCCAGACATGTCTCCTGACTGGGAATTGAACCAGTGACCCTTTGGTTTGCAGGCTGTCACTCAGTCTACTGAGCCACACAAGCCAGGAATAATTTCTTTTCTCCCATTCTTCCCTCCCCTCCCCCCCTTCTTCCCCTTGGGTAACTTCCTGACCCCTGATTTCAGGTAGTGGGTGGTGTAGAGCTTGTGCAGTTACTTCTGAAACTTGAACACCTGGAACACTGGAATGGTTTTATATCTTTAAACACCAGAATCTTCTGTGGTGGTGGCATCATATAATTTGAGTTCTGCTGTGGCAGGTAGCTCAGGGCAGTAGCATGCTATATTGTTCTTCCAGGCTTGTGGTCAAATATGTAATAATAGGAATCATTTACATTTGTCTGCTGCTTGATAAAGCATATTTACATGTCCAGTCTCATTTAACACACAGCAATTTTGTGTAATATTCTTATCACTGTTTTATAGGACAGAATATTAAATGATGGTGCAATATCACACCTTCACTAAGTCATAATGATGGGGCTGGAACCCAGGTCTCTTGACTATTATTCTGTTATTTTCTATACAACATGTGCTTAATATTTATGGAATAATACTGAGCAAAAGTGTCCAGAGCCATGTGTGAGATGACATTATAAAAGGAATAGACTTCTCAGGAAAGGCTTCTCCAGAGAGGCTTATGAACAATGCACTTCATAAATGTGTGCCATTAATTAAGGGAGGCATGGGACTTGTCGGTGCTCCTGACAGCTCGGGTGTTTGGGTGGTTAGCGGCTCGGGTATGTGTGTCTCAGTATTTGCCTGGTAGTCAGCAATGTTCTTGAATAGTTAGGAACTGATGTGCTGATTATCTCATGGCCAAGGAAAGCTTTGATACCATCAGGTAATGCACTGGTAGTAAGAAACTTTTGTTAACTTTAACTTAATGTACCAACACCGAGTCAGCATATAACCGCTTATAAGACATTGTGGAAAACATTTTGTCCTGGTGAACTCAATGGAAAGAGGCCTGAGTCTCAGAATGATAACTGATATTACCAGGGGAAAAGGTATTTTGTTCATTTTACAAATTTATAGTTTCTTATTCTTAGATTTTGCAGGTGGTATGACTTGTTGAGTGCAGAGTATAATACATTGTACTAGAGCTTTGTATATTGTTTATTTTGAGAAAGACTGGTAAGATATTCAGCCTGAATTTTAGGACTAACTCTGGCTGCTACCAAATTCTCCTACATGTCTGAAGTAACAATTTCAAGTACATGGTCTCAGGTGGAGGTTGCATTCAGATGCTACTGAAGGGTAGGTTTGTACTATCTGCTGCTGAATTCACTTAAAAAAAACAAACACACACTATCTTCATAACAAATTTAGCAGTAAAGAGAAAGAGGACCAGCTGGTGTTTACCAGGTCATTACCAGAAAAAATTACTTCAGGAAAGAGACCTACTCTTAAGTTATTTCAGAACAAATCTAAACCAAATCGAAAGAAGAAAAATAATAACAGGAAATAAAGGAATAATAAAAAGTAGCTGCGGTAAACCTGTTATAAATTTACTTCAGAATAAATAGAAAGCAACTAGAAAGGAAGAAAGTAATAACAGGAAATAACATTAAAGGGAGCTCTGCCCAGCAGTCAGAATGCCCTCTTTCCCAGTAGCCATCTCAGCCACTATGGCAGCGCCATTTACCCTCCTCCACTTCCTTTGTCATCACTGCTCCACTGCGATCCCCAGTTCCCACACTTCTTCTGTGCTTAAGCTCTGGGTCTACCATGAAGCATATAGCTTTTTATATTCCTTTTGTTATGATGGTGTTTCCATCTAACATCCACAACAACAATATCTACGCCAATCATAGCCACCATCTTCGGGCACGTGCTATGGCCTTGGCCCCTGGCCCTGCATATTGGTTATCCCACTTATTCATCGAGCTAGGTACTGGTATCCACTACACGGAATGGTTTTCAGATATCAAACTTCTTTGAATTGTTATTGGCTTTAAGCAGTGCTGATCATGCTGCTTTGTTCTTCCAAAAGTTGCTCTTGGAAACTGCCCTCAGCATCTTCTTAATGAAAGAAGTTTAGTAGTTAGTATTTAGAATTCACTGGGACATTGTGTCCCTGAATTGTAATTTGATACTTAATGTCAATACCTTGGGCCCTTTTAATAAAGAAAGTTGCCTTTTCCCCCCACCAAAGTCTAGCTCTTAGAAACACTTGATTCAGGATGCTTTTATTTCCCTATTTATTCTGGATACTTCCACAGTTAGATAGATATCTGTTATGTGCAAGATAGACAATTTTAACTAACAAGTATCCAGCTATATATTCTCTAAGGTGTGGATTAATACATATAGAAGGTATAATATTCTAAATTTATTTTATTTTACACTAGAGACATAGTATATAGTCTTATAATGAAGAGGAATAATAAGCCTTCTGTTCACTTATTATTTTAGGCTTTAGACAATGTCGTTAATGAGTCAGTTAATATCAACAAACCCACTATGATCCCAAAAGGCCATTTTTATTCCTAGGAACTTATTGTCTTAGAAGATTTTTACTTTAATATTCAAGAATAGATTTTTTCTTAAAAATTAGAGAGATAATTAGGCCATTCAAAGAGCCTATTAAGTACATGTTAAATTTCAGTCAAAATAGCACTAATAAAATGGAAATTGATGAAAATATGTTGTTCTCTCCCTCCCCTCCCACTGAAGGTCACAGATATGATCTTTGAAAATCTGCTACTTGGATTATTCTGGCAAAAGAAACAAGCTGGTGACTGAGTGAGAGATGTATTAAGAGTTTCCCACACACTGCTTAACGCACAACACCACAGTTCTTATTAGTAATAAGGGAAAAGGAAGAGGGATGGAAAAATGGACCAGGGGCTGCCAGGACGGCCTCACCAACTGCATCTCGGTGGGAAGAGGTGCACCTGAGTGATGCAGGAGTTCAAATAGAGCCATCAAAGAGAAGCAAAACTAACCTTACATTCAAACGGTGGCTTTGAAGGCTGGGATTATAAATTCCCTTCCCCTCACCAGCTAGAAAAGCCTCCTGTTTTCTCAGTTTACACAGTTTATCCCACCACGAGTCAACAATTTTTGTTTACTCTCTACAGATAGAAAGTGTTTCGAGACTGTCAGGTGACTGCTCTCTGTCCTCCTTTCTGAATGTCCATCATTCTCTGGGTGGGGGTTGCAGGGAGAGGAGCGGGACGCTAAATTACCACACCAACAAAATGCTTTGTTATCATTTGCATAATCTTGTAGACATTTACTCTGGTAACTGAAGGGAAGAAATATTAATCTTCAGGCGAATACATTTTTTTAAAGATTTTCTTTATTTATCTTTAGGGGGGAAGGGAAGGAGAGAGGGAGAGAAACATCAATGTGTGGTTGCCTTTTGTGTGTCCCCTGCTGGGATCTGGCCTGCAGGGAACCCCCCTGCAACCCAGGCATGTGCCCTGACTGGGAATCAAACTGTGATTGTCTGGTTCACAGGCCCAAGCTCAATCCACTGAGCTACACCAGCCAGGGCCAGGCGAATACATTTTTGATTCTTACTCACATCATTGCTGCTAGACAACCAATACACACACCAAGTTCTGCTTAACACAAGCCCTGAGAAACTTCCTTTGTCCTTGACAAAAGTCTGGTTCCTGCTGATGAGGCTTTGAGGAGCAGGGGGACAATGTGCCAACCGGTAGCTTAAACCTCTGCTCCATCCACAATGTTGAAATGAACAACTTACTAATGTTTTAATCACAGTTTAAGAAAATGATGTATTTTGATTTTGGCAACAATCTAGCACTCAAGAAATATTACTGATGATTTATAAGAGAACCTAACTTTGTTGGACCAAAGAGATAGGGAAACTCTTTAAACAATTATAAATGCTGTATATTTTCACATAACACCCTATTGAAATGTCTTAAGGAGTAAAATTTAAAAGAAGGGTTTATACATTGCACAAAGACCTTCTTTACCCTGTGACATTCTTATTAAGCACATGTTTAAATGACTGCTTTTTATTTTGTTTTATTCATTTATTTATTTTTCCTTTAGGCAGTACATTTATTTAATGCATACCAATATCACCGTATTTGCAAACATTGTATTTGATAGTATTTTTCTGACTCACATCTAGTTAATGTCTGTACTTTCATAGAAAGAGGGCCTTGGGAGTTCGTTTTGCCATGGCCTCTATTAATGATAAGATATAAGGTAATAAGTCACATTGGCTTCATATTCCTCAATAGGTGGATAGATGTGTGACCTCTAAGGCCTCTTCCAGCCAATGACTGCTTTTTAAATTCTTTACAATGTAGAAAAAGTTTTGCTTCAATGGAAAACTACCCATTGTTTAGAGTACACCCTTCCAGGTTATTGAATTCTGACTTTATGGGGCACTGCGCCTTTCATGTTCTTGGAGCTCTTTTACAACTCTGCAAGTTGTAGATAGCTGGTAGCACCGCAAAATAATTCTTGTCTATAGACATAGAAAGAAATTCTGCCTAGTGGTGGTTTGATTGACTTCCCTCTCATGTTGTGGAAGAAGCCACTTTTGCCTTTATTTGCATATTTTCTTTTAAAAATTTAAATAAAAATTGCTATTGAATTTATTGGGGTGGCATTAGTTAATAAAATTATATGGGTATCAGATGTACAATTCTACAGTACATCGTCTGTATATCATATTATGTGTTCAGCACCCCAAGTCAAGACTCCTTATGTCACCATTTATCCCCCTTCCACCCTTTTCTACTTCTCCCCCACCACCCCTTCTGTCTGGTAATCACCTTACTGCTGCCTGTGTTTATGAGTGTTTTTGTTTTTTGTTTTTCTTGATCCCTTCACTTTTTCAGCCAGCCCCCAATCTTCTTCCTTTCTGACAGTTGTCAGTCTATTCTCTGTATTTCTGAGTCTGTCCCTATTTTGTTTGTTAGTTTATTTTGTTCATTGGATTCTACATATAAGTGAAATTATATGGTATTTGTCTTTCTCTGACTGGCTTATTTCACTTAGCATAATACTCTCAATGTCTAACCGTGCTGTCACAGAAGGCATGACTTCCTGCTTTTTTACAGCTGAGTTGTTCTCCATTATGTAAATGAACCACAGTTTTTTGCTCGTTCACTTCAATATTCCTGAACTTGATTGAGGCTTCTGTTCTTTGGATAGTCCTTTGAACTATTTGTGATATCTTACTGGTTCCCTCATTAATATTTAAACATGAGTTAACATCTTTAGCATGTGTTTAGTTTCTTTCTGTATGAGAGTCATGATTACTTTGTTTGGGAAACTATCCTTTAATAAAAACATAAAGGAAAAGTAGCTTTTTGAATGAAAAGTTTTGAAATTAGGTGTCTATAATCTCTGATCTCACAGATGGTTACTGGCCTTTTCTTTTTTACTTTTTGTGCCATAATTTTACTTTTCTAAGTTTTGTTCAGCTACTGTTCCTTTATTTTTTATATCAGATAAACAATCTGATGAATAAGAGATTCATCAGATACAGTGCTCGGTAATTTAAATTAAATCTGTGCTCCAAAAAGGTAAAACAAACAAATAAGCCTATCAACATTTTAATCACAGTTTAAAGAATATATTTTTATTTTGGAAACAACCTAGCACTCAAGCATTACTACTTGTCAATTTATAAGAGAACTTAACGTTGCTGAGCCAAAGAGGAGGGGAATTCTTTAGACAATTATAACTGCTGTGTATTTCCACCTAACTCCCTTTTGGAGTTAGTATTTTTATTGAGACCATTCGTAGGAATGATTACACTGTATTCAAAGGAAAAAACTTCACATTTAATACATAAAAACAGATTTTTATACTCACCGTGCCCCACCACAGAGCATCTGCATATGTGGAAAACTCTTTGTTGGCGTCTTTTTCCACCAGATAGACAAGGAATGATGAAAAAATAAGAACCAAAAATCCTATGTACCAAGCCGTGATTAATTCCTGGATAAAAAAGGAATGAAAGAGTTTTAGAAGTAAAAAAATCTGAGAAAGAAAAACAAATCTACGTATGATTCTACTTGTTTGACTACTTCTCGTATATTTATGATGACTTTTGAAGATTTTATTTATTTATTTTTAGAGAGAGGGGGAGGCGGGCAGAGAGAGAAGGAGAGAAACATCCACGAGGAAGAGAAACCGAGACAGGCTGCCTCTTGCACGCACCCGGGGACTGAATCTGCAACCCAGGCACGTGCCCTGAATGGGAATTGAACAGGCGACCTGTTGCTCTGCGGGAAGGTGCTCAACCAACTGAGCCACACCGGTCAGGGTTATGAAGACATTTAAACAATCCATTATACACAGTAGCTCCAAATTACTTTGACAAGTTTCTGAAATGACTAGGGTTGCTTCTGATAAGTTTATCAAATATTACAGCGGTCTGTGAAAAAGTAAAATAAACTCTTGTTCTATACCTGAGATAGTAAGTCTTACCTTGCTGTGAGCATAAACCACTGAACCTAGTAATTTCCAAGTGCCTCCCCGGCGGTCCATGCGCACCATACGGAGGATCTGTAGGAAACGGAGACTTCTCAGTGCGGACGTGGCAAAAATATTTCCCTGAGTTTTTGCAGAAACAACTGCTATTGAAGCGATAAGAACAATGGTATCTGTAAGAAACAGGTTGAAAGTCATGAGAAATATGACAAGGCATTTTTATTTCTCAAAACAGCATTTCAGCATGGTGTACTTGGACTTATGGGAGGTACCAATCACCAGATCTTGACCCCCAGCGTGGTGTAGCGCTACCTGGGTTCCGTGAATGGACGGAGAACAGGACCTGTTGTTTTAGTTCTGATGCGTGCGATCATTCTAGGCTTTACCTATGCAATTCTGAAACACTTTCTATTTAACCCTCAGCAAATTGGACAACGGATTTCAGCAGGTTGGGTGTTCCAGGGAGCTTCCAAGCTTGGGGACACTCTTCCCCAACATCTCTGGTTTCCTCAGCATTCCTGTGTGGCAGAAAGGAGGTTCCCTGCGGCCTTGACACCTGGGCTTCCTGGTTGATGCCACAGAGGCATCGTAGCCTGTCCAGCCATGAAAGTACCAGTTGGTATAATTATCTCCTTTGTCTTCTTGACAAAAAAGCTTGTAGTTCCTTTCTACAGAAAATTTTCTTATGGTGTGGAGTCTGCGGCTTTACATGTTTAACAAAAGCCTCAACTAAGCTGAATGGTCTAAGCTGTCTGCATAGTATAGTCTTTATACCTGGTGAGTCAATTATGTGTAAGTTTGGTACACAATTAAATAACATTACATTTGTTACAGTAGAGTAAGTTACTATACACATATGCATTGCATGGGAATGAATATTTGGTGTTTGACATATTGGCATTTTGTATAAAAGGTCTATCCTTCTGTAAGCTAAAAAAAGAAAAACTGCAGCTAATGAAAGCATGGAAAAGATAAAAGAGGACTTAATTGCTCCCAGGGTAAATATTTGAATGATGAAATGTAGGCTTTGAAGTGGAAGATGCAAAGTGGGGATGAATGGCCTCCCATGACAATTTAAAATAAGTTCACTTGACATTAACATCCTCAGATAAAATCTCCTTCCTGCTTTAAGCGAGCTGTGCGTGACTGGGCACCCACACTGCACAGGGGAACTTCACGTCGAGGGTGTTGCATTTATGATGTTTCTGTGGTCCTTGGGATTAACCAGAGGATGAATTTGTGCTCATTCTGCAGCTCAGTCTTTCTCCCTGCACTCAGAAAGCTCTGGTCTTCTGGTGTGGACTGAGAAGATCTTCCGAATCACTCTCCTGATACCCCTTTTGGGTCAGGGCTTAGCGAGGAAGAGAGAGTGAGTAGATGGCTATACAAAGGTCAAAGGTCAGCAGAGAGGCTTTTCCTAATGAGGTCTGAATGCTCCGTGGCTTTGTGCGTAGGTACACAGACAGCCACAAGTGCATCCATGAGTTACTGCTCTCTGCAGCCATCAAAAATGAGAGAAATCAAATGTGTTGACTCAAACACCAAAGGCATTAAATAAATGAATAAAGGCCAGGTGCAAAGCAGTATGTAAAATGTAGTTTTATTTTTAGTAAATATATATAATAGGAGAAACATGTGAAAACTTACACAGATTATCAGCATTAATTATCTCTAGGGATAGAGTCCGGGTTCGGATAAATAGATTTTTTTTTTGAAGTTACAAGTTTCTCTCATGTTGGAATTTTATAACAATGATTATGTCTTTTGAAATTAGAAAAAAATACTTCAAAAAAGAGTTAGTGTACAAACATCTTGGTTTTCATCATTTGAAGGGATTTACTTGTGAGACAAGTGGCTTACAGACAAAAAGATAGATATTCCTTATATGGCCTTGCTGGATATATGCTTGATTTTATTTTTCATTGTAATCCTGCTTCCTTCCAAGTGCACAAAGGAAATAATAGGGCATATAATACCCCATTTACTGTGTTAAATTATTTGAAATAAGTAAATGAGTAATAGGGGCACAGAATATACAGCACTTAAAACTTACTATCTGCCTGCACTTTCTTTAGTATTGAGTGTTTTACAAAAGTTGTATTACTTAACCTTCATAACAACCATGTTGGTTAAGTATTATACAGTTCCCTTTTTACAGGGGAAAAGGTGAGGCATATTTTGTACTTGTTAAAAAGATAAGCTATAGATCTGCTAGGCTATAGCACAAAAAAGTATACTATGAGGTTAGTTCATTAGAGAAAACCTGGAAAAAGTAAGAGGAATGCTGCTGGTTTGCATAATTTAAAAAATTATGCACGCAGTGAATCACAATCTAAATGTTTGAAGTCACAAAATATGCAAAGGTAACCACAGATTTAATTTAATACTCTCATTGTAATTCAGATCACAAGAGAAAGTCAGAGTTCAGTAAGATGAAAGCATAAATGAGCAACCTAATGGCAAATAATGAATGCAGTCACAAAAATGTTTCTGGTTGGGTTACAGTTGTCTACTGGAATTTTGCTGTCAGTACCACCTAGGGTATTGCTGAGGCAAATATTTTGGAAGTTATAAGCACTCTTTAACTTTATTTATGTATTGATTATGTTTGTAGTACATTACTTTACAAAATTAATATCCAGAAATTAGTTGCATTTTTATATGCTGTTAGTGAACTAAGAGAATGGGAAATTAAGGAAACAATCCCATTCACAATTGCTGCAAAAAGAATAAGATATCTAGGAATAAACCTAACCAAGGATGTAAAAGACCTGTACTCAGAAAATTATAAGACGTGAAGAAAGAAGTAGAAGATATAAATAAGTGGGAGCACATATAGTGTTCATGGATAGGAAGAATTAACATTATTAAAATGTCCACACTACCCAAAGCATTTCATACATTCAATGCATTTCCTATGAAGATTCCAATGATGTGTTTCATAGAATTAGAACAAATATTAAAAAAATTTATATGGGACTGTAAAAGGCCCCATGTAGCAATGGCAGTTCTGAGAAAAAATAGCGAAGTTGGAGGAATCATGCTACCTAATATGAAACTATAGTATAAGACCATAGTAATCAAAACAGCATGGCACTGGCATAAAAACAGACACATAGATCAATGGAACAGAATAGAGAGTCCAGAAATAAACTCACACCTTTATAGTCAATTAATATTTGAGAGAAGGGGCAAGCACATACAATGGGCTAAAGCTACTTTATTCAATAAATGAAGTTGGGGAAATTGGACTGATATGTGCAGAAAAATGAAACGAGACCACCTTCTTACACTACACACAAGATTATTCAAAATGGAACAAAGACTTAAATGTTAGAACTGAAACTATGAAAATTGTGGAAGAAAACATAGGCAGCAAAATCTTGGACATTGTTGTAGCAATATCGTTGGCTCTGTCTCCCCAGACAAGGGAAACAGAAGGAAAAAATCAATAAGTGGGACCACATCAAACTGAAAAGTCTTTGCACAGCAAAGAAAATCATCAAGAAAATAAAAAGACATCCCACAGAATGGGAGAACATATTTGCTGACATATCTGATAAGGGGTTAATATCCAAAATTTATAAAAACTTAGGAAATTCAACACCAAAAACCCCCACAAAAACAAAACAAAACTTAACAAGCCAATTAAAAAATTGGACCCGAATAGACACTTCTCCAAAGAAGACATACAGATGGCCAATAAACATATGAAAAGATGCTAATGTCGCTGATTATCAGAGAAATGCAAATTAAAACCACAATGAGATACCATCTCACACCTGTCAGCATGGCCATCATTAATAAATCAATAACAACTGCTGTGAGGATGTGGAGAAAAGAGAATTCTTTTGCACTGTTGGTGGGAAGTCGAATTGGTGCAGCCACTGTGGAAAGCAGTATGGAGATACCTCAAAAAATTAAAAATGGATCTGCCTTTTGATCCAGCAGTCCCACTTCTGGGAATATATCCAAAAGAACCCAAAACACTAATTCAAAAGAACATAAGCACCCCTGTGTTTATTGCAGCATTATTTACAATCACCAGGATATGGAAGCAGCTCAAGTGTCTATCAGTAGGTGAATAGATAAAACAACTATGGGACATTTACACAATGGAATACTACTAGGTCATAAAAAAGAAAATTTTACCTTTTGGGACAGTATGGATGAACCTGGAGAACATCATGCTAAGTGAAATAAGCCAGGCACAAAAAGGCAAATACCATATGATTTTACTCATATATGGAATCTAATGAACAAACTGAGTTAATAAGGAAAATAGGGAAAGACTTACAGATGATAGCTGTTGTGGGGGAGAGGTAGGTGGTAGACGGTTTGGGCAAAAAGGTAAAAGGACCAATGGACATGGATAGCAGTGTGGTGATTGCTGGGGTGAGGGGTGTATGAGGGGACTAAAAGGTAATGTAAAAATATATTAAAGATGAAATTAAAAGACATTGATGAAAGATCTGAAGAAGACAGAAATACACAGAAAGATATTTCATGCTCCTGAATTGGAAAAATTAATATTGCTAAAATATTCATACTGCCCAATGTAATCTATATATTCAGTGTAATCTCTATCAATATTTCAATGGCATTTTTCAGAGGAATAGACTAAAGAATCCTAAATTTATTGTAAAATACCTAAATAGCCAAAATAATCTGGAGGAAAAAAATAACAAACAAAAAATAAACTAGAAACATCACTCTTTCTGGTTTAAAATTATATTACAAAGCTATAGTAATCAAAACAGTATTGGCATACAAATAAATCAATGAAAGAAAATAGAGTGCCCAGAAATGAAACCATACATGTCTGGTTAATTAATCAATGAGAAACAATCCAAAGTATATATAATGGGGAAAGCATAGGCTCTTCAATAATGAGTGTTGGGAAAACTGAATGGCCACATACCAAAAAACGTAACTGGACCACTGTCCTATACCACAAACAAAAATCAACACAAAATAGACTAAATACTTCAATGTAACACCTGAAACTGGATAGCTCCTAGAAGAAAACACAGGGGTGAGCTCTTTAACATGGGTTGTGGCAATAATTTTTTGGATTAACAGCACAAGCAGAGACAACAAAGCAAAATAAATAACTGGGACTTATCAAATTTAAAACCTCTCTACGGCAAAGAAAACCATCAACACAATGAAAGAGAAACCTACAAAATGAGAGAAAATATTTGCAAATCACATATCTGATACAGTGTTAATATCCGAAATATATAAATAACTCATACAAGTCAATAATAAAACAAATAAAACAGTCTGATTAAAAATTGGGCAAAAAAATCGAGTAGACATTTTTCCCAAAAAAGATATACAAATGGCTAGCAGGTAGATGAGCAGGCGCTGAACATTATTAATCATCAGGGAAATGCAAATTAAAGCCACAGCAAGATGTTGTCTTACACCTGTTAGAAGGGCTATTACAAAAAAGGCTAGAGGTAACAAGTGCTGATGAAGATGTGGACAAAAGGGAGCCCCAGTGCACTACTGCTGGGATGTAACGTGTGCAGCTACTGTGAAAAGTCTGTCGCAGTTCTTCAAAAAATGACAAGTAGAACTACCACATGATCCACCAATCACATTTATGGGTGTATATCCAAAGGTAATTAAAACAAGATCTTGAAGAGATATCTGCACATCCATGTTTACTGAAGCATTATTCCCAATAGTCAAGATACAGAAACAACATAAGTGTCCATAAACTTACTGGTTAAAGAAGGTATATAAACACACACACATAATATACATTATTTATAATTTATTAAATATATATTATATATTATATGTAATGGTATATTGTTCAGCCACAAGAAAGAAGGAAATCTCAGAAATCTTGACATCTGCAGCAACATGGATGGAATTTGAGGACATTATGTTAAGTGAAATAGGTCGGATAGAGAAAGACAAACACTGTATATCACTGATGTGTGGAATCTAAAGAAGTTGAACTCATAAACAGAGACTAGAATTATAGTTACTCAGGTCAGGGGTGGCGGGTAGGGGGTAAGAGGGACATGTTGATCAAAGACTACAAACTTCTAGTTATAACATGAATAAGTTCTGGAGTTTCATTTATAGCAGAATGCTTATATTTAATAATATTTTATTATGTACTTGAAAATTTCTAAGAGAGTAGATTTTAAATGTTTTCACCACAAAAAGGAAATGATAATTATGTGACTTAATGCAGGTGTTAATTAATAATCAATTTATAATATATTTGATCAAATCAATAAACTTTAAACTTACACAGTATTATATGTCGATTATGTCTCAATAAAGCTGGGGAAATTGGGTGGAGTAACTTAAGCTGTGCAATTAGTTAATTATCTAAAATGTTTTTTGAAACATTTTAGTGTAAGAAAGACACTGTAGACAGTCCTTGAAACTTATTGGCTTCTGATTCCTTCATTTGACCATTCATGAGTTAAGCAATTAATCAAGTGTCAGATATTGTATTAATACTTGCATTTGAAATGAATATTCGTTCATCTATATAATCATCAATCTATCGCAAATATTCATTGAATCACTATTATGTAGCAGGCATTGTGCTAATTACTTTCTGTACATAAATAACTGTTAGTGGGGACAATTTTGCTTCCCAAGGAACGTGTAGCAATGCCTGGAGATAGTCCTAATTGGGAATGGGGTTGCTACTGGCATCTAGTGGTGGAGGCCAGGGTTGCTGTGAAATGTCCCACAAGGCCCAGGACAGCCCCCAGCTAGGAAAAGGAATTATCCAGCCCAAAATGTCAGTAGTGCCCATGTGTGGAAACCTGATGCCCATTTTAAAATTTAGTCCTAAAAACCCTGTGAGGTATATAGAGAATTATTGTCATCTCCTTACAAACGAAGAACTAAGGCTCACTGTGGTCAGTCAGTCAAAGCCCAAATCCAAACGAGGCTGAGCTGGCCTTTACCCGACAGCAGAGTTGTGCCCTTAGGAAGTGTGGTACACTATTCCTCAGGTGAAGAAAACCCGGGGTGACATAGGTTGGGGTGGAGAGAGGAAGGAGGGGAGAAATGGATGGTTTGTGAAAGCTGGTGCATAATAAAGCAAGAATAAATTGTTACTGTAGAAAGTATTTGGGGAAATGAAAAGTACAAGGAGGATAAAGCAGACACAAAATAATACTAAAAAACAGATGGTACTTTTATGGGTACATTAAGAGAAAATGGGGCTTGAGAAAGAAATAGAACTGCTAATAAACAAGGAGGAGCTCCAGACTGCATGGGGAAAAAAGCATGCAATCCCGAGATCCTAAAATCTGCTTCTCCCAAAGGAAACAGATGTGAACATTGGGAATCGGTGAAGAAATAGTTATTGATTACAAGCAGTCATTAGAAATGTGAAATATAGGCTTATAAGGTATTAGGAAGTAGGCTCACATACTTACTGAATCACTTAGAATGATTCACGGATGAATTCTTGAGATTTGAGGAGACTACAAAGATTTGAACAAAGTGAAAACTATAATGATATGTAAGACACATAAGGACTGTAAAAGAGCTTATCATGAGACTCCAGTGAAACTTTGTTCCAGTATTATTTACAAAATCAATGTGAAATGATCATCCTGGATCCTGTTTGAGAGAGATTAGTCACTGAAATACTGAAAGGTCCTCATTAGAGGACCTTTCAGTCCTCTAATGAGGACTGAAAGCAAGGTCAGTTGTACATCTGAACTTGATGGGCTATATTTTGTTGTATAATTATACAACGCAATGAACCTATCAGAAAGTATGCTGTCGTCCCTTGGTATCTGTGAGTGATTGGTTCTGGGATTTCCTATGGGTAATAAAATCTGTGAATGCTCAAGGCCCTTATAAAAAATAATACAGTATTTGCATATGACCTACACATCTCCTCCCATATGCTTTAAATCATCTCTAGATTACTCATAATACCTAAAACAATGTAAATGATATATAACCATTGTTGTTTAGGGTATAGCATGTATTGTTTAGGGTATAATAACAATAAAAAAAGCCTGTATGTGTTCTGTACAGACGCAGCCACCATTGGCCTAAATACACAGTGCACATCAGCAAAAATGTAACTTTTCTCCAAATATTTTTGATCTGAGGTTGGTTGAATCTGCAGATGTGGAACCCACAGCTGTGGAGGGCCAACTGTACTTTACTACATTTGATTTAATTTAAAATAACAATGGAAAGCACTAAATCATGTGGGTTAAACAAAGCATGGTTGAACACTTTTAAACTAGCAACTTTAAGGACAGATAAATTCTTTAGAGATAAACCACAAAGAGGGTACATCTTGACTTTGAGAAACTGTCTGGAGTCTCAGAAAGTTTTCCTTACTAGCTAACACTTTCTTTTTGCTCTTTAAGCTCATTTTATCTTATCTCTGGGAAAAGAGAAGTGCAATAAATACAATATTCCTAATGATTATACATAACTTCCTTTCTCATCACTGTTTTTGTTCCCATTCCTTGAGCTCTTTTTTTAAAGAGATATTTAAAAAAATATTTTATTTATCTATTTTTAGAGGGTAAGGAAAGGAGAGAGGGAGAGAAATATCAATGTATGGTTGCCTCTTGTGAGTCCCCTGCTGGGAACTGGCCTGTAACCTAGGCGTGTGCCCTGATTGGGAATGGAACCGCTATCCTTTGGCTTGCAGGCCTGTGCTCAATCCACCGAGCTACACCAGCCAGGGCTCCCTTGAGCTCTTTTGAATGGTCTTACTATAAGCTAGCTAAACTTCGGATAGTTTTAATGAAGTGCATTTTTAACATTATAAAATTAATAACTGCTATAAACTATCAAAACATTGGACATGTGTATAAACAGGAAATAAATTTAATGATTTTACTTAGCCAACAACTTATTAATTAACTTTAGGATAATTTTTGCTACTGAAATAATGCTGGAGTGAATAGTTGAGCACAAACATTTTTGTAGGTATTCTTTTTAAGGATAAATTTCCAGATATTGGATCATTGGGTTGAATGTTGGCCCAGTTTGAGTTTTGATATCAAAATGTCCTCCGGTGATGGTACTGAGTATCAGTAACAATGTATGAAAGGAATTATTTTTCTCTCTCCTTCATTAGCGTTATACAAAGTAATGCTAATAAAATAATACTAGAAATAGTAACAGCTAAAATTTACTGTTTATTGTGTGATAAATACTGTTCTAAGCATTTTCATGTATTGCGTAGAATATTTCAAATTTATAACTTTTGCCAATAAGAGAGGCAAAAATGTCACTTAAAAAAAACATATTCTGGATTTCATGTTATTTAGAAGTAACAGAAGTCAAGTCATCTAGAAAGACTTTGCCCAAGATTCTAAAAATATTTTCCTAGATTCTACTTCACTATTTTTAGATACTCATTTAGTTACTGTATTTACTTTTACTGTCCGAATGATCTCCATGGCTGAGGTAGCTAGTCACCTACCACAGGTAAGAAAATGTTTACTCCAATGCATCATTTTGTAAAGAATTAATTATATAGCAGAATAGATAGAATGATTCCAGTTTTGTCTCTCAAAGTATTGTTTTAAAAAATTTATTTAGTTATTTTTCAAGTACAGTTTTCTATTTCTCCCATCCCAGCCCACCCCGCCCTGTGCTCCCCATCTCCCTCCCATTTCCACCCAAAGTATTATGTTTTTATACAGTATATATAAACAAGAACTATAAAAGTACCTATACCTGCACTCTAACAGTGATCATTGATTGGTTGGATAAAGTTTAGTTTCTTTATACATACCTCTTTTGTCCAAATGATCTTTCATAAGCATGCACTGCTTTTGTAATGAGAACAAGAATAATTATTTATTTGAAATAAAAAGCTATGGCCAAACAAGGTTAGCACATTGGCCAAAGTAATTTATCTAGTCAGTGGGAGGAAAGAGAAGGGACGAGGGTAACATTTACTGAGTATCTCTGATGTGTACAGGGCTCTGTGGGGTACTAAGCACACGGGCTCTATTTCAGTCCTTCTCTGTAATGGCCCTCCAGGGAGACACAGGTTGTGAGCATGGACTTTGTGTGTGAGAGAACTCAGGTATTCCTCATTCTGTGCTCTCCTAGATGTATAACCTTGGGCCCATTAATCTTGCCGAGTCTTGGAGTTTTCATCTATAAATAAAGGCTAGAACCATTTTCCTCACCAGGCTGTTATGAGAATTAAATTAAATAATACATATGAAGTCCTTCATCTGCTTTGGTGAACCTGGCAACACATTAACTTTTTAACCTAAAAATAATTATTTTATATACACACATACATTTTCACAGATCAGTAAATTGACATTAAGATGGTTCAAGAATCTTATCCAAGGTCATTTAGCTGAAAAACAGAGCCAAGAACCTACACCATATATGTCTGATTCCTAAGTGGTTATATTTTTCATGCTTCTCCTTTGACAAGTTTTCTGTAGTTAGAAGACCAGTAAACAGAAATGTAGGCAGTCAAGCAAGGCTTAGATGTAAAACTCCAAGAAGTCAAGTATTATTAAGAATAGGGGATGTAACTACTTGCAAATGGTTGACATTCAGAAAACATTAGCAGAAATCTTATAACTTACAAATTTTTATATTTAGTTTGTTCCCATGGGACAACAGAATATAAGAGGGTTGTCAGCCTGTTCTGTCCATGTGGGGCCATTTCTGCACGAATCGGTAATTTCTTAGTGTCCCATGTACATCGTGTTCCAGGTGCTTTATTGCCGGCATAGCAGCAAGGAGGAATTGAAATTTTGGGGTTCCATTATATTTACTTATGTACAAAGTTCTAAATTCTCAAAAGGAACAGAGATATAAAGTATGAAAGTATAGAGAACATTGAATTATGCCTGGTTTAACTATCAGTTCTGCCATTAACTAGCTTCGTCAGCAATTATTGCTCAGTGCTGGTTTCCATGTTTTAAAAATGAAGTGGATGGAACTAGAAGGTGTTAAGGGTCCTTTCTGAGTTTCTAGAATTCTAAGTGCTACGTTTTTTTTTGTTTGTTTGTTTGGACGTTAAATTGTTGAATGAAGCATCAGCAGGACTGTTTTGGAAATGATTTTTCTCAAATAAATGTGCAGGCAATTCACTCATTCATGCATTAGTTCATTCAACAGATATTTTTCATTGCATGTCTGCTATGAGCCAAGCACCAGGGCTAATACAGTGAATAAAAGGAAATCTTTTCTGGCTTCAAGGAACATATGTCCCCCTACACTAGACTCGGGGTCTTGAAAAATAAAAAGCAGAGTGACAGGTAGGATCACAGAGGAGCAGAGTGCTGTCTGAGATGGGATGGTCAGGGAAGACATCATTGAGGAGATGACATTTGAACCCAGATCGAATGAAGTGAAGGGGTGGCCATGGCTGAATCAGGGGGGGACGTTTTCCAGGCAGAAAAATTAAGGACCTTGAGGCAGAAGCGTGGTTAGTGTGTTCAGGGGAAGGTGAGGAGGTCAGATGAGTGTGAGTGGAGTGAGGAAGGGGGAGAGCGGTGGGCTCTGCTCAGCTCATCGTGGCTTTGGTAACAGCTCTAGATGCCCGAGGTAGGATGGGTTTTGAGCAGAAGAATGCAGGATCAAGTTTGTATTTTATAAGATGGTTTTCATTGCCTTCGAGAAACAGAGCAGGAGGGGGCTGGATGGGGAGCATGAAAGTCATTAGGCCAGTTAAGAAGCCACTGTTACTGCTTTGACCAGTGTGGCTCATCACTGGTTGGGCATCATCACATAAAGCAAAAGGCTGCCAGTTTGATTTGCTGCCTGGGCACGTGCCTGGGTTGCTGGCCTGAGCCCTGGTTGGGGCATGACTGAGAGGCAACTGATTGATCTTTCTCTCACATGCGGACGCTTCTCCCTCTCTTTTTCCCCCTTTCTTCCCCCATCTCTAAAAAAAAAAAAGAAGAAGCCACTGCCATTGCCTGGACAAAGGGTGAGGGCTGCATGAGAAGAGCCAGGTTATTGAGGTGGGTCACCTTGTGAAGGCAGAGATGAAGCACTTGCTGAAGGACTGATTGTGCGGTGTGACAAAGAAGGGCTTTTGGCTGAGCAGTTGTGTGAAGGAAGTGCTATTTACTGACATGGGGCCAATATTGCCGGAGTGGGAAGAGGGAGCAGAAGGGAGGGCCTTTGAAGGGGTTTGGGCCGTGTTAATCGTGGGATGCTCTCTAGATCTCTGGTGGGCAGTGGGTGAGGCTGGAGTTCTGGAGAGAGGGCAGGGGTGCAGACTTAGTCAATAGATGTTTTTGTTTATTTCTTTTTTATGTCACAGGACTAATCTCCTCCACTATCAGTAATTTACTGAAACTATGGCTCCACGAGATGATCACAAATGTTTAATTTCAGTTGTGGATTACAGATTGGAAGAAAGAAGGGAGCTGTGTTTCTGTATTTATAAAACATGAAAAAAGGATTTGTCCTCTGAGAACCCTTGTGAATGAGCAGGAGGCAAACCCATTTTATTTAAGGCACGCTGTAGTGTCTTGAGTAAATTACCTGCATGTAATCCCATCAGTCCTTAATAAATCAAAAGGATGAAAAGTCACGCATATTTTGGATGATTCAGGACACGTTTTAGGGCAATGGCACCGTGGCTGTGTATTATGTTTCTTTATATAGAAAGTACAAGACAGGCTTTTAGAAGCAGCAGTTTTGCACATTGATGTCTTCAGCTGTTATTTTCTTCCATATTCTCACACGTACCGAATGGCAAGCCTGCAACCAGTTTCAGTTCAGCAGAGCCCGCACCCGTATTTGACTGCAGGTCTAAAAAAATCTGGAATGTGACCAAGGAATGATTGAAGCTGAAACTTCTACTGGAAATCCCCTAACATCCTATGATGAAATCCGATGCTGAGGTATCTTGTTCAGTGTCATAACCTGACTGTTTATACGTCGACAGTCAAACAAGGCCATTGCAGGTTTAAATTCACAGAGTGAAAGCAAAATACCTAACTTTCAATACTCCCTTTTTGCACTTATTCTAAGCAGTTGAATGATACTGACTCTTTGAATCTTGGCAGCTGGTTATGTTTAGTGGTGCCGGGATCTGTAATTTTTCTTTGAGAGACTTGATACTTATTTTCAGACATCAGGTTATGGTTAATCATCACCTACTACTAAAAGTTTTTGAAAGGATGTCTTCAGGAAGTGCTTTGAATTGAACTGTGCTATTTGGATTTTGCAGATGGACAAGTCACTTCAGCTAAAATGTCATGAAGCACAGAACACCTATGGATGGGAATTCATTCTAAGTATTATCAGGGGAAATTGAGAATTACCTGGTATGCTCGGTTTTCTTAATCTCTTTCAATGCACAGCTTCTTATTTTTAGAAATAAGAAGTAGATACAGTTTGGGCTCCTGAATAATCCTTAGGGATAGACACTGGAGTGTGAAAATGGACTTCTCTGGGAAGAATGAAATGGTAATGCCTTAAAGGAGTGAATGTGAGCAAATACAAGCCACAAATAAATGCCTGACACCCGTTATAATTTTGGAAATCGTATGTGTTGCCACGTGCAGATCCATCATACAACCATCCATCTGTATTTTTAGGGGGATTATTAACTAAACAAATCACGTTTAATTATACTTCTAAGTTCCATCTTTGATTATAAAATCCTTGCCCAACTTTGCCCTCAGTGGCACTAGATACAGGGCGGTTTTTAGAACTTTCTAATTTCATATTTGCTTTTATGTGTTACTGTTTATGAACCCTGAAAAGCACATTGCTGTTCTTATCTGTGCTTAAAAGGAAAGAAATAGTGTCCGGGAGAGGCCTGTAGAAGCAAATACAAGCCAGGACAGGATTAGAATTTGTGGTAACTGACTCGCGAAGCTGTAGCTCAGCCTGTGAAATGTACTGTCTCAAAACAAATCCTAAGCTATGAGGAAAAATCCTGTGTTGGACTCACTTTCTTTTCATTATCAATTTCTTTCCTACCATCATGAGCTTTTTGAATAAAGCGTGCTCTGTTTAAAGGAGAGCAAAAAACAAGGTTTATTGAAAACATGTGATAGTTCGGCCTGGGAATCCTTTATACTGAGGCTGGAGACGGCCTAGCAGAGCTCGGTACCATTTGGGGGCAGGATGTTCCCCCACACACTTAATGTGGGGATGTATCAAGAAAACGTGATTCAAAAACAGTTTCAGATGTGCACATTTTAACATCATGACCAGTAAATAATCCAGAAAACCACAGAAACTTGATAAGAGATGGATTCTTAAGCCACACAAGGGCAAATGTCCTGAGGATTAGCTACAGTACTTTGATCTCCAAATTCCAAACACAGATTTGGAGTCTGTGGTAGAAGCTAAAATCAAATATTTAAAACATTTTTGTAAAAGGCAAACTAAAAACATTGTGAGAAAGGCACACGGGGGTAGAAGAGCCTCCTGTAGAGGAGCCTATAATTACAAGCATGCAGCGTAAGCACTTTATTTAAAAATATTATCACATTCACATGACCAAACTATAGGGAATGGAAGCAATTTTAGACCCAAAAATGCAGGCAAAAATTATTCCTCTGAAGGCTCTTGATAACCAAAGTAAAGGTGCTGTATTTTTTGTTTTACATTGCTTGGATAATTGTCTCAATTTTTTCCTTCACATCCTCATATTGTTTTTGCATTGTATATGTAGAGAGTGCAATGAGGGGGGAAGGTGCTGCATGTGAATGTCTACTGGCTTGCAAGTTTTTTCAATTTTTAATCACTCAATAGATATTTGTCATGGCCAGAAACTGCTAGGACTTGGGTATATAATAATAACAAGCATGAATGGGACTTGGATGGGTAGACAAGACAGATGACACCCTGCCCAAGGACAGTTGGCATAGAAGATACTGAATGGAGTAAGCACAGTCATGGGTGATGAATGCTATGATAGGAGAAATACAAAGAGCACAGTTCAGGGTCGGTTCACCTAGGTAAGGGGCCATGAAAACCCAGGGGAAACATAGGTCAAGCCATAATGGACAACTGGTAAACAAAGCTTCAGAAACTCCTCATAAAAAAAAAGAAAGAAATGCCTCATATTAACCCAACAGCCTTTATATCCCATAACACAACCATGTCTGAAATGATCATATCTAAAGAGCTCCAGACTCAAAAAGTGCCTGGAATAGGTCCTTCCCTATTCCCTGCTCTCTGAAAATAAAATATATTCTTATTTAAGGAACATAAACTCAAATTCTAGGAAATCAGCATTGATTGGGGGAAAAACAAGCAACAAAAACATACAAAGAGGTCTTACTGAGTTGATAATTTTTCAACTGATTGTATTTATCACTTCTAGGATTGATGAGAGATTAGACTGAACCCATTACTTTTATGATTCAGTTTACTACCAGTGACAATTATAGTGCATTTATTACATGCTAGGCATTAAGCTTAGCACTTTTCATGTATTCTCTTATTTAGTCTTCTTGGGCAATCTTTTGAGAATGTACAACTCAAATTCTAAGTTTAAAATTAAAGAAATGTGGGGAGGACAAATTAAGGCAAATCACAGAAAACCTTTCCAGACAGGGCTTTATTAAGAGAGTTAAAAATGCTGTTCTGCGTTACTTCAGCCTAGGCCTAAAGATATTCATAAGAAAATCCTGTGTTAAGTTACCTTTAGCATTGTCCTTTGCAATGACAAAAATGCCTCAAGTGTGAGATTCTGCAAAACTGTTCATTATAGGAACCTATCAACTCATCCTAATATTGCTAGGCAACAATGATAATAATAGTCAACATTTACACTGTGCTTATTATGTGCAGGCAACATTCTTTTTAGTTTTTGAATAGTGAGTATGTTTGTATTATTTAAATATCAAAATGACATAAAGAGAAAATGATGAATAATCTTGCTTCTAACTCTGTCCCAATTTACTTTGTCCCTACTTATCCTCAAGTGAATACTTTTATTCTTTTTAAAAAACCTGTTCAATATTTCTTTATATAAATAAAAAGCAATTTTCTTACACAAAAATGTAGCATACTACATAGGCAGTATTACATTTTTCTTTTACTGAGATGCTTCTACAGCTATACAGAAAGGTCATTTAAAAAATGCAAATTTATTATCTTATAGTGCTGGAGGTCCGAAGTCCAAAGTCAGTCTCAGTGAACTAAAATCACGCTGTTGGCAGGGCTGAATACTTGAGGATATTCTGAGAAAGGTCTTTGTTGCATTCTATTTATTGCATTCTTCATTTATTCAGCTACACTGAGAACTTACTATAAATTAATGCAACTATTGGGAAGTAAACTTTTGAGTTGAAGAGTAAATGCCATGTAATTTTAGGAGACAGTGACACTTTTCCATAAGGGTGATACTATTTTGTACTTTGTGGAGTATAAATGCTTGTTTCCTCACAGTGTCACTAAAAATGTGTGATTAGATTTTGGATCTGTGCCAATCTGATGGATGACAAAATACTATCCTTTGCATTTTTTTATGAGTGAGGTTTAGTTTGTGGAAGAAAACAAACATGTGTTTCATGTTCTGTGAACTGTCTGTTCACATCCATTTGACATATTTTATTTTCTATAGGTTGTTGAATTTTCCTTCTAGATTTCTAGAGCTCCTTATACTTTAAAATGATTATCTCTACAGGAATTATAAATATTTTCCCACATTTGTCTTTTGAATTAACTTGTCTGTTTTGTTTTATGCAGCATTCTTTGATTTTATGTAACTTAATTTTATCAATTTTAACTTTCATGTAGTTAAAAATTTATCAATATTTCCTTCTGTACCTTCTATTTTTTAAATTAAAGTTAGAAAGGTCTTCTGGTTTCATGATTATAAAAAAGTTTATCTGCTTCTGCCATCCAGTATTTACAGTTTTATTTAATTTAAATCTTTGATTTATTTGAAGATTGGGAATATGGTAAAATATATATAGATTAACTTAATGTTTTTCCAAGGGAGTAATTAGTTGTTCCAACATCACTTATAACCACAGTGAGGATGAAGTTGAAATTCATGAATTTGACCACATGGGGTTGCAAAGACTTTTTGAGAACATGACCTTTCTATTGATGCTGATAAAGAATCCATTGGGAGGCAGTAAAGAAAATTATGGAGGAAAAGCAGAGTTTGAGATGATAATTTTAGGAATATGGGAATTTCTGAGAGGTGGGAGATTAGAGAGAACAAATGACTTCATTTTAGATCACATTAGAACAACGAGTTTTGGGCTCACTTTGCTATGAAGCTCCATTGGGCCTTGGTGGTAATTTTAAAGTTTTTATTCTGTAGGAGTTGTGCTTTAAGGGTCTAATGAATGTGCTTACAGTTTGCCCTTGATATCCATGGGTTCCCTATCCATGGATTCAATGACTGTGGATCAAAAATATTCAAAAGAAACTTCTGGGAAAGATGGCAGCATAAATAAACATGGTACTATCCTCCTCCACGACCACATCAAAATTACAACTAATATATAGAACAACCATCTTTCAGAAACACCTGAAATATGGCTGAATGAAAGTTCTACAAATAGGAAATTAAAGAAGAAGCCACATCAAGACTGGTAGGAGGGGTGGAGATGCAGAACAAACTGGTCTCATATCCATGTGTGGTGGGTAAAAATTGGGAGTGATATCTCAGCTGCAGAGGTCTTACCTGAGAAGCAAGGGGTCCCAGCCCCACACCAGGGCTTCTAGCCCAGGCTTCCAGTGCCATGAAGAGAAGTCCTTATAACTTTTGGCTGTAAACCAGCAGAGATTGAAGCTGAACGAGATGAAGTACTGTTGCAGACCCAGGTAGTTCCTTTTAAAAGGCTCACAGATGGACTTATTTGGATTCACTCCCTCTGAGCTTTAGTGCTGAGGCAGCAGCTTGGAAGACACCAGAGACATACAAGGAGGAACTGAAGGCATCAGGGTGAGAGCTGGGAGGACAGTTTTTTTCAGATAGAAGTTCTGGCAGAGCCATTGTTTCTTTGATGAACCCTCTGACCACAGAGACAGTAGGTGGGTGCCATCTCTGAGTCTCTATCAACCTGACTTACACTGTTTGGCCCATCTTGGTGATTCCCTGAGGCTTTACCTGTCCCAAATTTCAGGTTCACCCACCTGTTTCAAGTGGCTTTTCCATATGAAAAGCCCATCTTGGCTCACGCTTTAGATTTTCCTAAAATCTTTCAAACAAGCAGCATTGGGCTTTATGTGCCCCATACCTCTAAGTGGATCCAGGCCCAGCATAGCAGCAGCTGACCTTGGTTCACATCTTGACCTTGCTTGGATACCTCCAAGCCAAGCACAAGTATCAGGCATCTATAGATTGCTTTGTGGCTAATGCTGGGTGATGCCAAGCAGAACAGGGCAACAAAACACAGGTGGTAGCTGACCTTGGCCTGCACCTCTGGGAGGCCCCAGAGCCAGTACACCCAGTGGATAGCTTCAGATCACCACCCAAACACCTCCACAAGCAACATACTAAAGGCGTGGACTCAGTGGGCACCAGAGCCCCACTGAAGTAAGTACTACTCTGTGGGGTGGGCCCCTGTACAATTGATACTCCATGGTGGTCAGAGGTCAGTGGTCAGTTGTCTTAGCAAGTGCTTGCAGCTGATCAGCCTGAGGGAAAATCCCTTCTACTGATGTGCCCAAATCAATCAACTACATGGGGAGGGTGTACACAACCCACACAGTAGGGCGTACCTCAAGTGCCCAGCTTGGGTGATCAGGGAGGGTGTGCTACAGGAACCTATAGAACACCTACCACATTAGGCTACTCTACTAAGCCTGGAAGACATAGCAGCTCTACCTAATACATAGAAACAAACACAGGGAAGCTTCCAAAATGAGGAGACAAAGAAACATGGTCCAAGTGAAAGCACAGATCAAAACTCTAGAAAAAGAACTAAACAAAATGGAGACAAGTAATCCACTATGTTAAGAATTCAAAACAATGGTTATAAAGATATTTAATGAACTTAGTGGCAACCTCATAAACATAAAAAGGATCAATCAGAAATGAAAGATACACTTACTGAAATGAAGACTAATTTATAAGAACTCAACAGTAGAGTAAATGAATCCAAAAAATCAAAGCAGCTATTTGGAATATTAGGAACCCAATCAGAACAGCAAGAAGAAAAAAGAATACCCCCAAATGAAGATAGTGTAAGGAACCTCTGGGACAACTTGAAGTACATCAACATTTGCATCATAAAGGTGCTGGGAAGAGAAGGGAAAGAGCAAGAAATTGAAAACTTATTTGAAAAATAATGACAGAAAACATCTCTAACCTGGTGAGGGAAATAGACATACAAGTTAAGGAAGCACAGAGAGTCCCCGAACAAGATGAACCTAAAGAGGTGCATACCAAGACGCATCATAATTAAAATGCAGAATGTTAGAGACAAAGAGGGAATCTTAAAAGCAGCAAGAGAAAAGCAATTAGTTTCCTACAAAGTAGCTCCCATAAGACAGTCAGCTGATTTCTCAACAGAAAGTCTGTAGGCCTGAAGGAATTGGGAAGAAATATTCAAAGGGGTGAAAAGCAAGGACCAACAACCAAGATTACTCTACCCAGCAAAGCTATCATTTAGAATCAAAAGACATAAAGAAGGCCCTGGCTGGTGTAGCTCAGTGGATTGAGCATGAGCCTGTGAACCAGAGTATCGTGGTTTAATTCCCAGTCAGGGCACATACCTGGGTTGCAGGCTAGTTCCCAGCAGGGGACACATGAGAGGCAACCATACACTGATATTTCTCTCCCTCTCTTCTTCCCTTCCCCTCTAAAGATAAATAAATAAAATATTTAAAAAAAAGACAGATAAAGAGATTATCAGTCAAGGAAAAGCTAAAGGAGTTCATCAAACCAGTATTTTATGAAGTGTTAAAGGGTCTTATTTAAGAAGAAGAAGAAAAAAAGATTAAAAATATGAACAATAAAGTGGCAATAACTACACAATTGAATCTAAAAAGCAAAATAAAAAGAAGCAGAACAAAAATGGACTCACAGATATAGAGAACATTTTGATGGTTGTCAGGTGGGAGGGTTTTTTGTCAGGTCAGATGTGTTAAAAATTTGAAGGGATTAAGAAGTACAAATTTGTTGTTATAGAATAGTCATGGGGACATAAAGTACAGCATGGGGAACACAGTCAATAATATTCTCATGACTACATATGGTGTCAGATAGGTGTGAGATTTATCAGGATAATCACTTAGTAGGTTATGTAATGTCTAATCACTGGGGTACACACCTGAAACTAATATAATAGTGCATGTCAACTGTGATTGAAAAATAAAAATAATTTAAAAATGGAAAAAAATATTTGAAAGAAAAAAACATTATGTTGTTGCTCATGTGTACTATGTAATTAGACCTAGGAATGGTTGCATTTGAACATATACAGACATTTTTCCTTGACATTTTTCCCTGAACAATACAGTGTGACAACTATTTGCATATTTTCTATGTTGTATTAGGTGTTATAACTAATTTATGGTTCAAAGCACATGGGAAGGGGAAAATGCATAGGTCATATGCAAATCCTAGGCCATTTTATATAAGGGGTTGAGCTTCTGAGGAGTTTGGTATCTGTGGAAGTCCGAGAGCCAATTCCTGCAGATTCTGGGGGACAACTGTATATATATCTTTTAGCAGCCAAGCATAATTACTAATGGTATCATTAAAGTTTGCTTGAAAAAGGACTTTCAGTAAAGTCAAGTTAGATTTAAGCAATGATCCTTCAGGAATTTGTAGAGTATTGACTTTTTACATTAATTGATCACTCAACAATTCATCTATTTAAACATCAAAATTACACTCATTTGCCAGATTATGAAGAACTGCTCCTTAATGGACTATATTTTCATTTGTTTTACTGGTCCAAAGGGTTAAATATGAATTTTAGAAACTTTTGCTTATGAAATAATTTTCATAAAACACCAGATAAAGCAGAGTCATACATTTTCTATGAAAATAAAAAATGTCACTTAAGTTAGTATAGATGTAATTTACTGCCATGATATATTCTAGGCATTATTATATTTTGAAAGAAATGGCCACATTCTGGAGAGCAGTTTGGCGGTTTCTGATAAAGTTAAACCAACACTTACCATATGACCCAGTAATATCACTCCTGGGTATTTGTCGAGAAAAAGAAAAGCCTATGTTCATATAAAATCTGTATGTAAATATTCATAGTACCCAAAATATAGAAACAGCCCTAATCCAGAAACAACCCATTGACCTGAAATATATAAATGGATAAAGTGTGAGACATCAATGCTGTAGAATACCATTCAGCAGTAAAAAGGAGTAACTACTGATGCATGCAGTGACTTGGATGGATCTCAAGAGCATCACGCTGAATGAAAAAGCCAGTCAAACGGTTACTACTATACAGCTCCACTTACATAACATTCTAAAAATGACAAAATTACAGTCATGAAAAATAGATGAATAATTCCTAGGGGTTAGGACTTGGAAGGGGAAGAGGTACTCTAAAGAGATAATGTAAGGGGTGGCATTCCAAGATGCTTTAGGGTTATGAGAAAGTTTTGTATCTTGATTGTGGTGGTTAATTTACACATGTGATAAAATTTCAATGTGGTGTATATAGAAAAAAATTGAATGCATGCAAAAACTGGTGAAGTCTGAATGTCTGCACTTTAGTTAGTAGTATGTATCCATATCAACTTCCTGGCTTTGACAATTGCATTACAGTTATGTCAGATGCTATCATTGAGGGAAGCTGGATGAAAGTACATGGGTACCAGGGAACTCTGGACTATTTTTATACAACTTCTAAGTATAAGTCTAAAGTTATTTCAAAATAAAAAGTTGAAAAAGAAGTCTGATCTTAGGAAGATGACTGATGGGGAGAAGAATTATACGTTTTATGACACTGACATCTATTTTCTTTTAGCTTTCACATCAACTAAAATATGGGGTGTGAGGAGGTTTAGGCATGGGAATCTGAGGTGAGCAAGTGGCTTATTAATTTGTTCCTGTCCCACAGTAGGTGTTGTAGGGAGGTGTGGTGTGTAGAAAGATCTTGGGACTTGATGTGAGCAAATCTCTCTCTATGTTTTGAGTTCTGACTCTTTTGTCTATATGCAGTATGACCCTTGATAAGACTTTTAATCTAACACTCCATTTTAAATATGTAAAATGGGTATCATAATCTCTTTTAACTTTAATAATAAGATTTTTATAGGAATTAATTGAGATAGTCCCTAAATATAATTTATAATATAAACTATGAAATTTTATTTCTGTTCATGTAACTCCAGATTGTCCAACTCCCAACCTTCTGTTATTTCAGCTTCACAGGAAGATTTCTTATCCAAACATAGATCATAAACTATTGCCCCTTATTTAATGTGTATCAGGAAACAGGCAATGGATTGGTTAGCATGTACACAAACACAGTGAATTAGTGGACAAGTAATCAAAAGTCAAAAGTGAAGCAAAGGTTCACTTATTTTTTGTCTCAAGGAAGACTGTGAGTTGAGCATTTAACTCAATTTTTTAAAAATTTCAAACCAAAAGGGGCCCAGGGAAAAATTAATACACTCTTTCCTTTCATAATTAAAAAAATCAGTAAGTTATTTCTAACAAAAAAGATGGTTTTGCAGCATTTTTAGGTGGAACTTTTGCTTATGTTTGAAAGTGAAGAAAAGCAAAAAGTCCTTTGCTGATGTAGCCGGTGGGATTAGGATCATCCCTTTCACAGCATCGGATACCATGAGGAAACCTGGATCCCGAAAGGAAGGTTGCTAGTCTATGTAACTTGGTCTCCCACCAACCTTGTTAATGAATTCATTTTCCCTGCACTCTCATTGTTCTTCCACATGTAGATTAAATGGATTATGCTATTATTAAATTTGATTCTTACAGAGGCAGCGCTTTAGAGCAATGGACTATAGGGAGGCCAGCATTCTATTACTGGCTTCACTGCTGACTTAGGGGCCAGGTACAACGCACTCTCATTTCACAATGCCTCAAATTTTCTGTCCATAGAGTGAGATAAACAATGTCTTAGAGGGACATGGTGCTGCTTTATGAGCACTATATACTAATTGAGCTCCAAATTACTTGATAGAAAGGTGCTCTTTGAAGAATTAAAGGTGTATTTATATTGTTGTTGTGAATCTTAACAGGAATGAGGCTTTAAAATCTAATTTTAAAAGCCTCCCACTGCACAATACATTATCCCTATTCTTAAATACTGCAATCAGCTGCACACTGAGTTGCTCTGTGGTATTTATTAAAAATGAAAAAAAAAAGCACTGCAGAGACGAGCTGTAGAACATTTTAAAGCCATGTGCAGTGGTTTAACTGCAGGCCTTCCACTGAAGTTAATGGGACTCATACTGGCCAATCTCAAGCACCATTTTGAAAATTTACCCCCTAGTGACAGTTTAATGTTTCTTATTGATCATAAGTCTTCAGATAACATCTCAAGGCAAGAGGGACAATTTATCAGAGGAAATGAATAATTTTTAATGAAATAACTCTGCATTGCAACTATCTATAAGTAAGAGGGTGCAGAGGAGTCTTGGTAATCCCTTGGTAAACAAGGGATTGTTTATTGGTGGTCGTTACCACAGGCCTATGGAGAAGTGTTCATCACATTCCCCTAATTCCCGTGGCTCATAGAGCATAATGCATTTTCTTTTTCATTTTGAAATTTTCTGTTTCTCAGGGTAGATATATACCTATGTGGAAAAGTAAGAGAGAGTAAGTTTATATTCTTCTGAATGGGTAAAATTTGTATATTGCTGATAAGAAGTTCAAACAGGTATAAATGACTAAAGCACCCAGAGCCTTGTATACTCATACTTTTTGCTGTCTGATCAAAAAAAGTTTTTTAGCTCAAATATTCAACATTGTACCTGCCATCCATCTATTAGACCTTTACCTGGTTGCCTGTTTCTAGAAGCTTCCTCATATCAAGTGATTATATGCCTTCATATGGCCTACATGGCCCTCATATGACCTCTGCGTGACCTGTGCCTGTCTCCCCATGAGCTCCTACTACTCTCCCTGCTACTTACTGAGTTCCAGCCAAATTGACCTTATGCCTTTTCCTTGGACAAGCCAATTTCACTGGGTATTAAGAATGTTCTCATTTATTATTTTCTGTACAAAAAAGATCTGTGCCTAAATCTTCTCATGGCTGGCTCCTTTTTAATATTCAGGTCAACTTGATGATTTACTCCTTGGAAAGACTTTCTCAGGCCACCCTATCTAAAAAAGTCCCCAATATCTCTGTTTTATTCTCTTCATTGCATTTATCTCTAGTTGACATTATCTTGTTTCATAAAAACATGCTTGTGTATTGTTTCTTCTGTCCACTGGGATATTAATTCTATGAATAAGACCTTGCTCATTTGGTGCAACACAATCTCCCCAGCATCTAGAATCATCCTTAGACATGGTGAACATTGTATAAATATTTGTTGAATGACTAAGCTCAAAACCCACAGTACATTTTGCTCCTGTGTCTCACGCAATTAGTCATGACATTCTATATCCCCTTCCCATGACTACTTCCACCTCCATCGCCTTTACTTTGCTTCACTGTAGGCTCCCTCCTTCCAGTGTTGTCCTTCTTTAAGGGCCCAGGAGACTGCACTCTTACAGGCAAGGACCACATTTTATTCACCTTTGTGGTTTTTTTAGACTTGAGGTCACGTCTGGTGTATTGTAAGTGTTCTATCTGTGAATGAATTTTCTTATATAACCCTTGATAGTACAGGCTGTTAGTACAACATTTTACAATGCTCTACTGAAGTTTATAGAAGGAGTGGAAAATAATCTTTAATTATTTATTTCCTTCTAAGGGCATCTATATGGTTAAGTTATATCAGCTAATCAAGCTACTTGACAAGTTTAAATTTGTGCACCAGGTCAACAATTACCTAAAGAGTTTTCTCAGGAGTCTACTAATGTTAACAAACATTTAAAAGCTTTTCTGGGAGTAACATCATTTATCCTGGAGATGTCTCCAATTGGGAAATACATGGAGAACCTCATGATAATACTGCTCAAGAGAATATGCAATCTGAAACAGGCTGAGTAAGTCTATTTTAGAGCCCAATTTCCCCTTTAGATTAGAGAATTTTAATAGGTAACCTGATACTAAACCTGGTATGCTTAAGGCTGATGCTGCTTTCAAACTCATTTTGTAAAGTCCAGGCTTTCATTCAAAATTCTCAGATTGCTAGAGATGAACATAAAAGCCTCAGGTTCTTTGTGAGTTGATGACAATAAGTAAGGTTTAATTCAATTTAATTTAAAAATACTACTAATAAGGACAATTTTCTCATAGTTGGGTAGTGTGGTGCAATGAGAAATGTTAATAGATACTTGCTTGGGCATTGTCCTGGGTTCCTGACACTTTGCTCCTAAAACCTTGGGAATCTCTGGAGTGAAAAGTGTTTTTGTATGCAAATGAAATGACTGGTAGCTGGGAGCCCCTTGATAGCATTAAGTTTCCAAAAAGACCAAAGCATGGCTAGAGAGTTGGGACTTTAAGCCCAACCCTGGATTTCTGAAAAGCTGGAGGGGCTAGAGATGAGTTTAATCACCAATGGTCAATGATCTAATCAGTCATGTCTATGTAATGAAAATTGCATGAAAATATTCAAACCATGGGGTTCTGAGAACTTCCAGGTTGGTGAACACACCCACCTTCCAGGGAGGGTAACATTCCTGGAGAGGGCATGGAATCTCCGTGGTAATCATTCCCTCACCCATCCTGTCTTGCACTTTTCTTTCATCTGGCTGTTCTGAAATTGCATCTTCTATAATAAACCAATAATAGTAAGTAAAATGCTTTCCTGAGGTCTGTGAGTCATTCTAGTGAATTATCAAACCTGAGATGGGGGGGATGTGGAAACTCCTAGATTCGTAGTCAGCTGGGCAGAAGTGTATGCAGCCTAGGCACCTCACTGTGGCTGGCATTTGAAGTCAAGGCTGGGGGTTTTGCAGGGGGAGCCCTGTGGGTGTTAATTCATAATCTGTGTGTCTGCACTAACTCTGGGTAGTTAGTATCAGAATTTAATTGAGTTGTTGAATGCCCAGTTCATGTCTGGAGAGTTGGAGAATTGGTTGGTGTGAGAAAAAAAATGTCCTTAGATTTGATGTCAGCAGTGTGAATAAAAACAGTTCATCAGGTAGGTATAGTTTTCTGGAGTGAAATCACAAGCAGTGAATCCTGTTTCTGTCACCTACCATCTTTCTAACTGTGGACAAGTCTCTTAAGCCCTGTCTTACTTCCTCATCTACAAAATGGGATACAATATTTATAGAGTGCTTGGAGCAGTACCTAGCATATAGAAGCTAATAAATATCAGCTATGAATAACTAAAAGGATTGAAATGGCTTCAATGATTTGTGGTAAATCAATTGGTAGGAAATAACTTGAGAGAATATAATTTTTACCAAAGGAGAGAAGAGGTTAGAAAGTATAGAAAATGATGCAATTCAAGGACTTAGAATAAAATTTAACATCTCTTAGAACAAAAGTTGGAGAAGGCAGAGAAGCAAAAAAAAAAAAATGCTGTCTCAAATCTTCACTTGAGCAGCTGGTGGCAGTTCTGGAAATCTCCAATTTAACTTCTGAACACATTAGCTGCTGAAGTCGACTTTTAATGAGATGAACTCACAGGTGTATTAGAGAGGCCTCGGCTATATGGTTGATTTTAATAAAGGCTTCAATTATGTTTTAGCCTAGTTAAGAAGCTGGTTATTTTTTTCTCATTAAGAAAAAATACACTTTCAGGCATTTTCCCGAGAGACTGTTATGTCAGAGAAATATTTGCCCAATTCACGGGGGAAACATCAGTGCTATGGTTTGCCTCTTTTGTCCCCTTGTGGAAATATCACGCTGAAGAAAAATTGTTAAAGTAGCATTAAGAAATCAACTTGTATTTAGCATCAAATACAGATTTCAAGATTAACAAGCTTGTATTTTTTGTTTCCTTGAGATGCATTGCAAGATTGGAAAATATAGGCCTGTTATATCTGTCTTCAGAGTCACCAGGGAATCCAAAAATCCACTGTTGGAAGTAATTTGTTGGCTTCCTGATGCATCAGGCTCATTATCCTAATCTAAGTGCCAGCCTTTGGCACTATTTGCAATTTTCAGGTAGGTCATTAATGAAAGCTTGAAAAAGGAATGGCTATGAAATCAGTCTTTGAAGTTATTTCACACATTTTCAGTTGAGAATGTTCACTGGGTGAATGATTTGGGCTTGAATATAGAGAAATTGTAAAGCAGCCAGCTCAGGGAAATGAAGGGCAACCTGGATAGTCATCCCAAAATATATTTATCTCTCTAAATTGGTAAAGCAATAGTCATTGCCCCTAGCTGCAGACATGTTATTTCAACAAAGCCTTAGGGGAGAGATGGAAATTGAACATATAGGCATAAGGAATAATTTTGTAATTAAAAAAAGATTTTATCAGTTTTCAAAGCGAACTCCCCAATCAAGCAGATATAAACAAATATAGTAATGGAAGAATGCACTTAATTAAAAAAATTTAAATAGATTTTTCTCTTCCCACAGATAAGCACTGTTGTTTAAAATGTTTTTCCTACTCACACAAATATACAATGATTTTATGATTTTTTAAATCAACAAGTGCTTTGGTACATCAACAAGGTTTTGTAAAGCTCCTGGTTCTGGCTGCAGTGCAGGGGCAAGAGGGTGGGAGCTCAGGAGGGGGAAGTGCTAAAATCTTTGGGAACTGGCCTGTGGGCCTCTATCAAATTGTGCCCAAATACTGTCAGTTGGTCTAGAGGGCTCAATACTGTAGGAGGCTCACTAGCTGACCACTAGGGTAGCTTCCAGCTCCTTCCAGTTGGACAGAGAACAACATTGCTGCGCTTACAGAGTGCATTTTCTGTAATGAAGGCATAGCCAGCTTATCACAATCATTTTTTGAATACTCAAGACTTGTACAAATGTTTGGGTGTGTATTCGGCATGTTCAGAGTAATCAAATCTTACAAATACATGGAGTCTTGAGAAATCTTAGCTACATTTCCAAACTCTGAACAGTTTTCATGGACAGATGAGAGAGATGTTATTCCTTTTTTCATTTCATCATGGTACATTATGTTGAGCAAGGGAAATACAAGGTTCATTGGGTGACATCAATTATTTTTATGGACCTATTAAACAGGCCCAGAAAAGGTTTTGTCACCTGGTACAGCCTACTGCCTGGCAGTGACATTTTGTTCCTCTGTGTAAGTTAAATTTTATTGACCTCATACTGAAGAGCCACATTTGAATATGTTTAAAGCCACATTTGAATATGTTTCACCAGTACCTCAATGCAGGTGGACCACTGGGTCAAACTGTTATATGTACATTAATAAACAACTGAAAGAAATGAATAATTACCCCAAATGTAAGTACAAATGTTGTCTTTGTTCTAATAGGGATTCATTATATATTTATTCATAAAATTTTCTTCCAAAATGATTAATTTACTAGAGGTAAAATATCCAAGTGAAAAAAAGGCTGGGGGAATTAACTAAACTAAATCTATGCCTAAAGCATATTATACTAAATTTGTAAGGTTATTATTGATAGGTCCATCGATGTTGAGACTTACAGATAACATCATGTTTAGGACTTCCAGCCAAGATGGAGGCATAGGTAGATTCACTGTGCCTCCTCGTACAACCAAAAGTAGGACAATAACACATTTCTGTGCAAAAACCAACCAGAACTACCAGAGGATCAAACTGTATTGAAGTCTGACAACCAAGGAGTTAAAGAAGAAGAATTCAGACTGGTAGGGGCAGAGACAGGCAGCTGGGGTGGTGAGGGCTCATGGCAAGGCAGTGGCTGCTGGAGCAGTCCAGGCAGTGGCTGGTGAAGTGGGCAGTCTGACATTTACATGCAGATAAACTTGGAGGAACAACTGGGGAGCCAGACAAACTGCTCAACCCAGGGTTCTAGTGTGGAGAAATAAGGACTCAAAATCTTTGACTGAAGAAACCTATGGGGGTTCCAGTGGCTGGAGACACTCCCAGCCTCACAGGACAATTCACTGGAGAGACCTACAGGGTCCTAGAACATGCACAAACCCACCCACCTGGGAATCAGCACCAGAAAGACCCAATTTGCTTGTGGGTAGTGGAGGCTGTGCTGAAAGCCATCCGAAAGCCAGCAGGCAGCATTGTTCCCTCTCAGACCCCTCCCCCACATATAGCACCAAAGCGAAGCTACATGGGGTGCCCCACCTTGGTGTATACTTACGGCTTAGCTCCTCACTATGTAATAGGTGTGCCAAGACAATAAAAAAAATGCCCAAATGAAAGAACAGATCAAAGCTCCAGAAAAAATACAATTAAATGTTGAAGAGATAGCTAACCTATCAGATGCAGAGTTCAAAACACTGGTAATCACGATCCTCAACAGAAATGGTTGATTATGGTTGCAAAACAGAGAAAAAATGAAGGCTATGCAAAGTGAAATAAAGGAATATGTACAGGAAACCAACAGTGATGGGAAGAAAATTGGGACTTAAATCAACAGTTTGGACCAGAAGGAATAAATAAACATTCAACCAGGACAGAATGAAGAAATAAGAACTCAAAAAAAATTAGGAGAGGTTTAGGAACCTCTGGGACAACTTTAAATGTTCTAACATCCAAATCGTAGGGGTACCAGAAGAAGAAGAGAAAGAGCAAGAAATTGAAAAGTAATTTGAAAAACTAATGGAGACCTTCCCTAATCTGGTAAAGGAAATAGACTTCCAGGAAGTCCAGGAAGCTCAGAGAGTCCCAAAGAAGTTGGACCCAAGAAAGTACACATCAAGGCACATCATAATTACATTACCCAGGATTAAAGATAGGGAGAGAATCTTAAAAGAAGCAAAAGAAGAGTGTTACCTACAAAGGAATTCCCATAAGACTATCAGCTAGTTTCTCAAAGGAAACCTTACAGGCAAGAGGGGGCTGAGAAGAAATATTCAAAGTCATGAAAAGCAAGGACCACATACAAGATTACTCTATCCAGCAAAGCTATCATGTAGAATGGAAGGGCAGATAAAGTGCTTCCCAGACAAGGTAAAGCTAAAGGAGTTCATCATCGCCAAGTCCTTATTACATGAAATGTTAAAAAGACTTTTTAAGAAAAAGAAGAAGATCAAAACTATGAACAGTATAATGACAACAAACTTATAAATGTCAACAACTGAATCTAAAAATCAAAAACAAAAACAAAGTAAGCAAACAACTAGAAAAGGAATAAGATCATAGAAATGGAGACCACATGGAGGGTTATCGGCAGGGAGTGGGACCAGGGAGAACAGGGGGAAGGGTACAGTTACTAAGAAGTATACACGGTACATACAAAATAGACAGGGGGGTCAGGGGGAGATTAAGAATAGTACAGGAAATGGAGAAGCCAAAGAACGTATATGCACGACTCAATAACATGAACTAAATGGGGGAGTGCTGTGGGAGGGGGAGTGCAGGGTGGAGGGGAATAAAGGGGGAAAATGGTACAACTGTAATAGTATAATCAATACATTTGAAAACAAACAAACAAACAAACAAACCATCATGTTCAGAACCATGTGTTGCTTCAAAACCTGCAAGGATCTGAGACAGGGAGAGAAAGATTAGAGTACTAAGATGTTTCAATGAATGCACAGTCGAAAACAGCTATCAGAAGGCAGCAGACATCTAGGAAAGAACTTTCTTTTCAGCTTGGGGGCCAGAAATACGTTGGCATTGCCTCTGGAACTGGAACAAAACCAAGTTTTAACTGGTTTTAAAATCGGGACTAGAACACTCCCTCAGTCATCTGTGAACCAACCTTATCCTGTAGAAGTGGAGTGAGTCTTGGCCGGCCACCTGCCCTGTGAATTGTTTTTTGGGGGTCCCTTATAGGACAGAAAGTACTTGTACAGCAGTTTCACATCAAGTTATAGTCCTCTGTGATGTTGCTTGAGCAGAGAATTGAAAAAGAGTAAAAGTCTCCAGAGAAACATATCAAATGGTTTCACTAATACACCTTGGGGCTGGATGGACCTGCGTGTCTGGGAGTTACGATCTACTTTCCTCTACACCTGAGCAATGGTTTCCAAAAAAGAGGAAAACCTGTTCTTGTAGAAGAGAGGCAGCTGGATAGACAAGGCCTTTTAAGATTGAATTAATTTATAATTTCATTATATTTACTACAGTGCTTCGCACACAGCTAAATTCTATAAAGAGTAATTGAATAAATACTTTTGAAATGTGTATACTATGAAATTACCTCAGTGGCAGAAAGTGTGTGGGGAGCCCACCCATTCTCCCATCCCCAGGACAGGGCTCTTCCTTCACAACAAGGATGGAATGAAACATTCTTCTTCACAGTGCCCACGGACGGGAGGGACTTCCTCCAGTTCCTCCTTAAATCACTCTGCCCCTGCCACTGGCAACAGGGGTAAAGGAGGGAACTAAGAAGATGACTCATTACTTCCTGACTTCCGAAACAAAATGAAAAACCTGTCGTGGATGAAGAAGATGGTCTACACTACTTTGTAGACTAAAAATCCACTTTCAGAGATTGGAAATAAGTAATCCTCTCCAAGAACGTGCGGTATCTGGATTTGAATGACTGCCAAGAAGTGAGAAGGCAAAGAGGCCAAGAAAGCCAAATTTAGCTGTTAAACAACAACGACAACAACAATAGCTTTTATATATTGGGTTTATTTTTTCCCCAAAAGAAGATTTTATTTTTTTAAAAAGGGGAGTACGAGGCTATGTTCTTCTGTAATGTCAAAATCATGAGGCCAAGAAAGTCTGAGGAATAGTTCTGGGTTAAAGGGGACTAAAGAGGCATGACGACTAAATGCAGTTAAGTGATGCTAGGCGGGTCATGCACTGAAGAGGAAAGAATGCCATGAAGGACATTACTGGGTCAATCGACAAAAGCAGAACACAGCCAGCAGATTAGATACTGTATCGATATTCAATCGATGTTCAATCGATGAAGGTTATACAAAAGAATATCCTTATTCTTAGGAAATCTACATTGAAATATTTAGGGATAAAGGGCTGAAAAGTAGGCAACTTATGATTTTTTAAAACATGAATTTTATATTGAGATATAATTTATGATACCCTTTAAAATATATTGCTGGCAGATCCTAGATCTTAACTTCAGAATGCCACATGGCATCTTTGTTACGAAGTATAATTTGTAGCTGGCACCCAGGTGAGTGGAGCACCCCTGAGCCCACAGCACCAAGGGAGTTGCAGGGATATGATTCTTACTTCAGGACTTCAGGGTGGGAGCCACATATTCCAGAGTGGAAAACAATTGATCTGGTTTGAGGTTACAAATGCAGAAAGTAAAACACACTCATAATCAGTCTTGAGCAGCACTATCTGGTATGTATTACCAGGTCTGATACACTTCTACCCATTCCAATTAATCAAAGCATAAAAGGGATATTGCTCATATTGTAGAGAAGAAAGAGGTTTTGTAATTACTGAAATGAATGCTCCCCTAATTCAGGGCGACGCTGTAACTTGATACAAGTGGGTGTTCCGGAGCCATACCTCCTGGCTCAAATCCTAGGCCTACCACTTACCACCTGTATGACTTTTAATAACTTATTTCTCTTTGCCTAAGGTTTTTCATCTATAAAATGGGGATAATGAAAACATCTACCTCACGGTGTTGTGGTGAGGATTAAATGAGTCAACACTTTTTAAAATGCAAGGGTGCCTGATGTGATAAACACTCCACAAATATTAACTTTGAATATTAATTAAGTGTTGCAATATAGACAGGAGACAGAAGAAAAGGATGCAGAAATCCAGGTGTCTGGATTTTGATATTCACCTATAACACAAAAGGGCTTTCGGGCAAACCTCAGTCTTCCTTGCCATCCTCTGTACCGACAACAGCAACCTGCAGACCAGATTCGGATGATGAACTCCAAACCAAAGACGACAATCATCACGAACTCCTAAAATATCAAACAAGAAATGTTAGAGGTGAAGAAACCATGTGGAGCAACTGTAGCAAGCAGCTCTATGGGTATCTCTGGCCATTTAGGCATTTCATCTAAAATGTCTTTATGTTACATGTCTAAAGTTAAGCACATCTGTTCTCCAAATCAAACAGAACCTGGAGGATGTGGAGACCTCTGCATTGGCTATTGTCTGCATTTGCTGTCATGGAATTGCCATTTCTTTTCAAGTCTCTAACATTGTGCAAATTTAAGAGTCAGTTTCAATACTAAATTTGCAGGCTGCATTACCAATCTGCCTTGTTTGGAGTATGTAGTGTAGCTGACTTCGGCTACTTGGTAACATGTGAAGTACCGGGAACGAAAGAGAGGACCCTGAAAACCCAGCTTTACGGTTTTGTAGAAAACAGAGTTTCACTTTGCTGCAAAGAGCGACAATCTCTAGGCTTATAAGAGTTGTTTTCAGAGAAAAAGAACTCTTTAAAAGTATGCTGAGTTCTTGTAATATGGTGTCCAAGCCTCCTCATAGCACAGCATAGGAGGCAATGTTTCAAAAACGTTACTGCATGTTTGGCACATGTATCCTTTGCCAGAAATGAGACCTTAAATTCTTCGAATCTGAAGATTGTTAATTATTATGCAACCCTTTGGTGAGAGCTGCTTAGAAAATAGCACCTGTTCCAGCAAAATGACTTTGAGATTGTTTACAAGAGTTGCGAATGAACCTTGGGATAAGGCCACCTAGAGTGTCCCATTAAGTAGTGGGTCATAGAATGAGAAACCAAATAGAATTTTAAAGAAGAAAGCATCTCTGCAGCAAGCATATCATAGTCACCTTATTGTCCCTATAGGTGCAGGCACTGAGCTTATTGAACTTGGTTTTCCTTAAAAAAATAATTCCCTCTCTTAGAATTATGCTAAGTCAAATAAGCCAGTCACAGAAAGACACTCCTGTGGAATCTAATGAACAAAATGAACCAACAAGCAAAATAGAGACAGACAGTTGTCGGGGCGGGGGAGTGTTGGTGGACTTAGGGGTGCAAGTAGAAGGACTGAACAAAAAGAGAAAGAGAAAAAAGCACATGGACATGGGCAACAGTGTGGTGATTGCCAGGGTAGGGGGCTGGGGTGAAGTGGAGAAGGGCGAAGGGGGATAACGGTGATGGCAGGAGATGACTGGGAGGAGGGTGAACACACAATGCAGTGTAAGACAGTATGTTGTGGAACCGTGTGCCTGAAACTGTATAACTTTTTTAACCAGTGTCACCTAATAAACAGTAAAAAAAAGTAAAAATTCTCTGTCTTATTTTTAAACAAGGATTGACTCAGCATTTATAATGTAGAATAATAGATATTTTAAAAATGTATTAAATTTATTATTTATTAATTGGTTTAAAAATATTTTATTTATTTATCGTTAGAGGGGAAGGGAAGGAAAGAGGGAGAGAAATATCAATGTATGGTTGCCTCTCGTGCATCCCCTGCTGGGAACTGGCCTGCAACCCAGGCATGTGCCCTGACTAGGAATCAAACCGCGATCGTCTGGTTCACAGGCCCATGCTCAATCCACTGATCTGAGCCAGCCAGGGCTTTATTAATTGGTTTTTATTATAATTGCTTAATTATAAAAGTGATACATAGTCTTTATTAAGATATTCCAACATCAGAGGAATATAGAGCATAGAAATAAAGGTCTTTAGAACAAATTTCAAAAATTTATATGGAACCCCAAGAAACCCAGAATAGCCTCAGCAATCTTTAAAGAAATATGTATGCATGTATGTATGTATTTATTTATTTATCTTTAGAGAGAGGAAGAGAGGGAGAGAAACATCAATATGTGGTTGTGTCTCACATGCTCCCTACTGGAGACCAGGCACTCAACCCAGGCATGTGTTCTGACTGGGAACTGAACCAGTGACCCTTTGGTTTGTAGGCTGGCACTCAGTCCACTGAGCCACACCACCCGGGGCAGCAATATTTTAAAAAATATTTGTAATATTTATTGATTGTGATATTACAGTTCCAATTATTTTCCCCTTTGATCCCCTCCATTGGGTGCCTCCCTCCTCTCCAGCAATCTCGCCTTCTTAGTTCATGTCTGTGGGTCATGCATATAAGTTCTTTGGCTTCTCCATTTCCTGTACTATTCTTAACCTCCCCCTGTCTACTTTGTATGTATCATTTATGCTTCTTAATCCTTGTACTTTTTCCCCCTTCTTCCTGGTCCCCCTCCCTGCTGATAACCCTCCATGGGATCTCCATTTCTATGATTTTGTTCCTGTTCTAGTTGTTTGCTTAGTTTGTGTGTTTTTTTCTTTTTTAGATTCAGTTGTTGGTAGTTGTGAATTTGTTGTCATTATACTCTTTATAGTTCATCTTTTTCTTTTCCTTAAAAAAAGTCCTTTTAACATTTCATGTAATAGCAACTTGGTGATGATGAACTCCTTTAGCTTTACCTTGTCTGGGAAGCACTTTATCTGCCATTCCATTCTAAATGATAGTTTTGCTGGGTACAGTAATCTTGGTGTTAACTCCTTGCTTTTCATGACTTTGAATACTTTTCTAGTCCCTTCTTGTCTGCAAAGTTTTTTTTTTTGAGAAATGAGATGATAGTCTTATGGAACTCTTGTAGGTAACTTTCTTCTTTTCTCTTGCTGTTTTTAAAATTCTCTCTTGTCTTTAACCTTTGGCACTTGAATTATGATATGTCTTGGTGTGTTCCTCTTTGGGTCCAACTTCTTTGGGACTCTGTGCTTCCTGGACTTGCATGTCTATTTCCTTCACCAAATTAGGGAAGTTTTCTTTCATTAGTTTTTCAAATAAGTTTTCAATTTCTTGCTCTTCCTTTTCTCCTTCCAGCATCCCTATGATTCAGATGTTCACACTTTTGAAGATGTCCCAGAGTTTTCTTATTCTCTCATTGATTTTTTGAATTATTGTTCCTTCATTCTGTACTCACTGACTGTTTATTTTGTCCTTATGTTCCAAGTCATTGACCTGAACCCTGGCTTCTTTCATTTCACTCTTGGTTCTCTATGGGTTTTTCTTCATTTCACTTAGTGTAGCCTTCATTTCTCCCCATATGCATTTGCCATATTCAACAAGTTCTCTAAGCATCCCTATCACCAGTGTCTTGAATTCTGCATCAAAACAGGTTGGTTTTAATGTAGAGGTAGATTGGTTATCTCTGTTCCACTTAGTTTTGGTTCATTCTTTCATTTGGGCCACATCTCCTCCTCTCCTCAATTTGGCAGCCTCCCTATGCTTGTCTCTGTGTATTAGGTAGAGCAGCTTTGACTTTCTGCCTTGGTGCACCTGTTACATTGTAAGAGGCAGAGCCTCAGGTATTCACCAGGATGGGGCAACCCAGTTTGTGGTGCTGTATGTAGGGGAGGGGATGGAGAGGAAACACTGTCGCTTGCTTGGCTCTCACCCCATTTTCAGTCACTTCCCTCACTTCCTGTATACAACTGTCACCCTTCTAGTTGCTGCTCTGGTGCTGAATCCCAGGGTGGGTAGGTCTGCATATGTCCTTTAAACAGATTCTTTTGAGAGGCATGTTTCTTCTGCCACCCCAACCACCACTGGTTTTTACAATCAGAAGTTATGAGGCTTTATTTCCCAGCTCTGGAACCCTGGGCTGCATAGTCTGGGCTAGGGCCAGGATTGCTTGCTCCCCAGGTATGTCTCCTGGTTTTTATCTGCCACATGTGAATGTGGGACCACCCATTCTGCTGGCCACTACTGCTGCTGACTTTCTACCACCACCTCACTGGGGCCACAGCATATCCTCTCTGCCCCCCTCATACCCATCTGGATGAATATTTCTTCTTTAAATTCTTGGTTGTTGGACTTCCAGAAGTTTTATTTTCTGGTAGTTCTGGTTGTTTTCTGTTTTAAAGTTAGTTGTGTGTGGAGGTAAAGTGTGTCAACCTATCCCTCCATCTTGGTCAGAAGTCCTAGCCTCAGCAATCTTGGGAAAAAAGAACAAAGTAGTAAGGACCACAATATCTGATATCAAACTGTACTGTAAGGCTACTGTAATCACAATGGTCTGGTACTGGCATAAGAACAGACAGATAAACCAATGGAGCAGAATAGAGAGCCCAGAAATAAACTCAAGTCTCTAAAGTCATTAATGTTTGACAAAGGAGTCAGGAGCATACAATGGAGTAAAGATGATGGCCTCTTCTATAAATGGTGTTGGAAGAACTGGACTGGTACATGCAAAAAAGATGACATGAGACCAACTCACACCATACACATGAATAAACTCTAAATGGATAAAAGACTTAAGTATAAGTTGTGACACCATAAAAGTCCTAGAGGAAAACATAGGCAGTAAAATTTCAGATATCCATGTAGCAATATTTTGGCCAATATACCTCCTAGGACAAGGGAGATAAAGGCAAAAACTAAACTCACGGGACTACATCAAACTAAAAAGCTTCTGCAGAGCTAAGGTAGCTATATCAAAAATGAAAAGGGAACTGACTATATGGTTCCCTTGCCAATGATACACTGGACAAGGGTTTGATTTCAAAAACATATAAAGAACTCATATGACTCAACATCAGGAAGATAGACAATTTAATTAAAAAACGAACGAAGGACCTGAGAAGACACTCCTACAAGAAGGACATACAGCTGACCCATAGACATATGAAAAGATGATCAACATCACTAGCCATCAGAGAGATGCAAATTATAAAACCACAATGAGCCCTAGCTGGTATGGCTCAGTAGATTGAGTGCCAGCCTGTGAACCAAAGGGTTGCAAGTTTGATTCCCAATTGGAACACACGACTGGGTTGTGGCCCAGGTTCCCAGTAGGGGGTACTTGAGAGACAACCACACATTGATGTTTCTCTCCCTCTCTTTCTCCCTCCCTTCCCCTCTGTCTAAAAATAAATAAATAAAATCTTAAAAAAATAAAGCCACGATGAGGTATCACCTCACACATGTCAGAATGGCCATCATTAATAAATCAACAAACAACAAGTGCTGGAGAGATTACAGAGAAAAGGGAACCTTACTGCACTCTTGGTGAAAATGTACACTGGTACAGCCACTGTGAAAAACAGTATGGAGTTTCCTCAAAAAATTAAAAATTGAACTGCTTTTTGAGCCAGTAATTCCACTGCCAGGAATATACCCTAAGAATCCTGAATCACCAGTGAAAAGAGCTTATGCATTCGTATGTTCACAGCAGTGTTATTTACAATAGCCAAATGCTAGCAACAACCTAAGTGCTCATCAGTAAATGAGTGAATTAAAAAACTATAGTACATCTACAAAATGGAGTACCATGCAGCAGTAAGAAAGAAGGAAGTCCTACCCTTCACAACAGCATGGATGGAACTGGAGAGCATTATGCTAAGTGAAATAAACCAGGCAGTGAAAGAAAAATACCAATGATTTCACCTATAAGTGGAACTCAATCAAGAAAACAAACATCAAGCTAAATATAACCAGACACTGAAATAAAGAAAAAACTGACAATAACTGGAAGGTAGAGGGGAAGGGATAATGGGAGAAAGAAGGGGAAGGGTCATCAAGGAACATGTATGAAGGACCCATGGACAAAGCTAAAGGGAGGTAGGATTTGAGGGCAGGAGGTGGGGATGGGTGGGGTGGGAGAGACTGGCAGTGGGAAAATGGAGACAGTTGTACATGAATAAAAAATAATAAAAATATTATTTCACAGTTAGAGAATAATGATTAGAATGATTAAAAATAAAAAATGACAAAAATAAAAAATAACAAAAAAAGAAAAGATTCTAATCCACTCCCCATTCTCCCGCCTCATGTTTCAAAATAAAAACAGTTATCAAATTTAGAAAAACGTCCTTTTTGTTGCAAATTTCAGGCAAATGTCTGTTTCCTCAGTCAGAGTATGTAATGATGTGTTGCACTTTTGAAATGCCCTGTAGAGATATATCATTCTATCCTTCTGTTTTTTTACACTAAGTAATGCACATATATTTCTCCTGGTAGAAAACAAGGCTCCAATATCATTGCTGCCTACTTATAGTGACTTAAAACTACCTGTGGGGTAAGTCTCTGAAAATGACTTGGTGCACAGGTAAACAAAACTACGCAACATGCACTCATTAATGATGTGAAGGTTTTGTGGGTTTTTTCAGCTTTGTTGTATATCTAGGTAAGTTGGGTCTTTCATTAATTAAGGTGGGTACAGTACCAGATCGCCTCTTTTTAATCTAGCACATTTTCCCATATGTAAAAAGCATATGAGAAAGTGGAGGCCTAAAATGCCCATGTAGGTGGACTTTTGCCATGTCCAGGTCTAACAGCAGGTGTGCTTTTCTATCCTTGTCTCTGATTCCTACTTGTGCCAGAAAGTAAGGCAGTCTACTGGTAAGAGGTCATATTATGAGGGATACCCAAGAAGATCCCAAATGTGGGATCTTCCTGGGACCCCAGGAACTACCATATCATAATTTTTCTTTTTCATGTGAATAGCTGACATTATTTTAAAGTAGTAAATTTATAGCCACTATTCTAAAGTAAGGGAGGCCATCACTGTACCATTTTTATGTTGCACCGAGGTAGGATAAATTAAACCTACCAATTTTTTACTCAGGGCCCCTTGTTCAGGAATATTGCTCACTACTTTTTCTTTAAGAGGTTAGGGGAAAAAGTCTTTTTTTTTTTTTTTTTCCAAATAAAGCGAGAGGAAGTTTTAAGTGGATTTTACTACAGGACCATAACTTTTGCCTTGGGGGAAGTAATACTAAAGTCAGAATTCTCTTGTTTTCTCTAAAACATTACTTAGTATTTCCATGAGGGCTTGGTTTCAGAGTGTGTGAAAAATAGCTTCAAAAATCTCCATCACTGAGGAGGCAGCAGTGAGAAGTGAGAGCTCAGAAGATTGTGCAAAGTTTCCTTCACGCCCAGAGTGACAGGCTGTGGGGAAGTCCTCTCTCAATGTCTCAGGCTTATGTGAGAGGGGACAAGAGTATGAAAACCACTTTGAACAGGTTCTCTCTCCTGGTTCCTAAAATTTACATCTTATTTCAATAAAAAGGAATAAAGTTCTATTGAGCTAGACAAGGGCAATCATCCCTAATCCGACAGACTTAGAATGAGTGGGGAATGCAAGTGTGAGAAGACCACTTCCTACCAACAATACAAAAGAGTTCACTTTTCTCCACATCATTACCAGAAATTACCTTTTGTCTTTGAGAACAGATATTTTGACGAGGGTGAGATGATAGGTCATTGTGGTTTTGATTTTCATTTCCCTGATGAGTAGTGATGTTGACCATCTTTTCATGTACCTGCTGGCCATTTGTGTATCTTCTTTTGAGACATGTCTATCCAAGTCCTTTGACTATTTTTAATTTGGGTTACTTCTTTTTGCCATTGAGTTATGGAAGTTTCTTTTGTATATTAGATATCATCTCCTTATCGATGTTTTCTCCCATTCTGGAGGTTGTCTTCTCATTCTGTTGGTTATTTTCTTTGCTGTGCAGAAGCTCTTTAGTTTGATGCAATCCCATTTGTCTATTTCTGTTTTTGTTGCCTGTGCTTTTGGGCTCTTATTCAAAAAATCATTGTCTAGACCAATGTCAAGAAGCTTTTTCCTTATGTTTTCTTCTGTAGTTTTTAGATCTTACATTTAAATCTTCAACCCGTTTTGAGTTGATTTTTCTTATATGGTGTTAGATAAGGGTCCAATTTCATTCTTTTGCATGTGGAGATGCAGGTTTCCCACATGTGATCAAAACTCTCAGCAAATTAGAAATAGAGGTTTATTATCTCAATGTAATAAATAATATCTGCAAAAACCTAAAGTTAATATAATAAGTAATGGCAAAAGACTAAATGCTTTCTTCTAAATCTAGAAAAAGGGAGGGTGTTACTCTCATCACCCATATTCAACAGAGTTGAAGAACACAGTCATGTCAAAAGGAAAGGACATAAGAAATAAAAGGCACACAAATTAGAAAGGCAGACCTAAAACAGTCTCTATTTGCAGTTGACATGATTGTCTAAAGAGAAAATACAAAGAATTGTAAAAAACCCTCTTAGATCTAACAAGTGAGTCCAGTATAGTTATAAAATAGATGATCAACATATAAAAATTAATTGCATTTCTGTATACCAATAGCAAGGATGTGGAAACCAAAATTAAAAGCACAGGGCAAAATTATTGCCCTGATTGATGTGGCTCAGTTGGTTGGAGCATCAGCCTGTAGACTGAAAGGTTGTGGGTTTGATTTCTGGTCAAGGCACATGCCTAGCTTGTGAGTTCAGTCTCTAGTAGGGGAGCCAATGAGAGGCAACCAATTGATGTTTTTCTGTTACATTGATGGTTATCTGTCTCTCTCCTCCTTTCCTCTCTCTCTAAAAGTAATAAGAAATGTCCTTGGGCGAGAATAAAAAAAACCACACAACATTATTTGTAACCATTTAAAAGAAAATGAAACACTGAGCTATGTACTTGACAAAACATGGACAGGATATGCATGCTGAAAATTACAGAACATTGATAAAAGAAATCAGAGAAGACCTGAATAAATGGAAATACCTTGTTCATGAACTGGAAAACTCAATATAATAAAGATGTCAACTTTTCCCAAATTGATCTATAGGTTTAATGAAATTTGTATCAAAAGCTCAGCAAGCTTTTTTTTTTTTTTTTTGGTAGAAATAAACAGACTTACTCTAAAATTAATATGGAAAAGCCCAGGTCCTAGAATAGGTGAAACAAGCCCAACAAAGAAGAATAAAGTTAAAGGAATCACTCAATGTGATAGTGAGACTTACTATGTAGCTCCAGTGTTCAAGGCTGCGTGGCGTTGGTGGAGGCACCAGCACACAGAGAACAACAGAGCAGAAGAGAGAATTTGGAAACAGACCCAGGCAAAGGTGCTCAGTTGATTTTTTAAAATAAAAATACAAAAACAATTCAATAAAGGAGGAAATAGCCCTTCAACAAATGATGCTGGGGCACTTGGAAATCAAGAGACAAACAAACAAACAAACAAACTTCAGTCTACATCTCACACCTTATACAACAATCAATTCAAATGGATTTAAATGTTAAACTATAAAAATTTTAGTAAAAAACATAAAAGAAAATTTTGAGGATCTGGATTAAGCAAAAGTTGCTAGACTTGACACCAATAAGCAGAAGCAACAAATGGAAAAATTGATGAATTGGACTTTGTCCAAAGTAGAGAAAATGAAAAGGTCGACTGTAGTCTGGAAGAAAACATTTACAAACTATGTATCCAACAAAGGACTAGTATTTGGAATATATAAAAACTCTAAAGACTCAAGAACAGAAAAGCCAAATAAATTCAATTAGAAAATGTGAAAAAGACACAAAGGACATTTCACCGAAAAGGGTGTGTGAATAGCAAATCAGTACATGGAAAGATATTCAACATCATTAGCCATACAGAAAATGCAAGTTAAAATTACAATGAGATAACACTCCAGATGCATAGAATGGCTAAAATTAAGAACAGTGACAACAAAAAATGCTGGGGAGAAGGCAGGAAAACTGGATCATTCATACATTGCTGCTGGGAATGTAAAATGATACCGCTTATCTGAAGACCAGTCTAATAGTTCCTTTTTTAAAATTTTATTTTTTTAAAATATATTTTATTGATTATGCCATTACAGTTGTTCTATTTCCCCTCTTCATTCCCCTCCACCCTGCACATCCCCTCCCCCACCATTCCCCACCTTTAGTTTATGACCACGTGTCTCAAGTTCTTTAGCTTCTATATTTCCTTTACTATTCTTGCCCTCCCCCCTATCTATTTTCTACCTATTGTCTATGCTACTTATTTTCTGTACCTTCTCCCCCCTTCTCCTCCTCCCACTCCCCTGTTGCTAACCTTCCATGTGATCTTCATTTCTATGGTTCTGCTCCTGATCTAGCTGTCCTCTTAGTTTGCTTTTGTTTTAGGTGTGGTTCTTAATAACTGTGAGTTTGCTGTCCTTTCACTGTTCATATTTTTAATCTTCTTTTTCTTAGATAAGTCCCTTTAACATTTCATATAATAAGGGCTTGGTGATGATGAACTCCTTGAATTTAATCTTATCTGAGAAGCTTTATCTGTCCTTCCATTCTAATGAAAGCTTTCCTGGATAGAGCAATCTTGGTTGTAGGTCTTTGGATTTCATGACTTGGAATACTTCTTTCTAGCCCCTTCTTGCCTGTAAGGTCTCTTTTGAGAAATCCGCTGACAGTCTGATGGGAGCTCCTTTGTAGGTGACTGTCCCCTTATCTCTTGCTGCTTCTAGGATTCTCTCCTTCATTTTAACCTTGGCTAATGTAATGATGATGTGCCTTGCTATGTTCCTTCTTGGGTCCAACTTCTTTGGGACTCTCTGAGCTTCCTGGATTTCCTAGAATTCCATTTCCTTTGCCAGATTGGGGAAGTTCTCCTTTATTATTTGTTCAAATAAGTTTTCCACTCGTGGCTGTTTCTCTCCCCCTTCTGGTACCCCTATAATTCGGATGTTGGAACATTTAAATATGTCCTGGAGGTTCCTTAGCCTCTCCTCATTTTTTTGAATTCTTGTTTCTTCATCCTTTTCTGTTTGGTCATTTTTTTCTTTCTTCTGGTCCACTCCTTTGATTTGAGCCCTAGTTTCCTTTCTGTTACTATTGGTTTCCTGTTCATTTCCCTTCATTTCAATTAGTTTAGCCTTCATATGTTTCTCTAATTTGTGACTAAAATCAACCAGTTCTGTGAGCCTCCTGATCACCAGTGTTTTGAACTGTACATCTGAAAGTTTGGCTATTTCTTGGTTGCTTAGAGTTATGGGCTCTGGGACTTTGAGTTGTTCTTGAGCCATAATGTTTTGGTCTGTTCTCTCCTGTTACATATGAGGAGGGGAGCCTTAGGTGTTCACCAGGGCGGGCAGGGCCACCCAGGCCACTGTTTTGTGATGCTATATGTGGGGGTGGGGTCAGAGAGGGACAATGGCGGTCCCCTTTGCTGCTTCCCACCACTGGGGCCTACACGGTCCATCTCACTGCTCGCTCCTTCGCTGGTTAATCTGTGTGTGAATGTGTAACCGTGGTCAGCCCTCAGCCGCCTTGCACCCTCAGTGGGTCCGCCCGCTGCTACCCCACACCTGGGATCCGCCCAAGGCTGCCTGTGCGCCTGGGTTGTACGCCGTACCTGGGTCAGTCCAGTGGATCTTTCCTGCCCAACCCCGCTCTGCTGTTGCTTCTGCCCCTCTTACCGGTTTGGCTGAAGGGTTTGCTGTTGTCAGACTTCTGTATAGTTCAATTTTCTGTGGTTTGGCTCTGTTCTTGTTGCTATAACTTTGTTGTTTTTAAACTTGGTTGTGCGAGAAGGTACAGTGTTTCCACCTATGCCTCCATCTTGGTGGAAGTGCCTGAAGACCAGTCTAATAGTTTCTTACAAACATATAGCTAGCCATGACTGGTGTGGCTCTGTGGATTAAGTACCAGCCTGCAAACCAAAGGGTTGCCAGTTTGATTCCCAGTCAGGGCACATGCCTGGGTTGGAGGCAAGGTCCCCTGTTGGGGGGCATACCAGAGGCAACCAATTGATGGTTCTCTCCCTTTTTTCTCCCTCCCTTCCCTGTACACAACTGTTCATAGTGTACTTACTCACAATGACCAAAATCAGTAAATAGCCCATATATCTTCACCATGTGAATGGGTTAAACAAGCTGTTGTGTATCCATACATGGTATAGTACTGAACAATAAAAAAGAATAAAATGTTGATACATAAGACAACTCGAATGGATCTCTAGAGAATTATTATGCTGAGTGTAAAAAAGCCAGTCTCAAAAGGCTACATATCATATTACTCCATTTATATAACATTTTTGAAGTGAAAAATTTTACAAATGCAGAACACATTAATGGGTGCTAGAAGGTGGGGATTGTGGGGGGAGTGGTGGGTGGGTGGGAAGGAAGAGGTGGGCATGGTTATTAAAGGGGAATATGTGATGGACTTCTTGGTATTTTGACTTTTGCGACAGATACACGAGCTCTGCATGTAATAAAACTGTGCATAACTGAAACCACACATACAAATGTGTATGCCCAAAATTGGAAAAATGTAAGAAGGAGTTGTGGATTGTAGGAGTATTATTATTCTGGTCATGATATTACACTTAAGACTTGTAAAATGCCACTGTTTGAAGAAACAGGGTAAGGTGTACACAGGATACCTCACATTATTTCTTACGTCTGCATGTTCATAACTATGAACAATAGAGTGGCAATAAATACATATCTATTAACTGCACCTAAAAAGCTAAGCAAACAAGAACAGAGACAGAATCATGGATATGCAGAGTTTTTTGATGGTTGCCAGACGGGAGGGGGTGTGGGAATGGGTGAAGAGGTTAGAGGATTAAGAAGTATAAATAGGTAGTTACAGAACAGCCATGGGGAGGTAAAGTACAGTATAGGAAATGGAGTAGCCAATGACCTTATATGCATGATCCATGGACATGAAAAGTGGTGTGGGGATTGCCTGAGGGAGTGGGTATTGCTGGGTGGAGGCAGGCAAAGTAGGAAAAATTGGGACAACTATAATAGCATGATCAATAAAAAATAATTTAAAAAAGAGAGTACTAACTTAGCATTAACCTTCTTTTCTAGATATTAAGGAAAAATCTTTATATGTCATAACACAGAACTGTGATGCTTTTTCACTGATATATATATAACTTTGCTGTATAATTTCAGATTTAAATTCTATTCTTGCAGTTTTTTTTGTTCTTGAGTTAGTCAAAGTGGTTTTAAGTAAAGATTGATTGATTTTGGGAGGCATAAATTCACAATGACTCACAGCTCATGTTTTAGTTGTTTTCTCATTAATTTACAGCGCCGTTCATTAAAACACAGTGACCTTTGTCTAATCTGCAAGCTGTCTGCTGTGACCATTAGTTTTTTTCTAGTTTTATGCCATCAAATAGCATTTTTGTGAAGATGAAATGCCAACGTTATAAACCCCGTGACATTTGCACCGATTTTTGAAGAGCTGTGGTTAATTAGACATACAAAATTGGAACTATTGCCTTTCATCAGAATATCAACATAATCAATTTTCAGCTATTTTTCTCTTTTTGTGTGTGTACACTTAAAGTAACATGAGGCAGCAGGTGAACATGCCTCCTCACATAATCCCTGCAGGGGAAGGATGTGTGAAGTAAACTGAGTGGTAAATTGCCCAGAAAGGCAACAGTCAGAAGGGTTGCAGTTGTAATTCTTTGTAATTTGGGAAGTTCTACTAGTACAATAGTTATTAAGGAAATGAAATTAAGATGTAGAGATGGCTCCACACTTAAATCAGAAAATGGAAATAAATATACAAAAATAAACCATGTTTTGATTTTTGTTTCTTTAAAGAGCAAAAAAACCCCACTAAGCACGTGTTTACTAACCATTACTTAGAGGCCATCAGATGCTATCACCAATTTACTTTACTTTCATATTTCTTCTTACTTTTTAGGATGATATATTAACTGTTAGCATATTGGAAGAACATTTGAAGGAATGATTGTATTTATCAAAGGGACTGATTTGATGTGGAGTTAACATAATGCCTTAACCATGTCTGTAGGGAATGGGTGGTGAGGGAATGATGGAACTTTACTGAGTTGCTTAGTAGACAGTAAGTGGGGGTGTTTAGGGCAGGACACAGCAGGAGGGAGAGTGTGAGGATGAGTGGGGCAGGGGTGAGGATGGGGAGACCAGAACAAGGTGTGAAGGGTGTCAGTGGCTCTTGCCTTGGCAAAGCGTGATTGAGATGGCTTTGAAAGCCAGTGTAACTGTGCTGGCCTCGTTGGCTGGAACACTCAGGAAGACATGAAAATTGATTCATTTCAAGAGCACCAAGAAACTCCGGTGCCTCCTGAGGTCCTGCTTTTTGTTGGGTGATTCCTGAAATTTCTCTAGAAATAATTTATCCCTTCAAATTCTTCACACCTGTTAAAATGTAAATCTCCCTCTGAAAAGTAATTCATTTAATCACATTCATATGACAGCGTTCATTTATCCCAAAGGCTCCTTGGAGGAGCATAGGGAGGGGAGTAGACTGAAAATGTCCGATTCCAAGTGACTGATTTATAATTTGTTACCAAAGAGAGATCAGAGACAGGGTTTTCTCAGGTGTTGGGGCCACCTGTTGGGAGCATCTGGGCCAGGGCCATAAGCGGGTGCTCCTTACTGGGGAGAAGAGCAGCACTACAAAAGTTGGGGACAGAGGACATTTTGAGTGTCCACCACAGCTCAGCCTAGCGGTGGTCTTGTGCATCCTGGTTGCGAGGTGGGATGCCATGATGAGCTTCTGCCCTCATGTACTGATTTTAGACACTTAGGGTTGGGTTGGTGGTTGTTAAGGGCTGAAATGCCCACCTGATCTGAGGGAGACACTCAAGTGGTCACTTCTGTGTTCACCTTTTGTGTTCTTAAAGTCATATCGTACATCAGGGTAAAGCATGATGCTACCAATCACAGGGGCGTCTCTCCAAGGGGCAGAGCCACAGTGTTGCTCTCTGCTGTGGTATCCAAGTTGGTAGTGCATGCAGTGGGGCTTCCTTCACATTCTCCTCTTCCTTCCATTGGGAACGGAAAGTGGACTCACTGAGTTCGCTTTGGTTGTTTACCCTCCCCCACCCCAAGCCAAATTATACCTTAATTTGTTTGAAGTTTATACATGGGTGTGTCTGTATTCAGCTACAAGCATATATAGCAGGGTTTAGAACTAAAACTCTCAACCATGAACTCCAAGCTGGAAAAATTGAAAACAGTTTTCTGTACCTTGAGCTGAACCCAGATATTCATTCTGCTACGGTTTTGCCAAATAATCACAAATGAACCAGTTCTACTTGGAATTGAAGCTGAAAGCCCTGAATTACATCAAAGTGAGAACACCAGGAAAGTCTCCAAAAGGTCCTTCAAAATTAAAAGTGGAACTCCCTTATGAACCAGCAATTCCACTTCCGGATATATATCGAAGAAAAACCACACACTAATATGAAAGGATATTATACACGCCCATGTTCACTGCAGCTTTATTTACAACAGCCGAGACATGGAAACAACCCTAGCGCCCATCAACAGATGAGTGGAAAACAAAGCTGTGGTACATATATACAATGGAATATTGCTTGGCCATAACAAAGAACAAAATCTTACCATTTTTGAAAATGTGTAGGGATCTAGAGGGCATTATGCTAAGTTAACTAAGTCAGACCGAGGAAGACAAACAGCATATGATTTCACTTATATGTAGAACCCAAAGAACAAAATAAATAAACAAACAAAACAAAAACTGACTCATAGATTCAAGAGAACAAACTGATGCTTGCTGGAGGGGAGAGAGGTTGAAGGTCTGGGTGAAAAAGGTGAAGGGATTAAGAACTACAAATTGATATTTACAGAATAGTCCCAGGATGTAAAGTACAGTATAAGGAATGTAGTCAGTAATATTGTAATAACTGTGTATGGTGCCAGGTGGGTACCAGAAATATCAGGAGAGGACTTTGTTGTAAAGTATATGATTGTCTGACTACTATGCTATACGTCTGAAACTAATACAAAATAATATTGAATGTAAACTGTTTTTAAAAAAAATTTAAAAATTAATGCTTAATTATGCTGAGTGAAATAGGCCAGGAGTTGAAAGACAAATACCATATGATCTCACCTTTAACAGGAAGCTAAACAAAACAAACAAGCAAGCAGAAAAAAAAAAAAACAAAGACACTGAAATAGAGAACAAGGGGACAGTGACCAGAGGGGAGAAGGAAGGGAAGTTAAGGGGAAAAAGGGGAAGGGATTTGGAGGAACAAATAGGAAGGACACAGGGACGAGAACTAAGGGGGGTAGAAATGGGAGGGAGGTGGGGAGCAAGGGGCGGGGGAGGCTGGAATGGGAGAAATAGACAAAAAAACTGTACTTGAAAAATAACTAAATAAAATTATTTAAAAAATTAATGCTTAAATAAATATATCAATAATAAAAACAAAAAAAATACAATTAACTTTGCTACCAGACATAAAATTAGGCCATTCTATTAGTTTTATAGTACGAGAATGTACAAGCACAATGGGTTTTTCTTATAAAATTTTAAATAAAATTCCTTAAAACAAATGAATAATGTATTTCAATCAAGAGACTTCCCCGGCCTTCAGAAATTGGCATGCATCAGTCAAATTAACTATAAAGCAAATCTCTTCTGTTGGGGCTATTTCTCTTGTGGGTTGAGGTGAATGCCTGTGACAAGACAAGAGTTAGGACAGTGTAATGGACTGGATGTTTGCTTCCCTCCGAAATCCATATGTTCAAATTCTGACCCACAGTGTGAGGGTATTTGGAGATGGGGCCTTTGGGAAGTAATCGGGTTTAGACAGTCATGAAGGTGGATCTTCCTAAGGAAATTAGTGCCATTATAAGAAAAGGGACAGTATGCACATAGTTTCTCTCTTCACCATGTGATGACACAGTGGGAATGCAGTCATCTTCAAGCCAGGAAGAAGGCCCTCACGGGGGAACCAATCAGCTGGCACCTTGCCCTTGAACTTGAGTCTCCAGGACTGAGAAATAAACGTCTGTTGTCTAAGCCACCCAGTCTGCAGTATTTTGTTATAACAGCCTGAGCTGACTAAAATGGCTTCTGTGTACTAAGAGGTCAGGACTAGGTGTACACTTGGAGAGCGTTCAGAACTTTATACTCTTCTCATTTGGGACTCATGTTGCTGTCCTTACAGCTGCTCTTGCTTGGACCAGACAAGTTGCTCTCATATTGACAGATCCCTTCACTTCAGGAAACTCTGTCCCTTCCCTCTTCCTTTAGGGTTTTTGCATTGTTTACCATAACTAACTGCTCTGCAACATTTATTTCATTTATAGGTGTTCTGCTTTTCATGATTTCACTTTACAATTGTATGCTGAATACTATAACCATGCAGGTATCAATGTGAGCAAAGCACCTGCTTTCCTTGAGGAGTTTATAATTTATTTGGGGGTGATAAGACACATACACTGAAAAATGATGTGGGGTATGTGTGGAACGGTGGTTCCTTGAGAAACCCCTCACCCATTGTTACAACTCTTCTGGGTGGGACTAGGTGGTCCCTCAAGAAATATTTGTTGAAGTCTCCTTTACCTCAAAACTTTAGTTTCAGCAAAAATCAATTAGCATACTGCTTTATTAACTCATTAAGATCAAAATTCTGAAGAACTAGCTAGTAGAAAAATTATAATATGTTAATTGGCTTATGATTTTTCCCTAACTTGCCTGTTCAACATTACTGGCACTAATTTTAATGGAAAGTGAATGGTTTCTTATTGCAAGATATCTTGGTGGTGTCAGTGTGTGCTAATTTTGATTAAACTGAGCTATAGGACAGTAACAGTAATTACCCAATTTTACTCTTATGATTTATAGCACTGAACAATTTTGCTTTCATTTGGGGTCATCTGATACTCTCCTCCTTTTACTATCTTCCTAGAATAACAGGATTTTCACCATTGGTTAAGAAAGTTTCTTTCTTTTTTAAAAAATATATTTTATTGATTATGCCATTACACTTGTCCCATTCCCCCCTTCATTCCCCTCCACCCTGCACACCCCCTCCCCCCACATTCCCCGCCTTTAGTTCATGTCCATGTGTCATAAGTTCTTTAGCTTCTACATTTCCCATACTACTCTTGCCCTGCCCCTGTCTATTTTCTCTGCACCATCTATGCTACTTATTCTCTGTACCTTTTTCCCTCTTCTCCTCCTCCCACTCCCCTGTTGCTAACCCTCCATGTGATCTCCATTTCTGTGGCTCCGCTCCTGATCTAGCTGTCCACTTAGTTTGCTTTTGTTTTAGGTGTGGTTGTTAATAACTGTTAGTTTGCTGTCCTCTCACTGTTCATATTTTTTATCTTCTTTTTCTTAGATAAGTCCTTTTAACATTTCATATAATAAGGGCTTGGTGATGATGAACTCCTTGAATTTGACCTTATCTTTTCGATTGGTGCTTTTAGGCTTTATTTCCTGTCCCTGGGGCCCTGGGTTGTGCAATCTGTCTCACTGCCCATTTTTGCCTAGTTTATCTGTGCGTGAATGTGTGTCTGTGGTCAGCCAATTGCTTTGCATGCTCTGCTCGTTCCTCCCCACATGTGGGGTCTGCTAGCCCTGTACTGCCTGCACTCTGGGGTCTATCAGCCACTGCTTTTTCCTGCCGTGATCCCTCTCTGCTGGCTGCCGACTTCACCCCTCTTACCAGACTTACCAGTCTGGTTGAATGGTTGTTGGACTTCTGTACAGTTCAGTTTCTGTCTGTTCTGGTTGTGGTTTTGTTTCTAAATCTTTGTTGTCCTTAATTTTGGTTGTTCGAGGAGGCACAATGTTTCCACCTACGCCTCCGTCTTGGCTGGAAGTCCAGAAAGTTTCTTAAGACAGGCTGGAAGTTTCTTAAAAAGTTTCTTCCTTTTGTCTGAGCATGTTTTAGGCAAAATCTTCAGTGTTTTGGTTTTTGGAGGAAACTTCAGGGTGAAGCCAAAGTGTCTCCTGAAGGCCAAGTGGAAGTAGCCAGTGTTTAATTTACTCAATAATGAGGAAGACAGAGGTTGATGGAGGGGTGGAACCCTGAGAACCTCAACTGTGGAGCTGTCCAGTGCAGAGGATTCTCCCCTTGTAGGTAGAATGTGGAAACAGTGGGCATAACTTGGAAGAAATAGAACCCTTTGGGACCATGGCTTTCAGGTGGAGAAAACTATGGGCTTTATATTAGTGAAGTCCAGCAGAAATCAGGTACTATCTTGCCTTCTTTCCATGTCCACAAACTATAGACTGCAGACCTCCATATGCTACTGGGAGAAGTCCCCATGCTTTCTTGGGTCACCTGACACACCTTCCTTCTAGATGTCCTGGCAGAACAAAAGCTATTTTGGTCTAAAACAATCTTGGCTTCCTCCTCTCCCAACTGTTCTCCCTTACAAGAATCAAAATGCATTTTTTTAACCGAAGATTGTATATTTTCTCCACTACTACAGTGTGTGTTATTGGTGTTAGTGTACTCTGCAGCAACAGGAGTGGTGTCCTTTTGTGAGCTCTGAGAGGTAGAAAACACACACCACTTTCTGTGCATATTGCACAAGCATTAGCACATACAGTTGCACACATACTTGTCTGTGAATTAGCACAAAAGCTTCCAGAACTGATGCTGGTACTCAGTCATCTAGACTTACCAGAAGAAAAGGGGAGACAAAACTCAAAGAATAAAATCTATAGGAGGCTCCACTAACAAAACATACCACCACAAATAGAAAGTACGTATCAACTCTCAGTGCAATCCCTGATAAACATAAAATATTAACTGTCCCCAAAGTATGTCAAACAATGACATTGTAATAATATTCCACTAATAATGCTTTTTAAATTGAGGGAAATTGGGAGATTTCTGCCCTCTTAAATATTCAGGTCACAAAAAAATCAAATATATGCAAGATCATTTATTTTAATAGCTTCAATTTTATTAGCCATGTGAATCTTCACATTGGATCCTTTATGAAATCTGTCAAGATTCTGGGATATTTATTTATGTATCTAGTTAACTGTTTCTAGTTATCCATCAAAATCATTCAAGACCAGTCATGCTATAAATCAAGAATACTCTTAAATTGAGTAAGATGAAGGGCCTGTTCATAGATAACCTTGAACTAATTTAATGAGCTCCTCTCTCTGTTGTTCATGTGAACCATTAAACAATAGATTAAGAAGGAATATATCTTTTATACCTACTCGCTTAAGTACTGAGATGAGGATAAAATACAAGAGAACTTTAGGAAATTTTTAAGTGTTTCAGAACACCAATTTTTATGATTCTTGAACATAAGACATAGCATATACCAAATATTTATGTTTGATTTAATGGTGAATTAGTCTAAAAGCTGAATCCAAGGAGTACTTGGGATATCGCTCATCTCCATCACAATCCGCATCTCTGTTGTGCTATTCACCAAGCTGTGTTCTCATCCCAATCTGTCTCTCTAAAGCCTGTTGGAGAGAAAATGCTTTGTCTTGCTACATCTAATCTTTAATTCAGACAGAGATGGCTCCTATTGTACACAAGACACCATTATTATTTGCCTATAATAGTGTTTGGAAGGTTACTTCTTCTGCCAAACACCTGTGCTCACATCATCAGCATATCTTAATTAATATACTGCTGTCTTCTTGCCACCCGTTATGCACACCTGCCAAACCACCTCTGATTGGTGATGGGCTGATTTGGAAAATCTCTTAGTGTAGGAGGGAAACGATCTGTCACAGCAACTTGAAACCCTGCTCTGGTCTCCTGCTCTTGTTTTTGGCTGTGCACGTATTCCTATCTGGCTACATGACATTTGATTTAGAGATCATGGTAATAATATAATGAAATATGACAGGACTGATTCACATTTTAACTAATAAAAATCCTGTACACAATTAATACCAAATCATGGAAATATAGGCCCATACGTTGACTTCACAGGATATTAACAAAAATAACTTTATTTAGAAGTAAGGCTCTGCCCCAGAAAATAATTCATTGGAGAAAGTTCACTCCTTACCACTTCTGAAGCCACCCACAGAACACCCCAGTGAATGTAAAGTGATATAGCCATGTCAAGTAGGCACTTTAGTAGAATTTAGGCAAAGGAATTCCTGCAGGGGAAGGGTGCTTCTGCCACCTTTTCAGCTTTCAGTCACATGGGCCCCGAGGTCCTTCTGGAAGTAACATCACCGTGGCCGCCCAAGGACAGCCCCAGGTTCAGTTCAAACTTGCATTGGTTGGTGATGGTGGGACTGAGAAAACTCCGTTTGTGAACTGTCACATGACTGGGTGTCGAGTCCATCCCTAGAGTGCCACACGAGCAGAGGGCCGTTACTTCAATGTGTGGGGTACGGCTGTGCAGGAGAAGTTTTGTGGACTGAGACACACTGTTACATCCAAGCCCGTGTGGCATTATAATGTTTGATGAAACTTCGACAGTTACAAGAATGTGCCTAACTGGCATAGAGATCTGGTATGAGTGTGTGAAAACATCCCCATAGTGCTGTGAGGCAACAAAGTAGTTATTAAAGACAGAAAAGTTAAGGCAAAATCAATGGTCTTCCACTGAAAGAAGAATCTTCAGTACTATGACATTTCTGCCAAAAGTAAATATGACTTTGAAAAGCCCTTCCTCTGGCTTGTTGAAAAACTAATTGGAGACCCAAACTTGGAGTCTGTCACCATGCCTGTTCCTGTCCCACCAGGGTTGTCATGGACCCAGCTTTGGCAGCACAGTGTGAGCACAACTTAGAGGTTTCTCAGACCACTGCTGTGGGGAATGAGGATTCAAAAGGGAGGCTGGAGCCCAGAGTGAGAAGTCTAGGGTTACTGCAGCTGTCCTGTGGTGTCTGTGGTGCAGAGTGTTTGCCCCTTCCCTCTATAGCTAAGCAAAACCTGTGCTTGGTCTCTGGGATCTCTGGGATGCTGAAGGAGATCAGTGGGTTTCGGTGTGAATGTGGCAGTTACAAAATGCCATCACTTTCTGGACCTGCATATTTGGCTGTTTTGGAATGCAGTTGTTCTGTGTTGAGTTTTAACTACTTGACTGCTGCAGTCACATCACAATACTCAGGGGTGAAACCTTGTTTTTTACTGCCATTCCAAGAATAAAGTTGTATTTCAAATATGTGTGGGGAAAAAAAAGAAGTCCTAGAGCAAGGTGGTTGGAGGTAAATTGACTCAGACTGAAGTGGTGGCGGGAGGTGGAGGTGGTAGGCTGGAGGGAAAAGGCCCAAGGAATCCACAGAGAGGATTCTCCTGGTGAAGGAAGGAGAATTTCCTTGGCTGAAAGAGGTAGCTCTGTCCTCTCTCTTGTCTGTGTTCCCCCTTTTTCATCCTGTTTATCCTTCAGGCCAGACTGTGAAGCTTCCAAGTGAGAAATGCTGTCAGGCTCACAAGGTAGCCTGACTCTACAGCTGTGTCTATCACAGCCTCTCGTCAGGTGTGGTTGAGGGATGGACACTTCCTGCTGCTCCCACCTCCCAGCCCCGTATCCTGACAGGCAGGGAATAGAATTGTATTAAAGCAAGGATTTCACAGCCCCTGCCTCTCGCCTTATACAGAGCATCGAAGAGACACTTGAAGGTCCAGTTTTCAAAGACTAGCTTTATATACCCCAAATTGGTATCTATCTTATCAGCGTATAAAGTATTTATATTGTTGAAAGTTCCCATTTCTACAACTTCCGTTTTGTTTACTCTGCTTGTTTGCATTGTAAACACAGGCTCTGTGGACCCTTATCTCCTTCAAGAGCACAGATACAATTCACTACTTCCATTCGGACTCCACTAACTCAGAATATGTGATAACTACACTAGAGTTTAGGTAACACTTATTTTGGTACCACTGATGAAAGAGGATTTACTAGGCAAATTAAGAACACAAATGACAGGACAAGGGGGACGGTTTAACATATTTAAGATGAAATAATTTTCAATGTCTATAATAACACTTATTTGCATTTAAGCAATTAATGGAATAATTATAACCAAGCCAAGTCATTAATTAAAGAAAACCCAGCAGGATCTTTTTTTGGCAACAGTTTGTTAGCAGAAATCCCCTAAGTATTAACTCAATGGAAAATTGGTAAGAAATATGCCTCCTCCCAAATTCTAATTACCCCTTTTCAATCATCCTAAATGTTTTCCAAACATTGAGATAATCATTCCAAAAAGCTATAGCTGGCTGCATAAGTCAGTGTGTAACTATGTGTCAGTCCATGTCTCACAGGTTGCTCCAGGCCGCTGTGAGGGCTGGAAGCAGCCCCAGCCTAGCAGAAGCATGACAAGGTGGGTCCACAGGAGGTGTCTCTAGCTGGTCCAGTGGGCCTGGGACCCACCTCTGCAGCCCTGTCTCCACCTCTTGCTGTAATGTGCATGTTCTGTTCTGATCCTTTTTGTGCTTGTGACATGCCCCAGTAGACAGGCTTACTTGCTTCTCTCTCCCTGAAACCAGCCCCTGGAGACCTAAAAAACGGTAAATTCCCCTTCTAGGGGAGCAGAGGGCCAGTGCAACAACTTGATTAGGTCCCTATAAAACACTGGGGCAATTTGGTCATAGAAGGAAGCTTAAGACAAAGTGCTGAAAATGGGGATTCCACCATTTTGTATTCATTCATTCAGCAGAGAGCAGGTTAGGAGCATGAAGGGGCTCTGCCACTCACTAGTTGTATGACTTTGGGCAATGTAACTTAACCTCATGGTACCTCAGTTTTCTTTTCTATAAAATGGGGATAACAACTATTACTCTATAGGGTTTTAAACCACAGTTTAAATAACTTACCAATATTTATATAGTACTTAGAACAATGCTTGATATATAGAGATTGCTTTTCTAACTGCTATAAAGTAAATCCACTCATTCAGTATTTATTGTATGCTTACTATATACCAGCTAGTCTTCTGGATGCTGGAGATACATAAGTGAGCAAAGAGTCAAAATCCCTGCCTTCTTGATGCTTCTAGAAAGGGGGGCATATAATAAGCATAATAAATAAGTACATTTTATATAACAGAAGATAGGTGTTATAGAGAGTGACAAAGGAGGGCAAAGGTGCTGGAGAGAGCTGGCAGGTGTCCAGCTTAAACAGGAGAGTCAGGGTTGGCTTTTCTGAGCAGATTGGAAGTTATTAAGGGAGCAAACCAAGCAGATTTCTGATGAGGAATCTTTGAAGCAGAAGGATCAGTTGGTGCAAAAGCCCTGTGGTATGAATGAAGAATGTGGAGATGGGATGGCTGGGGTGGGTCAGGTAAGGGAAGAAGAGTAGGAGGTAAAGACAGTGGGGATGGAGGGCCAGGCCTTAGGTCCTTGTAAGAATTTTGGCTTTTACACTGAGAACAATGGGGAATGTAGTTCAGGACATAGGCCTCAGGAAGAACCGGCTGCCATTCTCTGTCTCCTCATTATAGCTGCTCCAGTCACTCACCAGGTTTTGGTAGAGGTGGGGGCTTTCTCTGAGAGGCATCGGCACCCAGAGCTGATACAAGAAGCAGGGCATAGACTCTAGGACAGAATCCACATGTATATCTATTCTAGGCAGGAGAATAGGGATGAAACCTAAGCCAAAAACAAGACTTTCCCTGACACGTGCTAAAAGCAGAAGGTTGAAGGTATAAATATATTACAATATATCCTTGTTTGATGATTTCCTATAATTATTAGAGCTTTCAAGTAGATTTTATTCTGCTCATTGCAAAGTGCCAACCCACCATCCCTCTCTCCTGGTCTTCAATGTGGCCCTGAACTGACCAGGTCCCAAGGGCGGCTCTGGGGAGATGAGAAAAAAATGTTAAATTTGTTATCATTTGTTAGTAGTAAAGGCAAACAGCAGATATACAAGGATTTGTATATCTGTGCAAGATTTTAGGGAAAGACAATGGCTGACCCAGCAGTTCCACTCCAGGCACGGGTACAAAGAAATCCAAAAGACTGATTTGGAAAGAAATGTGTGCTGTTATGTTCATTGGAGTAGTACTTACAATAGCCAAGATATGGAAACAACCTACGCACCCACTGATACACAAGTAAATAAAAAAGTGGTGGTACATATATACAACGGAACATTACTCAGCCATATAAATAATGAAATCTTGCCATGTACTACAACATGGATAGACCTAAAGGGCATTATGCTAAGTGAAATAAGTCAAACAGAGGAAAAAATACTATATGATTCCACTTGTATGTGGAATCTAAAGAACAAAATAAATGAATAGGCAAAAAAGAAACAAACTCATAGATACAGAGGACAAATTGATGGTTGCCAGAGGGGATGGGGATTGATGGAATAAGCAAAAAAGTGAAAGAAATATGACGGAGGATTGGGGGGCTGGGTGGAAGGATTGGGAAAAAAGAGAGAAAAAGACTCATGTACACCAACAATAGTATGAGGATTGCTGGGTGGAGGGGCCTGGGGAGAAAAGGAGGAGGGTAAAGGGGAATAAGTGGTGATGGAAGGAGACCTGACTTGGGGTGGTGAGCACACAATACAGTGTACAGATGATGCGTTGTGGAACTGTGCACCTGAACCTGCATAATTTTGTTAACCAGTATCAACCCAATAAATTTAATAAAAAGAAAAAAGGACCAATTGCTAGTTATAAAAAACAGCCATGGGGATTATAAAAAACAGCCACTACAGCATAGGGAATAATGTACTATGTGTATTGTGAGATGGGTACTAGAACTTAACAGAATGATCACTTTGTAAGTTATATACATGTCTAGTCACTATGTTGTAAACCTGAAACTAATATTGTATGCCAACTATAATTGAAAAATAAAATTTTGAAATTAGCAAAAGAAAAGCGTATGGCTTATACTTGGTGCTGTTACTTAAATGTTAAAATTTTTGAGTGTCAAGGGGGCCTTTAAGCAGTGCTGAGCTGGGAAGGAGGGCGGTGGATGGCCCTGGGCCGGCAGCAGGCTCTTCGCCTCTTAGCGTCCTCAGGCTGGGACTCGGTTCATCAGAGTTGAGTGTGCAGATTTGCTTTGGTGATTTTGGGGGGTCTATTGTAGAAAGAACCTAGGTGACTCATATTTTTGTTCACCTAAAACATCAGTCTTATAAAAAGTGTCTAGTCATCATAGTGGTTAGAAACTTCCATCTTATAACTTAAAAAAGTTGTCGTCAACAGAAACATAAAGATGAATTTTGGTTCTGGCTACAATTAAATTATGTTGAGATTTTATTTCCTCTCTCTATACTTCTAAATATTACTAAGACAAGAGAAAAAGTAATCTCTCACTTCAGTTGTATTTTCTCAAGCAATTAATTCTTTTTCTCTTCAGCTTTCCTGTTGTCATCTTGTGAAAAATCTCAAAGTTTGATTTTTTGTTTTTACTTTCAGGCATCAGTTGATGACATAGCAAGGGAAGTGCCATATGTAGGTTACCTAAACCTTCTTTTAAATAAATTTTCTTTTGATCGTTCTGTCCCAATCATACAGATGCTTCTGCCAGCGACTGAACTGTTGAATCGATAACTGCTGTTCAGCTATTCATGGATTACTATTATTTACAGCCAGGATTATTTGTCAGAGGCATAGACTGGGGGCTGACATTTTACCGTTCACAACAGTTTAGGTGAGTGGTTCTCCAGGGTACAGCAAATAACCTTCCATGTGTTAGGAGGTGATTTCGATTCATCTGATGATTGTTGGAAAGAGAACTGATACTTAGGGAAAGTGCTCGACTCCTCCAAATTACCGACCCCACACAACCTTGGACATTTGTGTAGGTGGAAGGAACCAAGCCTTCCAAGTGGCTCCATTTCACGGAGAGCGCCATCCCTCTATCATGTGAGAAGATGGGCAGCAGCAGGGGATGGCAGTCGCCCTAAAGCTTTGTGGATTTTTATCCTAGATTTAGGGTAATTAAGAATAGTTCTCCATGAGAACTTTAAAAAATTTTTTTAAAAATGAATTAAATTCACTGGATCCTCAGTGCAATGTCGATCCATTGCTCCTTCGTGGCAGAGGCTCTGTCCCTGGTTTTGCATCCTTCATCCAGGAGCCACCAGAATTTGAATGAAGACTGCCTGTAAGTTAGGGCTCTAATCATTTAAATTTCACTGATGAAGGTAACATAGGTGGTAAGCCATGTCCTGAGAAGCTGCCTAATGAAATGCCTCAAGTCTAAATTGTAATGTAAGCGATGTTTGGGCTTAGGTTTCTAGAAGCATAACATAGAGAAGAGTATTAACATTACATCTGATCTCGTAATGATTTGCTCACCATAAGGGTGGCTACTATATCCTTGTACAATTTTCTTACCCTCCGCCTCTCAGAGTTTCTTCTTTTCTTCTACATACCCATGATCTCCAAATCTAAACTCCTACATCCCCTGGGCTATCGATAAAATATTTCCAATGCTTTCTGATGGTCCACAAATGAATGACATGTAATATTTTAAAACCATCCTGTCTTTCCTCCGAACCAGTTCTGTGTTCTTGGTGTTGGTCAATGGCACCACTATCTGTCCACAGCCCAGTCGGACTCACATGCCTCTTCACCCCCGTCTCTCACTTCAAACACCATGCCTCAAATGCTGCCTGAATTCAGCCTTTTCTCTCCTTTCCCTCCACTTCAGTTGTGGTCCAGATGCTCACTATGTGGCTTAGGGCAATGCAGCAGCCTCCATTCTCTCCTGCACCTTTTTCACTCCAGTTATACTCCAAGGAGTACTCAGAATTATCTTTCTCAAAACTACATTTGGTCAGGTCATTGTGCTAATTAAAGACCTCCTTTTGGTTTCCATCACTTACAGCATAAAATCCAAATGACTTTATTTGGAAAACTGGATTCTTTTCAGCATGGTTTCAACCTTCCTGTGAGCTTCTGCTCATCTACCTGACCCCCATAAAATCTAGCCAGATCCCACCCACCCCCAAACCTTTGTAATTCTTAGACCCAACTAAAATGTTCCCACCTCCAGAAGCCTTCCCTAACTTACAGTGGGGGAGTCAATCACTCCCTCTGTTGTAACCAATCGTTCTTTTTACACATTTCTATTAAACCATTATATTTGTGAATTACATAGTCTCTGATTCTGCTTGCTTTTGATTCTCTCACTCAATTTTGCTTCTCTCTCTCAAGGTAAGGAACTGGATCTTCTAATTCTGAAAATTACTTGGAATTTTACTTTAGGTGAAAAAAATGGGGAAAGATAGAATAATCCAAAGAAGATTAAGGAAGAGGCTAGGGTGTAGAGCCTAGAACATAATAGGTACTAAAAAAATTCTTGTTTAATGCAAGGTTTAAAGAAAAATGCATGTCAACAATAAAATATAAATGATGTATTGCATGAGATCTGAATAGGGAGTGATAACTATGTCTCAGTTTAATTAAGCTCAGTTGTTCTAAAATGCTATCACAGGAGGCTATTTAGAGACATTAGTCCTTATTGCTTTTGCCTCTAGAGATCATTAGTGAATGACTCAGTCATTACTAAATGACTTTTTAATTATAGTATGCTAGTGTTGAATAACTGGCTAGGTCATTGCAGTACTTCTCTCTTGTTATATGATCCTATTCATTTTCAGTGTTGGCTACTGATTCATGCTATACTATTATTCTTTATACTTAAAAATCATCACCTGAGGAAGTTCTTACTGATTTTAGAGACAGGGAGAGAAACTTCAATGTGAGAGAGAAATATTAAGTGGTTGTCTCTCATATGTGCCCCAACCAAGGACTGAATCCACAACCTAGGGATGTGCCTTGACCAGGAATCAAACCTGTAACCTTTTGGTTTAGAGTCCAATGCTCCAACCAACTGAGTCACACTGGTCAGGGCTATACTATTACTCTTTAATGACCAGCCAGTTTTGATATTAGGTGCAAATATTTGTTTTAATAACATAAATCCTTGATTATTCCAGACTCAGAAGGGTAAGTGAAACTCAGCAGAAAGTTAAGATGAGTGGAAAAAGAGGCAAAAGTGAGCCAATAATCATTTTAGATTTTTGAATCTTGTGTTGTGCAGTACTTATATTTGTCTTTATAGGTCTTCCATATGGGTGAAAAATTGGTTTCGGAATTTCAAACTACTAAAATTAAAAGGTTTATTAAAATCAGAGTATTTCAGTGTTTTTTTGGAGGTATTGAACTTTTATAATAATTTATTCAAAAGCTTGTTATTAGTTGAAGATAGCAAAATTTGGATCTACTCATTCATTTCACACACTTGATAGTTTCATCTCGCATCTCTTTTGTCCTGGGCTTTGTGCTTGTGTTTTGCTTAGGCGCTGGGGAGACAGTGAACACAGTAACCAAAGTCCACCTGTATTCTAGTGACAAAAACCAATAACAAAAAAGAGTCACAAATAAGCAAGAAAACACCAAATAGTGATAGATGCGGTAGAGACGACTGAACAAGGCCACACGTGGAGAATCACTGCTGGTGTCTTCAGATGGGAGGGCCAAGGCACCACAGTTTTAAGTGTTTACTGGTCATCTCCCACATGCTAGGCACTGTGGCACTAGGAAATACAAAGACTATTGATAGATGATTTTTATTTCAGTCTTAACAGAAATAAAATATATGTTTAGAAACCTGCAATTATACCGGAGCATGAATGCTGCTATTGGCCATTTCCTCTGAGCTGCATTGGACCCCAGAGCACAGAAGAAGATAACATCACGTCTCCTGGACAGTCAGGGTAAAATTCCAGGAAGAGAGGAGATGACCTGAGACTTAAAAAATAACTAGGAATTACCAAGATGGTGAAGAGAAATGGTAGAACTGGGCTCTTCAAATAGAAATATAAGTAATAAAGGAATAGACACGCTATGTGTGAAAGATATGGATGGTTTAGTATTGCTGGAGTGTAGTGTGTGATGGTACATGTGTGGAGTGTGTGTGTACATTTACACACAGGTGCATGGGTAAACATACATACCACAATGCCCATGTATGCATGTGCATGGGCAGTCTTAAAGGAAATTGGTGATGAAATAAGGCTAGAGATACAGGCAAGACCAGAGGTATTTGAGAAGCCTGCGTGTGGCCAGGTAAGGAATTAGATCTTTTAATTCTAAAAATTATTTGGAGTTTTACTTTAGGTTAAAGCAGGAAGAGATAGAATAATCCAAATGTTATAGGTTTTTTTATGTACTGAGAAGATATTGAAAGACAGTTAAAGAAAGTGAAAAATAAAGCTTACAATTATCAAATCAAATTATTTTATGTTTTAAATAAAATGTTCTCAATTTGCTTGATTGAGAATATGTTAACAGTCTTAAAATTTGATTCTACCTGCAGAACCAGACAACATTATTTTTCTATCTAAACTGCATAAAACTTCATTAAAATTTAGGCTAAATTTTAAAAACCTGAACTTTTGATGAATAGGTCTGTAAAGCATAAAGATTTATTTGCCATAGCTTGGTAAAGAGGAGAGTAGAAAAGTTTGGGCAAAGAATACTCCAAATCACCACCTAACATATAGGTTTTCATCCTTCTGATTTATTTGACCTAAGAATGACACGCCCCACCCTCGCCCCCTCACCAACTTAGTGCTGCTGGTGCCCTTCACTAGAAAAGACCATATTACCAAGCACAATACCATGTACACTTCTGTGTAGGCAAAATAGGCGAGCTTGAGGCCATTTACACATACGGGCTTCCCAGCCACAGTGCAATAAGTGGCTTGCTGGTTTTAAAGCAAAGCCTGGTTTTAGGGCAAGTATGCTCCCTAAGAAGAACAGGGTTTATGATGAAAATCGAGCTATGGCAAAGCACTCGAACCCTTGGAAGCAGAGATCTTACAAAAACAACAATCGTAATAAGATTTCAGTAGAGTTAAAAGGATTGGTCAACATTAGAGATACAGAGAACAAACCGATGGTTGCCAGGTGGGAGTTGAGAGTTGGGTGAAAATGTGAAGGGATTAAGAACTACAAACTGGTCTTCACAGAACAGTCACAGGGATGTAACACACAGCATAGGAAATACAGTCAGTGATATCACCATAACTGTGGATGGCGTCACACAGCTACTAGACTTATCAGGGGGATCAGCTCATATATTATACAGATGTCTAACCACTCTGTTGCACACCTGAAACTAATATAAAATAACATTAAATATCAAATGTAACTAAAATTTTAAAAGTTATGTCAATAAAATTTGACATAGTTTTTTTTAGATTTGTGTAATCTTAAAAAAAAAAAACAGAAAAAGCTGTGTCAAACTCTACCAGGGAAATGTTGCAGTAACCCGGCCTTCACAACACAAATGTGAAGACAGCTTGTTGGAAGGGGACGTTGGGAAGGGTTCAGGCTGCTGAGTTATGGAGGCGAGGGCACCGCCTCCCATGTCACTGGTAGAGAGAGAGTTGCAGGCTTTGCCCAAAATGTAATGATGCTAAAGATGGATCTTTTCTGTTTGTCACCTTACATTTGCATCTTTTACACAAAGACTGGGAGAATTGCCTAAAGGCATTTCCGAGGCCAAGCAAGTGTCCGAAATGAAGGAGGTGGACACAGGCAGTTCGCACTCCTCCAGACTTGCTGTGTTCAGCTTGGCTGCTGTGCTTTATGTTCAGCTGTTGTCATTGGGGGAAATCATCTTTAGCTTCCATGTTACATTGACATCATTATTCTATTTACAATTGCATATGAGGTGATTTGCATTATGGAAATGTAATGCAAGAGAAGGAACTGCATATGCATAAAGCTCAAAATCCTCCAGCTGATTTAGTTAGAAAAATAATTGTAAAGAACCATCCCAGACAGGGATGGGGACGATATGAGTATTTCAGTGTCCAGCTGGTGTGTAATGTGTGCAGTGCCTCTGGCTCCCAGCCTTCCTGGTAGGTGCTTAGTGAATATATGATGAGTGAAAAAATGAGTCAATGAGCAGCTCAAAGTAAAAAAAAAATCCTTCAGTCTGCAGAGGTGACTCAAGGAAACGCTAGTCCTCACAGTTGGACTCCTGAAGGACCCAGCTGCATGTTCCCCATGTTTGACCTCCAGCCTAGAGCTCGCATTGCTCTTTTCTGGATGCTACAAACTGATGCTTATCACTGATGCTTATCCTGACCTGGTCACACAGCTCGCTTGCCTCAGCTGTTTAAATGCCTATCGGTGCCTGGCAACAGTGACCCTCACTGCCATTTTCTACTGCTGTAGACCACAGGTCCAACCAGAAAGTGACCCAGGAAGGAGCTTACTGAAGAGAAGCAAATGGGTTGGTTAACTGGGGCAGAAAACCCTTCTGCTTTATAGAGTTTTAATCAACTCCCAGGTTCTCCCATCTTTTTTAAAGATTTTATTTATTTATCTTTAGAGGGGAAGGGAAGGAGAGAGGGAGAGAAATATCAATATATGGTTGCCTCTTGTGTGTCCCCTGCCGGGTTCCCTGCTGGGAACTGGCCTGCAACCCAGGCATGTGCCCTGACTGGGAATCGAACCATGATCCTCTGGTTCGCAGGCCCATGCTCAATCCACTGAGCTACAACCAGCCAGGGCCTTCTCCCATCTTTATTATCAGGATGTGAAAGAGGCAGGGATGCCTAGGGGTTGCCTTCACTTCTGCATAACAGTCTCCCATTATGATAGGGTTTCTCTTTGTATTCTAAAAAATACTCACTTGAGGATATTTTATTGAGAAGGAGAGAAAGAGAGACAGAGAAAGAGAAACGTCGGTTGGCTGCCTCTTGTATGTGCCCTACAGGACGACACTCCAACCAACTGACCCACCTGGCCAGGGCTCTCTTGGCATTTTATATTGATTTGTATTTGATTTCATCTTATTAAAAATGTTCTGTGGAGTTTGGGGAAGGGAAGTGAGAAACAGAGTGAACCCTCCCTCTTGCCCTTATTCCCCACCCTTCTCCAAGGGTGGTTGAGGTCTGGGGTTTGCATTTCCTTGTTAAGCCTGTTCTGCAGTGTTCTTCCGTGAAGCCTTTCCAGGTTTTCCCATGATACTGAGATCTTGCAGCACTGAATCACCCTCAATTAGTCTTCAGCGAGCCAAGGCTGGAGGGCTTGTCACACATGCCCAGTCTCTTTCCTGTTCTCCATTTTCCAGTAATGGTCTGTGGATTCATTGTGATTTATAGTCCTGAAGGGAGCCAGGTCTGCAGCATTTTCATTGAATCCAGCCTGTAATGTTGTTTGTCAAGCTACCATTTATAGCTTGGAAAGTTTTTCTCTAATCTACTATGCAGAAGCATGATATGTCTTGTCACCTTATTTGTGACCCCTGATGTATGGCTGCATGGGAACGGGGGACCCACCCACTTCTAGGGTTCAGCCTTGTATAGTACCAACCCAATACTCAATATATGGAAGTGATTACTCGTAATCTATATTGAAGATACTTTTTGATAATCTTATTTGTGATTTTCATGAGAGAGAGATTATTCATTCATGTGCATTTGTCTTAAAGTGGGAATTTTAAAATATAAAAAAAATAACAAATTAATTGGCTTATCTTTCATCTCCTAGTTTCACCATTTATTCTCTATAAACCTGTGATTTCAAGGTTTTTATTTTTTCTAGAGTCAATCAGGGTTTTAGAGAAGAATGTGCTTCAGATATGCTTCCAGAGCAGGGCAATGTCTTATTCATATTCAGGGCTCCAGTCTCTAGCACAGAGGCTGAAATGTAGGAAGCACTTAATATAGGCATATATTTGAATTAAAACTGCAGTGAATTAAGGGACTGGGCCTGGAGAAATTAGGAGAGGGCGTAGGCAAGATGCACAAAAATATCTGGAAACCTGTGGAAATCTACAGGATTAGATACCAGCTGGGATTCAGACAGGGATACATAGGTCAGAGCAATATGCAGGCCTAAACCAAAGAGGCGGTGAGAAGACAGAGGGTGAATTAGAGCAACACATAGCACCAAAAGCTTGTGTAATGAGGCAGGAAGTGAGTGCTTTGGAGCCAGTAATATGCAAGGGGCAGACTATCTCAGTTCTAAGAAGAAAAGACTTTCTGTGAGGCACTGACCTCTGCATACAGAATTTGCAGCTTTGATTTAACCTTCCAACTGCCCTGGTTGCTTCAGTCCATCCCCTCCTTGCATTCACGCTGCCTCTGTTCGCCTAGGCTTCTGTCATGTTTTACAGAAGTTGCTTCCTATGTGGCTTCAATCCCATGATTGGCCTACTCCAGTCCATGCTAGAGTCAGGTAATGCACCTTCTTTGAATTTTGGTGCCATATTCATGATATTGCGAAGTTTCAATATTAATGCTATACAATTAAACAACTGGCCATCTTTTTTCACCAAATGCTCATTGATAATTTGCCACCAGATGCCACTGGATTACCTGCTATCACTGAATCAGCTTTGGATCCTATACTCAAGAAATTTGCAGTCGGACTGGTGCCTCATTTTTCTCTACTCCCTCCCTGGCTTACTGTTCTTACTGTTCCTTCAGCTGTTCTCATCTCCTTGCCCTTCCTTCACTCAGCAGGTGTGCTCCTGCCCGGGGCTTTTGTCCTTGAAGCTCCATCTGCCTGGAATGTTCTTTCTCTGAATCTCTGCATGGCTTGTTGCCTCACTTCACTGAAGCTTCTGCTGTAAGGCTACCCTTTCCATTGGCCTTCTCTAAACATATTATATGACACACTATTTCACTATCTATTACTTTTTTTCCTGTTTTTCTTTTACTTATAACCCTTAATATATTGATTTGCTAATTTGTTAACTTTCTGTCCAGAAAGTATCAAGCCAAGTGTTATGAAAAATAGAGAAGTTTATTAAAGAAGATACAAGAAACATTGTACATAGGACAATGACACTTTAGTCCCCTTCAAAGTAGGCACTTTCGGACCTCACCAGTTCTCCCAATTGCCATCAGCTACCTCATTGTATTTTTTCTGAATCTCATTGATGGTCTGAAACCTCTTGTCTTACAAAGATGATTTTAGTCTTGGGAAAAGGCAGAAGTCACGGGGCTCCAAATCTGGGCTGTAGAGGGGCTGAGTCACCTGGGTGATTTGATGCTTCACCAGAAAGCTCTGCACCAGATGTGATGCACTAGCAAGCACACTGTTGTGCTGAAGCTGCCAATCACCAGTTTCCCATAGCTGTGGCCTTCTGAATCATCTGAATAGTTTCCACAGAGGAATGTTCAAGCTTAATGCAAAATTTGATGCAGATCTGTTGCTCTATTTGCTCATTTTGAATGCAATGACCACACAGTACACATGCTCACTCAACGGCGTCTACCACCCCCACTGACTAGTACAGTGAAGTCATCATTGTTCATGGTTGCCTGTTCCAGTCCACTCCTTTTGGCTGCCTGGTTACACCGATGTCACGCAAACTGTTCTTATTATACCAACAATGGCCTGACCTTTTCCAGACAGACCTGGTATATGTTTCTCCTATAAAAATGTGACTTCCATGAGGATGGAGATTTTGCCTGTTTTGTTCCTTGCTATATCCTTACATCCCAAAAGAATGTCTCACCCATATTGGATGCTGCATAAATATTCTTGAATAAATGAATAAGGGAGGACATACGATACCAAATAACCAATGTTGAGGGAAATCAGAAAGAAGGGACAATTTATTCCAGGGTGATGAAAGCATTTGACCCAGGTTCCAAATAGTGGAAATTATTTAAGCCTAGAAAGAACATGAGAATTATGATTTATAGTCTTATGTTAAGGGAGCATAAGAATTTATTGCCAACCATTTTGAACTGTTATTTTCTAACAACTCTCAAATGTTTACCCTATCACCTTGTTTTTCTCTTTCTCAGTTGAGTACACTTTTGTGTAGCTCAAAAGAACATAGGAGATCAGGGGGGACCTGGCCGAGTGCAACTCACTGATGCCTCTAAGGGTGTCGGCTGGGCTGCTCGTCAAGTCTCGAAATGAGGTTGTGCAGAGTGCCTCTGTGATGCGACCGGGCCACCTGGTCAGACACCAGTGCTCCATCAGGACCACGGAAAGTACTCTTCTTCCTTAATTGTAGGTAGAGAACTGTTCTTTTTCAGACACCTCTTTGTTATCTTTAAATTGAACAACTCTTTGCTCTAGTATCAGAAATACTTTTCATAAGGCAAGTTACTATATCATTATCCTTCCGTTGAGAGCCAGTGTAGGTGTTAAACCACTACTTTTCTTTTTCAGCTGTCAGGAGATTGATGAGGGTCATTAGTCTCCGTAAATCATTTTAAAGTTTATTTGCATTTTCCTCGATGAAAGACAAGCAAATGAAAATAATTGCACTTTTCAATGCTCATTGGGATATTCTGAGAGCATTCTGCAGTCAATTGCAGAGGTGTGATAAACAAGACGCATCACGCATTCCTCATATCTGATTGCCTCACATCTTAAACTCTGTCCCTTCCCTTATAAACATAAGATTTAATACCCTCAGATGGATTCTTATCCTTGTACTCCATTATACCCTCTTACAATGTTTAATGCTAGAGCTTCAAATGCGAGGACTTAATGTAATCTTATTTTACACCAAATAATATAAATTTTATGTGCAAATCTTTCTCTTTGCAAGGACAGGAAAAATGTGTTTGTGACTGATATTTCCCCCCTCTACTAATGCTGACTGATGGAAAATGGCAACAATCACTGCACTTCTTCAATGCTGTGTCATATCACAGATAGTCACAAAGCAATTAAAAACAACCCTATGGGCACCCAAATTAGAAGAAAACAAACCTGCAGCACAGATTAATTATGTCTCTGTTATTAGCTTTTCAATAGGACTCCTGACTTTACAAAAGGATTCACTACAGATTTTCTTTAAATAGTAAGCTCCACTAGTGCATTTAAGATATAATTAGATCTGCCTAAATTAGATTTGTGCATGTTTCAGGAACTGATTCATTGCACAAAGACACAGCAAGCCCATGTTTGCTTGGCTACATGAGGCAAAAACAGCGAATGCACACATGCTCTATCCAGAATGTGCCAAACACCCAGATGTTTGGGCAAACCTGATATTTGACCATGTGTTTGAGTACTTGTCCAGATGCTTAGTACAATGCATTGGTGGTTTGGAGACTTTCTAACACAGTAGGAGGAGAGAGGCACAGATTTGCTGAAAAAGTCCCTACCTTGCTAAATCGATCATGGCAATCTCTTCACTGCTCGTGGCTGGGCACTTTGAGAAATGATCACCTTCAGTGAAAACTTTATGGGTGCCATTCATCCCTTTAGTGAAATGGAGAGGTAACCCTTTTTCGATGTGTTGAAAGATCTATGTTAAAGGCCTAAAATGGGTACTTTAAAATTAATTTAGAAGGAATGAAGTTATTCAGCTGAGGAGAAATACACTGTAAACAGCATTGTTCTTAAGAAATAGGACATGAAATTCCAAAATATACAAATGCAGGTAATAAAATCAAAACAAGTGCAAACAAAGCTCTTCACCAGAGTTTAACCCAGAAGGTGGGGAACTCCCTTCAGTAGTATAATGAACACCAGAACAAGTGAGCTGGACTAGGAGATGCAGCTTTACACCTGACTATTCCCCTGAAGGTCAGGTTGTTGACTGTTTACACAAGAGTATTTGGAGTTCTTTATACAAAGATCTTATAGTGGTCTGAATCAATATACTTACTATTGGTAACTTTGCAAGTGGACCCTTTATAAAAAAAAAAGCAAACTAATATCCTTAGTAAAAGGAGGTAGGCATCATTTGCATTATTTGGAATGAAAAAGGAGACTTAGACATCAGTACTTTATTTACTGCTGGAAAATGCATTTCGGTTAGACCTGCCAGTCTTGATTAAGAAGCACAAGAATGAGCTTGCTGGATGCCTTGAAGACAGTCCAGGTTTTCAGTCAGCCAGCCCACTGAGCCCTGGCTCTGCCTGATGGTGGGTACATGACCTCGAAACTTAGTCATTCAGTAAAATAGGAGGAGAAATATTTACATTGCAAGTTTTTTTCCTTTTAATGAGAAATCAATGAGTTGTAAATGAAAATTACTTAAAAAATGCTAGCTCCCTTTCAGCTTTGGAGAACTGACAAAACATAAGAAATTAGCACCAGCTTTGACCTGTCCTTGGCATTTGGACATGTGGCTTTGATCTAGAGTTCATTGGCTTTACCCCAGAGTGAGGGCAGAGCTCACTCTCATCAGGTGCACGGTTATCCCTGCCCAGTGCTCCACTCAGAAGAACTTATGAAGCCATGACATTGTCATCAGATACGTTTATCAGAAACTATAACAATAAAAATCTGTTTCATTAGTCATCAAAAATAAATGCTTAATGGAACACATGCTGGTGCTGAATTCATATCAATGAGTCAATTTTAGTGCAAAAAGTTGCCCTAATTAACAGTATTTGTGGTGAGAAAACGCTTCCAAAAATACCTGTTTTCTTTTAAAAAAGTATGATATTTTCTCAAATACAGTATTTTCAAATATTTCACTGCTCACCTGTATTTGTATCTTTATTATCCCCCATCATATATATATGGAAGAGCCAGTGATCATAATGTTGAGTAGCTTTCTCTGTACTGGAATTTAATCCTCATAACTTTATGAACTAGTGTGTATTATTAGCCACTTTGAACCAATCAGTAAACTAAGACACTGAAAGTGACTTTCCAAAGTTACACAGATAAAAAGTGGTAGAAGTGCATTTGAACTCAATGGTGTCAATCACATTCTAAGTCTATGCTCTGCTGCTTCTGGGAAGAGAAATAAGGGAGCCTCACACATATCATGAAACCTTTGTTTCTACGACTGGAAAGAATAAAAGAGCAAATTAACAGGGGTATTCATTTAGCTTGTAACTGAGGCAAGTCAGTTATAAGTTTACCGGTAGCATTGGGATTACAACTCCTGGTGAGAATGGAAGAGCGTCCCCTTGCAGTCCAATATGAAGATTCTATGGGACCGCAGGAGGTGAGCGAGACCAAGTCCTGTTGTGCTGGTGCCTCCAAGGAAACAGTTGGGAAGTGTGAGTGTCGGAGAGGGCCCTGGGCAGTGTGTCCAGGGGCCGTCTGTCTGGACTGTGCTCCCTGTCAGGAGTGCGGGTGCCGTTATTTGTACAGAAATAGAATCAGAGTTAGAACTTAGGAACATCTTTTATTTAACATGTTTAAAAAACCCAAATGGGACAGAGTTATGAAAAATATATAATTCTGATGTATGATTTATATATAATTCTTCTAAATTTATTCTTTATTATACTTGTGACCAAAGGAATACAAAAGTGGCTTAACTGTAAGTTTCTGCAAACATTTTAAAAGCCATCCTCTTTACTATTTGGACAGCAATTTTTTAGATGGGCATGATCTTGGGAACTAAAACGTTGCTGGCCAGAATTGTGCTCTACAAATTATGTTTGATTAGATGTTCAGAGAGTAGACAGATTTTGAAATCAGATGAGCTACCTCACACATGCATGTTAAAGGAATAAATAAGAGATTCCCTAAATCATTAGGATAGCTCTTGTTTTTCCCCAATATCCTGAAACTGATTGAACATTTATGATATGCTATGTTAACTACTTTATTAATTTCTAAAGAATAAAAAGGCTATGTTTCTTTTGTTGTTGTTGTTGTTAAACATAGTTTTGGGGAAAAATTAATGAAGAAGAATAACATCAGTACAATCTTTGACCTGCGCTGCAGTCTGCATATTTCTAGGTAGGTTTTAAGACTACACCTGGGGCTCAATCACATCTGGACAATATATCACCATAGCACAAAAATAGGAGGATAAGCAAACCCTCTTCCTATGGAAAGTCAGGTAGCAACGCCTTTCTGAGAATATCTGTCTGCAGAATCTACCACCTTGCTCCAAACAAAGGCTTCATGTGCATCAAGGGACTAAATTTGAAAATATTCAGTACCGAAAAAAGATACACAAATGGCAAACAGGTACATGAGAAAATGCTCACAGCACTAATCATTAGGAAAACGCACATCGAAAGCACACACCTGTTGGAATGGGCATCATCAGAAACACAAGGGATAACGGATGCGGTCAGGGTGCGGAGAAAAGGGGACCCTCCCACCCCGCTCCTGGGAGTGTAAGCTGGTATTGCCACTACAGAAAACAGCATGGAGTTTCCTCAAGAAGTGAAAAATAGAACAGCCCTATGATCCAGCAATCTTACTTCTGGGTATCCACCTGAAGGGAATGAAATGAGGGCCTCAGAGAGGTATCTGCAACTCCATCTGAATTGCAGCATTATTTATAATAGCCAAGACATGAAACCAACTAAGTGTACATCAACTAATGAATGCACAAAGGAGCTGTGCTGTATATAAAGAAATATTCAGCTATAAAAAGAGGGCTATCTTGCCATTTGTGACACCGTGGATGGACCTCCAGGGCATTATGCTAAGTGAAATAAGTCAGCCAGAAAAAGACAAAACTTGTCTGATCTCCTGTCTGTGTGGAATCTAAACAACAATAACAAACAAAAAAACCCCAAACCAAACTCACAGAAACAGAGAGATTAATGGTGTCAGGAGTGAGGGATGGGGGAAATGGGTGAAGATGGTCAAAGGTTACCAGCTTCCAGTTATAAAACAAATTCTGAGGATTTGAAGTGCAGTGTGGTACTGGAGTTGACGGTACTGTACTGTACACTTGAGAGCGGCTCTAGCTTAAAAGTCCACCCCCCCAGATGGTACCTATGTGAAGTGATGAGGTGTTAATTAACTTTATTGTGGCGATCATTTTGCAGTATATACATATATAAACCATCACATTACACATTAAATTACACAATGTTACATGTCAATTATATCTCAATAAAGCTGGCAAAAGAAGACCGAGGGACGTGTGACATCTACATTGTCTACATTTTTCTTCTTGAATGAACTCTTCTTACTAAACTGATCGATTGTTCTGATGTTTTAAAATCAAGATACTAATCAGCTTTGAGCTTCTTAATAACATGAATTCCTTTGGACTATTTACAGACTCATCAGCAATGACTGAGTTTATATTTCATAGAATCAGAGGACGTGAACCTCGCATTATAATCTGATCTGGCTATAAGAGAAACATTTTCGTGGCATTCCTGTGTTTGATGTACACATGCCACGTATCGCTCATGGGTCATCCAGTTTTTCATCTTCCTTAGTCTAACAATCAGATTTCTGTTTTCACTCCAAAATTCCTGGCTGTGGTTCTGTATATAAACCTAAAAGCCAGCTGTGGCTGAGACCTAGGGTGCAGATCACTTGTTAGCAAAGGGGCGCCTGAGGCTGAAAGGCCGCTTGTGACCCAGATGGAAACCTTATCAGTGGAACCAATCTCCAGTGTGCTTTTTGGTCTGTTTGTTCACCTTGAGTTGTGAAAAAGTAACCTTAATTGAGCACAGTTTGTATGGAAGTGAATTGGAATAGATTTGTTCCCGGCTCAAAAAATGATTTGTCCCCCAAAACAGGATTGAGACTTGAAGTTTCGGTAACATCCAGCGATCTGAAAATGCAGGTAAGAAGAGCAGCTGCCCTCTGCTCAGGTTATAGCGGTTGACATCTTTCAGTTTCCTCCTTCAAGGTAAGAATAATTTTCTTAGAGTAAATGTTTACTGCTGCACATAACCAATGTCTGTTTTTTCAGGGCACACAGCCATCTTACTGTATCCCTCTTTCTCTCTGTTCCTTTGTAGTTGACCACGTTTTACAGCTGACGTGAGTTCCAGGTGAGAGGTCACTCAGACAGTTCTGAGACTGTCAAATCTGGTATTTTTGGACTAAGTGAGTAGGTCAAAATGTACATAAATGAACCACACTTTCAATCTGATGTGATTTGAGTATACAGTGTTCTACTTTAGTTGTAACAGAAAGTATAAGAGTTCAAAAACCCCAGAATAATTCAAAACAAAATATCTTGGGATCTTTTTCTCATTTGGAAATGGATCAGGCACTTCTGTGTGGTTGAGGACTGATAGTGAAATGTAGAATTTCTCACCAGGTAACTATTAGCAGCAAAATTCATAATGGGTTTTGTTGGTTAAAAAGAGCATAAAGGAGTATTCTGTGAGGTGCTATGTTCTCATAGATCTTGGCCTATAGATCTCATAGATCTATATTCTCATACACATCTATTGCTAAATTGTGGTTATTGTAAAATGTTCTTTATCTTGTAACTTTTAGCAATGGAATGAGATACTTCGTACATTAATTCTTATAATTTATTTGTTATCATACTCGTAGAGAAACATCATTAAAACTGCTTCCAACTATTTACTTCTCCTTATGATATAACTGCAACATCAAATATTGCTATTAATAGCACCCCTGAATGTATCTATATAGTTCTGAGGATTGGCTAAAGGTTAAAATGGTAGGCAAATTTCTCAGTGATCTTTGAAACTTTTATCCTGCACAGCAACATTTTTTCCAGGTAGATTTTTTTGTGGAATAAAATGCATTGTATATACATATGATAGATAGTTCTTACAGTGCATAAACTTTAGGTACATTTTTGTTCATAGGTTTCACTTACCAGAATCAAGAGGCAACTGGAGGCCAATTTTGTGTGCTCAGGGATGGTGGAAAACACCGACAAAATCAAGCAACCAAATACAAGGAGAAAGCTGTAAAACAACAAAAACAGGGAAATCTGATGAGAACCTTGCCTTATCATGGCAGACTTAATTTCTTCTTTCTAATGAATTGGCATTGATTAAATCATAAAAGCCCTGGAAGGAACTAGCCATTTTGAATAGCAAAACACAGTATGATGTAGGGTGCACTTGATTTTCCCAGAGGGCAGCTCCACTGAGCTACAGACACACCTGCCATGCAAGCTTCTCCCTCCATCCCATCCCCAGACTCCCAGTTCAGCCACCTGTCTGACCCCATGTTGCAATGAAACTTGATAACTCTTTGTTTTGTAAAACAGTGAGTAAATAGTTTACCTCATCTATTTTCTGGCTCGTTGCCTTTCTCATATTGTACAAACATTAGTGAAGAGAAGGTTGTGGGTGTGTGTTGCATGCTGTATTCAGATGTCCGTATCTTAGTATCTGTGAATTTTCCATGAATGCCTTTCCCAAGCAGGGGTCCTGAGAAACGCCCAGAAAGTGTGTTCTTGCTCCGCTATTCTGGGAGCATATTCAGTAGCCTCGCTCTTCTCAAAGATGCAGAATCTGCCTCACGTTTAATCGTTCTGGTGAACAGGCAAGTGTTCTAAGAGGTTGTTAGAAAAAGCCCTGGGGTCATTTTCAGTGTCTGTTATTGTTCAAAGATTCTCTTTTGTTATTTCTTTATAACAATAATAAGAATAAAAAAGAAGGGAATGGCCCTGGCTGGTGTAGCTCAGTGGATTGAGCACGGGCCTGTGAACCAAAGGATCGAGGTTAGATTCCCAGTCAGGGCACATGCCTGGGTTGCAGGCCAGTTCCTAGCAAGGGATGCACGAGAGGCAACCATACATTGATATTTCTCTCCCTCTCTCCTTCCCTTTCCCTCTAAAGATAAATAAATAAAATCTTAAAAAAAGGAAGGGAATGATTTCCTCTGATACACATTTTCCATTTCCTTATAGTCAAAAGAGAAAGGGAATACTATCAGAGAAAGGACCCCTCCGCTGTCTGTTCACACACAATAAAAGGAAGCAAAAGTCAGGAGCAGACTTCTCTACCAATCCATCTACAGAGGCATTTATTCCTAGAAATATGGAACTTCTAAGGTGCACAGGGGTTCCCAAGGAAATGTCTAACAGAAAGGGAAGGCTCTGTTTTAAAGTTGAAGTTATTTATCCTGAAATGCAAGACTAAAACAAAACAAAACAAAGACCAAAGCAACAATACCCAAACTACTGTTCTAGGCCATAATTTTTGCTTTTACTCATCTCTAGGAAGTTCATATAGTATTCTCTCTGAAAACATCAGTTTCCACGTTCTCTAGTACAGCATTGGAGTTAGTCCCTGCCTCCCCTTGGCTTGCCTTGACAAGTCTTACAAGTCTTTCTACGGCACTTGTGAGCCACCAAGGGCCTATACTCAAGGATTGGTGAATTGTGGTCTGGAAACACATCTGTCCTCTAATGACTTTTTTTTAAATAAATAAAGTTTTATTGGCACAGTCACACCCATTTGTTTATGTGTTTTCATGTTACAACTGCAGAACTGAGGAGTGTGATGGAGACAGTACAGTTGGTGCATAAGACTGACATATTTGCTCTCTGGCCCTTCAGAGGAAGTTTCCCCAACTCCTAACTGATACCGTGTATCCTTTATCTCTTTGTATCTATCTCACCAGAACCAGAGTGAAAGTTCATAACTGCTCATAGCTTATGTGCTGAAAACAATTCCCAACGTCCATAGAGGGTTTTCTACAGGCTGCTACATGGGGCTAAACCCCTTTCACATGCACTAGCTACACTATTCTCATAAATGTATAAAATAGAAATATCATTATTCCCATTGTACAGATACGGAAACTGAGAATTCAGAACGTTTTGTAACTCATCCAAGGTTGCACAGCAGAAGGAGCGTTCCTGTGCTGTCTGTCCCGGCCGTCTGTCCTGTCAGTGCTGCAGAATGAGCATGCACAGATGACAGCGGCCATCACACTTGGCTCTGCAGGGCTGTGTGGGCATCCCTCTATCTCCTCCCCGAGAGGGAAGTAGTTATTGTTCCAAACAGAAATCTCTAAAGAAAAGGAGTTTACTAGTGAAAGCACCTAGCACACAATGTTAATAACTGCTCATAATAGTTTTCACTCATGCATATAATGACTCAAGATACTTTAGATTATTAAATTGGTCCGAATGGACTAAAAACTACAAACTAGAAATTGAATTTCATTGCACCTGTATGACCTGCAAACTCCTAGTGAGAAGATGAAAGTCAGGAATCACTAAGGTGGTTTGGAGGACGATGTGGCATCAAATAAAGACAGTGACACGTGCTTCTTCTTTGGTGAGTACCTGTTATCTAGGTGTGCCCCATGAGTCCAGCTTACCAGAAAACTGAGGGGAAAGCAAGCACTGGATTATTTGACCACTAAGACACCTTGCTCCTTCAAAAGCATCCCGATAATAGCTATGTTAGTATTCAAAACAGATCTATAACATGACTATATTTGATTGTTTATTCTTCATTAGCCATTTTGTTTAATATTTTTACTTCATGTCACTACTTTGCCAATTTTCTTCCTTCAGCTGATCTCACCCTCCTGTCTAAGAGGAGTGGTTTCTGCACTAGAACTCGTCATTGCTACGGAAATCTGTCTGAAGACTGCAAGTCAAAGACCTCCAATGCTCCGCTTCCCAATGGGTGTGGATGGACAAGTACATTCATTAATTCATCTGTTCCTCTCCTTTTCCTTCCCTTAGCCACTCATCCATTTACCCAGTCAGCAAATATTGATTATGTACATAATAGTAGGCTCAGCCTTGGGGATATAACAATAAACAGAATTCTTTCCTTTTTTTTTGCCTTTAGAATTTAGGGTCTACTGAGGCACTAAACAGATGTAAACAGAAATATTAAAATTCTGAGTGATTGTAAAGGTAGGGAAAATACAGGGGATCACAGAAGTACACAGGAGAGGAGGGGTTAGGCAGGACTGATCGCAATGAATTTGTGAGGTCAAGTGCAAAGTGAGAATACAGGGACCTTTTTTGGTTAAAAAATTACTAAGAATTTCAAGACGGTGACAGCAGAATATGACACCGAGTGTGAGACCCTTCTAAGTGTTGGGCTCTGGGGGAGGTTGCACGCCTATGAAGCCAGACTTGGGGTTAGGAAAGACTTTCTGGAAAAAACATTGATCAAACTCATCCCTGAAGGTCCAGCAGGAATTAGTTTGCAGTGTTGGAAATACTTCATCCACGAGACAGTGGGGGTTAAGGCCAAGAGCAAGCACAGTATCACTAAAATTCACTAGTTAATCAATAAATTAGAGTTAGTGAACACCTGCTAGCTAGCTTATCCTTTGGCGGTACAGGGAGAGTGTAAGGTAGGTCATTCCTGCAGAATCATTTTTGGTATAAGAATCATTTCAGTTCAAATGAAAACATGTACTGAGGACCTATTGTAAAAGGCAATGTGCCAAGAACTACAGAGACACTAGGATGAATTGAACTGATTCCTAAGCAGACCCTGCCCTTAAGGAATTTAATATCTAGTACAGTGGGTGAAGTGAACATAATGGATCATAATGAAGGGTTGAGGCAGATATGTCCTGAGAAAAATACTAGAGTGGCCGAAGTGGGGAGGACTCTACTTCATTAGATTGGGAGCAGCGGAAGCACATGAAGAAAAGTCTTCACAAGTCTTTCACCGATGAGCAAGAAAGTGAGGTAAAATATTTGCTCACTGTTTCATGGAACAAAAAGTTATTGAGTTTGCAGCTTGGGGTCAGACAGGTGGCTGAACTGGTAGTCTGGGGACATGCTTGCAAGAGAAGCTTGCATGGCAGGGTCTGTCTGTAGCTCAGTGGAGCTGCCCTCTGGCAAAATCACACTGGCAGTAGCTATGTTGGGATGTGTTTGAGTGTTTGAGTAGCAGTGGCGAGAGTAATGGTGATCTAGGTTAGGTTGTAAGGTAACTGGTAGAAATGGGAATGGAATAGAGAGGCAGACTGCAGAGATGCTGTAAGTACAGGTGCTCCCTGCCTTTCATAATGATTAGATTGGGGAGTAAAGTTCAGAAAGAAGGTGCGATGGTGGGAAAGCCCGAAATTTCCATACCTAGTTATGGGTGGTGCTCCTTACAAGTCAGAAGGAGAACAGCCAGGAGGAAAAACTGATTCCGAGAAGAGGATATATCCAGTTTTAGGCATCCACATAGATTGTGGACCTAGGTCTTGGGCACAAGGTCTGGTTGGAGACATGGAAGTACTTTTTTTGTAGGGGAAGTAAAGGTATGGAACGTGTTATCTTAAGGAAAGTGCAGACCAAGCATGCAAGGTTCAGGTAAATAAGCATAAAGCACAGTCAGGGAACATTTCCTAGTCTTGGAGGATGATATTCTGGAGAACAGAGAACACATCTGGCTGTGTGTTGGCTGTGGGAAGCTTTGCCAGAGACAGACTCTTTGGCTGGGGAAGCAATGAGCTGACACCAAATGACCCCACGTTGAGGTGACAGTGTTCAGACGTCAGGCTCACTGACAGCGACACGGTGCACTGCTGGGGTTTGAGTGGGCTCCGCGGACATCATCTTCCGAGGCCCCCACGCACACATGTGCATGCTGTCAACTGACCACTACCCCAGTCCCCCTCTACTGGTTGAATAAAAGGGGGAGCAGGGGCAAGAGTCATTGGATGCAGGGTGTCTTAATTTAGGGTTCCCGGGCCTCCAAGGGGTCTGTGGATAGAATTCAGGGGGTCTGTGAATGCAGATAGGAACAAAATTACATTTTTATTTGTCATTAACTATGGCAACAAACCATGGCAGTATTAGTAGTACTTATGCCTTTGCCATTCACAGAAACCACAGATATTTTCATAGCCCACTTTACAGTTGTAGATGGATCCATAATTGTTTCATCTTGAGTATTGATTTTGTTCAGCACTACTTCAGGCTTATGGTAGTTACTAGATCCACTGCTGGGGTTGTTTTTTAAATGCATTAATAAAGAAGCATGCTGTGCTTTACTATATCAGAAACTTGTTTACTGTTCTAATAACAGTATGTCAACATAACTTTTTTGTAATCACATGTATTTCATGCATTTGAAAATATTATCCTGAGGAATGGTTCATAGGCTTCATCACAGCTGAAGTGTCCATGGCCCACAAGAACATTCAGGTGTCAGTGGTGGGCGGGCAGAAGGCCGGGCTGCAAGCCAGGAAACGGCTCGTTTTGGCGTGAGTTGCCAACTCACTCAGGTAAATTTTAAGGTGAGTTTGAAAAAAGGTATGGATATTTGTTCTTTTTACATAAATCCTGAGATTGCATAAGATCCATATTCTTTCAAAATTATTCTGTAGGAGCCATTGGCCTTTATTTTGCCTGAGGCAATCATTTTTATTTTGTTTCCGGAGAAATTCTCTTTGATGCAGACCTTTAGCCTAAAGCTTCTTCTTTCAAAAGCGCTGTTTATTGTAAGAGGAGAAGGGCAGTTATGATGCAGAATATTATCAGCTAAAAGGCCTCTAGATGTACTCAAGAAAACCACCACCAACTTTTCTTGTGGGTTAATTAAGGATCAATTTGTCAGATTTAATTTGATGAAAAGGCTTTACTTGGAAATATCATGGTGCTTGCGGAACAGATGACGTCCAGCTTCCGAAGCTTGTGCTTCAAGCATGGATTCATTTAGCGAGAATGAAAGTGATATGAAACAAAGCATCCACAAAAGCTCAGCTGATGTTTTGTCCGTCAGTCTGTAGCAAGTTACACAATGTCATGCACACAAACACAACCCCTGGACACTCACAAACAACTGAGAGGCAGTGAGGCAAGGTGAAATGCGGCTGGTGTTTCAAGTGGACGTCTCTATGAGTGGAGCTCAGTGGGCAGGCAGATTAACAGCGTGGGTTTTGTGCACTGAAACGTCCACAACTTTTTACCTAGGAGGTGCTGCTCTCTGCAAGTATTTTGCTAAATTATCAGGTTTCCACGTAAGTGAACCATTAAGAAAGCTTTGGGAGAGGAGAGATCTTAAATGTCTTAAATGGGATGAAATCTTGGGATTAAAATAAAGATGCTAATAAGAAGTAGATATAGAGTTTTTTTTCACGGAGGTAATTCTTCAAAAACAAGTTCCAAAGGAAATTCAACCCTGCCTCTGACTCTTTATACATTTTTAAGTATTGCTTTGATAAATTGTGTACTTCAGGACATGTGATGGAAGACCTCACAAGTGCATCATGGATGCTGATGGCTGGAGACATGCTGGCATTGTGACTATAGGTGACCTACTGGTTGACATGAAACTTTCTTAGACATCATGCTGCCTAAGGAAATTAAAACCTTATAATCAGAGGAATGGCTGGAACCCACTTTTAATTTCCAGCATCTCAAATTTACCTTTCTTTCTAAACTTGGCATTTTGCAAAATGTCCTTCTGCACAATTTGTTCCATAAAAGGGCACTTTGCACGTGAAGTTGGTCCACAGCATACTGCAGCTCCCACTGCATAACAATAAAAATCAAACAGGGCATTTTGGGTGTCTGTCAAGGTGATTTGGAATATTTGATTAAAAACACTACACAATTCTGCTTTTCAAGTGCAATAAAGCCTAAATATTCCCAAAGACGGTAATCAATAAATACTATCTCTGTGAAGACGTACCATCAGCTAACAGTTTTAAAAAATGAAATATGCTTTACATGTGTGTTGTGTTCAGAGGAAGTCTGAGGAAATGGGAAAGAGCGGTTTCTGCTCCCACAGTGTGTAGCTGTGGAGGGCTTTGTGGCAGGGAGATGCACAGTAGTTCCAGACCCTCCCTTCAGAGCAGTCCCTGGACCCTAAACAGAGACGGAGAGCACACTTAGTCTGATTCTCACTTTTCGTGGCTGGAAGGGTATCTGACTGAGCTCCTCTCAGGACAGGGATCAACGTTAAAACATCACTGACAGACCGCTGTGTGGATGGTTCTCCATGAACCCTTCCAGCATCCAGAGCTCTCCCGGTACTTAAGGCAGCATAATCCTGTTATGTTACAGACAGCCCCACAGTGGGAAGACTATTTCCCCCTCTGAGTCAAGTCTCCCTACCCAGACCCTTGACTCACTGGTCCTCATTTGGGCTCTGGGCTACGGAGGACACGTACTCCCTCCTCTCTACATTCTTCAGATATTTGTTTTTATCATGACTTCCCTGTCAGTCTGCAAATTAAATCTACAAAACCCAACTCTTTGTCTACTCTGCATATGGAACAGTGTCCAGCTTTGTCACTCTCCTTGTCACTGTTCTTTAAGTGTACCCAGTTTGTTCCTGCATCCCTCAGAGTTTGACTCAGGCCCATCATTATCTTCCTGTCTACGAAAAATACTTAGCATTGAGTCAAGAACATAAAATATCTGCACTGTCGCTTGTTGCCAGGAAATCCAAACTTGAACTTTCCACTGCTTACCTTAGAGCAAAAGTTTGGTTTCAAAAAAACTGTCTTGAAGATATTCATTTGCTTCTTTTTCTGTATTTTTCCTACCACACCACAGGGTCTGGAGCAAACCTGACCATTGACGGCCCGTGGACTTGGGCCTTGTTACCTTGATCACTCATGGGATCCTTTCACTAAACTGTGTTTGATTTTTTGCTATCTTCTTGAGGAATAAAAAGCATTCAATCAATTTATTATAGTATTTTAAAAGTTCTTCTGTAGTTCACATAGTATTTGCTCAATGGGGTATCATGTGAAATTTCCTTCAGGATTTTATTACAAAAAATCTTTTTGCAATATGATGGGCAAACTTTTGGCCACTTTAATGAGTTCATGTTGCCGGGTCTAGATTTATGTTGTAAAGCATCCAAGTATTGGTGGATGACATTGATCAACTTTTATTAATAAACTTTAATCCAGGGGTGTATTAAACCTCGGTGTCTCTAGGCTACACTGGAAGAAGAGCTGTCTCTGGCCACATGTTAAATGCACAAACAGTAACGAAAACAGATGAATGAAAAAAAGGTCCATGCATAGTTTTTGTGATAACTGTCACCACAGATAAGCAAAATTCCCCACAAAATAATCCTAATTATTCAGTGGCTCTTTTGATACCTTTAAAAATTGTTGAGCAGGTCCCAAGTTTGTGGTCACTAATACAGAAAATGTACATATCTAAGTAATAAAACTTAGTAAAAAACTTGGTAATAAAACTAACTAATGTTTTGAGTAAATTTACAATTTTGTGTTGGGCTGCACTGAGAGCCACACAGGGCCGCGTGCAGCTCGCGGGTTGTGAGTTGGACACTCCTGCTCTAATAAACCTTGGAAAATTAACAGGTGCCAAATGGTCAGAAAGAGGAAAATACTCTAAGCTGGGGACTTTGTACCAATATACAAAGCTAGACTTTGTATATTGGTAAGCTCAATTACAACTCCTAGGAATATTTTAGATGTAATATTAAGCAAGCGATTTAAAGTAAATTCAAAAGAAGAACTATGATTTCTAGAAAGAAAAGTTTAAGATCAAGAAACATGAAGCTATACTTATTTTCTGTTTCCATAGGTCTACCAGCTTATTATGTAAGGGAAATAGAATAGATAAAATATCCTGATTTCAGCAAAGCTCTGGAAAGTGTTTTGTAATATCTTTGAGGAAAAGAAAGAGAAATTCAGGCAGAATGATACAACTCTTGGGAGGGTTTGTACCTGGTAAAAATTCTCCAGAGATGAGCCGTAGTTATTTTGTGAGAAATCTCTAAAGACAAGTGTCTTGAAACAAATAAAATTCCACAGTCCATCAAACCAAAATATTATCTCTTGTTTCTTGAAAACATGATGGGGTTTTGTTTTATGGAAACAGTGATCTTTTAACATATTTGTATCCTCACCTTGGCTCCTAGGATGTAGGAGAGCGTTCTGCGTGGCGTGGGCCCAGCTCCCACTGGGAGATGCACAGGACCCACACCCATGGATAGGTTCTCCCGTGGGGAATCAGGCCTGTAATGTGCCTAGGCCGCTTTGAGTCTTGCTTTTTGCTAAGAACTTCCTCACCCGGATTTATGACAAATGTTTATTGCAAAGTAACTTCCTAAAATCCATGCGAAACCACTTTTCTCTTTTCATTTGCAAATATCCCTCTTCTCTGATGTGTTTATGGACATTGGCTCCTTTGTGTTCTGTAAAAGGTAACCACCTAAAGCAACCTGTGCATAGTAAATGAGGACCATCATGTAATGTGCTGAGAAACCCAATAAAGGCTGGTCACAGCAAGGGCCATGGCTTTTGCTCCTCTTGAGAGAAAAAGCCATGCTGTCCCTTTTCCTCCACTGGGCTTGGTAATCCGTGTGAATGTCTTATTTTATCCATAATGACACTGCAAGCCGGTGTCCGCATCACTAGGAAGCTTCCAGGTGCAGATCCTTCTGGCATACGTGTCTATGGATTAACTTCATTCCTGACTTCTTCGCATTACCCTATCACCACCTTGTGCTCACTGTATTATTTCAGTCACAAATATTTACAGGTATTGGGAATTTGGGTATGGTCTATGTCCAACAGGGCATTCAGTTCAGTGGGAATACGGACCTTTGCTTATTTTTCCCCACATGTATTTGGTTAGCAGATGCAAGTCCTTTCTGGATGATATAGGGTATTTGGGATATATTTGACTAAATATGAAAGTGATAAAGATGTGGTTTTGGATATCACTACTCTTTACTCGGAATGGGAGTATCAGTGCAGCTTGAAGTTGCATTCTTTCTGCAGAAGCAAATGATACCATTGGCTCAAATTCAACTTAATGGAAACTAAGCCTAACAGACTTCTCTCACTTGGATTTCTGAAAAGTTATTTTGCATGTTATTTTTACTTTGTATCACATAATTTGATTCAATTATTCCTAGGATGAACTCCAACTCCCTACTTCAAGAATCTTCAAATATCTTACACTTGTCTTCAGAGATTTTTTACAAACCCTGGAGAAGTCTTCATCTCTGGAGACTTCTCACCAGGTACAAATCTTCAAAACAATATAAAACACTTTCCAGTGCTTTGCTGAATTCAGGATATTTTTATCTACTTGGTTCCCCGATATAGCAAACTGGTAAACCTATTGAAATAGGAAATAAGCCTAGTGTAGTGTTTCTTGCTCTTGTGAATTAGTGCTGCCTTCCAGAAATCCTAGTTGTTCTTGTAAATTTATTAGAAATTATTTTCTTACTGTTCTCTCTGGAATATTTCTAGTTGTTGTTGAGCTTATCAATATACCAAGTCCAGAGTCCCTTTTGTTACTCTTTTCAACACTCAGAATATTTTCTTCTCTCTGGTCATTTGGCACCAATTGCATTTCTCAAGATCTATTAATATTTATTAAAAGTTCTTCAATGTCATCCACGAATTCTTTGATACCTTATAACAAAATACACCTGGATCCAGCAACACAAAGTCATTAACAATGGCCAACAATTTGCCCATTGTATATTATCATTTTATCTCAATCACATAAAAAAATTCCTTTTAGTTTGAAAATCATGCTTTTTCATGGAAAAAAAAGGCAATGGGTTAGGATTTGAATAGCTCTGCCTTCTCTGAGTCACTGTAACAGCACTGGCCCCCAACAGTAGGACTATATTATCTCTAGTCCTGATTTTTGTTTTCAAGGAAAAAGACCCTTTTTTTGTGGTATGTTCTAGTTTATCTGGCTTTTTAACCATCTGAAGTTATTCTTAAAGATTGTGGTTCTTTAACAAAAAAAAATGTGTTCTCTGTTACACGCCTCCCATTTTCTCTAGCCTTAAACAATGCGTTGTAAATATGTGGGTTCTTTGGAGAATGTCTGGGTGGAATGTCCGGGTAGGGAAGACTAGTTTCTTTCTACGCCCCTTTCTAGCTCTGCTAATTAGTCTCTGTCTAGGGTTACAAATCTTTTGTTTTTACTATTATTAAAATTGTTTTCCTGAAGCAAACTCATAGATACAAAGAACATGTTGATGGTTGGGGGATGGGTGAAAAAGAGGAAGGGGTTGAAGTGTACAGATTTTTAGTTATACAAACAGTCATGGGGATGCAAAGGCAGCCTAGGAAACACAGTCAATAATCCTCTAATAACTACGTGCAGTGCCAGATGGTACTAGACTTAGGGCGATCACTTTGCAAGTTACATAAATGTCTAATCACTATGTTGTACCCCTAAAACTAATTTAATATTGTATGTCCAGTGTAATGCAAAATTTAAAAAAGGAAAAACAAGTGTTTTTTTAACTTCTAATTATGTTTCTTTATCTATGTGCTCTGCTTGCTTCGGTCTTGGTTTTTTTAAAAAGGAGCACACCTCCTTGAGAAGCAGTCTCAAGATGGGAACATTGAGACTTTTCAATGGTTTCCCCAGCTCTGGGTACCTGTCACAAGTCTGGGTTCTGTGAAGACACTCACTCGGTCTAAAATGAGTTGAATGAATCATGGCCTATCAAAATGAATAAGAAATCTCTTTTTTTTGTTAGCAGTCAGAAGGCATGTTTTTCATCCTGGCAGTTGATTGCTGAATGGAATGACTGGGGGTGATCTTGCAGAATAGAACAAGGTAACTTGAACACCATTTCTTAGAGGGCCTGAGGTCTGTGGTTTAGAAACCCATCAGTCAGGTTTGCCTCTGTAAGCTCTGTCTGTGTCCACTCCAAAAAATACAACTGAGACTGAAAACCCATGTATACTGTTCAGGGCCAGTGAATTTAACACAAAAAAATAAAAATAGCCTTTCCTATTGTCATATATACAATGCACACGACAAGAGAGCATTCTTTTATATTTTATATTCTTGTTATGCATTTTATATTCTTGTTAATCTGTTTCAGATGCTGAAGGTATAGTAGTGAATAAAATAGACAAAATCTCTGCCCTTACAGAATTTACATGCTAGTCGTAGGTCAGGTCATAAACAATGCAGACAAACACAATGTATACGGTGTTAGAGAGTGATAGTGCTAAGGAGGGGGGTGGAAAACTCCACACACAGCAGAAAAAAAGGATAGGATGCAGACTCTGGGGGATTTGATAGTTTGGACAGAGTGCCAGGGAAGATTTTAGTAAAAAAGTGACATTTATTGACTTTCAGAAGCGAAATTGCACCACCCGCAAGCCAAAGCAATAGTGCATTTGGGATCCAGCCTACAGAGGCTTTGCAGCCCTCGCCCTAAAGACCACCTCTTATCATGCCAAGGCCTCGTTTCAGAACGTATGCTTCCTTTCTCTTGCTGTCGTAGTCAAACTCCTTTGTCTGGTTTTTAAGATCCCTACCAGAACATTATTAATTCCTCCATTCTTCCAGAGAGGCCCTCTGGGCAGGCCTGTCTCCTTTCTATTTTCTTCACAGTGTCACACTGTAATATAATAATGTGATATAATAAGGGAACGTCTCCCTTCTGTGTGCTGCTTCTCCTGCCTGCAGCCACGGGCAGCCAGTCACACGTCAGCGGCCTCAAGCTCCAGCTCTCTGGTCCCATTCAGCCTCACAGAGCTCATTGTCTTTCCCCTCTAGCTGTTCTAATGTTGAAGTGAGGCAACAAACTAAAAACTTGTGTTTTAACATAACAAATAAGTATATAAGTATACTAATAAGTTCAAAAGGCTCACTGAGCATCGCATTGACACATGCTTGCAACCTAATTATGACATTTTGATGAACATGAACAATAATTACAGCCAAGAAGTAAAGTGACTTATTTAAAACTTCTGCTTATAACACATGACACCTGGAAATGTAAAACATGAAACCACGCTCAGTAAAGCCCGAGGTGCTGAAATAATTTGTGTCTAAGCAAACCCTTGTGAATGACAACGTCCTGACTGGGTTCAAACCTGTGCAATGGAACTCTCCAGGGTGGCTAGTCACGGTTTCTCCCTGACACACAGCCGCTTTGGTGAGCTCGGGGCGCTGTCCTTCATTAATGTAGTTCTCAGAAGTGACTGGAGGCTGCCCTACCTTAGAGGGCAGTAGTGTTGTGAAGCCGCTGGGCTGCAGTCAGTGAGGGGCCTGAGTTCAAATGACGGGGCAGAGGTTCACTGTTACCAGGGCCGTGGGTGACACTGAGCCGGGCTGCCAAGCCAACGAATAGGCAATCTGCTCCACCCAACTGAGGCCGGGCGGCATCAGGAAAGCGTGCTAATTATAGCCATGCATACAATAAAAGTTATCTTTAAAGGGCGAGGAAGAGACAATATTTGTAAAATCTATGTGAGTGTTCCTTTTAAAGCCATCTTTTCAAGAGATAATTTTGATGCTGACACCAGGGAAAGTAATCAGTCTAATAGTTTTGATAATATGAACGTATAGAGATTAAATTTTCCAGGCTTGTTACAAAAGGTTTGTTTATGTAGAAAGTGAGTTATGGCAAAGGTTGAAAACATATGTTAAAAAATGTTTGACAGTGTTGGTCTGGCTTGAATCATTTTTCTATAAAAAGATTATAAATTTATTAGGCAAATAATGACTTAATCATTTCAATTTTCTATGAATATGTGATAATAACCATTATATTACCTGAAAATGAAAAATAGAAATTCTGAAGTACATTTATTTAAATATTATTATTGGGAACAAAAGTAAAAAGGAACTAAAATCGGCTTAAAATTATTGTCCCTGCAAACAAAAAGCTATTTTAAAATACTGTATTTGATAATAAAAATTCAATGATGAATTCGGTACCTTTCAACTGATTCAACCCATAGGATCTAAGGGCTTTACAAGTAGGTTAACCCTGGAAGGTTTCCTGAGAGCACCTGTGCTACATGGGAAGTCTCTGTGAGGCTCTTCGTTACACAGATGCACAAGAGCACCCATCACTTTTCATGCAGGGAGACTTTGGAGCTCTCACAGAATAAACACTTGTAACCAGATGAAGCCAGGTGAGGCTGTGAGGGCGGTGGCCATGGAGAGGGGAATTGCTACTGATTTCCTCTGCTCTATTTGGCCTACAGAAATAAAGTAGTAAGGTGGCTAAAACAGCAGAAAACAAAACCTTCCTGAGTAGTTAAAGGACTACTCTACTCTAGTTGGCGGTAGACTTTATGATGTCGTACAACATCAGGGAAAAATAAGCTCAGCAGACAGATGTCTCCAGAGTGTAATAACCATAAACTCCGAAATGACTACACAAGTAAGTAGCTGCCCAGGGGATAGGGAAGATGCGGGCTTCTCTCAGGACCCGCCTATGGTGGCACCTGTTGCTGCTGCTGACCCCAGTTGAAAGGAAGCTCGAAGCCAGCATCACACTGTGTGGAGTCACTGAACTGTTTTATGGGCCAGCAAAGTTGGCGAGCCGTAGACAGACACTAGACAGCACGTACTTTCTGCTTCCAAAAATATATTTGCAGTCAGCTTGAAACACTGTCCACACACTTTCAGAGTCTGGCAGGTAACTTACTTGCACTAAATGAACCTGAACATCCTTGTCAGCTTGCAATCCAGTTGTTCCTGGGCACTCTGATGTTTTGCTTCTGTTTAGAGAGCAGCGATAGGAAGGCTGTGCTACCAAGGGGTCAGACATGGCTCCTGATTCCTGGGTCCTTCAACGCATGAGACTGGCAGGGACTCAGAAATATCACCTGCACAGTCCAAACCACCCCTAGCCCCCAAACATTTCCCATTCATTGCCATAAGACATTCTAGGCTGCCTTTCGCCACTAATTATTGCCATCTGTGGGAAAGGAGATTTACAGAAGGGATGGTCAAACTTTTCTCTACAAGACTAGAGAATAATATATTATTGGACTTCTGAGCCATATGGCTTCTCTTGCAGCTACTTACCCCCGCAGATGCGGTGCCCAGACAGCCACAGACAATAAGCAAGTGAATGGGTGTGGCTGTAGTCTAATAGCATTTTGTCCACAACAACAGGCAGGGAGCCATATTTGGCACATAGGCTGTAGACAGCCAACACCTGATTTCGAGTTGAGGGGCACTCCTGTGATTTCCACTCTCAGTTGTCAGGTGACTGTAACTCTCCTCTTCTCCTCCACTCATCCCCAAGGAAGGCTTTCAGTGGGTCTCCTCCTACTCAAGTCCTTGTGGTGAAAGCCCATGTGAGTGCACTTTTACTCCAGAATGTTTCAGACTTAAAGGTTTTCATTCAAAATGAATTTAAAGCATGGGGAAAAATCATCTATAGAGCTGAATGGTTCTTGTCTCTTTAAATATAAAAATAACCACAGGACAAATAGATGCAGGCAAAGTGACGTCACACATTCAAAAGTTCTTTAGGCAGTATTAAATTTAATACTACTTCACAATCAACAGAACTCAGAGAAAAACAGTTTCTTTTCTTTATTATTCCCATTTTGTCATTTGATTGACATAAAGGAGGCACCAACTGATCAGAAGAGTATTTGATCTTTGTCTTTTCTGTTTAATGTTGCTTGGTGCAAAATATTGAGTGAAGACAAATAGTAAATTAACCAGGAACTGTATTATCTGCAATTGGGGTCAGGCAACTTTTCCACTGCTGCACAATTTTAAGAGCTTGAAGTTTTCCAGATCATCTCTCTTTGCCATGAAGCTCTGAGAAGCAGAAAGTAATTTAATGTTCTCAAGTTTCAAAATGAGTTTCCATAATAATTCAGTCTTTCAAAGGATTTCTACAAACCCCTAACCCCCTATAAAAGTGAATGCAATAATGTGCCTATATACATAAATATTTTTAAAAGGCATCTGAAAATAACTCCTTATCACTAAATGCTGGGAAAAAATGCATAGCATCTCTAAAAAGTACTGTAAACTCTGGGGCTTTTATATTTTTCTTTCTATGGAGCATTTTTTAGACAGATTTTCTTTTTACTAATGAAAAAATTTATAATCCTATTGATATAACTGTGATAACCAAGAATCTAAAGCCAACAGACTATTAACTGAAGGCCACGTGCTTTGAAAGTGGGACTTTTTCTACTCATTTGAGGCAGCAGTGAATGAACGAATGGATATTGTTTTCCTCTGTTTGCTGATGTGTTTTCTTTTTAGTTTGATTTAGTGAGTCAGGGAGGTTTGGTGGAACCTGTTGGATTAGGCATTAGATGTAGAAGACCTGGATTTTAGTTTAGTTTCATTCACTACTTCCTACCTTGAAAGGTAGGAAGTTTCATTCACTACCTTCCTACCTTAATTAACTATTAACTACCTGTAATAGTTAATTTTATGTGTCCCCTTGACCAGCCACAGGGTGCCTGAGTAACCATTATACTGTGAGGTTGTTTCCAGATGAGATTAGCTTTTGAATTGGTGTGCTCAGTGAGGTAGATTGTCCTCCCCATGAGTGAGCATTAATCTAATCTCTTCACCTTAATTGAACAAGGAGTAGAGAAAGGAGGAATTCACCCCCTTTTTCCTGCCTCACTGCTTGAACTGGGACAGCTTCTCTCATCTTCTTTTGTCTCCAGTCTGAGGTTTACCCCATCTGATACCCTGGTTCTCAGGTCTAAGGCCTGGAATTACAATTACATCATCAGCTTGCAGGTGGCAGATTGTGGGCCCTTTCATCCTCCATAATCACATGAGCTGAATCCTTTTAATAAATATCCTGTATATGCATCTCCTATTGGTTCTGTTCCTTTGGAAAACCCTAATAAAGAGCTTTTGGTCATATCTCCTACCTCCTCTAAACTTTGGCTTCCTCATTTGTAAAGTGAGAAATTTAATATGTGTCTTAGGTAGGTAAGTTTTGATTATGTATAATGAAATAAAAGCCTTATGTAAATAGTGAGTACTCTTGGTGAGAAGATTATAAAGCCCTTGAGGGCAGACCTTTTTCTCACTTCTTTGACTTTAAGAAAAATTCACTGAACAGCTACTGGGCACCAATATTACCCACTAGAGCTGTATACAAAGAAACAGCTCAGTAATTATGAACTTGTATTACTTAAGTACTATGTTTAATACTTGTCTATTCACTAGTACATGGAAAATTCTGGTTCTTTGAAGACATTGTCTGTTTCTATGTTAGATTTCTGAAAGGTAGCTTTCTGGGGTGGCAGCTTGCCTTTGGGTTGACAGTAGTTGGCAGAGGGAGAGGTAGTGATGTGCCCTGTTATGGTTAGAGAACTTTTTTATCAGTAGCTAGGAAGGTGGTGTGACTCGTGACACCATGCAAAAGCCATAACAAATAATTTTGCCTGTTTCTGCTGATGAATATCTGTCACAAAACTCATTAGGTTGTATTTCAAACCTCCTCTAAAGTCTAATTCTCCTCAACTGGGTAATTAGATTTGGTATTATTGAAACTCCACCTAGAAAATCCCACTGCAATTTCTATTTTCAGATCATTGTATTGATATTGCATACATGTGCACACATAATACACACACACGGGGTAATCAAATTACTGAATAGTCACATTAAGGTTTAGATACTTAATCCATGGAAGCTAGTAGTAATTTTGATCTGCAATCATAGTGGGGTGCAGTGGAGAATGAAATATAGGGGGCAAGTAAACATAAGCATGCTTGAGTTTGGGGGGAATATTTCTTTTTTAAACTAATTTTTTATTTTTCAATTACAATTGACATACAATAGTAGTCTCAGGTGTACATTTATATAATTTATGAAGTGATTGCCCCAATAAGTCTAGCACCCATCTGACATGATGCATACTTATTACAACATTACCAGCTATATTCCCTATGCTGTACTTTACTTCCCCATAATTATTCTGTAACTATCAATTGTACTTGTTAATCCTTTCACCTTTCTCACCTACCCCCCCCAGCCTCCTCCCCCCTGGAAACCATCAGTCTGTTCTCTGTATCTATCAGTCTTTTTCTATTTTGTTTGCTCATTTATCTTGTTTTTTAGATTCTGCATGTAAGTGTATTCATATGACATTTGTCTTCCTCTGACTGAATTATTTAACTCAGCACAATACCTTCTAGGTCCATCCATGTTGTCACAATGACAAGATTTCATTCTCTTTTTTAGTGGCTGAGTAACATTCTTTTGTCTATGTACACCATCTCCTCTTTATCCATTTTTCTATCAGTGGACACTTAGGTTCCTTTCATTTCTTGACTGTTATAAATAATGCTGCAGTGAACATAGGGAAAATCATTGAATTGGGAAAAATATTTCCTGGCAGCATCTGCTCCAGAGCCAGTCTTCTATGCGGGCCTTTAGAACTCCTGCCAAGCAATTCGGCAGTGACATCATTAGACATCAGATAATCAGAGGCTGACATCCTACAGGGTCCTCTCATGTACCTGCATTTCTAGAATCCTCTATATGTTTTTAGATAGCATTAAGAGTAGTAGAAATAAGAACAGATAATAGAGAAAGAGCAACATTAGTTGACTAATTCTGTGCCCATGATACTGAACTCAATACAGGGACTTCCTCTGACCTTTAATCTGAGGTCTGACAGTCGGCCAAGCAGGAGATGGATCAGCATGTAAGGACAACTAGAAGTAACCAGATAGTCCAGTAACCTCTAGGAGATAACAAGAGACAGAGTAGGGTCATATAGAGGTGGAGGAAGCCAGAAGAGAAAATTTCTGACCCAAACCTGCATGTGATGAGAGTCAACATACCATCCAACACAACTGGCAAACTATCTACCAAAGGGAGGAGAGACCACTAATGAGTGAGCTAAATTATTAGGTTGAACTATATAAAATTGTCTTTATTGTATTTCAGAAGCAATTAAATTTTGCCAATCTTACGTGGTCCAATCATACATATTATACCTGTATACTTAGCCAAATATATATGTATACATTTATTTATACTCAAGTTCATATATATCTTTTTTCCACATTAACAAATTCTCTTAAGAATAATATCTGAAGGAGATGAAAAAAATAATGGCTTTCCAAACTGACAACAATATTTACAAAGTATTTGCTTTTCCTAGAGGCTTTTCAGTTCAGTTACTTTAAAATTTGGTTATCTTTTCAGATAAGAAAATCGTGTAATCTTTTAGGCACAAGTAGCTTTTTAAGTATTAAGGAATACCTGAATTTGCCATTTTAAAAATAAAATGTACTTTTAAAAATGAATACATTGAAACTGAAGAGCAACCAAAAGGTTCTTTCTTACAGAAGCCAAACTATAGTTAGGAATTGCAAGTTGGCTATTTTCAGCTTCCTCCTCAGCTCATTAGTTTCATGTATAAACTTATCACATACTGATTGGATGACTAGCCAAAAAAGAAACTTAGTAAGAGACCACATTGTTTATTCTCATCCCTGAAGTCAGCTATCCTTGAGAGGTGAATAAACAACAGGTGTTCAAGTGTACAATACAAGTTGACCTTGGTCCTTCAACTTGGTTTCTATCAAGATATTGTACTTGCACACCTGTTTGTGAATATTGCACACACACATGTGTGTATACACACTCATATACATATATAAAGTATGCAAATAAATTTCCTTATACATCTTAGTTAATCTGATAAGTAAATCTTAGTGAATTTTAGAAAAATATCATGATTATAATAAGCAATCATATTATAGAATAAGTATTATAAAAACAAGCATGAAAATAATACAGAAACATATAACTTAGAAAGTCAAAGTGCCTAGTACTCAGTGTTACATCTTTGCTGCTCCACCCCCCAAAATAATCAATGTGAACACTTTGGGGATAGAGCTTGAGTTTCCCTTTCCTCATCTCAGTGTTCCCCTTTCTTCTCAACTACATATTTATTTCTTTTAAGGTCCAACCTCCTCTTAGATAGTCTCTTCACCAGTTTATGACATAATGATCTTTCTCTTCTCTGCACTTTCACTGCTTTGAGTTTGTACTCAAATGTTAATAGTAAAATGCCCTGTGTGGCTCTCTACTTTAGAATTTCCTAAAGTGTTTTCCACAGAACACCAGCATCCCAAGAGATTTTCATATATCTGACTCAACAAATCGTTTCCTCTGTCAAATTCACCTTGGGAAGGCTGGAATGACAGTAACTGGGTTCATCACAGGTCTTCTGAGACTCCTTTAACATCTGTGATGGTGAAGTTCTGGAGAAGATTGTAGCACAGCTTGTTTCCAAAACTTAAATCAAGAAACACTATTCTTACCTACTCACATTTTTGATATCTTAAATGACACCTGCAATTTTTAGAGCCTAGCATAGTAAACATTACATTATTGAAAGCTAGGCACATGTTCTTTATTCCTATTGAGACCTTTGTAGAACCTAGTGTAGTTCTGAAAACATCAATGTACCTAATAAATATTTGTTGATTGCTTCACATGGTTGAAAAAAATAAGAAGGAATAAAAAATACAGTGAAAAATAAATAATATGTGTGCCAAAGGCTCTCACCATTCATTTTCTCATCTACTCATTTATCTTTAGGTAGAAGGATATCTTTTGTTTTAGATGTACATCTTAAAGTCACCCAATGCCATTATATTTCACTATGCTGATCAGAAGTCATTATGGAGGAAGGGTACAGGGACTAGCAATCAAATCTCAGAGAGGAGCTTAAAAAATTTGTTGACTAAAATTTTTGCAGGGCAAGAAATGTGTTTCTATCCTAAAGAAAATACTAAAAAGGGGAAAATAAAATACCCTGAAATTAATACAATTGTTTATGGCAGTTCATTTCTGCTGTGTGAATGTAGCCTAATGAAAAATTTCTAGCTTTGTCCCTGCTGAAATTTTGCTCCATATAGTGTATTGCACAGTAGAAGAAAATATTCTATTGTATATGTATCTCTGTACTCTAGGCACTGTTAGGGTATAGCTTTCTCTGACTGCTTACAAGATATGAAACATCAGTTTTCACTCCTTAACTTCTCAAACTCCCTTCAAAAACAAGTCTTCAATGCATAACTGAGAAAGTTTTATTGAAATCAGCTGTTGGTGGACCCTGCCAAACACCTGTGCCAGTTACTGCATTGTGGAGGAAGTGCTAGACTCCCAGACAGACTCCGTATGGAGTAAATTTTTCTCCAAGCATTTCCTTTGCAACGTTCCCTTGCTCCAAGTGCCTCTCACCTGGATCTGCACAAGATCCAGTCATGGGTTTCATACTAAACACCTTTGAGTTTCTGTTTTCCTAATGACTGTTCAGCTTCAATATTCATATTTTCATGTCATCACAAATATTAATATTTGTCATCACAAATATTAATTTGTGATGACATTAAATATTGCTTCCCCTTTTAAAATGGAAAGCTAAAGTAAAACTTTTGATTCTAAGTTAATTAGAAATATTTGACTTCTATTCGTAAATGTGCTTAAACTAATGAAGGAGAAAAGTAATATGTTTATGTAAGAACAAGAAATTCCCACTGGGCTTGGGATGACATCTCAACATGGCAAAAATGTATTCTCTCCTCTGTAGTTGGTTTTGGGACTTTGTGAATTAGGTTACATTCACAACCAGGCTCTGATGGTTGATGATAAAATGTTGGGTCAATGGCTTCTATGAAATAAAAAACAGAAGAGAATTGATTCTTGTTATTTGTGGTAGTTATATATTTTGCAAAGTTACAGGGAACACTGAATCAAGAGCACTGAACCACTGGTCTTAGGGAAAATATGTGGCTGGACCGTGGTATTTTTCCTGTGAGTCTCTGGCCATGATAGTATTTTCAGCCCTTGAATACATAACCTTGTTTCACGTGTGTTTCTGTTTAGAGACACCTCGTTTAACATGTATTGTTGATTCACTAATATTGACTTCATGGCCAGTAGCACCGTTACTGACGCGATACTGATAGAAGCTTGTCTAACACATCTGTTTTCTTCATGATTCACAGTGCAGCTTTCTCGTGTTTGGGAACACGAGGCAACACAAGGCAGCACTATTCTTGGGGAGCATTTTAAATAATGAGATCATAAGCAAAAAGCACAAAAATGTGAAAAAGTAGCAGTAAATAGACCGTAAAAAGGAGACTGGTTTACAGCACGGAAATGAAAACTAGAAAGCAGAGCATAACCTTGTCCAACCTTAACTGGTAACACGTGCATCAGAAGACGGACTTTTTTGTTGCTTTGCCAATGACCACAAAGTGCCACAAATATTGATTTTCATCTCAAAAATAAATTTTAGTGATTTAGCAAGTTTGTAAGTGTAAAATTTATGAATAATGAGGATTGGCCACATATAAACTGCATATAAATTTCTAAATACATAAATACTTATTTATAATTTCCTCTATGTAACAAGAATAGTTACATAAATTAGGTTATATTACTATGATCAATTCATGTAAAATATGAGCTTAAAATATTTTCTTATATATATGGTATATATGCAGTCAATAAAATATTTATAGTTCACATAAAAATAAAATATTTCTGTACCCTAATACATATTTTCACTGTGGATGAAAGTCTTAGAATCAACAAATACACAGAAATTACAACATGGACAACAATGGCAGCCACAAACACTGTAAGAAACTTGAGTAATGAGGCTTGCTCCTACTATTGATTAGCACAAATCATTTGGCCACGTCCCTACAATAATTCACATATAATGTTGTAAGGGCCATGGAGAGAAGTAAAATGAGCAACTCAGATGAGGCTATCATTCTTAATGTTTCACGGCTTACACTTAACCATCTATCAGGGGACAATTATTATTACTTACTTGATTAATTGAATAACTAAAAAGCTGCCAAAGCAATCCCTTTATGACTTGAGAACTAATGTAAAAGTGGCCAAGACAACATCATTGTAATCTATTTCCATAGATATGCATTCTTCTTAATTTTCCCAAACAATAGATAATTGTGGGAACTTAAATGAGGCACTAACACTCATCATGACCTACTTGACAAGGAATATAAGCCTGCCCTCTTAAAAATAAAAGCTATGATTAGTAGGCATAGCAATCTAAAGGAAGGTTTCAAAGTCAGTGTTTAACATAAAGGTTTCCAACTTTCATTTAAGTAATATATATTTGCTAAATAATACTTCTTTTAGATTTTAGGTATTTTCATACTATTAGAAATGCAGTTGTCAACTGTTTCTCTATAGCATTTAATAGGAAAGAAGAGTCATGTATTAAAAAGATAATAATTTGAATTTCACAAAGACTGTTTGCTCCGTGAAACACTGGAGTTAAAAATATATTAGTTAAATTATATTTTCACTCAAGCTTCATATGGATCATTCACAAATATGAATTCCATATATGCGGCCCCATGTTTGCACTGTGGTCAAGCAAAGAGGGTTCTCCCCAGCTCCATCTCCATGCTAACTTTCAGCTTTTCAAGTAACAAAATTAAGGAGCCCTTCTAAAATATTTCACCTCAGGTCTGCAGTTTAAACCAGTATCACTGACTCCAAAGGAAACTGACTCCAAAATGTCTAAAATTACCTCGTTATTTAAACTCAACCAGCTACACAATGTTTTTTCTTTTATAAATATGTCAGTTAACCATTTTTGAGTAATATGTATAATGTTTGAGCTTATACACATTAGAATTTGGTTGAAACTTAGTTTTTTCCTCAGAAATGTGTGAGAGAGAAATCTCATCACTTTAGAAGAAAAAAGAATTAATAATATCTTTAGAACAAATTGAAGTCCTCAGGTAACAAAACTTGTAAATGCAAGGTAGCTATTGATTGTAGTTGGGAATTACATAGTAACCAGCTTAAAGTCTTTTTAAAAATTTAATTACATATTTTATAGATCTGAAAGGATGTCAAACATGTGACAAAGAATCCACAGTTTTAAAAAAAAACCCTTGAAACATGAGGGTCATTGGGTAGATGCATACAATAATTAATTGGAAAAAGAATAAAACAGTGAACAACAGAAGAGATATTTTGGGAATGAATGATAGTTTCTTAATATACAAAACTCTCAGGAAGGCTTCCATTTTCAGACGTAACTGGTTCTAGACTAGTCTGCCCATTTTAAACAACTGTAAAACTGCAAAACCATATGCAGCAACTGTTTCCAGTTGCTTGAGAATGGTACCACAGATCTGTAGTCCATTAAAAAGGAAAACCTGACATCTATGGCTGTCACACACACCAGACCTGGTCTCTTGGTTCTCCTCTGTCAACCACCATTCTCCATATGTACAGTTCTCCAGGGTGGGGGCATCTCTCCATTTTTGTGCTTATTTGGCACCTCCGCTCAAGTTTGTGTCTAAAATACTTTCTCCCGGCACCTCAGCCCATCCAAAATTCCACCAACTCCACCTTCTCCAGCCACTCCGCTGCACTTGGCCTTGATATCACCCCCCTGAGCCTTGCGCAGTTTGGCACATGATCATATACTGTTGTAGGTTGTTATCTAACTTTTTATTTACATCAGTTTTGACCACAAGTTGGGGAAGGTCACCATCAAATTTTACATGTTTTTTTCAGCTTACTAAATTGTATCAGCTTTTAAAGTGATTGTTAATTAGATTGTTAATGTAGCTAATTAATAAGGATAGTCACTTTTTTGTTTTAAATGATGATAATACATTTACAAGTAACTTATCTGAAGGCATTGACTTAGAATATTGAGAGAAACATTTAAATAGATATTAAAAGGTAAGAAAATAAAGGGAATAGGGAAGTCTGATAAACATTTTTACAAATTGACATCACAGGTATTTTAAAGATTGTCTTAATGGCCTACCATTAAAATTTGATCATTTGTGCTAGTGGCCAGGTGGTCTGATGTCTGTAGGTTCACTCGGGCACCTACTCTACCCCTCCCTCAAGGTCTCAGTCTCACGTTGGTAATTCCCACTGCGTGATGGGCTCAGATGTCGTAATGCCTGTGGAAGGACAGTGTTGTCCTTCTGCTTTCATTGCAATCCCAGTCTATCTCAGATAAAACAGCACACACAAAACACTGTGCATCAAAGCATTTCTTTCTGTGTTGGCCCACGGCTGGGCAGGTTTTCAAAAATCCTCAGCAGTACAAAGTCACTTCATACTATATTTGTTTTACAGTGTTAGATGAAAAGAGCTATTGCTGTAAGTTTAGTTAAAAAATTAAACGCACTCAATATACTTCCCATACTGTTTGTGCTTGGGAATGTAATTTCTGTAATTGGACATATTTGAATTGCATTGGGAATTTCCTAGATCCTCAAATTTATAAATAAACTTTTATTCACTGTAATTTTAGTCTGGGTTTCTCTGAAGCAATTTAAAAAACGACAAGATAGTCATTATATATTATAAGCTCTGCAATGAGAAAATGTGATTTATTCATTCCCCCCCATTTGGGACCAAGGACTTTTGTTTTCTTAACATTTCTGAATCTCAGGGATGACCAGTGTGTTATATAACCAAACTAATAGTATTTGCTACCTTTAAGATTCATGTATGCTGTACTAAACTATGTCACCTAAATTATTTTTATGGAATACTTAATTGGTAAAACCATTCTGGAACAAGGGTGTGTGTTGAACATCTTTGTAGATAATTTATATAAATGCTATTTCCTAAAAATATGGAAACCTGAATTTTAATTAAGAATGTTGTTCCTTAGAGAGTTCCTTGGAGTTCCTTAACTCCAGCAACTTAGAAGCATCTTCCTTTTTTTGCCCAAATAAGAAACCTTGTGTTAATTTGATGCATATAAATGAAATAGCAAATATGAAACAACAAAAATGAGAGCCAAAAAGCCCTGGGCAATATTCCCAGTCACAGCATCTAGAATTCTAGCTCTGATTTGCAGGATCATTATTGTCCAGTCCCAGCCTGAAAGCTAAATGCATTTTATTCTACTTATTGATGCAGGCTCTGCCTCGTAACAACACCAGAGATTACTAAACTCATTTTCTCCTGCAAAAAATCTGATTTAAAGTTCACATTTTCAAAACAGAAAGCCAAAAATACTGGCTGGTTGGTAACATCCTAAGTATGAAAACGTAACTAAGAAGAATAGAGGAGAAAAGAGAAGAATAAACACCTGCTGCGCCCTCCTTTTCACTTTTATGGCAGTGAACAGGGAGTGCATGTTCAGATTTCCATGAAGTCTTATACTTATTGTTGTTATTAGTAAAATGGGTCCTGGTTGTGATACAAGAACATTAACGTCCCTGTATAATGTGGTACTAATAGATGGTGCCCACGTTTCCCTGCTTGCAGATAATGTACAGCACTTTGAAAATGGAAGAAATTATGTTCCTATTGTGCCAATTAGGGCAACCCTCCAGTGAACGCCAATGGAATTATTACCTGATTCTTGACTTTAGTGTAAGGCCTGTTCACCATCAGCTAAACATATATTCCTTGTGTATCTCATACATGAAGACTCAAATATTTTTAATAATTTGTTGTACCTTAATATATCAGCATAAAAAATCTGAATTCCCTATCACATTGTTTGATATAGAGATAATGTTTGAATTTAAGAGCTTACGGACAGATGTCTAATTTGAAGTGAGAACCCAGAAAGTAAGCATGCTTTTGATGGAGGAGAGTGCTCTGTTTGTGCCCACGGGTATGTTAGGAGGGAGTGTAGAATGGATTTTTGGAGCTAGACGGACTGAATATTATACCTCACATATAAAACATCTGTGAAACTGTTCATAAGTTGAATACAATAGCAGTTTTGTGCTTCTACTAACTATATGTTGTGGGTAGCTTATTTGAGATGATCTTTATTCTCAATACTATAATTCCATAAAAATCAACCACTTTTCTTTCCAACTGGTAAGCCTGGAATGGGGGTGAGGAGGCTATGACATTGAGTGCCTCATCTGCCTGTTTGCTTTATAGTAGATTCAAATTGTCCTCTTGTAACGGGTAATTGGAAGCTCCATGAGGGAACCATATCCATAATACACTCTTCTTATTTTAAAATATTTTTTTAATTTAATTATTGTTCAAGTACAGTTCTCTGTTTTTTACTCCCATCCCAGTCCACCCCCCCAGCGCTCCCCACCTCCCTCCCATTTCCACCCCTGTTAGTTTTTGTCCATGTGTCCTTCATACTTGTTCCTAATATACTCTTCTGCTTTCAAGAATCCATTGACTAGTGCTTGCTTCAGTGGCATCCATACTAAAATTGGATGATACAGGGAAGATTAGTATTGCCCCTGCACAAGGATGACATGCAAAGTCCTGAAGCATTCCAATTAAAATAAGAAAGAATCCATTGGCTAAATTGGATGCCTTTTATTTATTTATTTATGAGGAAAGAAATGGAGCACCTATTATGTGCCAGTTACTTACTGTATTAAGGACTGGGTACATGTCAACTTAAAAGGCAGAGAAGGCCCTAAGGAATCTAGTAAAACAATGTAGTCATTCATTCTCAAAGAAGGCTCAGAATTTTCCTTTTTCACAATCTGTGAGGCTTAGCTTTCAAGAATGATTGATAGAAAACACTGTAATGACCGGGATGGGGAAAATGAGAATGTGGATGAAATCTCTTCCTGGAGAGCTCTGTAATAAGCCTTTCTCTCAGATTTGCTGTGGCCAATCATGTTATTAAATCAAGTGCATAAACAATATGGACACTAGGGACTAATACTTATGAAATGAACCTTCCTTAAGCTCTTGATACCATGGAGCAGAATGGCTGTGACATTTAAAAATGTCCTCATAAGCATTTCAATGCTGAAACAAGAATTGGTTAGAAATGGACATACACAGGGAGAGCATCCGGACCAGTGGTTCTCCATTCTGGTCCACATCAGAATCATCTGAGGAGTGTTTAAAAAATATTCATGTTCCTGTTTCAACCAACGATGAAAGCAGTTTGGAAGCCCTGGGGGTGCGTCTTGGGTATTGGGATTTAAAAAGATTTTTATAGACGTACAGCCAGTGTTGATATCTACTGCTCTAGGTCTACCCTCACTCATCTCAAAGACCAGAAGGCCCAGGTCCACTGGCTAAGTGATGAGCTGAGCTGAGCTGAGCCTGCAAACTAGTTTCTGTACAATGTACTACAATAGGTCTAAACATCGATGCTCCAAACATCTGATTTCATCTATGCTGACTTTTTGATAAAGATTATATTTATTTATTTTTAGAGAGAAGGAGAGGGAGGGAAATGGGGAGGGAGAGAAGCATTGATATGAGGCGCTGCCTCTCATAGGCACTCCAAGTGGGGACCGAACCTGGGATCCAGGCATGTGCCTAGACTGGGGATCCAACAAGCAACCTTTTGCTTTGCAGGATGGCGTCCAACCACCTGAACCACACCAGTTAGGGTTACCCATACTGACTTTTGAGGAACCTTTCAATAGTCTGCCAATAGTAACTCTAAACATTCAGAACCTTTGACTCACAGAGTTTTAAGATGTCAAAAGCTCATCCTGAAGGGAGAGGGAGGAAAGCCAAAATTTTGGGAGTTCAACCTTCCCAGCTTCTCTCCTGGAATCTGACAGTATCAGCAATGTAATTATGAAGCTGCTAAATGACTTGTCCTGGTTTGGATCTCTTCTCTGATTACTGACTTGCTGTGTGGCTTTGAGCATTCTCTCTGAGCTTGGGTGTTTTCTTTAATATGTAAAGTGAAGACATTGACACTGGGCTGCTCCCAAGTATTACATGAAACGATGACTGCAGTAACAGAGCTAGCACAAAGAAGCAGTCTGAGCACATCTCAACGTGAAGTGTGTGTTCAAAATTCATTAGTTTATTCCCTTCTCTTTTAGTTGACAGCAAAGGAAAAGTTTCTATCAAATGGTGACAGAATTATAGGCTAAAGAACTTAGCACTTTAAAAAGTTTAAATTTGGCCTGATTGTGAGAACAATTGGTTTTGCATAGTAGCTTTAAAAATAGAACCTTAGAAGACCCATTTTTTTGTACTTTGGGCACTACAGTGCTTTCAAAGTATAAAATGCAAAATAATTCAGTTTCAAGGTTGCTAACATCTTGAGACACTATTCAAGAACCAGGTCCTAATTCCTTCTATATCAACCTGCACCCCATACCCAAGAAACCCAACCAATATAGCATAGATGAAATCACCTGGAGTAAACATCTTGTTTATATTAGAGGCACAAAATCCCTACTTGTAGTTATAATAGACTAGAGTGATCATGCATTTTGGCAACACTGAAAGCAATTAAAAACGATTTAAAGGGCAAAAGGACATTACCAGAAATGCAATATGTCAAAGTAATCTAGTTGTTCCATTTTATTTAATCAAAGCTCTGAATTTGACTTTTTGCATTAAGTTTAAAGAAGTGTAAAACGAACAATACTGAACGCCTTTGGATGATTTATTCATGTTCTGCCATAATGTTTATGTATCCAACTTAAATTTAAATTTCATGATTACTTAGACTACACAATGATTAGAATGGACCAGCGGGTTCACTTTAGGAGGGATTGTTGTGAGTGATTACGTTACATGTTAAAAATAAAGGAATGAAAAATCATGGAACAATTGCCTGTGATAATAGCCCAAACTAATGTTTAGATCTGTCCTTGTCCTTGACTCATCGCCAATTTTCCACGATGCTACTGACTTAACTGCTTTTGAAGAAATCTGCCAAAAGCCTTCTCCTATTTGTAGGAAGAAAAAAAAAGGGAGACCTTTTCCATGAGCTAAGGACGAATTTCAAGTTAACAGGATACAGACACAAAGGTAGCAACAGCAGACAAGACTGGGAAACTGTAAGACTATGAATCTGTGCACACACGCAGAGTGTAGGGGCCCCGAGTCCCTCACGGCCAATACTGATGTTTGCGCTTCCTTTCAAGGATCATGTGCTCATTAAACAGATGTTAGACAATTTAACCACACATACGGAATCAACCATTTAAAAAGCTTACTGTGCTAAGTTTGCCTGGGGAAGGGCTATGTGTTTAGAAAAACACATCGGTTATTGTCTCATGCTTTCAACTTAAATCCCTGCTCCTTTTTGCTATAGAGTGACATTTTCTATAACTGATGATAGATTAAAAAACAATAGCTTATGCTAAGTTTACTGGAAATGAGAGTTTCATCAACACACACACACACACACACACACACACACACACACACCCCTTGAAAAATCTTTAGAGAATACAATTATGCTCTACCTAATTCTTTGTTTATCAAAGTATAACAGTGTTGATAAGCTTCCCTGAAGTGGATACACTAGAATGCTTCCTTAGTTATCTCAAATTGTTTTCTGCAGGATTATTTTGTACTTATTTGTACTCATTCTTCACCATTTACCTCCCCGCCCGAAAGCCTCCTGCTGTTCCTCTTTCTCCACTCTGCCCTCCCTGTTTGCTCTTTGACACAGCCCTGAAGCCAGACAAGTCTGGGTGTGAAGCGCTTGATTTTTCAGGTAAGCCTGGTGAACAAAGGTTTACAGTTGGAGCCACAAGCTTGGCGTGGTCTTAGGGAATCTCGTACTGTGTCACCTATAAGGAAGCTGCATAAAGTATTTGAAGATGACCCCAGAGACAACATATTCTTACTTGGCTGTACTGAGGTCTGCCAAAAAAAAACCCCAAAAAACAAACCCTTGAATAATTGCCAAGAACTTTTAACTTTAGTGGCCAGAGCCTTTTGTGGACTTGGTTTTGTTACTGCTCTTTGTTGGTGGATGGTCATTATGACTGAAGTCTCATAAATTTTCTCCAGGGAAACATTTCAGCCCCAGAATGATGAGATAAAGAGTGAAGACTGTGGTCAAATACGGACTGTGCTTTCTTCTCCAGCCATCTGCATTTTCTCACCACAATTCTTTACTTTTCTTACATTTTTACTTTTAAATTTTTGTTTACTTTTGTTTTGAATAGAGAATACATTCTCATGCTTTAAAAGCCAAAACTCTGTAACAGGTGTACATTGAGGAAGTCTCATTCCACCCCTGACTCTGTGTGCCCTGCTCCTGCCTCTACAGATAACCACAGAACTCTCCATTTGTCTCTCTCACTGTACTGGGAAGAGAAGGATGGCTAAATCTCTAGAAATGTATTCATGGAGAAAAAGCCGGGACTTGAATTTGCATAACAATCATGCCCTTGTTTACCGAGTTTTTCCTGGTAACCTCCCATAACTGGCTTTCCTTCCACTCCCAATGTCTTCTTTTGTGATTAGCTGGAGATAGTATTTAAGGCAATGTCTCGAGCCATTTAGGGAAATTACTCAGTTTTCCTGAGTGTCCTCCAGGTACATACATTAAAGTTTTGTTTGTTTTTCCCCTGTTTATTTGTCTTTTATTAGGGGGGGTGTTTCAGTTACGAACCTAGAAGGGTTGAGAGAAAACTATTTTCCTCCCCTAGAAAGTTAAATATTTTTGTTGTGTTTCCAATTTTGAGATGATTTTATACCAGTATAAAATATTTTCTTTAGAAAATTGTGGAGTGCTTATTGAAACAGTGACAAGATACAGATTCTAGAGTCCTGTGATTTAGAACTGCAGAGGTTCTGAGCTGTGTATAAGAAGTGTACAATGTTAGGTCTTAAAGTGGCTTTAGCAGCATGTCTAATAAAATTCCTTTTCAGTGATGGAAATGACTGGGCATCTCAGAAGGACAACCTCCTATGTTGGGAACCTTACACCTGGCTTCTAGCTAAAAACATTGCATTGATTACAGGAACCTGTGCGCTCCACAAAGCCAATCGGCTACAGGTAAATGAGGTGTGCATGCGCTCCCCAAGCCAATCGGCTACAGGTACATGAGGTGTGCATGCGCTCCCCAAGCCAATCGGCTACAGGCACATGAGGTGTCCACGAGTACCAGTTGCACCCAAGTAATCAATAAGCGGGCCCTTCTTTGTCTCAAGCTAGCCAATAGCAAGCAACCTAATCTCCTTCCTCTCCCTCCCCCCTATATATATACCCAGTTCGGAAAAATAAAGTTTGCAGCTTGATCAGAATCTTTTGTCTTGCTGCCATTCTTCGCGCCTCTTGTCCCCCCAACTCATTTGTTCTAGGTAGGTGGTCGAGCCCCAGTTGACTGCTCCGCGGGCCGGACAACCTCCTAGACCAAATAAACAGTAAAGTTGCTGGCACAAATAGGAGAGAGAGAGTATCCTGGATGTTTGTGTTTGCTCTGCGTGTCTAGGCTTATGTGCACATGCGTGTTTTTTTGGGAACATTTTTTTTTTCGAAGTCAAACTTTGAAGTTGAATTCTTTATGTGACACTGCAACTATCCTCATTTAATAATACTAATCTCACTCAATCCTTCCTCTTTGCTTCCATTGCACCACCTACCCTTCTAATTTACTTCTACTTGGCAAACTTAGAATGGCCACTTTTTCCACACGGACAAATTGTTCTTAAGTAATGATCTCAGCTGTCAGGCACAAACACTATCCTTTCATATCTAACCACAGCTATACAAGCCAAACTATTTAATTTCAGAGACATGATACCCATTTTATTTAGTGAAATGTTAACTACTTTTCCATCAAGTTCCTTCATTTCTCTTTTAATTTAGTAAATTTGGATAGAATATGAAATTCAGAGTATATTTCTTCTATGCTCTTCAGGAATGAGATCATCTTCTTCATGTATTAAAACTAATTTTTGCCCTTTGTTCTAGGTACATAATCCTCATCCCTGAAAGGTATTTGTTCTTTGGGATGTTCTATGGGAAATGGCTGTGGATTAAGATATAAGAACACTATCACCAAATAAAAAGTGAGCCAAGGTATACATGTTGTTTTCATGATTACTGCTAGGTTACATATCTTAGTGGAGGGCAGAGGTTCTGGCACTAGCAAGCTAAGGGGTTAAATTAAGGAAGAATAATTTTTGGGAAAAGAAGTTCTGAGAAAAAGGAGAGAATTGAACATTTTAATCATGGGTTAGAACACCGAATATACCCCCTCTGTATGGAAGATACTCAAATTTTCACTATTCTTTTTTCTTCAGGATTTGGGGAGAAATAGAGGGAACTGGAAATCAGGCTCAAAGTTTTCAGGGAAACAATCTACATTTGCAGATCTAAGAAGCAGTAATAGAAAAGGCTACAGAAGAAGAGCTTTAAGGTCTTGAAACCAGATATCTAATCTAATATCAGTAGAAACTTCATTTCACATGATCTTTTGTAGAGTGTAGAAGGTTCCATTTGGATGATTAATCCTGATGACATCCTAAGAGGCAAAAAGAATTACTATTTGGATTCTGCCTTCTGTGGTATGGTCTTCCTCCAGGTCATGAAAGCCTACCCTTTGAATTCAAGATGAACCATGCCAGACTGGGATTGTTCTACTACACCAGCCCTTGGAACACACCCCTCCCCCAAGCCCCTCTGACACACACACAGCTGTGGCCCAACTGTCTTCGTCAGTGTGGTCATCATTGTGGCCATTGCCGCAGCAGGCACGAGTGTCTTAGTCATTGCGGTGGCCAGGTGAATGCAGGGCACAGCAGCTGCCTCCCCCACTGAGTGAGGCAGTGAGGCAGCTGAGAGAAGCGCCGTGCTTCCTGTGACTCATGAATGGAGACCCTGCCGTCTGTGTATTACCAACCAGTTGGGCTTTTCTTTCATGCATCATGCAAGTTGGCAATAATCAGTGAATATTTTGTCTGAATTATGGACAACAATTTTAGTTTCTTTCTCGGGAAGCGATAGCCGCATCCACTCCATTCAGTGATACTCGACTGAGTCCTGATGCCAAGCAAGCCAATCGATATAAAAGATGATAAAATTCTGGATGACAGATAATCTTTTAATCAGTTTGTTTACCAAAACTAGCCACCAGTGGCACATCAAAAGAAAGTGATATTGGCTACTCTATCAGTTTCTAATGCAAACAACTATCAAGACAGACATTTAAAACAAGCAATAAGAGGTTCAAATTCAAGTGGCCCTTGTTTTAGTCTTGGCTATTCTTGATTTTTAGTGATTTGGCTTACCAGGATAGTTGCTGAAAAAAATATTCAAAAGAAATTTCTGTGATATTTCATATACTAACTCTGCTTCTAAAAAACAAAAGAAAATTTCTTGCATCACCTTTGGGAATTTAAAAAAGGTAAAAAGTTTTAATAGATTCTTCAGGATAAAAACAACTTCATTGTTTTTGAATAAAAAACATTTGAGAGGGTAGAGTGTTTGGATAAAAAGAAGTCTTGTTCTTTCTTCACAATTGAATACGAAATTAAGTTGACAATCATTATTTTTCCAAATAAATTTAGTTTACTGGCGGAGGGAGAATGATCAAGTAAATATTACTTTTGCTTCCCAGTGTAACTTGGGTGAGAGCAGCAGCTAGACTTATTCCTATCGTAATTTATGGAAAAGAATTGCAAGAATGATTTATTAATATTGAAGAAATGTCCAATTCATAGTGCATTGAGCACAGATGTCAAAATTGAATATGATAAAATTGAAGTATATGTAAAAATAAGTGCAATAAGAATACTTTGAAAGTTATACCATTGTAATTAAATATTTTTCTGTTCAGCTTGTAATACTAAACACTGTAATAGGCATAGAGCATATAGACTCAACAATATCTTACATTTGCTAATGTCGATGTTCCATAATCAGTTTTAAAGAAACAGGAGAGACATAAAAGCACAGGGTATTTACACCTGTCCTTGCCCATCTCCTCAATCAGAAGGCTCTGTTCCAACATGGTGGATCCAAGTGTCTTGCTTCACTTTACATGGCTGGCAATGCTGTTTGCAACATGTAATTCTATCCTGTACCCTTGGATTCCAGACCATGAAAAACAAGTGCCACAATAGCTCTGAGAGAGCAAACAATACTTCCACTATCCATATTTCCTATGAGATAGCATAGGCAGAAGATTTGTCTAATATTGTAGAGACTTAACATTAAATGTAAGCCAGGGCTCAACTTTTGCACCTGGAATGCCCATTTTCGAGGGCCAAGGACTTGTGTCTGTGTTTTGCTTTAATTTTAATGAGTTAAAAATATAAGTGTTCCTTTCTGTTTTTCTTGAGTCAATGTAAGTAAACATGAACACTGCCAACCGAGAAACAATTTTGATCTAATAACAATACTAACCATAAGAGAGTAAAGAAAATTAAGTGGAGAGGGGAGTAGAGATTTTAGTGAAATTGTCTGTGTTTTGTTTGCTACTTAACACTTCTTTTGGTCCATGTTATCTATCATCCTCTCCTATGGAATTTCAAGAAGATAAATTTAACTTTGAGTTATTGAAATAGTCACATAAAATCTTCATCTTCTCTTGATAAACTCAAGCTCTTTTAGGGCTTTCTTTATGAATCTACTTAAGAAAAACCAAAATGAACTGTAGACATGGGTTAATCTATTAGTATAACTAGTAACCTAAATGCTAAAATATAGACAATAACTTAAGGGAATATTTTTCATAAATATAAAAACATATGTTGCTTTACTTGGGGATAGATTTAACTTTAAGATAACTGGCAACCTTAGTAACTGGCGAGGGTAAAAGATAGACAATCTCCACTTTCTCTTTTCCCATAATATATACCTTGAGAGGAAAAATTGGTACTGACCCTAAGTCTGTGAAAAAGAATGATCCATTCCATGGGAGAAAGGAAGCCAGAACCTAATAAAACACTGCGTATATGTCACAGAAGATATTTGCTCATTCTGCATGGGGAGACAGCCAGAAGATTCAGAACAAGTTCTTCTCATGATTCTTAACTATGAAGTGTGGTCATGACAGGTCAGCTGAATTTATAAGCCAGCTGGTTTTCGAAAAGTCTTGGTTATTTGTGTAGTCAGTCTTTTATTTTCTTTTTAAAATCTCATAGGAATGAGCTCAGGGAATGTTAACAAACTTCCTTGTATTTGTAATATTGTTTATCAAAGTTCAGTTCAGCAATTATTTTAAAATTAAATATCTGCCACCATAAAATTTGATTTTGAGATGGTGGGGAAATCTGAGAATTGCTTTTTAAACTGATGGGGTGCTACATTAATCGATTTTTTTGGTGTTCTGGGAAAACCACAGTAAGTTGGTACCTCTTAATAACATTGTACAACTGGGCCACTAAGACTTTCCTGAAGTTTTTTTTTCAATGTTTTTTAAACATATTTTTACTGTATCTAAATTGTACAGAAGCCAACATTCTAGTTAAAACCTTATATTGTAAAACAAAATGAACTATAAGCTATCCCTGTGTAACTTATCTGTGTAACTTTCCACATATATCTGTCCTCCATGATGGCAACAATATCTCTTACTATTTAACATTTGACAGAGTAAATGTGGTCATTATAGATAGATTGATAGACTGCTAGACAGGGGCCTCTTTAAAGATCAATCATAATTTTGGCTTCTTCCACTGTAATCAAAACAGCCTGGTACTGGCATAAAAACAGGCACATAGACCAATGGAACAGAACAGAGAGCCCAGAAATCAAACCAACTCTCTACAGTCAATTAATATTTGACAAAGGGGGCAGTAACATAAAATGGAGTAAAGATAGCCTCTTCAGCAAATGGTGTTGGGAGAACTAGACAACTACGTGCAAAAAAAAATGAAACTTGAGCACCAACTTACACCATACACCAAAATAAATTCAAGGTGGATGAAAGACTTAAATATAAGCCGTGACACCATTAAAGTCCTAGAGGAGAACATTGGCAAGAAAATCTCAGATATTCCACGCAGCAACATTTTTACCGATATGTCCCCTAGAGCAAGGAATATAAAGGAAAGAATAAACAAATGGGATCTCATCAAAATAAAAAGCTTCTGCACGGCTAAAGAAAACAGTATTAAATTAACAAGACAACTAACTGTATGGGAAAACATATTTGCCAATGATACCTCAGACAAAGGTTTAATCTCCAAAATGTACAAAGAACTTACACGACTCCACTCTAGGAAGACATCTAACCCAATTAAAAAATGGGAAAAGGACTTGAACAGACACTTCTCCAAAGAGAACATACAGAATATCCAGAGACACATGAAGAGATGCTCAATATTGTTAGCTATCAGAGAGATGCAAATTAAAACCACAATGAGATACCACTTTACACCGGTCAGGATGGCTATCATAAACAAAGCAACAAACAACAAATGTTGGAGAGGTTGTGGGGAAAAGGGGTCCTTAGTTCACTGTTGGTGGGATTGCAGACTGGTACAACCATTATGGAAAACAGTATGGAATTTTCTCAGAAAAATAAAAATCGACCTGCCTTTTGACCCAGCAATTCCACTGCTAGGATTATATCCCAAGAATCCTAAAACATCAATTTCAAAGAACCTATGCACCACAATGTTCATAGCAGCACAATTCACAATAGCCAAGAGTTGGAAGCAACCTAGGTGCCCGTCAGTAAATGAATGGATCAAAAAATTGGGGTACATATACACAATGGAATTCTATGCAGCAGAGAGAAAGAAGGAGCTACTACCCTTTGCAACAACATGGATGGAACTGGAAAGCATTATGCTGAGTGAAATAGGCCAGGCATTGAAGGACAAATACCATATGATCTCACCTTTGACAGGAAGCTAAAGAATAAAACAAACAAGCAAACAGAATAAAAACAAAGACACTGAAATAGAGAACAAGTGGGCAGTGACCAGAGGGGAGAGGGAAGGGAATTTAAGGGGAAAAATGGGGAGGGATTTTGAAGAACAAGTATGAAAGACACAGGGATGAGGACTGTGGGGGGGGGATGGGAGGGAGGTGGGAAGACGGGGCGGGGGGGTGCTGGGATGGGAGAAATAGACAAAAAAATGTACCTGAAAAATAATTAAATAAAAATAAAAAAAAGAACTATTAAAAAAATAATTTTGGCTTTTTGAAGTACAGAAGGAAAAACAGATAACGTTTCTGGATGTGATGCAATTCTACCTTAGATTTTACACTAAGTGTAAGAGACCTTTCACTGGTGTTTCCTTAGAGACACTCCACTGGCTTTCGGTGTCCTAAATCAGTGCACAATAGGCTTATGACCTATCAAGAATGCAAGAACTTTTTAAAATCTCAGCCATATTTACCAGTCCAAACCTTGCCCTTTTTCTGTATCATAAATATTATTTGGTGATGATAATGACTTTAGATGCTCCAAGCTTTCACTCCTGACTTAGGGTCATGAGAATAAATTGGAAACCACCTGACCTCAGATTTGCAGTGTGAAACAACCCCTATTTCTCATTCAAAGCTCAGGAGAAACAGCATGTCTAGTGGGATATATTTATTAGTTTTTACATGAGGGCAAAATTTTACTTTTTTCTCTGAACATTGCCGTTATTAATTATGACCCATTAGAACCTACTACAAGGCCCTGGCAGCTCTCTAATACAAGTGCAGTTAATTGAGGTTCAAAGGCTATTGTGAAAATAAGTCATCTCTAAAGATATTCAATGTCACTAATCATCAGAGAAATGCAAATTAAAATCACAGTTAGATAGCATCTCACACCTGTCAGAATGGCTGTCATCAGTAAATGAACAAACAAGTGCTGGTGAGGATGTGGAGAAAGGGGAACCCTTTTGCACCAATGGTGGGAATGCAGCCTGGTACAGCCATTGTGTAAAGCAGTATAGAAATACCTCAAACATTAAAAATGGATCAGACTTTTGACCCACTAATTCCACTTCTGTGAATATATCCAAAGAAACCCCAAACACAAATTTGAAAGAACATATGCCCCCTAAGTTTGCTGCAGAATTATTTACAATAGCTAAGATTGGAAAGTCACCCAAGGGCCCATAAATGGATGAGTGGACAAAAAGGCCGTGATACCACTTAGTATTCCATTGTGATACAATGGAATACTACTCAGCCATAACAAAAGAAGGAAATCCTACCCTTTGTGACAGCATGGATGAACCTGGACAGCATTATGCTAAGTGAAATAAGCCAGTCAGAGAAAGACAAATAACTTATGATTTCACTTATTTGTGGGCTCTAACAAACAAAATAAACCAACAAGCAAAATAGAAACAGACTCACAGATACAGAGAACAGACTGACAGCTGTCAGAGGGGAGGGGAATTGGGGGGCTGGGTAAAAATGGTGAAGCGATTAAGCAAAAGAAACAAAGACATAGACACAGACAACAAGGTGGTGATTACCAGAGGGAAAGCGAGTAAAGGAGGTAGAAGAGTGTAAAGGTATAAATGGTGATGGAAGGAGACTTGACTTTGGGTGGTGAACACAATACAATATACAGATGATGCATTATGTAATTATACATTTGAAACCTGTATAATTTTATTAAGCAATGTTACCCCAATGAATTTAATAAAAAAATTCAAATATGCAGCATTTTATCTGAAAAGTATAACTGATATACAATTATTGTAAATCAGTTGTGGGTGGCTACTAATTCAATTGTTTTGATAAACTGTTTTTGGTAAAAAGCATATCAAGATGGTTCTTCACACTAATATTAATATAAAAATAGAATCTATAAAAGGCAGTTCAGAACAGCTTTCTGTTTTGAACCATGTTGGTTTGATAACTACACATCTGCAGGATCTCTGTTCAAGTAACTTGCTGGGTTCCATGGACTATGTTATACGACATGGCTGGTGGGGTCCTTGTCCTGCTGCCTCAGTGAACTTGGGCCAGACACATGGCTTTCCTCAATTTCTATTTTCACGTGGTCAAATGTGCTTGCTTCCAGATTTGTTGTGAGAGTTAAATGAGATTATGCATGTGACATTTGTGGGTGGTCAATATAAACAAGTTTCCTTTCTCTCCTGCCATTTCCTAAGAGGAGCCCACCAGAACTGCAGAAGAAAAGAAACACTTGCGCTGCCGCTTAAGTTTTAGGAGATTAAATCTTCTATAAGCTCGGTAATTTCTCCTTAAATAATAAAGAGGCTCAAAAAGTATCTTGAAAAATAACATTACAATAATGAGTTGTTTTTCTTTGTCTAGTAAAAGAATATAATCTGATATGAAGCTTTCACTAATGTAATCACTTCACATAATATTGATCGTAGCAGAATATGAAAAAACATTTAAAAGGCATAACTGCAAGAGAAAACAACATAAGGGAATAAATTCAGTGGTTGAAGTCTGTTCTCAGGAACTTAAAATCCTCAGCTCCTGTTTTGGACCTCTTATGGCTTTTTCCATGCAGTGACCAGGAGAGTGGGTTGACTGGTAAGGCGTCCACTCCTGGGCCAGTGGAGAAAAACACAGCCAGCACATTGTTTCCCTACGGGCTTTGTTTATGGATGCAGTTCTCAGAGGTCCCGAAATGCCTTTTCTCAAGTGTGTGGGTGAAGGCTGGTGACACAGAGGACTGTGGCCTGTGTAATGCATCACCTTGCTAATGTCCCAGATGCTCAACCAGGGAAGATTTCATGTGAGTTGTGGCACTGTTTCCCAGGATTAAAGGTTCAAGTTGGAATTGAGTCAATGGCAAAATAGTTCACTAGGAAGTAAGCTCCGTGATAGCCAGGACCTGGTCAATTTGGTTCTCTGCTCTCTAATAGTTCCTGGAATAATGCCAGGCATATAGTAGGTGCCTTATTTTACAAGTGTTTGTAGAAAAAAAAGGAATAAAAAGTTTTAAAAAAGTTAACCTTGATTGCTTCATACCTTGGTATATAAAATCATGAAAACCAAAAATGTGTGATGCTTTTAGTTTCTGTTGACCCCAAAATAACCCTACTATAAATCCCACAAAACATAGCTAAATATGGTGTAAAAAGAAAATTTTAGTGAAATGTTAAATATTTATTGCAGTAGGAGACATCATATAGAAAAATACGGTTTATAATTTTTATAAACCAATAATAATTACTGCTCATTGAATATTACTAGAACCATATAATGGTCAAAGTGCTTTAGGTATATAATCTCATTTAAGCCTGATATTGATGGGTGCACTTGGCAATGTAGGGTTGTGGTTGAGGAGAGACTTTGGGTCTCAGCACCCTTATGTCAAAATTCAGACTTTGGCCTTTAGTTGTCTCTGGACAAGTTGTTTTACTTCTTGGTTTCTCAGTTTTCTTATCTATGACAAAGGGAAACAGTGCTTGCCTCATACAGTTGTATGAAGATTAAATGTATAGTTGATCCAAGAATATTACCAGCCATGTAATATCACCTCTCTCTCTCCTTCTGTCTTAGAACAGTGCCTGGTTCACAGTAGGGGCTGTGTAAAAGTTAGCAAACATTGTGTGTTATTATCATTCCCATTTTACAGATAAGAAAACCAGGCACAAAGAAATAACTGGCTCAGGATCACACAGCTAGTTGGTATTGAAAATAAGTTTGGAACGTAGGAAGTCTAGCTCCAGAGCTTATGCTTTAACATCTATGCCACCTTATCTCCCCAAATTAATGGACCAAAAATGTAGTTAATTCACTCTTAGTGACAACTACTCTCAGAATTTATTCAAAATTTCAAATAATAATTTTATACTTTTTGACTTCCGCCAAGATGGAGGTTTAAGGTGGATGTGCTGTGCCTCTTCACACAACCAAGTTTAGGGACAACTAAATATTAGCATCAGAAAACACAACCAGAACACGGAAAACTGAACTTTTCGGAAGTCCGCTAACAACAAATTCTTCGGCCCGACCGGTAAGGGGCGAAACCGGCGTCGGGTGAGGAGTTACAAAGGAGGGCTCGATCGACCCGGGCGCGGAATCCAGAGCGCGAATCCAGTCGCACGGGTTCCAAACCCAGGATTGGACCTAGTGAGCCACCGAGCGGCCCACTGGGTGAGCGACTACGGAGGAGTCAGTGGGGAGGCGGTGGCAGCGAGTTGACTGTGGTTGCCTGGTTGCACGCGGGTGAGGGAGTGAGCGCTTGGACCAGCGCGGTGGCGCCTCTGACCACGCCCCCACATACAGCGTCACAACCCAGCGACGCGGGAATCCAAGGCGCCGCTCCTCCCACTTAAAGGGCCAGAACAGACCAAAAATGTCGCAGGGAGACCTCAAAGCCCCAGAGATAAATCTAAGTGATGAAGAAATAGCAAATCTCTCAGACGCACAGTTTAAAACACTGGTCATCAGCTTCCTCACAGATCTGGTGGACTATAGCCACAAATTAGAGAAACATATGAAGGCTAAATTAAGGGAAATGAATGGAATTCCACAGGAAAACCATAGAGATGAAAAAAAAACTGGGACTCAAATCAATGGAGTGGACCAGAAGGAAGAAGAAAAAAATCATCAAACAGAAAGGAATGAAGAAATAAGAATTCAGAAAAATGAGGAGAAGCTTAGGAACCTCCAGGACATCTATAAACGCTCCAATATCCGAATTATAGGGGTACCAGAAGGGGGAAGGACACAACCACCAGTGGAAAAACTATTTGAACAAATAATAAAAGAAAATTTCCCCAATCTGGCAAAGGAAATAGACTTCCAAGAAATCCAAGAAGCCCAGAGAGTACCAAAAAAGTTGGACTCAAGAAGAAACACACCAAGGCATATTATAATTACATTAGCCAAAATTAAAATGAAGGAAAGAATCCTGGAAGCAGCAAGAGGTAAGGGGACAATCACCTACAAAGGAGTCCCCATCAGGCTGTCAGCAGATTTCTCAAAAGAGACCTTACAGGCAAGAAGGGGCTGGAAAGAAAACAAAATTTATTTAAAAAAAATAATAATTTTACACTTTTTGCCTAGCACATACTTTTGAAGATTTCTGATGAATGAGTACAGGCGTTTTTGTATGGATTAATAAAAATATGCTATTATTAACCCAGTTGCCTGATTAATTTTAAGACCCAACATACTGAAAATTGATCACAATTTTCTGTAATTTAGTCTTCAAAAATTGTTAGCAATTAAAAATAAACCTTATTTCAGTGAGACCAAGTTTACTTTCATTTGACACAAATTCCTGATTAATGTTCAATTCCCCTCTGAAGTGAAAGATCTTTTACAATAGCTATACTTTAGGATGTGATCGTGCACATTCTGTATGGCATAAGAAAGGGCGAGTTTATCCTTCAGTGACTGCATAAAGATTGGTGTTTTTGAGAAATAGTTGAGCTACACCTTTAGTTAAAAAAACAATGTGGGATAATAACATGCATTACTAACTATGCTGACTATATTTAATAGTAAATGAGGAGAAACTGTGTTTGTCTCAATGTTGAATTGCCTCTTTAGTTGTACCAATGATAATAATGATCACGACATGAATTTAAAAAATTGATGATCTAATTTCCAAATCTCCTTTCAGGATAGTTTAACTTTGTAAGTTTAAACAGCCTGTGAAGTGTGACCAGGTAGGCCAAGTATACTCTTCATAAAGTAAAACACTGAAATTTCAAAAAGGTTATTTTCCATTAACAATTACAATCATTTTCTTTCCTGAAATCAGCCAACTAGGCTGATACACATAGATGCAAGCCAAGGCTGGAGTGATGAGCTTTTTGGCTAATATCGTTGGCTATTTTAGCTCTAGACACTACTTCTACTACAGCCATTCCATGTCTCCCTAGATTCCCTACAGCACCAGAGTGAACATTTGAGAAACAATGAGTTGACAAAAATCTGGATTTCTTACCACTTGGAAACTCAGTTATACTTTTGAAGTTTCAACTGTATATTCAAATTTTTCTCAAATAATCTGAAAAGTTAAAAAGCAATTAGTATACTGAAAGCAGAATCTCTCTTCAACTGGGTTATTTCTTTAACTTTTTTATCTGTCAATCTCTTTAATTTTTTTGCCTGTAAAAAATATTTTTGAGTCTATTCTTGATGCCTTCATGACAGCTACAGAGTTGAGGTGTCAAGAATGACTCCACTTCTGGATTTTTATAGAGTAATAATAAAATCCTTGATGAGTACTTGGCTTTGTATGTGGGTAATTACTAATAATTATATTAAAACAAATGTAGGTAGAACAAGAGAAATAGGTTTTGATTTTAATACTGCAGGTCAATCAGTAAATAACTACATGTATTTAAAACCAATAAGCCCCAGCTGGTGTGGCTTAGTTGACTGAGTGCTGACCTGAGAAACAAAGGGTCATCAGTTCAACTTCCAGTCAGGGCACATGCCTGGGTTGATCATGAGGTCCCAGTAGGGGTGTGTAAGAGGTAACTACACACTGGTGTTTCTCTCCCTCTCTTCCTCCCTTTCTTCTCCTCTCTAAAAATAAAACAATAAAATCTTAAAAAAACACATGATTCTATAAATGCAAAAGAAACTGTTATTCAGAAATAAATCACAGGATCTTGTTTGGTTATCTGTAAGGTAAAGAAACTCTTTGCTAGATGTTGTAATATTTCCTCTAAATCTCTTCAGTGCATCACTCTTTGGCCTTGGCACCATTAGTACATTTTTCCCTGACTTCCAGTCTCATTCTTAAAATGGTCATGCTAGCCACAGATCTCCACGTGAACCATTGTTTTCACAAAGAATGTAGTCCCCTCCTTTGGCCCTGGTAAACTCCATCAAAGCCTTCAGATTTAGCAAATGCTCCTATCACTTTCCGAGAGGTCAGGGGCTTCCAATAAATGGCCTCGTAAAACAGTGTCTTGTTGGCTCAGGACACTTATCTAATGTTGTAATTACCCCTTTATCAGTGAGGTCATCTGATGAATACCTTTCTTCTCCACTAGACTATGTGGGAGTCTGAACCATGTTGGCTCATTCCCCAATTTTATTGCCAGGGTCCCCAGAGTGCCTGGCATGGAGAAGGAAACCAGTGATCCTTTGTTGAAAGAGGAAGGAATGAAAGAGAGTGACACAGAGAGAAAGGGGGAGAGAGGGAAATATACACATCTCATGAGAATAAGAAGATAGAGAAGGAGGATGAATGGGGGGGGATAGTAGAGAAGGAAGGAAAGAAGGCAGAAAAAGAAAAGGGAATAAAATTAAGGATATTGTGCAGGGGAAGGGAACCTCTTAGTCTAGGCACTTTATAAACATCTCATTTTGGGCTCCTAACAACCTTACACAAAGGGACTTCGGATGGTGCTCCATCAGACCCACCCACTGTCGGTACCTTCCTGTCATCACACATTGTCTTTGACCATGTAAATGTTCTCTTTGGGGTTTAGTTTTGATTTTTTTCCACACAGAGGTAAGACATAAAGATAACTAACACAGAGCATTTATCATGTACTTCACATATATGATGTTATTTAATCCTTAAAAGAGCCCTATTATTATTTTTATTTTATTTACCAACAGGGAACACCAGGGTTAAGAGTCACAGAGCTTGGATGTGGTGAAGCTATGATTCAAATCCAGGTAGTGCAGGTCGGAGTCCATGTGCTTGATCACTGCCTTGTACTGCCTGTTTGTGCGGCAGTACAAGGCGGTGAGCAGAGTTGCCTGAATTTTTCTGACTGAACTGGTACACTGGGGCACACACACTGATGGCATCTGGAAGTGTGACTGTAAGCTGGTAGCATCACAGAGGCACACACAGGCCTGGCTGTACCTGCCCTGTTTTCCATGTGATCCAAGGATCATACCAGCAGTGGCTGGACGGGAGCACCACAGCCCCAGGGGCGTGAGGAGGGCTGGGGACACTCTCCAGTCAGACAAAAATTAGGCTGAGTTAGGTGACACCCATTCTATTCATGAAAACAAACAGAGATAGGCAAAAGATTTTTCCTGATGAAAGTTTAATAATTTGACTGCTGTGATAGTTGCCTCAATAATAACACATAAATAATTCAGCTTGGTGGACTGTCTTCTGGTAGATGTAGTCAAATCATTAAGCCTTGATTTGGTTCTTGTTCAAAATTCTTCTTCTCGCTCTGGAGCTAAGGGGTAAATTTTGGGTGTGATTCAGAGTATTGAAGACTATTTAAGTTTAAAGAGGCCTTGGAAGTCATAAATCTACCCCCTTTATTTTATAACAGAGGAAACTAAGGTCCAGAGAGACAGTTTAAGAAGAATGAATATTTCTTTCAAACCTTAAAATGACTCAGAGGGAAAGACATTATGGAAATATTTTTTCATGTGCTGTCTTATATTTAGTTACAAAATTGAGAAATCCAGTAAGTAAATGATTGTTGCTATTGATCTTTTTAATCATTTTCACATGTTATTCAACTTCCCCAGGAGTGAGTGAAAAGAAATGCCGCCCTTTTTCTGCTGTGAGGACACACGTGTAAGGTGTTGTCGGGGCCCACGCAGATGTCTCTGTGGGGAGGCATCCATCCCTTCATGTGCTTTAGTATCAGAGACATTATCTGATGGGCTTGGATCAACTTCAAAGGAATAATACATCTTGGTAAATATTTGTTGAGTAAATGAAAGAATACATGAACTAATCACTGACCGCAAATGGTAGGGGTGGGGGACGCCTCTCTTCTGAGGTGTACAGATCAAGCTGGAAGAAAATAATATCCAGTGTATTTTCAGGGAGGCAGATACTGTGTGGAGAGATGTCTCTCCAAGGAGGACTTATCTGTTAGTTGAAAAGGAGTCTGGGGGTTTAGGGTTTACACTGGGACAATCGCTGGAACTATTGTGCAGGAAAACTTGGAAGAGTTGAGATCTAACCTAAAACCTAGAGCAAGAAAGTTCTTGTATTGGCCTGAAAGCAGGAAAGTGAGTGTCTCTGAAGATAGGAAACATGGATTGAAATGACAGATTCATTCTTTCTGAGTGGAAGCAGAGCTGCACACCAGGGTGGGTTTGAGGTCACCTGCTCTACCCATCCCCTTCCCTTCTGCTTGTTCTGTGATTGGAGATCCCTGCCAAGCAGCTTTGTTGGGGGGCCAGTTCAAGCAAACGAGTGTGCCAGGGCTTGGCGGTGCTCCCCAGTCTTGCTTCTATCCGCTCTCCGAACAGCACTAAGGTTCTGTTATGCTCAGTGAACGTCATATTTACAATATTGGCAACATTTCCAGATATGTCAAGGCCATATTTCTTAAACTAAAGTCTCATACATGGCAAGTCGAGCACAAGGGATAGTGAGTTTTTCCAAATTGTAGATATTGTATGTCTCTCAACAGAGTGTGAAATCTGTTCTAGGTTTGAAACAGCTTTGCTTGTGGAGTGAGGAATATGTTAATGTTTTTTGATACTTAAGTCATTTGAAGTTTCAACTATATATAATTGTAGGTCATTAGCACCCATATTTCTTTACTATAGTGTAGCACTTTTGTGTTTATATGTCAGTTTTTCCCTTTAGACTAAATAAGCTCCTTGCTGGTAGGGGCTGTGCCTTACTTATTTTTTATAAAAGCTTTAGTGAAGTATCTTATGCAAACCTTAAAAGTCACCTGTTTTAAATGTACAAGTCTATGATTATTAGTAGACTTACAGAATTGCACAATCATCATCGCAGTCTTATTTTAGATATTTCCATCCACTCAAGTGGAAACTCCATGCTCATGTGTTTTCACTCCCATTCCCCCCACCCCCACCCCAGTCCTACCCTGAATCTACTTTGCCGCCCTATGAACAGAAGCCCAGAGCCTTGGGAAATGTTGGGCACCTAGTAGGCACTCCATAAAAGTTTGTTCCATGTCTTAATTAATTAACTAATTACTTAATTGGGTACTAGGGGCAAGCATTTTCTGCTAACAAAATCTGACCTTTTGTTTGTATAACAAAGTAATTTCATATGGAATCACACTGAATAAAAACAACTTCTGAGGTGGTCAGGGAAGGATGACAAAAAAAAAGAACTAGAGAGGGTGAATGATGTACTCAAATCATTCAGCTTTAGGTGGCAATCCTCTGCCTTTTGACTACAGAGCCAGTATTTCATGCCATTGTGGTCAAACAGATGTGACAGGATTTTGAGAAAACTGTGGCCTATATAAACATATTTGCAATTTTATATAGGGTTTAAAATAAAAAATTCCACTACCTTTAACCCTGAATTTATTTGATGTAGTACAATAAAAATATTTTTACTTTAATATGAAATTTACAAGTGCAAAATAACACAAAGTGAAGAATTTATTTAGGGCTTCCAAAAACACACATTTCTCCAGTTATTTGGCTAATTCAAGGGCATACAGCAATGGTGAGGTCTCCTTTTGTATGCTTGGTAGTTCAACTTTGCCCTTCATTTTGTGTGAGGAGGTATGACTTAGACATAACTGAAATGCTATGGGAAAGAATTGTTAATAGGTATACAAAAGAAAGGAAATTACTTTTCATTAAAATGTAATTTAGTTTAATCACTCCTGGCCAAGACGGAGGTGTAGGTAGATACATTTTGCCTCCTTGCACAATTAAAGGAAGGACGACAATAAATTTAAAAACAAAAATCAACCAGAACTGCCAGAAAATTGAACTGTATGGAGGTCTGATAACCATGTAGTTAAAGAAGAAACATTCATCCAGACTGGTAAGAGTGGTGGTGACAGGTAGGCAGGGAGGAGGGGACTTGTAGCAAGGTGGTGGCTAGAGGACCAGGTGGTCCCACATTTACAGGCAGATAAACCAAGAAGAACAACAGACTGGGCAACCCAGGGTTCCAGTATGGGGGAAATAAAACCTCAAAACCTCTGACTGAAAAAAACCTGTGGGGGTTGCGGTGGTAGGAGAAACTCCCAGACTCACAGGAGAGTCTGTTGGAGGAGCCCACAGGGTCCGAGAGCTTACATAAGTCTACCCACCTGGGAATCAGCACCAGAAGGGCCCAATTTGCTTATAGGTAGTGGTGAAATGACTGGAAGTAAGCCAGGAGCTGAGCAAGTGGCATTGTTCCTTGTCAGCCCCCTTCCTCACAGACAGCACCACAATGAAGCCAAATTGGTTGCTCTGCCCCAGTGAATAGTGAAGGCTCTGCCCCTTATAGGGAGGGCAGTAACAAGTGCACTGAGACAAAAAAAAATATGGCCCAAATAAAAGAACAGATCAAAGCTCCAAAAATAGAACTCAGTGATGAAAAGATAGCAAACCTATCAGATGAAGAGTTTAAAACACTGGTAGTTAGGATGCTCACAGAAATGGTTGAGTATGGTCACAAAATAGAGGAAGAAATGAAGGCTGTACAAAGTGAAATAAAGAAAAATGTACAGGGAATCAACAGTGACTATAAGGAAACTGGAACTCAAATCAATGATTTGGACCAGAAGGAAGAAATATACATTCAAGCAGAACAGAATGAAGAAACAATCATTCAAAAAAATGAGGAGAGGCTTAAGAACCTCCAGGACAACTTTAAACATTCTAACATCAAAAACACAGGGGTGCCAGAAGGAGAAGAGGAAGAGCAAGAAATTGTAAACTTATCTGAAGAACTAATGAAGGAGAACTTCCCTAATCTGGCAAAGAAAATAGATTTCCAAGAAGGCCAGGAATCTGAGAGAGTCCCAGAGAAGTTGGACCCAAGGAAGTACACAACAAGGCACATCATAATTACATTACCTAAGATTAAAGACAAAGAGAGAATCTTAAAAGCAGGAAGAAAAAATGGAGACAGTTACTTACAAAGGGGTTCCCATAAGACTATCAGCTGATTTCTCAAAAGAAACCTTGCAGGCAAGAAAGGGCTGGAAAGAAGTATTCAAAGTCATGAAAGGCAAGGACCTACATCCATCCAGCAAAACTATAATTTAGAATGGAAGGGCAGATAAAGTGCTTCCAAGATAAAAGGAGTTCATGATCACTAAGCCCTTATTGTATGAAATGTTAAAAGGGCTTATCTAAGAAAAAGCAGATAAAAAATATGAATAGTGAATTGACAACAAACTCACAACTATCAACAAGTGAACCTAAAAAAGAACCAAAACAAAAAACAAGCTAAGCAAACAACCAGAACATGAACAGGATCACGGAAATGGAGATCATGTGGAGGTCTATCAACAGGGAAGGGGGGGCGTGGGGGAGGTGTGTGGGGAATGGAGAAGCCGAAGAACTTGTATGTATGACGAATGGGCATGAACTGGGGTAAAGGAATGCTGGTGGGAGGGGCAGGGGGAAATAGGGAGAGAAGAAAAGTAGGAAAGCTATAATGGCATAATCAATCAAATATATTTAAAAATGCAATTTAATTTAATTGAAATTATATTAATGTTCATGGCTACTATATTTTACAGATACATGATTCTGTGGCAAAAACAAGAATAACTTTTTCTTTAAAAGTGGTCTGGTTGGCTCATGTCTGTGGAGGTTTATTATCTTGTTCCTTGCACAGATTCTTGCTGGTTCAAGCAAAGGATGACAGAGTACCTTGTCCAAAGTCACCTGGGCTTCAGCTGGCAGCTGGATTTACAGAACACCAAACAGGGCCACTAAGTCTTTTTGCCCTTGAGTATCCCCAAAATGAGGAATGGTGAGTTTCTCTGAGCATTTAAAGCTATAATTTCTTCTTATAGAGCATTATTATAAATTACTGTAATAAAATACTTTAGTCCTTTAAAATTCCAGCTTACAGGTATAATTTATCAATTTTTATGAGTTAGCTTATTTTGTGTGTACTTTCAGCTCCTTGGGGAACTCTTGCAACCCCAGTTACAGTTATAGCCATAGTTCTTCCTAATTATGCAAAATGCACAGTTGAAAATCTGGGGCAATTACAGAGACGAGCAAACACCAGAACATGTTTGTAGGACAGTAATGTTTAAATGGAGTGAGAGTATTTAAGGTCTAGAGACACTAAGCAATGTGTGGGAACTCAAATCGATGAAGAGAGAGGTGAGAGGCGATTTTGACAAAAGCAAGAAATTTTCTTTAGAATTTATAATATTTTAATGAATTAAGTAGATTTATTAATTTTGAAAATGAGATTACATATTATTGAATTATAAACTATATTAGTTATTTTATAAAAGTAATTAAAATATAATATTTGTAATGGTTGAAGACAGTTGTGAGAGTAAAAAAATGATTAATTTACCAACTTGGCAAGTGACTAATTTTAATACAACATCTAATTTTATGCCACTTTTTTCCTTTAGAAAAAACCCTCATGTACACCAGAGGGGAGAAGGAAGGGAAGTTAAGGGGAAAAAGGGGGAGGGATTTGGAGGAACAAATAGGAAGGACACAGGGACGAGAACTAAGGGGGGTGGAAATGGGAGGGAGGTGGGGAGCAAGGGGCGGGGGAGGCTGGGATGGGAAAAATAGACAAAATATAATAACTTGAAAAATAACTAAAAATAACTAAAAATAATTAAAAATACTTGAAAAATACTTGAAAAATAACTAAATAAAATTAAAAAAAAAAGAAACAAGGAAGAGAAGTGGGGATGGCTGAGTTGGGCAGAAAGGGTAGTAGGAGGTAATGGTAAACAACTGTACTTGAACAACAATAAAATTAAAAATTTAAAAAAAACCCTCATGTAAATTTTGAGTGAAATTTAAGGTTAAAATAGAAATGTTTAATTTTTCATTCATTCATTAATTTTATAATAATATTTACTGAGTATTATCGCCTATGAACCAGGCTTTGTTCTTTGCTCTGGGACTGTGAACTCCCTGCCCTCATGGAGAATTTCTGATAGTGACATGTGCAATAAAGAAAACTAAAAAAGGCAATGGAACAGAGAGTGACTGGGTAGGCTACTCTAGATAAGATAGTCAGGGAGATGCTTAGTATTGAGGGGGCCATTTGAGTTGACACCTAGAGAAGAGAGCTCTGAGAAAAGCAGGACATGAGGACATTCATTCCATGTGGAGTGATCAGCAAGTTTGAAGACTTTGAGGAAGAAACAAGCCTAATGTATTTGAGGACTAGAAAGGTCAGAGGACTGGAAATGAGTGAGGGAGTGGAAAATTTGTGGAGAAATGTGAAGAAAAGTCAGGGACCAGATTATGCATTTTCTTGCAGGCTTTGATAAGGAATTAGAATTTTATTTTAAGGGCAAAAGAAAGTCAAGAGTATTTAAAAAAAATAGGGTTCTAATCTGACTTATACTTTTATAGGCCATTTTTGCTGCTGTTTGGATACTGGGTTATGGGGAGCAGCGGTGGAAGCAGGGAGCGTAGTTATTGCAGGAACCCAGGCCAAAAAATAGGGACTCGTGATGGTGACAGGGAGAGGGGGACAAGTAACAGAGCTAGAGAAGTGGACAGCTTTGAAATGTTTTAGACATAGAATGAATAAGATTTGTTGATGGACTGGAGGTAAAGCAAAAAAAAAGGGAAATATCAAGAATGCTTATGGTCAATATAAACCACTGAGTGGAAGGTGCCAGTTACTGAGATAAGTAAGTAAAAATGTCAAGGAGCCTTCTAGTTGTGTGAACCTGGAATTTAGGGGAGAGCTCAGGGTAGCTACTAAAAGATGGGCATTATCTGCCTAGAGACAAGATTTGAAGACATGTCATGTCGTGTCAAATTTTGACACTCTTCGAAATTTGAAATCAAAGAATGCCCAGAGCTGAGTCCTGGGACAATCCCAGGTGTGGACGTAGGTTAGACAAGAGAAGCCATTAAAGGGGAGAAAACCAGGAGTGTGAAGTCTCAGGATGAAGAGAAGAAAATTTCTAGAAGGAGGTTGGTCATTTGCATGGAATACTATTGTGAGGTAAAACAAGAACAAGATGGGATGATGTCACTGAACTGGGCAAAGCAGAGAAGGAAGCTTAATGGGAATGACTTGAGTGAACAGGAGGTAAGGAAGTGAAGACAGCAAGGTCAGACCATTCCTTTGAGAGATTTTGCTGTAAAGAGGAACAGTGAAGTAGTCTCCAAAAGCTGGCTGGAGATCTGAGATCTAAGGTGTTTGTTTTCTTTTTTTTTTAACAGGAGATGTTAATCATTTTAAATGCTAATAAGAGTAATGCAAAGCAAAAAAAGAACCTCTCATTGACACAGACAACAGTATGGTAATTACAAAAGGGAGAAGGGAATGGGAGGCAGTAGAAGGGGTGAACACAGGGTAAATGGTGATGGAAAGAGACTTGACTTTGGGTGGTGAACATACAATATAAGACACAGATGATGTGTTATGGAACTGCACACCTGAAACTCATATAATTTTGTTCACCAGTGTTACCCAAATAAATTCAATAAAAAATAAAAATTTAAAAAAATTTTGAAAAAGGAAACAACCAGTCATGCAAAGGAGAGAAGGTTTGAAGCAGCAGTTGCTGAGTGTTGGGAAATAATACACTTAGCTGGGATGAGACACCACTTGAAACAGATCATTATGTATTTAAAGGGAAGAGTGTGGTGAGTGATTTCCCAAGTGCTGTCTAGTGTCTCTGGCACAGGACAGAAGAAGGTCAACGATTGAGTTTAGTCAATCGTTGACCCTTAGTCAAGGTTGGGATTTGGTAGAGAAAGGAGATTTCAAGGGAGTGCCATGGTGAAGACACATGGAATTTCTATGAGTTAAAAAGAAGGAAGTGAGCACATGAGGGTGGTAATACTTAGTATAAAGTGTTAGAGTCACTGGACTGGAGGTGCCAATGGGCTGAGGATGTGGTTGCATTGGGGGATAATGAAAAAGTGTTGCGAGGGTAGAAAGCGAGATGCTTATAACATTTTCAGAGTTGGTGACATTGTTGATTTGTGAGTGCAATAGAATAGCTGCTGGGTAGATGATGAGAACCTATAAAAAGAACAGCTTGTTATCTAGGGTCCTTCAGCATAGGATAAGCTCCTGTAGTGCAGGAAGTGTTGAAAGGAGTTTTGAAGTTAGGGGATTCCTGTGAAAATATGACAATTTTCTAACATCTAGTGTAACAGCAAAATGTGAAAGTTCAGGTCACCCTTTAAATCCTGGACTTAGGCCCTGGCTGGTGTAGCTCAGTGGATTGAGCACAGGCCTGTGAAGCAAAGGGTCGCCGGTTTGATTCCCAGTCAGGGCACATGCCTGGGTTGCAGGACAGGTCCCCACTAAGGGAAACATGAGAGGCAACCGCACATTGATGTTTCTCTCCCACTCTTTCTCCTTCCCATCCCCTCTTTCTAAAAATAAATAAAATATTTTTTAAAATCTTGGATTTAGGTTGTAGCAGTATTTTATTAGATATGTCACCCCAGGAAAGGAAAACAAAAGTAAAAGTAAATAAGTAAGACTATATCGAACTAAAAAATTTTTGCACAGCAAAGCAAAACATCAACAAAATAAAAAGACAACTCACAGAATAGGAGAATATATTTGCTGATACATCTGATAAGGGGTTAATATCCAAAATTTATAAAGTACTTACAAAACTCAACACACACAAAAACCCCAAATAACCCAATTAAAAGTGGGCAAAGGACTTAAACAGACACTTCTCCAAAGAGGCCAATAGACATGAAAAGATGTTCAATGTTATTAATCATCAGAGAAATGAAAATTAAAACAAGAATCAGATATTATCTCATATCTGTCAGAATGGCTGTCATTAATAAATCAAAAAACAAGATGTGGCAAGGATGTGGAGAAAAGGGAACCCTTTTGCACTCTTAGTTGGAAATACAGACTGGGGCAGCCACTGTGAAAAGCAGTATAAAGATACCTCAAAAAATTAAAAATGGATCTTTCTTTTGACCCAGACATCCCACTTCTGGGAATATATATAAAGGAAGCAAAAACACTAATTCAAAAGAACATAAGCAAGCACCCCATGTTCATTGCAGCATTATTTATAATCACTAAGATACGGAAGCAACCTAAGTGCTCATCAGTAGATGAGTGGGTAAAACAATTATGGCATATTTATCCAAAGGAATACTACTTGGTCATAAAAAAGGAGAAAAATTTTACCCTTTGCAACAGTTTGAATGGACCTGGAGAATATTGTGCTAAGTGAAATAAGCCAGTCAGAGAAAGACAAATGCCATATGCTTTCACACATATGTGAAATCTAATGAACAAACTGAAATAACAAGGAAAATAGAGACAGATTCATAGATAGAGAGCAGGATGACAGCTATTTGTGGGGGTGACGTTAGGGGATGGAGGGATTGAGAAAAAAGGAAAAAGGACTCAAAGGACTCATGGACAACAGTGTGGTGATTACTGGGGGAGGGAGGTATAAAGGGACTAAATGTAATGGAAAAATACAATAAACATTAAATTTAAAAAAATCTCATTGTCACTAAATATTTTGGGTTGGGGGCTGCATCATTTAAAATGTGTGACCATAAACATCGTATTTAGTTTTTGAGCTTTACTGGTAGGAGAACTCTATTACCACCTCCACCATTGTCATCACGATCATCACCATCACCATTATTGTAGCTATCACAAACATCATCGTCATCATCATAATCACTGCTATAATCTACTTAGGGCCTTTCTACTGGCCCTGCATTAATACTCTGTGCCTAGATCTTTGCACGGCAGGTTATTCACTCTTCATTTCAAACCTTACCTCCTCAGAGAAGCCTACTCACTCAGACTAAAGGAAGACCCCCTGACTTTTGATATCCTCTATTCCTAAAACAGCCAGTTTTATCCCTCATTGCACTCACGGCTATCTGGAATTATCCTTTTAATGGGAGACCTCATACCTTTGTCTGTTTACTTGTTTAATTACATTTATTTATTTACTTGTTTATTGTTTGTATTGTGTATTTCAAGAAAAAATTCTGAGAGATCAAGGACCCTGTCTAAAAATTAGAACAATGTCTTGCCTATAGTAATGATGAAGAACAAATAAATGGTAAAAATCCTCTACAGTTACTATTATTAGGACAAGCTGCATGACTTCAATACAGTCGGTTTAAAGAAAGAAATACTTTCTAACATGAGGAGAAGGCAATTGGTTTTTACATTGTATTTTTGATGCACAATTGTTATACATATTTAAAAATTCTTAAGACAGGTTTATGGAGTGAAAAACAAGTACTGGTCAATTCATTAGAATTAATTAAAAATAATCAAGTACTATTAATGACCTCTGACAGATGACAGAGGTCATTAATTGGTTCTTAACAGCAGAGACTGGCTAATATAATGTGGTCAGAGGCAAGGTGCAAATCTCCAGAATGATAAGGCTGTAGTTGCTTGCCACCACCTTACCCCTTGACCAGGTGGTTATGAACTAGAAGCAAAGGTATTATTATCCTTTAACAGATGATAGTAAGTAACCTGATGAAGAGATGGAATAGGAAAGGTAAATTTTGTAGCTCCCTTTGACACTCATTAACAGTTTCCATAATACTTCTCAAGGTAATCTTTATTTATTTATTTATATTGTTATTGTTGTCAAAGTAATCTAATTAAGACTTTTAAATTCTTAAAATTATGAACAGCATAAATTCTGTTCAGAATTCTTTCCGATCCAAGCATCTGAAGGTAATTTTTATTTAACATACTTCAAAATATAACTTACAAAAATTCAGATATTTTCCCCTTCTTGCTGCTTTGTTGAGGACTATTACTCAAGAATGGCACTACATTTGTTTCTTCATGCTCAAACTTTAAAAAAAATTATTAGCATTTTTTAAAAGATTTTTATTCATTTATCTTTAGAGGGGAAGGGAAGGAAAGAGGGAGAGAAATATCAATGTATAGTTGCCTCTTGTGCATCCCATGTTGGGAACTGGCCTGCAACCCAGGCATGTGCCCTGACTGGGAATCGAACTGCTATCCCTTAGTTCTTAGGCTCGCACTCAATCCACTGAGCTATACCAGCCAGGGCTCAAACTTACTTTAAAGTGATGTAATTAATTCACATTTCATATAAATCATAGTCCATTGACAGACTTATATTCTTAGTTAAGAAAAATCTTATATATTATTTCATGAGAATTTTTAAGAAACATTTTCTAGGCACTTTAAAAAGCAGTTTTAGTGTAAAGTAAAGTACAAAAAAGCTGATAATGCTAACAAATAAATCATAAGGAAATAAATTCCTTAAAGCAATAATACTTTAAATAGCAAAATTATAAATATCCTCTTAAATTTTATAGCTCACATAATTTGTATGTAATGCAGGATATTGATGCATTTTAAGCTATTTCTCTATGTTCATTGCCGCATTATTTACAACAGCCAGATGTGGAAGCAACCCAAGTGCCCATGAATAGACAAGTCAATCAAAAAGCTATGGTACAGCCCTGGCTGGTATGGCTCAGTGGATTGAGCACCAGCCTGTGAAAGGGTCACTGGTTAGATTCCCAGTCAGGGCACATGCCTGGGTTGTGGGCCAGGTCCCCAGTATGGGGTGTGCGAGAGGTAACCACATATTGATATTTGTCTCTCTCTCTTTCTCCCTCCTTTTCCCTCTCTCTAAAAATAAATAAATAAAGTCCTTTTTAAAAGCTGTGGCACATATATACAATGGAATATTAGCCATAAAAAAGAATGAAATCTTACCATTTGCAACAGTGTGGATGGACTAAGATATTTTTATGTTAAGTGAAATAAGTCAGTCAGAAAAAGACAAATACCATATGTTTTGACTTACACATAACTCTAAATACAAAATGAACTAACACAATTAAAATGGACTTACAGATATAGAGAACAGACTAATGATTGCTAGAGGAGTTGGGGGACTGGGTGAAAAGATGAAGGGATCGAGTATACAATGGCGGTTACAGAATAGTCATGAGGATTATTGGAACATAGTCAGTAATATTGCAATAACTATGCATGGTGCCCTGTGGGTACTAGAAATATCAGGGGGAACACTTTGTAAAGTATGATCATCTAATCACTGCTGTATACCTGAAACTAATACAAATAATATTGAATGTAAACTGTAATTGAGAAATAAAATAGAGTAAAATGAAGACCATATAATTTCTATCCTCAGCTGAGGCTCTCAGTGAGGATCTGGAGCTGCTGGGCAGGCTTTATCATCTGGTGATTTGGCTGAGCCGCTTTCTGGGGACCTGCTCCACTGCCCTCTTTACTATGGAGTCAATCTTTGTTCTTAGGCTGTGAAAATGCCCTAGAGAAGGCTCTTTCAGTGCCTGGGGTGTAATCCTCTTTGCTGGTGTTTGATTTTACCTGCCTGTGTTTAGTACAATATTCCTCCCTCAACTGTGTGGGTGGACCACCTCCTGGAAACTCTCTCTTGTGGTCTCTACCATGTTTTGCCAGGCTGTGGGAAGGTTAATTACATGGTTGTGTGGAGCTGGGGAGGGGGTCTGGGCTGTAACTGGCTCTGGAACAAGCTTATCAGGCCCTTTTTTTGTGAGCCCCCTTCACACACACTTCTATCAGGGACCAGTGTCACAGCCCTGAGCCTTTTGTTTGCAACAGAAATTAAGAGGCTTTTTGGTTTTCCCAGCTGCTGAGCTAGCATTTAACTGTCTAGGTTCTGATAAGTCAGTTACCACTTGTCCATATGCTTCCCAGGGTTGTTTGCAGTCTGTCTTTTATCTCCTGTGTCCTAGTGAGTTAAAACCTTTATAAAAAAACTCTTTATATTCATTTTATTGGGATGTCAAAAAGGGATCAGAGGCAAATGCGTGCATTTAACCCACCATCTTTTAACCAGACATCCTGAAATCTGATTCTTAACAAAAGTACTTTGAATAGTATTTAAGGAAAGTATGGGTACTTATATGAGATATATTAACAGTATAGTATTATCACACTATATTGGTCAACATGGCATGGATTCAGGTAAATAAACTGATGTAACAAAACGGTAAACTTTTGTTTTAATAAAAGATGGGTTCTATTACTTTTAAAGTTGCCATTTCTCTATATGAATCATCTCTCAAAGTGCAAACTTTAATACCCAGTTAAAATGGCCATAACGAACATTAGGCTAACAGTGCGTGCATTTCTGTGTAAAGACCAGGTGTGTTTCTGATTGTATAAGAGTATGGATCAATTGTATCACAATAACAGTAAATCACAGTCAATGATGACTCAATTAACTATAGAAAGCAGAAGATGGAAACTAATGCAAAGGCTCACAACTTTATTACTTAACTAAGTATGACTAAGCAGTGGTTAAAATTGGAAGTACACAATCATCACTTCCCAGAGTATTAAGTTACATCATTTTCCAGTGTATTAAGACTCAGGACAGCTTGAGATAGCAGATTTAATTTAAACAAGTAAACCAATGGTTTATTCATTTATTGCCTTCAATCGCTTCCACAGCTGGTGTGAACATTTGTTAATTTTCAGATAAACTGAAGCCAATGTGTGGTGCAGTAATTAACTTAGGAAAGCAATTAATGTAAGCAACATATGCATGAATGTTATCATGGAGTAGTGCATATGGTTAATTAAAGTTTAACATAAATTAAATCTATTTAACCTTATTTCAAGGACCACTGGCACAGGATTTTTGTAAAATGCCCATAGTCTTAACTAAGGCAATTAATTGCCTTATAGTCATGACCTCAAAACATTAGCCAAAGTCTTGTGGTTTATTACTTAGTTAATAGCAAACATGGCTCAAATGCTCTGTCTGTTTTCGAGGTGATTTAGAAAGCCAAAACTGGCTACCGTACAAAAAACCAAATCAAAGATCAGTCTTTCTGGAAATAGCTGATATATTACATATTAACAAAAACTTCCTTTTGTAAATTTCAGGGTTTATAAAACATACCATAGTTGTTCCTCTCAGAAGAACTTGAATTGCTTTTAATAAATTATTTGATGTCATTTTCGGTTTATTTACTTTTTAATGAAAGACTTCACCAATGAATTCATACTTAGTGTAGCAAAGTCTGCTAAGCTGCTACTTTACACAAACAACTCTGTTCAATTCTACAAAGGTATACCTGATACAAAGGTATGTTTTTTTATTATATACCATCTCTTTCCAAAGATGGAGATTAGGCTAACAGAGACATCTCTATCTTATCTTAAGATAGCTATAAAAATGGTCATTTATCTAACGAGATCAACATAGAAGAAAATCAAATGTTAAGAATGGGGGAGAGCATAAATAATTACTATTTAATATAACTATGCATCAAATATTGCACTAAACATCCTAACATTCATGGCAAAGAAAATGTTAAATTGCATAAATAAAAATAAATGAAACATAGTCATAAGGTTGTGTTTAATATTTGCATCTACCAAATGGTTTTGATACTCCTTTTTCAATTTTGTCAACAATATTTGACAAATTGTGCACAGTTTAAATTATCTTAGATAAAATGAATGATTTTACTGTTCTGGATTTTGCATGTTCTACCCTGGGCCATTTTTCTTCTATCTTATTAAATTTCCATTTCAATGTAATGGATGAGTATTCTCTATATTTCATTTGGCACAACCAAAGGTTTGTATATGGACCACTTTGCAGTTCACATACAATACATGGAGTTGGTTTATAATTCCAAAGGATAAGATTCTTAATTAATATATTTTAACACTTAATAAATAAGATACTCTGCTAGATATTTCCTTGCACCCAGACAAGTGAAAGTACTTTTTTTGGCAGTCATATTATGTGCCTGTGGGAGGTTTATGAAGAGTAACAAGTTCATACTGTCCATTTGGTCTTATTCCACTGAACTTTATTTTCTCTTTTCTTTGGTTAACCGACACAAGCTTTCATCTCTCCACTTCTCATCCACATTAATGAAGCTTAATCAGTGGTCACTCTCAGCTCAGTTCTATAAATATAGGGGTAACTGAGTTTCAGAATTTAATGAGAAAACTTTGAGAAAACTTTTTAATTCATTGGATAGTTGAAAGACTTGTTTGTGGCTTTTGAATTAGTTAGGTAGCCTCAGTTACGAGTCAGCATTTATGAGACTAGAGTTTTAAAATATCACCCATAAAACCAATTAATTATATAACCATAACTACCCTCCTAAATTCATATATGTGACCCTCCTATAGTCAGTCCTATATGCATGATTCAGGATTGGAAACTAGTCTTAGGATGGATGCTTTGTGAGTCTTTGAATGTGTTGAACAGGTCTTATTTATCTCTGGTTCTACAACACTTAGAGAAGTGCCTGACACAATGTTTAATAAATGTTGGTTGATTGAGTAAAGAAATTTACAAATGAAAAATCAAAATGCCTTCTTTTTACCACCTGCAGAGAAGAAAAGTATTTTGGGGGTATTAGCATTTCATTCTAATGTCTAATGCTCATAGAAATTAGACTAAGAATTATTTTTCCTCATAGATACACATATAGAAATACATTAGAGTATATTCTATATCTATATTATCTGTCTAGTAATTTTTATTTTTCAAAATTAAGACACAAAATAAATGAAGTTTTCTCATGCTACTACACATCTAAAATAAATATGGGCCTCTGTTTACCATCTCTCACATTAAATATAATTTAAGTACAGTTTCTTTGAACTTATATGGAATGAGGTAGTTGAAGCCTAGTAGAAAATTATTTAATGCTAAGATTCTTCCTATATAGAAAGGATATTAATGTAAATGTGACCTACTAAGCAAGTATGAACCATTATATATATGAAATTTTCAAGATTTCTTAGTGTCTTTGGAATGGAATCTCTCAGCTACATATATAGTAGTCCCCATGCCATTGGATGTTAAGAAACATTTTAGAAAGATCCTCTTTCCTAAATTCAGTGAAGTATCTGATAAAATATTTTCTAAGTGTAACTGGCTAAAAGCAAAGTTGGATTTTAGATTTAGACAGTCAAATTAGAATACCACAGACTAAGAATTTTGGAATCTGTTGTGTTCCAGAATGTGACCCATACTAAAGAGATTAACAAAAAGGCTTTGTTTTCTTAAGAAAACCTCATCTGTCTGGATTTACTAGAAACAACAATTTTGTTGTATAAAAAGTTCTAAGCAGTAAACATTTTCTTTAACATGTAATTTTTCTGTTCTCCCTCCTGGGTCATATTTTTTCTTCTCCAGTGCTTTCAAGGTTTCAGGTACAGGAATGGAAGCAATGTTTGTTGGATACCTCTTGTGACCAGCAATATGCCTAGAAATCTGTGAGACCAGAATTACCACTTGCAAAAATAAATGGGAAAACACTTGTATTGGTCACCTATAAATGCATATCAATAGACTTAGTTTAAAAAAGACAAATTGATAAATCCAATGCAATTCTATATAGAAAATTCAGTTACTAAAACAATTAAAGTATATAGCATTAAAGAAAAGTATGGAGGATGGTTGATTAGGTTGGCATCCATACTATTCATGTCATGTTTTAATTTTAAATCTTTTCTTTAAACTTTAAACATTCAAAGTTTAAATGTTTTCTTTCCTGATAGGAAGAAATTAGCCAGATTCTCCTCCCTCCCTCCATATCTGATTTTCTCATTTCCATAGACCGAATGATTGTATATTTTAAGACACTGAATTGAAAATTCTTATTGTGTTAGTCTCATTGTTATCTACATGGGCTAAAAACCTTTGTAGAAAAAGCCTTTTCTTGACTCTAGGATCCTCAGAGTCACAGGAGAACACATACAAAACAAGTCATCATAAAATAAGACATGGCCTACTTCTCTGATTTGTAGTATAAACAAATTGAACAGTTTTACAAAATAAGATATGGACACATCATATTTTATGAAAAAATAGCTAGCAATAGTTGAAATATTTGAGAAGTTCCGTAAGACTTAATCCAAGGATATTTGCCACATATTAAAACTACAGAATTCTGGGTTGTAAAAGTTTTAGTGTTTCCACATGGCTAATAAAGAACTACTAAATACTACTGAAACTACTATAAAATTTCCCACTGTGAGACTAAAGTTAGCCAGTTTTGTTTTAATTCCTTGTGTCAATGTTTTGTAAGGCTTCACTTTTTATTTTTCGAATGAAGCCTCTGGGCCTTTATCTAAACATTTAGCTAGTAGTAAAAATGATGTGTTGAGCTTAAAGGTAAGAAGTTGCTACAGAAATGAGAAACATCATTGTTGGAGGACATCATTTGTCCCCACATATTTTTAATAAAAATGCAAGCCTTATATTCCCTTAAAAACATTAGAGGAAGAAGATTTTGAACTTTCACAATTCAAGGTGACTCCCCCATTCCCAAAAAGTTTAACTGAAAATTCTAAGGAACTTTAGGGTGATTGGCACCCTTTGGATATTGCTTATTGTCTTTTAATATAATTGGAGGCTTAGGGAGTCATTAGGTACCATTGCTATGTAATGTACAAGTAACTACATGATTAGAATTAATAAGTATAGTTAAAATATACTGACTTCCAGAATATAATGCCAGAAGTAGAAAAAAATGATGCCTCAGCAGACACTGTGGACAGATGTTTTCCATAAATAAAACAAGCATGGTAGTTTTTAATACAATACGGCTTTTCATGAGCTGATAATTTCTTGCAGCAGTAATATTAATTAATACTTTTCTACCAATTTCTGTGTCCCAAACCAGTAAAATTCTGTGGGGCAGAGCAGTTTATTATCTTCCCTGGAAGTTAATGAAATGAATGAAGATTAGAACCCTGAAGGCAAAATAGGTAGCAAGTAGACACTGTCTGTCCTCATTCCCAACCTCAGTAGCCTGTAGAGGACACTTACTGGGTCCACCATTTTGCCCAGATGCAGCCTCCTTTGGCTCCTGCTATTTCTCTGGTATTTTCATTTCTTTTTCACCATGGTTGATGGAGTAATCTTTATATAACATCAACTGGACCACACATGTAAGCATCTAAGTATAGAACTCCTATATGGCTTCTCATGGCATTGCATAACAAACACAAAGCCTTTGCCTCATCTTGCAGGGTTCTATGCAATCAATGACTGTCACTTTTAGCAGGATCTCCCCTTTGCCTGCAAATCTCCAGTTGCAGCATCTCCTTCAGCTTCTTGGAACTACTAAGCGAACTCCTTTCTCACACAAACCTATCTCTCCACCCATGATCCCCCTTCATGCCTACCTGGATGACACCAACCTTCAGATTTTGACAAAGCCACATTTTCTTCCTGCTCTTGTACTCTATTTTCCTCCAGAGCCCATACTGTAAGTTCTAATTATGTATCTACTGGATTACTTTTTTCCTGTATCCTCAGTGCATTATGGCTGTGAAGCCAAACACTGAGACTGTTTTTGCCTGGAACATGCTTCAAAGAGTGACTGGCACATAGTAGATGCTCAATTTAAAAAGCTGGGTGCTTAAGTAAATGATAATTTGTCCATCTATTCTGATGATATTTGTCTTTTCAGGATACAAATATATGATGCAAAAGAATTAGCTGTGTTATAAAGCATTTAATCAATTGATTCAGATGCTAGACAACATACTTAATATATCTTTCTAAAATATGTTAAAATGATTCCTTTTATTAAGAATTGTTAATAGTTTACTGAAAGGTAATTTTCAATGGTAGATTCTGTTTCTCCTATGTATTTCAAATAAAAACAGACATTTTCATAGTTTATAGAATGTCTTCAGATCATGCCCTAAAATGATAAATTATGAAAACAATAATTGAACTGCAAAATACCCTCTCTTCTATTTTCACATACTTTAGGGAACAAAAGGAATTAAAATTTGTGCAGCTCTGGGATGGGAAGGGAGAGATCTGCCACCTAAGAGAAGGCTTTGAGCTTGAAGAGCTGATTTCAAAATAACAGATTGAGCTCCAGACAGTTTTGGCCAGGTGCAGTGGGTGACAAGCAGACTGTGGGGTCTGCAAGGACCGGATGATGTCCATAACAAAGGTGGGGGTTGGGACTGATGGGGTTGAGAACATGCTACCCCAAAAGATGGAACCTTGGCATATTGAATATTTTAAGGGGAAGGAATTTGAGAAAATGACAGACAAAGGTCATTCTGACCGCACACCCTCCCCCTCTTCCTCTCTGAAATAGGTCTTAAAATCCTTATGTGAGAGGTGTCCTCCTTATTCTGGGAGGAAAAGATTATCCTTTTCATTGAAGGCAAAGGAATGCCAAGAAGAATCTTAGTATGCTGCATGAGGTGTTCTCCCAACCCCTGTTTACTAACTTCCTTTGTATCCTTAATTTCCTACGTTCCTCTATGATTTCTCATTCTTCATCAGACATAGCAGAAAAAATACACAGGTCTGTTTCTTTGCTCTTCAGTTCCTTATGTCATATAAAACTTCTGTTAAATAAATTTATACACTTTTCTTCTATTGACCTGTCTTTGTCACTTTACTTTTCAGACCCAGCCAGGGTGCCAAAGAAGGTTGAAAAAAACTTTTTCTCCCCCTACAGGACCAACCTGAGAAGGCAAATTTATGTTGAGGACCTCTAAGTAGGATTTTAGTGATTCCTAGTTTTCACTTTTATTTCAAATTACTGAGTTGAGTCACGATACTGATTTCCGTAAAGAAGAAGAAACTATTTCTGCTTTATAGTTTCAAAAAATCTGTTATGAGTTCATGTTTCAGCTATACTGAAAGTTGTTTTGAAGTGACTGTTAAGTCACAGGTGAGCTTGTTATGGCATGTAATGATTAGAAGATGAAATATGAGAAAACTCCTTTTTACATTAAAAATTCTTTAGAAAAAGAAAATGGAGACAATCATAATTGAAAAACAATAAAAAACAAAAAATTCTTTAGAAAAAGGAAGAAAAATGGAAAATTATGTAAATATTTCCAGGTTGAATGCGACTGAGGTTACCCACAAAGTACTAGCAAACATTCTAAAAACTGTGTTTGTAGTTCTCTTTTAGTTAAAGATCATATAAAGAAGTAGAGTAGTATGTACTAGGTAACTAAAGCACAAGTAGTATATACTTTTCTATTAAATAATTCATTGGAATTGACTGAACATTTGCTACATGTTTAGATTCATTAAGAGGTTTACATAAAATAGGACCACAAATACGAAGTCAGTCTCAATATGAACTGAGGCTGGTATCTGATTTCGTTTGAATGAATTGCTAGTTGTGCACCATTATCATTGTTTACTGAGCTTTACATAGATGGATTTTTCTGGCACTGCTCTTTGCAAACCCTTACCTTTTTTGGAGGAACATTCTTTGACAGTATCAAACATTTCAAACTGAGGGAAACATATGTCTTAACTGTTTCTTTATAGCCTTAACTGACAAAGTTACTATATTTGGGTCACAAAGCCAAGCTAGGTTTTAGGTTCAGTGAGTCAATGAGTTATGAACTATTTATACACTGTTTTGATTTGATCAATTAGGAAATTCATTATTAAAATGTTCAATTCAAGGCTCCCTAGACCAAAGGATTACCTAACAAGTTTGAGTACTTATATATATGTACATATTGTATACTTATCAAGAATTTAACATGGTTTAGCTTGTGTAATTCTTACTACACTCTAGTGAAATACATGCTCAGGTTTTTCCCATTTTGGAGAAACACTGAAGCTCAGAGAGGTTTCTCATGTGAAAGTGAGGCTGTGGAAACAGCAAAACCAAGACTCAAACTCTGATATTCCTGGTTCCACTGTCTTGTTCTTTGCCATTCACTACAAACTTGGGTCTTCCAGGAATGTCCCTGGTCAGCTATTTCTGGCTTATCACCCACTCTTTTCCCACATTGAACATGTTCTTGAACTTAATCTTCACAGCATTCTCTAAACTTGCCACGTATACTCCTATTTCCACGTCTTTGCTCATATATTTGACCATTGGTTTAAAAAGATGAATGATCTATCCAAATTTTAGAGTGTAGCAGACCCAAGATGGCAGAGGAGTAAGTGGAAACTGCATTAACTTCTACCCAGAACCAATCTGGCATTATAACTAAACTGCTGAGAAATCATTTTGAATAACCAATTGAACACTAGCTGGAGAGAACGCTTATAACCAAGGACAGACAGAGGAAGCAATTTCACCACAACATGACTGGTAGGGAGTGTAGAGGCACTGTTGAGAGGGCTGGTTAGGCTCCCATGGGTGGCAACTGATATGCCAGAGGGATATTTCAGTGGCCATGGGGTTCCTCCTGAGAAGTGTGGGGTCTAAACCCCAAATTGCCCCCCCCCCCCAGCCTATAGTACCAGGGCTAGGAAAGGAACCCAGTTGACATCCAGCTATGAAAAGCTGTGGAAGAGATGGCTGGAGATGCAGAGAGCCTTTTAAAGAGCCAATATACAAAATTTCCTGTGGAGCCACATACCTTGGACTCTGGCAATGGGAACACAGAGTGGACTAAAGATGCTTGAGGAGAGTCTGGAGCTGGTGATTCTGCAAAGAGAACTGAAGGGATAGCTGCCAGGATCCCTGTGCTGAGTCATTCCCTATATGGTAGAAGCCATCTTTCTCACACAGAGCACTTTCCTCCAAGTGGCATCAATCTGAGGGGAAGCAATAGCCACACCCACAGGAGCTTAAACCAGCTTCTGAGTACAGCTTGAGGCTATATCATTGATTAGTTTAACAACTAAGGCAGATCTCTGAGTTTTAGGCTGATCCTTCCACAGGCCAGGTGGTGATAAAAATTGGCCTTGGTGCACATCTTGTTCTTTCTGCACAAAAACAGACTGGGCAGAGGGAGCTGATTGCTCTAAACAGGTTGACCAGGGCCAATCACAAGCAGTCTCTGACAAAGGCCTACACCAGAGCCTTTGCAAATCTACCTAATACATAGAAACAAATACAAAGAATCAGCCAAAATGAAAAGACAAAGAAACAGACCACAAATGAAAGAAGAAGAGAATTCTCCAGAAGATGAACTAGATGAAATGGACACAAACTGTTTATCAGTTAGACAGTGTAATGATTATAAGGATACACAACAGCATGAAAAAAGACATAGAAACCATAAAAAGGAGCAGTCAGAAATAAAGAATGCAATATCTGAAATAAATAATACACTAGAGGGAATATACAGTAGCTTAGATGAAACAGAGGAACAATTAGTTATTTGAAAGACAAGTTAGAAAAGAATACCCAAGCATGGTGGCAAAAAGAAAAAAGAATCTAAAAAATGAGGAGACCTTAAGAAACATTTTGGACAACATGAAACCTAACAACATCTGCATCACGAGAATACCAGAAGAAAGTGAGCAAGGGATTGAGAACCTAATTGAAGAAATAATGACTGAAAGCTTCTTTAATCTGGTGAAGGAAAAAGAATGCAACTCCAAGAAGCTCTGAAAGTCCCAAACAGAAGTAGTTTTTTTAAAAGTTAACACTGAAACACATCATAATTAAAATGGTAAGGCTTTAAGTCAAGGAGAGGATCCTAAAGGCAGCAAGAGAAAATCAGGTAGTTACAAAGAAGTAAGTACAAATTACACTGTCATCTGATTCCTTAACGGAAACATTTCATGGCAGAAAGGAGTGGCATGAAATATTCACAGTGATGAAGAGCAAGGACCTACAACCAAGGCTACCTTTTCAAGAAAGTCTATCTTTTAAAATTCAAGGGGAAATAAGGAGCTTCCTGACAAGAAAAAGCTAAAGGAGTTAGTTAACGCCAAACCAGTACTGCAACAAATGTTAAAAGGCTTGCTTTAACAAGAAGAAAAAAGAAAGAAAAAAAAAACCAGAGGATACTAGTCTACCAATAAAATGACACTAAATATGTGTCTATCAATAATCATTTTAAATGTAAATGGCTTAAATGCTCCAGCCAAAAGACCTAGGGTAGCTGAATGGATAAAAAAACAAGGCCCACAAATCTTCTGTCTCCGAGATACTTCTCTCAGATCGAAAGATATACACAGACTAAAAGGAAAGGGTTGGAAAAAGATGTTTCATACAAATTGAAAAGAAAAAAAAGTGGGGTAGCAGTACTTACATCTGACAACGTAAACTTTAAAACCAAGGTTATAGTAAGAGACAAAGAAGGACAATACATAATGATAAAGGGAACAATCCAACAAGAGGACATAATCCTAGTAAACATATACACACACCCAACACAGAAGCAATAAATATGTGAAGCAAATCTTGATGGATAGAAAGAAAGAGATCAATAGAAATATAGTCATAGTCAGGGATTTTAAAACCCCTTTGACTTCAATGGATAGATCTTCCAGACAGAAAATCAACAAGGAGATAGGATCCTTAGACCACACACTAGATCAAATGGATTTAACTGAGATCTTCAGAGCATTTTACCCCAAAATAGCAGAGTATACATACTTTTCAAGTGCACATGGAAAGTTTTCTAAGATAGACCACATATTAGGACATAAAACAAGTTCCAATAGATTTAAGAAGATTGAAATCATATCAGGCATCTCCTCTGACCACCATGCTATGAAAATAGATGTCAATCACAAGAAGAATACTGGAAAACAGGCAAAGACCATGGAAGCTAAATAACATGTAATTAAACAATGAATGGGTCAACAATGAGATTGAGGAAGAAATCAAAAGATTCTTTGAAACAAATCAAAATGAAGACACAACATTCCAAAATCTGTGGGACACTGGGAAAGCCATCGTAAGAGGGAAATTCATAGCATTACAAGCTTATCTCGAAACACAAAAAAATACTCTAATAAACAAAATTTACACTTAGAGGAACCTGAAAAAGAACAACAGAGGCCAAAGTGAATAGAAGGAAGAAAAGAATGAAGATCACAGCAGAAATAAACAAAAGAGAGTCTAAGAAAACAATACAATAGATCAATGAATCCAAGAGCTGTTTCTTTGAAAAGATAAACAAGATTAGCAAACATTTAATGAGAGTCACCAAGAAAAAGAGAGAGAGGCCTCAAATAAATAAAACCAGAAATGGAAGAGGAGAAATAAAAACTGACACCAAAGAAATACGAAGGATTATAAGAAAATATTTTGAACAACTATGTATCAACAAACTGGACAATTTAGATGTAATGAATAAATTCTGAGAAACATACAGTTTTCCAACAAAAAAATGAATCAGAGAATCTGAATAGACAGATTATACCTGTCTTCAGTAGTGAAATTGATGTAGTAATAAAAAAAACTCCCAACAAACAAAAGCTCTGGACCAGATGACCTCACAGGTGAAGTTTACCAAACATTCTGAGAAGAAATAACACCTTTCTTTTTCAAACCATTTCATAAAATTCAAACTCATTTTATGAGGCCAACATCATTCTGATTTCAAAATCAAATGAAGACCCTAAAAAGAAAGAAAATTATAGGCCCATATCTCTGATGAATATTGATGATAAAAATTTTTAACAAAATATTAGTAAACTGAATATAGCAATGCATCAAAAAGATCATACACCATGATCCAGTGGGATTTATTCCAGGAATGCAAAGTTGGTACAACATTTGCAAATCAATTAATGTGATTCACCACATAAACAAAATAAATGATAAAATCCATATGATCATATCAATAGCTGCAGAAAAAGCATTTGATAAAATCTGGCACGCATTTATGATAAAAACTCTCAGCAAAGCGATATTAGAGGGGATGTACCTAAACATAATAAAGGCCAAATATGACAAACCCCCTGCCAGCAGCACTCAATGGTGAAAATCTATAAGCATTTCCTTTAAGACCAGGAATAAGACAGGGATGTCTGCTTTCACCTCTTTTATTCAACACAGTACTGGAAGTCCTATCCACAGCATTAGACAATGAGAAGAAATAAAAGCATCAAAATTGTAAAGGAAGAAGTAGAACTGTTTTTATTTGTAGATGACATAATACTGTACATAGAGAACCCCAAAGATTCCTGCAAGAAACTACTAGAACTGATAAATGAATTCAACAAAGCAGCAGGGTACAAAATTAATATCCAGAAATCAGTTGCATTTTTATATGCCAATAACGAACTAACAGAAAGGGAAATTGAGAAAGCAATCCTATTCATTATTGCTTTGAAAATAATAAAATACCTAAGAATAAGCATAACCAAGGATGTAAAAGATCAGTACTTGGAAGATTATAAGACACTGAAGCAAGAAATATAAAATACAAATAAGTCAAGTGTATAGCATGTTTATTGATAGAAAGAATTAACATCATTAAAATGTCCACAGTACTGAAAGCAATCGATAGAATCAACACAACCCTTATCAAGATTCCAATGACATATTTCACAGAACTAGAACAAATATCAAAATTATATATAAGTATAAAAGCTCCCTCCCACACAGCAACAGCAATCCTGAGAAAGGACGCAGTTGGAGGAATCATGCTACCTAATACACCATATTTTGCTATGTATAGTGTGCACTTTTCTGCCCAAACTTTTGAGGGAAAAATAAAGATGTGCATTATACATGGGTAGTACCTAAAATACTTTGTATCTCCTCTTATGTTTTGTAATTGTTACATAATTTTTTTACCATCGTATGTTCAAAAATCAATGCTAAAAATCCTTTATAATACAGAAGGCATCTAAATACAAACAAAAAATTAAATTAAAAAATTTAAAAAAGATTGTTTTCCTGAAAGTTTGGGCCAAAAACATGGGTGCACATTATACACAGCAAAAATTGGCAATCTATACCATAAGGCCATAGTAATAAAACAGCCTGGTAGTGGCATAAAAACAGAAACATAGATGAATGGAACAGAATAGAGAGCCCAGAAGTAAATCTACACCTTTATAGTCAGTTAATATTTGACAGCAGAAGCAAGCATATTCAATGGGCTAAAGATAGTTTATTCAATAAATGGTGTTGGGAAAATTGGATAGAAATGTACAGAAAAAGGAAACTAGACCACCTTCATACATCACACACAAGAATAAATTTAAAATGGATTAAAGGCTTAAATGTGAGACTGAAATGATAAAAATCATAGGAGAAAGCATAGGCAGCAAAATTTCAGACTTTGCTTGTAGCAATATTTTATCAGATATATCTATTTAAGCAAGGGAAACAAAAGAAAAAATGAACAAATGGGACTACAGCAAACTAAAACGTTTTTGCACAGCAAAGGGAAACATCAATAAAATAAAAGATAACCCCACAGAGTGAAAGAACATATTTGCTGATATATCTATCTGATAAGGGGTTATTATCCAAAATTTATGAAGATTTTATAAAACTCAACACAAATAAAAAAGCAAGCCAATTAAAAATGGGCAAAGGACCTGAACTGACAATTCTCCTAAAAGGACAAACGGATGGCCAATAGACATATGAAAAGATGTGCCGTGTCACTAATCATCAGAGAAATTCAAAGTAAAACCAGAATGAGATATTATCTCACACCTGTGAGAATGGCCATCATTAATAAATCACCAACAAGTAGTGGTGAGGACGTGGAGAAAGGGAACCCTTTTGCACTGTTGGTGGGAATGCAGACTGGTGCAGCCACTATGGAAAATAGTATGGCTATACCTCAAAAAATTAAAAATGGATCTGCCTTTTGAGCTAGTTATCCCAATTCTGGGAATATATCTGAAGGAATCCAAAACACTAATTTGAAAGAACATAAGCAGCCCAATGTTCATTGCAGCATTATTGACAATGGTCAATGTATGGAATCAGTCCAAATGTCTATCAGTAGATGAGTAGATAAGACAACTAGTGGGCATTTAAACAATTGAATACTCCTCAGCTATAAAACAAGAAGAAAATTTTACCCTTTGCAACAGTATGGATGGACCTGGAGAACATTAGGCTAAGTGAAATAAGCCAGTCAGAGAAAGACAAATACCATATAATTTTACTCACATATGGAATCTAATGAACAAACTGAACTAACAAGGAAAATAGAGACAGACTTATAGATAGACAGAAGGATGACAGCTGGGGGCTTGGGGGAGGTTAGGGGGTGGTGGGATTGAGCGAAAAGGAAAAAAGGACTCATGGACATGGACAACAGTGGTGGTGATTGCTGTGGGGAGGTGTATATAAGGGGACTAAACGGTAATAGAAAAAATACACACCAAAAAGAAAAAGAAAAGAAAATCCCCCAAATTTAGTATGTGGAAAAACCACTGTATTTAAAAAATGTTCTAAAATGTTTTAAAAAACCACTGTATTTTAAAATGTTCTAAATATAAACATAAAGAGGACTAGCTAAGATCAAGTAAGGAAAATATTTTAAAAGACAGCCTGGAATTGGGCAAGGGATTGGAACAATGAACATATTCTAAGTAAAAATGTAAAACAGAAAAAAGAACATTAGGCCTTTTCTTCTTGCAATGAATGTCAGGAAAATGTTAAAGGTTAAAGTTTTCTGATTCTGAAACAATGCTTCAGAGGCAGAAGTCTTCAGCAAGTAGCTCTAATGACCACTCTATTAATAAGAGAGTAAGTTAGCGAGAGTGTAAGTGATCTGCCTAAGGTCACAGATGATCTTAGGTGTGGATTCCCACTCTCTGGTTCAGAATGCTCCAATATATTCAAAGGGATCAGGCTATTTTTGATTTACCAGTGGAAAAGAGAGACACAGATCGTGACAGAGGCAGACAGGCAGACTGGTGGGTAAGAAGGGATGAGGGATCCCCTCTCTTAAAGGGGTGGGGTGGAGGCCGTGCTGCTCCCAGACAGCTTCAGTGAGTGGTGGGGACTTGGTCAAGATTGAGCTAACCCATTCCTGGGCTATAGGCTGTTGGGCTCTAAGCAAAAGGCACACCCTAAATGCTGGAAATTACTAGTGAGCTCACCTAGAACACATCCATCACAGGCATGAGAACTGTGACAAGCTACATGATGGATCTGTAACCACAGGCAGGTTTCCTTTAATACTGCCTGACACTTTTTCAGAAATACTGGCTCACCCAGGATAGTTTGTTAACATTTAGGCATCTATCTGCCTGAAGCTACTCCATAAATTTTACTTTTTTATCTTTTTTTTTCCCCCAAAGAGGGATTTCAGTAGATTAACTAAGAGCACAGGCTGAGTCGGATGCCCAAGTTTGAATCCTGGTTCCATCATTTATCAGTTGCTGGATTCGGGGGACTTAACTTTTCTGCTCCTCTATTTCCTCACCTGTAAAATGGGGGAAATAGCTGTAGCTACCTCATTGGTTTATTATGAGAATAAAATGAGTTAATGCCTAAGAAACATTTAGGAAAGCACTTGACATAGATACAGGTAGCATCCAACACGTTGGTGATTATTTTGGTTTGTGTCAGCACCATTGTTGTAGACTGAACACAAAAGTGGGTTGTAACGATTAAGTTTTGGGGATTCTGTCTCACCCACAACCTCTTTCTTTAAGAAGTGCCTTGGCCCTTACATGTGCTGAATGGGCTGGTCTAGGCTCCTCTGTAAGTATTTTGTGCCTGTCCTTTTTCCCCCTAGCTGCAGACTACTAGATCAAAGGCAATCACCTGATCCAGAGCCAACTAAGTAGGCCTTTGGGTGGCCATAGATACTCCAGTCATTTGGGAAAAGGTCATAAAAATTCATGCCCAAATCAGGCCTAGATCAGAACAAAGTCATATGCCAACTGAATTTATAAGAACTAAAACAATGAGGAAGCAGAAGCTTGTCCATGGAGTGAAGGGTGGAGCAGCCATTCTGAGAAAAGAATGGATGAGAAACTATGAGAGTGAGAGAATGGAGGAAAGGGAAGGGAAGAAAGGCACGATGAGATGAGACTAGAAAAGGAAACAGCACTTCAAGCCCTTAAAGTTTTCCTTGTGCTGAGCTCTAGTCTCTATGGATCCTTTCTGCACTTCATGCAACTTCTCAATACTTACCACTTGTTTACTTGAACTTGTTTACATAAATTTTTGTTCTTTTATTGTAATATATTACCATAACCATAGAAGTATGTATAGCATAGGAACCCCAAGTTTATAGGACCCCAAAGTTTTACTTGGTACTATTTAGACTAGGTACTTATGGTTATATATTTCTCTCATTGTATTAATTTGGTGTGGTTTCAGATTCTGGTGGGGAAAGGAGTGTAGGGCAGCCAGCAGCCAATCACCTTCAACGTTCTGATCAAGATCTTGACTGAGTGAGGGTCAGGTTCATCTTGTCCTCTATTGCTCTGACTCTTCCCCTAATTCTCAAGATTCTGGGAGGAATAAAATTTGCCTCTCCTCATAATAAGGCTTTTTTTCTTGTGACCTTGAAATATATTTGCAAAAATGATTACCTCCATGTTCAGGGATTTTTGATCACAGAAACCTTTAAAATAATAACATGAAGTGTTCACTATCTATGTTCTTTCAGTCGCAGCCCATCCAAAGTGTGTTATAAGGACAAAGAGCCTCACAAAATACTGATAGATGTTACTGGAAAACAGGGATGTCATGCTTAAATAAATTTAGCTTGAGTTTAAGCAAAGTCAAGCTGGGCTTCTGAGAGATTTTAAAATGTCAATGTGCAGTAGGAATCTTTAAGAAGGGGAGAGAGCATGCACCAGTGCCCAGGGTGGCACTTTTTCACGAAGTGTAGTGACATCGAGAACCCAGTTTAGAAACTTTTAACTAGATCGAAAGTTCTCAGTCAAAGACAATTTTGTCTACCCCCATCTCCTCATCTTCCCTGGGAACATTTGGCAATGTCTAAAAACATTTGTCACAAGTCGGGAGAGTAGGGTGTGTGCTGTTGAGTCTGGTGGACAGAAGCCAGGGATGCTGCAAAACATCTTACAATGCACAGGGCATCCATCCATAACAAAAAATTACCTGTTCCCAGATGTCAATAGTACTGAGGTGGAGAAATCCTGATGCAGATCACAGTAACTTGATCCAGTAATATTAACAGGAAGTTAAGGGGTAGAGTGCAGCCTGGATGCGCTGCAGGCTTCTTTGGTCCAGCCCTCTTTCCTAGGGCCAAACGCTTCATGAAAAACCCTTAAATGTCTCAGAATGTGTACTAGAGTAAGTTCTCTGCAGGCTGCCCATGTACCCAGTTCAACAAAAAGCTTTTTCAGGGTTCTGTCCTATTATATTCATTCTTTAACAACTATTTCAAATTTGCAACATAAAAGGAAAGTAAAGCTGCATTAAGTATTGGTACTCCTCCCCCCCTTGCCTCACCCTTTCTCAAAATTTACTGTCTAATTTATTTCCACCACATGCCCAGCGAATAAGCTGCAGCGGGGGCGTCCCTGGTCGCCACCACGAGGCAGTTTTGAGTGCTGTCTTTTTCCTCCCTTCTTTCTGCAGCAGCTATTCCTGCAGTGTCCTGGGCTCCCCTGGAGGTGCACTGCCTTTCCTCCCAGATGGAGAACTCGTTCCTGTGCATGTGCAAGCACACCAACGCCTCATTCCTCTATGGCTAGGGAACACGTTCATGGTGCAGAAAGAGGACAAACTCACCCAAAAGTATTAGGTATCTGTATTTCAGTGCAGGCATGTCTCAAATCTATCCCTTGAAGTCAAAACTTCTCACATGGGAGGATGCTTCTCAGAGACATTCATTACTAGAAAACATCATTGCCAGAGGCAGAAATGGCTCACGAAACACAGGGTTTGGATTTTGTCCTGACCCAGCTGAACCATATTAGGACACAGTGCTGCCCCCTCTTCCAGCTCACTAGTCTTCCCAACCTCCGCGGAGGTTCCCCAGTTTGTCTTGGAAAGCAAACACTCTGAGATGCCTGGGAAAGGCCTCCTCAATGGGGCGCGGTGAATGAACTGTGCCCAAAATAACACTGCTGCCCATTTCTTCTGGCCCTTTGCAGCCACTGGTTGACCACTAGAGCCAGCCAACTGTATACAGAAAGCTATGTTCCCACAGATACGACAGCTATGGGGAGGTGTTGAGAAGTCTGATATATCAAGTATTGAGAGGTTAAGATGTTCCTCACACTTTTGAAATAAATTTAGAACATACTTTCAACCTGCTCATTAATATGTTGTTATTAAGTATTGATGTCGATATTTGTTTCAGTAATAAAAGCAAAACTATTAAATCAAAGTTTTCAGAAGACTAGTTATATAGGAAAACTTTTCAGATTTACTTAAGGGTTTGGTGTGAAAGGGAAGAAATCACATCCGCCTTGGTAGAACTGTCAACAGGGAAAGTGTTTTCTCTGTCACAGCTGGGCAGGTCTGCACAAGATCTCCAGCTGGGATAATCCAGCTGAACACAAGATGCTCTTGACCTCTTGTGCTCAGGAAGCAGTGGTGTCTGCACAACTGTTCCTAAGGACGAGCAAGCTAGCCATAGGCACTGGCCTCGCATTACGGCAATCTTCTCCTTATCATCAGTCCAGTCCCTAGTTTTCATTCGCCTCTGGCTCACTTAGATTTTTCTCCTGGAAGGTCTTAGAGAACTGCTAATATCAGTTTCATCTGAAATATTACCAGGCAGGCACAACATCTAGAAACTACTGGGTTATGGTGATATAAAGCTGACAGTGGAAACTGAATTGTTTTTGCTTTGTATTAGGAATTAATACCCCTAACTAATCCTGGGTAAATAATAAAGGTGCTGGGAGAAGAAATAACATGAGACATTGCTGCCATAGAAACTGCCGATGATTCTGCTCTGTCGCTGTAACTTTGGGAGTTGTACAAAAGAGCTCAGTTTTAATAATTGAACAATAAAAAATGAATTACCTTTCTTCAAAGGACTGATTTTATAGCTATGTCTCAATTCCTCAAAATTATCTACCAAGGATAAGGCCAAAGCCACTTAATATCTACAGTCTAGGGAGGGATTCAATTAGCAAATTCATGTGTGTGGGTTTGCACTTGAATTTCTGTGCAAATTCTGGTTTAGGTGAGACTCTTGGTACTGGCTATGAGCTTTAGGAGTGTCTATGCATTTCATAGATCTTGTGTTCAAAGCCAGACTCATTTATTTGTATGTGTTAATATTTAAACAGAATCTTAAATAACTACACAAGGGTAGATGTGAAAACAGAAGTACAATGAATGAATGTGTCATTTTTCTAATGGCCGAAGATGTTTGGCAGCACTTAAAATTTAGTCGGTGTGCCTATGTATGATCGTGAGTGCCTGTGATGGTGAGTGTATATGTGATGGTGAGTGTGTGTGTGTGTGTACACAAGACAGAGCACATTGCACAGGAAAAGATCTGCTACCCTTTAAATATTAAGTCCTTAGCACAGACACAAGTATTTATTTCAAAGAAATGTAAATTGAAATCTTTAAGGTAGAATCTGCCATTTTCAGGAAGATTTAAGGAATATTTGCTTTGGGTGAATTCAGGAAAGTTGATCAATGTGAAAACCATTTGATTAATTTTTCTCAGTTTTGTGGTCATTTTTTTAGACAAACAAAAGGAAAAAATGTGGACTTTTTTATTTGGGAGCAAAGAACCAATAGTTATTTAATATTTAGTAAATAAGAACCAATCCTTATTTAATCATTTAAAAATAGGAAGCAACAGTTATTTAATCTTTTAAAAATAAGAAACCATACCATATCAGAAGCAGCTAAGCTATCCATCCCTCCTTTTAATTTACTAATTAAACTTGTAAACATCTCTGAAGTCTCCAAGTTCTCCTTCATGTCTAACCTAAACATATCTTGCTGACACCTCTGGCTACTTCTTATTTTTGCCTCAGTGCTAAAAGAAAACAGATCTGCATTTTCGCGGCAACACATTTTTTACTAAAAGCCATTATTAAGTTGTTCCTTTGGCATTTCTTCTCTTGACTAAATAATACCAACTCCTTTACCTTTTTTAAATTAATAGGTTCTATTTTCTGGTGGTTGTATTATTCTTGTAACTTTTCCCCACAGCTTTTTATAAAAATGCAGAACCATAAAAAAAAGTAAATTTTCTGTTGAGTGGGGAAAGCAAGTCAGAGACAGCCAAGAGTGCTTACTTGGTCTGGTTTTTGCATGGTTCTTTTGACCAGGAGACCTGCTGAACTAGTGTGCTTCCAAAGGGCTCCCCTCCTCCACCGGCCCTTTGCAGGTACGTAAACACATAACTGCTCCAACCCTGGCTTGAGGCCTGAGTGTAGGGACATGGTCAATAGCAAGCACATAACTGACTGTCTAAGTCCGTGACTTGAGGCCTGAACGCAGGGACACTCAACCCATAGTGCTCTCAGGCCACCACTGTGCAGAAGTCCTTCCTCCTCCCTTTACCTCCCCATACAGCTTATCCTCACAGAACCCTCTCTTTGGTAAAGAAACCAAGATTTATCTTTGCTGCTTTTTTAAAAAAAATATCTTAGCAATGGGAGTTTTCTGTCTTATTTTACATTAAAAAACCCTGCTTTTACTGTGCTTTATATTTATATTTTCACACTTCAGATGGGAAAAGAGAGCCCTGTGGCACGGCAGATGTGTCAGTGGGAAGCTGGGGCTTCACACCATGAGACAGCATTGTCCCCCCACCTGTCCCCTCTTGCCAGCACCAAAGAGGACGAGTTCACAAGGGCAACGTGGTCCTGAACACGTGCCCCTGTGGAGCCTTGACAAACCTACCCTTGAAACACCTACTTCTGGTAATAAAAATTTTAATGTATTGGTAGGCTAAAATAGTCTCATCTTTTTTTTCCAACCACGTGTCCTTCCTAGCTTTTCTCTATACACCTGTAAGTCTGTTTTATAAAATTCCTCATTGTGCATTTCCCCAGACTGGACTGAGTTAGCAACCCCTCCCAATGCCATGCACACATGCCATCGTTTCCAGGCTCCAAGTTGCTGTATTCCAAGTCCTTCCAGTATAAGGACCCGTTTAAAATGTCCATAGATTGCACATGAGTAGTTGTATTTCATGAAACAAAGCACTACTCAAATTTAGTAATGCTTGTGAATAATTTTTTTCCTAATCACAATAGTATCTGTACACCTTTGAAAAAACAGTTGTGCATATGTGGGATACCTAAGTCTTTAAAAAAAATTATTTATTTATTTATATATTTTTTTATTGTTCAAATACAGTTTCTGCCTTTCCCCCCACCCCAGCCCAATCCCCCAGCCCTCCCTACCTCCTTCCCCCATTTCCGCCCCTCCCCCATTATTGTCCATGTGTGTTTTATAATTGTTCCTGCAAACTCTTCACCCTTTTCCCCTGAAACTCCCCTTCTCTCTTCCCTCTGGTCACTGTCATCCTGTTCTTTATTTGAGTGTCTTTGGTTATATTTTGCTTGTTTGTTTTGTTGTTTAGGTTCCTGTTAGAGGTGAGATCATATGGTATTTGTCTTTCACTGCCTGGCTTATTTCTCTTAGCATAATGCTTTCCAGTTCCATCCACGCTGTCGCTCCTTTCTTTCTGCTACATAGAATTCCATTGTGTAAATGTACCATGGTTTTTGGATCCATTCATTTACTGATGGGCACCTAGGTTGCTTCCAACACTTGGCTATTGTAAATTGTGCTGCTATGAATATTGGGGTGCATATATTATTTTGGATTGGTATTTCAGGGTTCTTAGGATATAATCCTAGCAGTGGAATAGCTGGGTCAAAGGCAGATCCATTTTTAGTTTTCTAAGGAAATTCCACACTGTTTTTCATAGTGGTTGCACCAGTCTGCAATCCCACCAACAATGCACTAGGATACCTAATTCTGATGTTTTTATAGACCACACTTAGTGGACCTATGGACTTGCACGCCCTGGCCAAAACAGGCTGCCAGTGGTCCTCAAGTACACATGGAAACTGCTATTCTATGGTATCTTTTTATTACTCTAAATGGTCATGATGATGCAGTGGCCTTGAAGACTGGTTATAGGTCTGAATTTCTATAATTTTACTGCAGGAGATAAGAGTTTACTGAGTTTCCCAAGCTTGTTTGGTATCGACAATACTACTGATTAAAATCTAACTGCAATCTATTGGTGGTGAGAAAAAAGAATGGAAAAGACACATCTGGAATTTCAGATTCCAGCTAATATCCTAAACATTCCTATTAGGACTTTTATCTAAATTATATTAAGCTTACTCTACATATCATGGATGAAGAATGCAAACATATATGTCAGACTCAGACAAGTTTGACAACTTGTGCATGATTGTCATGCTCAAGTGTCTCATGGCGTGAGTTTAAATCTCAATCAGTATGATGACAAAGCCTGAGCATTTTGCATGACAAGAGACTACAAACCTCTCTGATAAGTTCGGCATAAAGGAAAACAGTTGCTCTTGGCTCTGGAAAATCACAAACAGCTCTGAAATTAAGCAAGAGAGACCCTGGCTTAATAAGGAGGTGGAAAGCTCTATTCTTTAGCAGATGTACATATAAATTTAGGAAACATATCTAACCTATTAATGCTCATTATCAAAAGTTATAGATTAACAAGCCCAGTAAGTTTATTTCATCTGCCCTCTATGTGCATAGCCCTGTGTGCCAGCAACACATAATTCTCCCAAGTAATTAACTAATATTTTCAGTGATGATGAGTCTTTTGGATCCTGAACAAGCTGCATCTGTCAACATTTAGGATGGTAAAGGCAGCAGTTAGTAGCAATACTCCATAATAACTCACCTGGTGTGGTTATTTTAATTACTCTCTCTTGTTTTCTCTCCAATCTTTTCCTCTCCTAGGTATTAATAATTAGAAAACTTACATCTGTTTGAACCTTGCTGTGAGGAATGAGCGAAGGAATGCACACTGCCAAACAGGGAAGAATATGTATGGGTGAACTTCCCAAAGCACAGAAGCCATCAGCAAAACCACCAGCTCAGAAGTAATGCAGCTTCGGTGATAAAAGAATGCCACATCTTTAAGGAAAGCAACCTGCTGAAAGGAAAATGCTATCTCGTCAAATAAAATGAAAAAAACTTCCTTTGCTCTGGATTCAGCATACAACATAAAAATATAGGGTGCCCTTAACTTTGCAGGCTTGTATCAGACACTTAATCCCAATGCACACTGGATGCCAAGCTACCTGCTGGCCTGGTAAACCCTTCTCATGCCTGGATTTCAGCAACAGCATCGTAACCGCTCTCTCTGCCACAATGCACACTCAGCAATTGTTCATCAATCACCTCTTATTTCCAAACACCATTCTAGTCATCTGTCTTACTCCCCACTCTGACCACTCTTTCTTCATTCTTCACATTAGAGTGAGAATGATTTTTCTAAAACATAAATCTGGTCACGTGGTTTTCCTGCTGTAAACTCTTCATGGACCTTCTACTGTTCTTGGAATAAAGTTTAAAGCTCCTTGGTATAGATTACAAAGCTTTTCACAATCTGAACTTGGCCCCATCTGGGGTCCTGAGCATGGGCCCTGTGTCTGAGCTCCCCTCCTCAGGCCTCTCCCACCCATTCCCCTTTGCAAATGTCTAATAAATACAATGTGTGTTTTCCATCCATGGCTTCTTGAGGTAGTCAGCTGATGTGAAGTTGGTGTACTTGCCTTGTTGCTGCTCCTATAGTGAGCACTAAATCATGCCCATGTTCACCACTTTAAATACATTGTTATCATGTTAATTTTAACCCTTTTCCACTTCTCATTGAGGAAGTTGTCCAGAAACTCAGAGCAACCAAATTGAAAGTTCAAGGGTATCTGGGTAAGAGGCATAGGAGGTCTAGGCAAGAGATGAAGTATGCATAGGAGCGCGGTACACCAGGGCCAGTAATCTATCAGCTTCAAACATACGAAAAAATCCTTTTCATTTTTTAAAGAGTGATTATAAATGAAAGGTTCAAAGTTATAAATGTTTACACATTAGTTGGCTAATCAGATGAAGAATGATGAATGATTGCAATAAAAGTGTAATTCTTATAATATTCTATATAAACATTAAGTGCATTGGCAGGTGGTTCCTTTTCCACCTCTGTCTCTCACTGTGTAGCACTGAGCAGATTTACATTTCCGGTTTTATTTCCTCAACTGTAGGATGAGAAGGTGAAAAGAAATGAGCTTTAATGCCATGTCTAGCTCCAGATTTAAGAACTTTATAAGCATGTTTTTAGAAATGTGTAGGGTATAAAAACACAATTAATCCTAGAGTTTAATGTCATAAACCATGATCGGATTAGCTGTATGGTTAAATAGTACTTTTGCAATTTAGGTGTATCACCATCAGCCTGCAGTGATGTGCTTGGATCATGCAATTCAAGTAAAAAATGATTTGCATTTGATGAAGGGATTTATATATTTTCTTTCTTTTTTATTATTGAGGAAATAACTATGCACTGAGTAAATTCAGCAACATTTAACTGTAAGGAAACAATCTGGGATTGTTCTCACTGAGGATCTTCTTTTACTTTAAGCAGTAAATATGATCCTGATGTCTGAAGTCCTTTTGATGGGATGTCCTAAATTTTTTTATCTTTCTTAATGTAAAGTTGCCTATGATTACTAGTTTGGAACTTTTTCTTTTTTGCATTAGCCATAGTCTATTTTAGATACTCTCATATATTGCTTTCAGCATCTTTGCTTCAAATGGCCTCTCTTCTGTATTGAGGAAGCTAAGACACTTCCAAATGGGGGCATGGCGACCTCCGAATAGCAGCATTGACTCTCATCATAGTTCTTAAAGCCCTGGACTAGAGTCACATTACAGGCTGGTTGTTTCCCCATCTAAGTTGCCACAACTGCAACTTTCCTCAGTTCCCATCCATGGGAAAAATCTGATGTTGGCCAAAAGCATCATTCTCAGTTCAGAAAAATTGAGTGTCAGTGATTGATCCATCAGATCGATCAAGGGAAAAGATTTGGGATCCCTTATGTTTTATCTTCTGATTTAATCTTTTCTTTAATTCTTGCTCTTTCTCTGCTATTACTGTTTTTGCTTTCTTTACTTTTCACTTAGTATCACACCTCATTACTCTTCTGTGTGCCCGAAGGCTATTTTCCCTAGAGAATAGTATCAGTTTTTGTCTGATATTTCTCACCACCACTGAATCTTATTACCTGTAACTTTTTCCCTGATACCTATGTTTTTCTTTCCAGTGATTTAAAATCTGCCTCTGCCTCTAGAGCTTTACCTTTTATTTGAAAACTTCCTATGGAAGTGTTGTCATTTCACTTTTAAAATATTTGAGGATTGAAAACATCATAAGGATGTTCATCTAGTAAGGTCTGTTTGGACTTCTCTATTTTACGTGTTCAGTTTCATATGAATATTAAGTTATATTTATATGCTTTTAATTGCAGAGAAAGAAATATTTGGGAAATAAAATGCATATTTATCAATTTGTATAAAGAAACTGTTGAACATTGCAGTAAAGCACAGGTGGTAGATTCAAATTAGCAGATATCTTCAATTTAAAAAAAGAAAACAGATTTATAAGAATTTCTTCAATTCATTTGATTCTCTTTTATGCCACCAAATTAAATGATCCTGAATATCATCACATATTAATTTATGAAGCTTTGGTTCTATAGCATCAAAATTGTTTTGTTCACCCCTTTGAGCTTCTGTTTTGAATAATTCACTATGGTTTATTGCATCCAGTATTATTCAAAAGTTTCTCCAAGTTCCAAAAAGGTTTTCTTAATTTTAGAAAGTCCATATGCTTAGCTTCTGTTGATAAGTGCTTTCTGGAGACATAAATGGATATGGAAAATCTGCCTGTGAATAAAGTATATTCTTTTATATATTTTTAAATGTCTATGGGGGAATAAAGTAAAGTTCCCAATTCTTGAGGCTAGAAATATTGAACAAATGCACATACTAGGTAAAGGCATCATGGAAGAAAATGTCTTGGCTTGTCAACATATTTCTATTAATATTACCCATTCAGACTGGCTGTATGGCACATTTGTATTCCAATACAAGAAAAAATACACATATCTATCCTGACTAAGCATAAACTACTATTATTTTGTCTCAATGAGACAATAAAACGATAGCACGGGAAGATATGAAAGTCATGAGGGAGGGTGGAGAGAGTAATGAAATGGTATTCAGGAGACATAGACTCAAGCCTTGCCTTAGCCACTAATCTTGTAAATTGAGCTTGTCCCTGGGTAGGATTCCGCCTCTGCACAGACGGAGGGGGTGGAGTGGAGGGCCTCTTCCTCCAGCAGTAAAATGCAGCCGCACTCAGGCAGACTTAGAACTAAGTTGAAGGCTAAGAATTTCAAATATATGTTATTGAAAAGATTAAGTAGAAAGTAATTTAGCAGATTGGCTGAATAATAACACTGTGGCAATGTTCACATATATTAAAATTTCAAGGATTGTGGTAATTACTTGTCACGGTTCATCATATGTGCTAATCACTTAGGAAAAGAAAAGCCTGCGCCCCATTGGTGGCCCAGCATGGATGGTGGTTAGAGAAATGAACAGAGCAAGGCATGCCTGGGCTTTTATTCTCTTCATGCTGTGGGTTCGGAACAGTCATCTCTTAAGTGACCTCTTTCTCTTAAAAAAAAGTACCTAAAACTCACTTTTTATGGAAAGTTTTTGATTGCAAACCTATTTTGCATATGAAGATTGAAGCTCAGAATGCCTATTTCAAATTAACTAAATACTTTTTCTTTATTTGACATATACTGTTTCGAAAGTTTATTTTTTAAATCAAAACATAAAATATAATGGTTAAGATGGTATTGCAACATCATAAGGATAAAAATACCAAAGATGTAAAGAGATAGCTTAGAATGAAATATATACAAAGTTCATTTTACTTATAATAAAAGAAATGTCACAGTGGTGAAAGGTCAATAGATTGTTATAGAACAAGTGGCTAGCTATTTATAGAAAAAAAAACCCCTAAAGTCTTTGTCTCATATTCATTCACCAACAAGAAATTCTGTATATATTGGGGACAGCTATAAATAATAAAGCTCCAACATTCTAAATAAAAATATAAATGATAAGTTATAGAAAATCATATACAAAATAACACAGTAAAGGTAACAACTTTAGATTTCTGAGTGATCTGAAAGAATACACTGAAATATAAAAGAAAGATCACAATCTGGTGAGAAAAACTATGGTGGGGGTCAACAATATGATCATAGCCATTAACTACAAAACTCTCCCAAATCTTTAAGAAAAACATTATGATCCCAATTAGTAAATAAGCAATAACACTAATGGAAAAGAAGAAAAATTATGAGTAAATAGTATGATGTCACTGGTAATCAAAGTGATTTAAATTAGAAAAAATAAATAGTTTATTAAGAAAATAATAAATCATGAGAAACAATTTTACACACTATAATATATGTAAAAGTATAAATGTGTTTTCAAAGTAATTAGTTCATCAAATATAGTCATATGGCTTGACTCGGTAATTTCACTTTTATGAATTTACCCTCATTAAATAATTGGAGATAAGGAAAAATCTTATGCACAGTAATATTCATTTGAATATTATGCATAAGAAAAATCTTAAATGGATCAAGAAAGATGATGATTGTTGAGAAATTTTCATACAAGTAGAAATACCATATGGTTATTAAAAACAACTTTTGAGAAGTAACAGGTAATATCAGGATAAACTGCTCCTATTTAAATGGAAGTAAAAAATCAGAACATGAAGTTATTTGCTCTACAATATCTTAGTACATAGATGTGTCATTTTCATTAATAAATGAACAAAAAGGACCACTTTTCCAGAATATTGAATTAAATAGAAAATTGTTGGGGAGATGGTGATATAGGCAGACATGGCTGGCCTCTTTGCACAACCACATTAAAATTACAATTAAAATATTGAACAACCATCACCCAGGAATGTCAGAAATCTAGTTGAATGGAAGTCTGACTACTATGAAATTGAAGAAACCACATCTACCCAGACTGGTAGATAGAATGGGTGGACTCCACAACCACATGGATAAAAAAGTTCAGGAGAGATATCTTAGGACTGAGGAGTCCCAGACCCACACCAGGCCCCTCAAACCCAGGATTCCAGTGCCAAGAAGGTAAGTCTTCACAACCTCTGGCTATGAAACCTAGTGGAGATTGAGTTGCTGAAGGAGGCTGCTGGACTCCTAAGAAGTTCCTCTTGGGGAACCCACACATGGACTCACCTACTCAGACTTGCTCCCTCTGAGCTCCAGCACCGGGTGGCAGCTTGATGGGTACCAGTGGTATACAGGGAAAGAGTGAAGTGTCTGGCATCAAGGTGAGCAGAGGCCATGGTCCCTTTGCTGAATTCTCCCCTCAACAGAGCCAATAGGCTGGTGCCATATGTGAGACTCCATCAACCTGGCTAACACTGTGTGACCCATCTTGGAGATCCACAGAGGCTCTACCCACCCAACTTACAGGCCTTTACAAGCTGCTTTTTCATTAGAATGGCTGGTCTTGGTTCCTAAATCCTATCAAACAAGCAACAGCTGGTTTTCGTGAGCACTAGTGGCAGCAATACTAAAGTCACTGTTTGATTTCACTTGGGAATCTCAAAACCCAGCACAAGCAGCAGCCATCTTAGATTGCTTTACAGCTCAGGCAGGGTGCCCTGGGTGAAATACAGGTGGGGGCTGTCTTTGGTCTGCACCACCCAGGAAACCCCAGGGTCAGCACACCCAGTGGACAACTACAGACACTATCCAAACACCAACCCCTGCCCCTGCACAGCTGATCCTCCACAGAGGGTGGAGTTGGTGGTCAGTAGTCATAGTCAGTCCTTGCAGCTGACTGGCCTGGGTAAATCCCTTCTATTCATCCACCAACAGCAACCAAGGCTCAACTATAAGAGGAGGGTATACTCAGCCCACACAAAGGGCACACCTTGAGTACCCAACTTGGGTGATAGGGAAGGCTGTGCCACTGGACCCTATAGGACACCTACTACATTAGGCCACACTACCAAGACACACTACAAAGCAGCTCTATCTAATACATAGATACAAACACAGGGAGGCTGCCAGTATGAGGAAACAAAGAAACATGGCCCAAATGAAAGATCAGATCAAAACTCTAGAAATAGAGCTAAATGAAATGGAGATAAGTAATTATCAAATGCAGAGTTCAAAACACTGTTGATAACAATGCTCAAAGGAACTTAGTGAGGACCTCAACAACATAAGAAAGACCCAGTTAGAAATGAAGGATACACTAATTAAAATAAAGAACAATTTAGAGGAAAAAAACCATGGAATGAATCAAGCTGAGAATCAAATAAATAATTTGGAACACAAGAAAGCAAAAAACAACCAATCAGAAGGACAACAAGAAGAAAAGAGAATTAAAAAAATGAGGATAGTATAAACAGCCTCTGGGACAACTTTAAGAAGTCTGATGTTCACCTCATAGGGGTGCCAGAAGCAGAAGAGGAATATCAAGAAATTGGAAATCTATCTGAAAAAGTACTGAAAACAAACTTCCTTAATTTGGTGAAGGAAATAGACATGCAAGTCCAGGAAGCACAGAGTCCCAATTATGATGGATGCAAAGAGGCCCACTCCAAGACATATTATTATTAAAATGACAAAAATTAAAGATAGGACTCTTAAAAGCAAGAGAAAAAAAGCTAGTTACCAGAAGATTGCCAGATGGGAGGGGAGAGAGGGAGAAGGGGTGAAGGTGAAGGGATTAAGAAGTACAAATAGTTACAGAATAGCCACAAGGATATTAAGTACAGTATAGGACATGGAATAGCCAAAGAACTTATGCCCATGACCCATGGACATGAACAGTGGGGATTGCCCAAGGGAGTGTGGGGCAGTGGGTGCAGGGGATCAAAGGGGGAAAGTCAGCACAACTATAATAGCATGATCAATAAAATATAATAAAAAATAAGTAAACATGCACAAACAATGGCAAAAAAAGAGAAAATTGTTGGTGCTTGAACTTTTACATTTATCATTGAAGATACACCAAAAAGCCAAAGAAAATATTCTTGCCTTGCTTTGTATTGGTAGTATGGGCAGGAGAGACAGGATTTTTGTAGTGTAGACAGGGCATACGCAGAATCATTGTTTTTAAATAAAGGCATTATCAGTTATAAGGTAAAAATATTTTCTAGAAAGTCACTTAATTTTAAAGTTGGTTTTCGTGAAGTTTCTACTCCATCCCTCTCCACCCCATCAACAGAGCCTTGAACGCTGGCTGTGGTCCTCTACCTCCTCACACTTCCAGGCCCCATGGCGATGTATCCTGCTGTATCCCAGCTCGCTCTCAAGCATTTTGTACTTTTTCTCTTACCTTTTTCCCTTGCTCCTGTTTTTGTTGAACACTCAATAACCATGATAATGGCTCATAAAGAAAATGGAACCAACCGCTTCAGCTTTGACTGCCCTTTACTCTCCTATAAAAAATCTTCTATAACTCATCACAGATACAGTGAAATTCCAATTGTTTTCTTATTATTCTGTACTCTAAAGTGAGCCAGTCTTATACTTTCACCTTCTTCTTCTTTTACTCCTGGAGTAGTCTGCTTGTTTTATCATTTCCCAAACATGTTCTGTTTTCTATTGGGTTGACCAAAAATTTGTTTAGTTCTTTCCATAAAATAAAAGATGCACTTTTAAATTTCCACCAATAATTTGACTGATTTGGATACTTTGAATATGCCAGCTATCTCCTTAGTAATAATAATCTTGATTGTTCTCAATTAATGTCTTAATTTGATTGCTGTCAACTTCAACTGGCCTACCCAACCATGGAGCATGGCCCAGTGAGAAATCTCTAGCATGAAACTTCATGAGCCACTTCTGACACATTTGATCAGTTGCAGCATTTTCTTCATACACTGCACAAATATTTTTGTGTTTCAGTTGCATTTTTACCTTTCTTGAGATAATAAAACATAATATGCAAAAAATGTTGCATATTTTCTTCCATTCTCAATATTAAAATGGCTGTGCAAAAATTCACCAATTTTAATACATTTTTCAAATGCATGCTGATATGACGGCTGTCATAATACAGTCTAACAAAATTGTTCTGAATGAAGTTAAAGACAATTAAGCACTACTAGAGCCATCTTATGGAAAAAAAAAATGAACTTTTGGGACAACCCCTATATGACATTTCGGTTATAATGTGGCCTCCCTCACAAACTCTAATTGGGTACTTTCTTGTATCTCACAAATAATCTTGTTATAATTTAATAGACTTGCTAAGAAATAAACTTTGGAACTGAACTCATGTTTATATTGAGACCATTAAGTTTTGTAACTCAAGAATATTCTTTTAAAATAAAAGATTCTCTGTAATGTCCAACTCTCTAAAGTTTAGGATTTGTACAATTCATCTTGTGAAGATCTCATTGAAATTTCCAGTAAGTATGTAGATTTTCTGGAGTAGATACAAAAACTTTCCGAGTTGTAACATGTTCTAAATCCTTTGACAATTAATATAGATTATTTTGGATCTATGAAAAACAGTACTTTCTAAAGTTCTTTTTCCATTCTTTAAAAAGACAATTTTTATACATGTATAGTTAAATATACAACAAATGCATTACGCCTATTACAGATAAGATATAAAATATCACCAGTGTTTGAATAACATGTAAATTAAATGCATTACAGTGTACATGGTAATAAATAATTCAGTGTCACTTCAAGTTCTTCCTAGTCCTGATACTCCTTAGTTTTGTCATCTCTGGAAGAATCCTTGACAATTGCATGCTGCCCTTTTCCTCTTCAAAAAGGTCCACTCTCCATGCCAACACCCACCCCCAAACCCCATATTCTCAATCGCTTGCTTCTGAATTTTTCATCAAATATATGGCCAGCATTGCTGTTATTTCACAGCCCAGCTGAAGTTAAAGTAGCTTATTTGCTGCTACTTAACAAGGAATAAAGCCTTGGCTGGTGTAGCTCAGTGGACTGAGCACAGGCCTATGAAGCACAGGGTTGCTGGTTTGATTCCTAGTCAGGACACATGCCTGGATTGCAGGCCAAGTCCCCAGAAGGGGACACATGAGAGGCAATTACACATTGATGTTTCTCTTCCACTCTTTCTCCTTCCCTTCCCCCCTCTCTAAAAGAATAAATAAAACAAAACAAGGAATAAGCATCTGCATCAATGTGGAGCTCTTTAAAAGTATAGACCTTCAGGCGCCTCCTGAAATCTGCTGCATACGTTCTGCATGGAGCGGAGGCCTGAGTGTGTGTCTCCTCACAGCCACCCCCAGGGGAGAAGCACTGTCTGTCCTTCATTAAGAAGGAAACCCCTGAAAATCAGTGCAGGGCTGACCGCTCCGGAGTTTGAGTTTCCAGGGGAAGCTCTAACTCAGATCCCTGTGTGACCACGTGACAGTTGTGTGCCGTGTTATTTAATCTCTCTGAGATTAATTGTTCCTCTGGTGTTACCGTGTTGAATTCGAAATGTTATTTTTGATAATCAAAATAAGGCACATAAGGTGCATGAATTTCCCTCAAAGCAAATTTTCTTCTTTTGCCTCTGAAAGGAATGATTTTATATGAACAGTCATATTTATACATTCTCCTTATACTAGTTTTCACTTGCATAGATCTGACAGTTTCAGCGAAGAAGCATAAAAATAATCAACTTTACCCCAGAGAAATTGTCAACCAAGATGAAGGTGGAAGGAAATTTATTTTTCACCATTCTTAATATTTGATTTAGAGAGAAAATTGGTTGTTGTTGGCCTTTCTCGCTTTTTGAATAAAAACTCGAGACCTAATCTCTTGGAAAAATTTGCATATTATTTCTAACAAACATGTTATGAACATTCATCAAAGCTCAATGCCACTCAATTTCTGGACAAAAACTAAGTGATTATAGAGGTAACAGTGACAGCTGTTGGGTTGAAAGGCAGCGGAGAAATAGGAAGACATCAAGGAACTGGGTGACTGTGTATTCATGGCTGTTTTCTAAATCACTCTTTCTTTAAATGTAATATATTGGCCCCCATGGGAATGGTAGGGATGTGTGTAAGGTGTATTTTCCAGGAAGCATCAAGGGTGAAGTTTCAAGCGCAGAATAATTTTGACACATTTGAGTCAATAGAGATGCTTTTGTCATCTTTTTCCTTTACTTGGGACACAGGCATCACGTCCTGGGCCTCGTCCCCTCTCTCCTGAGTATGTGTGTGGTCTAAGTTCTAGTCCACTGGCCATTGGTGGAGGCACAGAGTAGCGGCCCACAGCCTTCTGTCCAGAGTCATGATTTCTCCTTAATTTTGGCTTTGGGGACTCCCTTACTTTCACACTAGTTCAACAATGCATTTTTAGGTGATGTTTTAAGAGGAATTTCCGGGTACTCGTCCATCACCTTGTCAGAAAACTAGCTCCTTTTTTTGGTATTCTGAATTACTCATTGGATAGCATTTAGTGCATTTGTAGGGACCATTCTGCATGGTGTGGGCCCAGCCCCCAGTGGCAAACATTTACTGCAAAGTAACTTCTTAAAATCCATGCTAAGCCTTCCAAGGGCAAGTGTAACTGGTTCAACCACTTTTGCTCTTTTCATTTGCAAATATCCCTCTTCTGTGATGTGATTAGTGGCATTGGCTCCTTTGTTTTCTGTGAAAGGTAACCACCTAAAGCAAACTGTGCATAGTGAATGAGGACCACCAGGTAATGTGTCCAGAATTTAATAAAGGCCGGCCACTGCAAGGGCCAAGGCTTTTGCTCCCCTTGAGAGAAAAGCCACACTGCCCCTTTTCCTCCACCAGACTAGGTACTCCCTGTAAATGTCTCACTTCATCCATAATGACGCAGACACTGCGGGCTGGTGTCTGCATCCTACATTCTTTTGTGAGTGTCGATTACATTTTCTGCCTCTCCCAGTTGTGTTCATTCTGAGGGCAGAAACTGTTTTTACCATGTACTAATTTTTTCAGTAAAGAAATATTATTTAGTTCCTATTATTTACTAGGCACTGATGCACTGAGTTAGTTTTAATGCAAAGGTGGTTTAAATTGAAACACTCTATGAACTTAACCAGATGACACTTTAAAAATAATAGAAACTAACTTTTGTTGATTCATTTCTAGTTTAACAAATGGTCAGTTGTTCTGATTAATGCTTTATATTTATTGTCTCATTCACAATTACTCCATGAGTTTGCCATTTCTGTTCATTGGAAAGGTGAGGAGACTGAGAGAGAGAGACTATATGGCGAGAGAGAAGTGTGCTAGTTACTAATGTAAGCTCGCTATGACTTGATTAAAAAAGATAATCTCTTTCTATTGAATTCTGTTAATGATTGCCTGTTGCTAGAGAGTCAATGTTATATACATAGATTCAGCAATTCACTTGAACATATGGAAAGGAAAGTGGGAGTATCCCTAAGGACGGACCCAGTCATAGGCTCTAGGTTATTTACATTCAGGATCAAAGAGTGAATATCTTCACGAAAGAACGCTAGTGTTCTTACCATAGCATGAAAACTTTTGCTAAAAGAATTCAACATCCATTATTTTACATGTAAAGAATTTTTATTGAGTCCTATCTTCAAACACCTACGTGATGTGGCACATTTATCTATCTCATCACATAAATTCTGAGGAAATGAAGACACATCGTACATGCCTTTAATAGTATGGATTCTTAATATGCATCAGGCAATAAGAGTTCTCACTATGTAACACACAGTTGCACTTAATTTTATTAATGACATCCCTTCAGCAACAACTTGTATTTTATTCAGCTTCACTTGTGCCTGACATTTTAAATCCCCCTCCCACTCTTTTTAATCTGCCTTATTTTAGATTCTAGCCTGGGTGTTCTTTGTTCTCTCCACTTTCGTATCTTTTATGGCAGCTCAGGCAGCTGCCTGGTCTCTTATTCTCACTCATTGCCTGCTGTGTGATGAGTTGCAGCCTGAGATTTTCCTGCAGGTAGCAATGGAAACTTTGCCGTTCAGTTCTGCACCCCTGGCCTCTAAGCACGCACAATGGTCTCTTTCTGACATTATTTTTCCCCGGTGCTTGCGAATGCTATATTCTGACGACTTTGTTCTTTCCGAGTCAGCTCCATCCCAAGCATATTTATGTCATATTGAATTCTTCCCTCGTTTTTCTTTCTCTTCCTGAACTCTTTCAAAAATTGTGGCTCTGAATTTTCAAGAGGGGTCTATAAAATCCAACTGTGGATGCTTCAGGGATTTTTAATAGATCATGAGCCTAGCAGGAAAAGTAAGCTTATTAGGATTTTTCATGTTATAATTTCTCACTTTGTTTCACCAAGACAGTACACCAGCAAACACACTGGGAGGCATCGACTGTTGTAGAACGAAATGGTGGTGTAAGTAAAGAGGCGACAACACTGTAAGAGGACAAACCTTATTAAACATTTTGAGACGTGTGGATGGCCTAGGTGTTCTGAACGCCAGCAGCTCTCATCAGACAGTGATTGCCGGGTACACCCCGGGGCAGAGACAGAAGACTGCTGGGTCTGAGGCTCACAACTGCTGGCAATCTCACAGAAGAGTGGGTTTTTGATAGACCTTAGGCCAGCGAGTAATTACAGATCAACAACTGCATGAGTCACACAGCTTGTTAGTCACATAAAAACTATCTATATCAAGTTGAAAAATAAAATGGGATATGTCTCTTTTTTTACCCACATGAAAAAAATAAAAGAGGCCTCCAACATTAAGGGCCATAAACTACTACACACTGCACACGCTGTTGTCCCACTTCCCTCTGTGCTGAAGATGCTTCTCCGGGACCCCGCCCCACCCCACCGCCAGCACAAACCCAGCAGGAGGCAGAGAGGCAAGTTTAACCATCCCGAGTGCAGTGCGTGCTGATGAGAAGGAAAGGGTAACAACCCTAATATGCATAATTACACCAGAACTCTCAGTAGTACCTTAAAAAACCAGATTTTTGAAAAAGGAATAGATGTTCCAAGATGAAGTTAAAGATGAGCCAAGTAAAACTACCAACACTTCTGAGCCTTAAATCTAATTTTCTCAACAACTTTTTACAATGTTGGTGCCTTGTGCTTTTCCTGAAAACACTATTGATAGATTCTTTCATTTATCTTAATTTATATATATTCTTATGTATTTAGAAGTACACCCAAGGTTTGTTTGTGCAGATTCAGGCTTTTAAAATGGAGTGTTTCCTGTGTGATGCCGGTACCCTGTTCTGCATCACTAACAATTATGCAAATACATCTTAGAACCACCCACATCCACTTGTACCATGAAGTGCTCTCTATACAGTGGAACCAAAATCCAGAGATTAAATGTATCTGTAGCAGTGCTGGACTTTTAAACTTTAAATTGGAACATTTTAGCTTTTGAAGTGGCAACAATATATTTTACAAAATTACTACTTAGCGAAGTGGTATACTGCTCCTCCTACCCCCATTCTGTTCAATAAAAAATCAAGTGCATGGGCAAGCCTTCATAGTAGTTCACCTATCTCAGTTACTTTTTTTTTTTTTATCAGTAAATACACAATCAAAAAGCTGCAAAGGAAAGACTGCATTGCAGAATCACCAGATGGAAAAAGTCTTCAAGGGTAATCTAATCTAATCCCTGGCTTTCATCCCAAGTCACATTTCGCTTGTACATTTACTTATGTCTTTTATCCTGCCTGTGATTACAGTTGGCCACATCCTCAATGATCTGCTTCAGAAAACTCTTTGAGAAAATTTTGCTTTTAGCTATTTTTGCATGTCTTATGCTTAGCACATAATTGCTGCTCAATAATTGTTTGTTAAGTGAAATCTAAGAAACACAGGTTTCTAGCCTGTTTTTAAACAGCTCCAGATAAAATAACCAGAGACATACTTGAGAAAGAAGTGAAAATGAGCTTACAATGATTTGTGCTGGAATTGTTCATTACTTCTATTCTGCCCCACATAGAACTGAAGAAATTAGCTGATGGTTTCATGCTAGAGTAATAAGGGAGACAGCCTGAACGGTGCATCTCGTGCCCATCAATCTCTAGCTGTGTGACAATGAGCAAGTCACTTAACTTTTTAGTATTCATTTTCTCACCCTTAAAATGGTGATACTAACAGTTATCTTCCTCATGTGGTTTTCCTAAGGATTAAATATGATATAAGGACTTCTGGCCAAGATGGAGGCATAGGTGGAAACACTGTGTCTCCTTGCACAACCAAGTTTAAAAGACAACAAAATTTTAGTAACAAAAATGCAGTCAAAACACAGAAAATTGAACTATACAGAAGTCCAACAACAGCTAACTGTTCAGTGAGACCGGTATGAGGGGCAGAGCCAGCAGCGGAGCAGGGTCGGGCAGGAAAGATCCCCTGGACCGACCCAGGTGTGCAGGAAGCCATTGGCAGATCCCAGGTGTGGGGTAACGGGTGGACCCAGTGATGGCGCAAGGTGGCAGGCTGACCTCGGTCACCCTTTCGCATGTAAACTAGCGAAGGAGCGAGCAGTGAGACAGACTGAGCAGGCACCAGCAGCAGGAAGCAGCAGAGGGAACTGCTATTGCTCCTCACTTACCCTGCCCCCACATACAGCATCACAACCCAGTGACTCAGTTGCCCGCCCTGGTGAACACTTAGGGCTCCACTCCTCATACGTGACAGGCTCTAACAGACCAAAACATGGTTCAAGAAGAACTCAAAGCCCCAGAGCCCATAACTCTAAGTGAACAAGAAATAGCCCACTTATCAGATGTACAGTTCAAAACACTGGTGATCAGGATGTTCACAGAACTGGTTGATTTTAGTCACAAATTAGAGGAACATATGAAGGCTAAACTAATTGAAATGAAGGGAAATGCACACACAGGAAACCAATAGTGAGGAAAGGAAACTGGGACTCAAATCAAGGGTGTGGACCAGAAGGAAGAAAAAAATGACCAAACAGAAAAGGATGAAGAAACAAGAATTCAAAAAAAGGAGGAGAGACTTAGGAACCTTCAGGACATCTTTAAATGCTCCAACATCTGAATTATAGGGGTACCAGAAGGAGAAGAGAAAGCGCAAGTAGAAGACTTATTTGAACAAATAATAACGGAGAACTTCTCCAATCTGGCAAAGAAAATAGACTTCCAGGAAATCCAGGAAGTTCAGAGCATCCCAAAAAAGTTGGACCCAGGAAGGAACACACCAAGGCACATCATCATTATATTAGCCAAGATTAAAATGAAGGAAAGAATCCTAGAAACAACAAGAGATAAGGAGACAGTCACCTACAAAGGAGTTCCCATCAGACTGTCAGCAGATTTCTCAAAAGAGACCTTACGGGCAAGAAGGGGCTGGAAAGAAGTATTCCAAGTCATGAAATCCAAAGACCTACATCCAAGATTGCTCTATCCAGCAAAGCTTTCATTTTAGAATGGAAGGGCAGATGAAGTGCTTCTCAGATAAGATCAAATTCAAGGAGTTCATCACCACCAAGCCCTTATTATATGAAATGTTAAAGGGACTTACCTAAGAAAAAGAAGATAAAAAATATGAACAGTGAATGAACAGCAAACTCACAGTTATTAACAACCACACCTAAAACAAAAGCAAACTAAGAGGACAGCTAGATCAGGAGCAGAACCATAGAAATGAAGATCACATGGAGGGTTAGCAACAGGGGAGTGGGAGGAGGAGAAGGTACAGAAAATAAGTAGCATAGATGGTAGGTAGAAAATAGATGGGGGGAGGGCAAGAATAGTAGGGGAAATATAGAATCTAAAGAACTTAAGACACGTGGTCATAAACTAAAGGGGGGAATGGTGGGGGAGGGGGTGTGCAGGGTGGAGGGGAATGAAGGGGGGAAATAGAACAACTGTAATGGCATGATCAATAAAATATATTAAAAATAAATATAAATATAAAATATTTAACATAGTTTCTGATATGTAGTAATAATCATTGTCAGTTACCATCATTACCATTATCATCATTTTCACCATCCAGCTGGATTATTACAATGAATAGTTTCAAATGTAATCTTTAATTTCTTAATTCTTTTCTGCTCCATCAACCTTGAATGAATCCAACTGCTCTTTTTTTTTTTTGCTCCTGCAATTCGAATGCTATCGATCCTGCCTTTTAACATTGCACTGGAGTAGATCCGAAATCAAGTTCAAAAGGTAGAGAGAAAAGTTGACACAACTGATAGATTTGGTAATCTGTATACAAACTCCAAGATAATAAAGCCATCTATTAAAACTAATTAGGCAGTTCAGCAAGGTGGTGGGATATAGACCAACCTACCAAAATCAGCAGTGTTTCTATATGGCAGCAATAGCCAAATAGAAAATGAAATATTGAAAAGACACTATTCACAATGGCAACAATATGTTTAAGATGCCCAGGTAGAAATATAACAAAGATGTGGATGGTTCTGGTGTTATTGCACAGAAGGTCAGAGTGAATGGCAAGCCAGGACAAATTCATGGATAGGAAGACACAATATTATTTGGATATAGTTCTTTCAAATTTTTCTATAAGTTGTCAATTTCTAACAAATCATAAGTGGGGCTTTTTACAGGGGAAATACTAACAAAGTGATTTACTTATCATATAAAAGAGTAAAGGTCCAAAATTAGACAACTAGGAAAAAAAGAGAACAAGAAGGCGAGAGTTGCATTACCAGATGTGTTAAATACATAGTAATCAAGAACATCGATGGACACTGGGACAGACAAAAAGTGTGTCTGTGTAAAAGAACAGAAAGCCCAGAAACTCACTCTGTACACGTGCATCTGGTACCTCAGGAGGAGGCCTTACAAATCTGGTGGGAAAATAGGAAAATCAACTAATGGTGATACTGGGACAATTGTCTTTGAAAATAAATATGAAATAAATTAGACTTGAATTTTCATACTATACATAAAAATGAAGTCCAAATGATTTAGAGAACTAAATGCAAAAAAACCCCTTGAAAATGTTGAAAATGTAGAAGAATAACTTTACTACATCAAGGCAAGAAAGGATTTCTTATATGCAACACAAAACACAAGATGATAAAACTGATAAATTCACTGTAGCAAAATATAAAATTTCCTTACAATAAAAAAACCCACATGTTAAAAGTACTTGAGAAAATATTTGTTAACATATGAAACAAATAGTATACATTTAGAATATCTAATGTTGATACAGGGTACAGCCAAGAGGTGGGGGTTCCAAAAAAAGATTTGGAATGGGGTCCAGAACACAGGGTGTCTAGGAAATACTGGAGAGACATATAAGATGTCCTCACTCCTCCCCCACAGGTGTGAGTTGGGGGAAGGGACACATGGAGCAGGAACATGCAGGGCTGTTTTGTACAGCCACAGCCTTGCAGCTAATCCATAGCATTGTCATTTAACATATCTATAGCCTTTGGTGGGTCACTTGGATATGTTAGATGGCTATGGCCAGGCTTGGAGCCAGGGGGATGGAAATCACTCCCTTCCAAGATGTAACTGAGGCAGGTCTCTGGAGTTACAGTGCCTGCGTGAGAGCTTGGAAAAGACTGGCTCCATGACATGGGACCATACCTGCCCAAACTCACGATGGAAGCCCAGTAAACTTGGAATAATACATGAATGCTGACAGGTGTAACTGATTGTAGGAGGAGTTGGAAATGGGGGTACAGAGGAAGATTGGCCCAGGGATTTAAACCCTGATATGGCAGCCATTCGAGAGAGTGCCATGAGGTTTTGCCAGAGTGGGGACCCCTGCAGCCATGTAAGAAGAGAGAGAGCCACACGCTTTTGGAAAGATTGGGGACCCCTCTGGGGGTAGAGAGAACCACCTCTCTGCAGCTTTGTGGAGAAATCCACATGTTTTTGGCCAGAGTGCAGACCCCTGAAGCTTTGATAGAAGAGGACCGTATGGCTTTGGTATGTTTCCTTTGGCCAGGTAGCCTGGGAAACAGGAGAGACTTTGCCTGGAAAATGGGTACAAAGAACTCTTGCCAGTAGGCTATGAGAAAGTGCCACATGACTTTGGATTAATTGCAGATCCTACCTGGATGGTGACACAGCTGATGGTGCCAGCGGCCTGAAAGACAGACATGTGCTTCTTTTCCTGAGTTATGGTACCCTGAATTAGGGCAGGGGGAGAAGGAAGCACTGTGGGAGTATGTGGGTATCCAAAAGGACTTCAATATTTTAATGAAGATGGTAGGTCACTACTTTAAGTCTGTATGGCATTAAATAAACATTTCCTTTCCTTTTCACAAATCTCTGGCATTAAGAGATGTCTTTCCTATAGGGTGATGGACGTAACAAACCTTGGCTTCTGTTGTTTGGCAACAATATCATTAAGAAAAAGACATAAAAGAGAAATAAGCAAGAATGTGAACAGGACATTCACTAAATGGAAATCCTGAATGGCAAGCAAATGAAAGAAAAGATACTCAGTCTCACTTATAATAATAAAGACAATGAAGAGCAAAAAAGTGGAGAGAAGACATTTCATGCTATCTGAAGTGGCTACAAATTAAACTGTCTGACAGTATCAAGTACTGGTGAGAATGAGGGGAAACTGGAAGTCTTTCGTGCTCCTGGTGGAGGTGAAAATTGTCAGCCAGTGTTAACTGCATTTTTATCAATATCTAGTAGAGTTAAAAGTGAAGAATACCTACAACCTGATAATTACATTTACAGATACAGATCCCAGAGAAACTTTAGCACCTGGCAACAGAGACGTATTTAAGGATATTTGTTTACAGCATTATCTGTAATAGCCAAAAAGTTAGAAACACTATACATCTCATGAATAAATAACAATAATATATACTATATATATATATACATATGTTGAAAACATCATATTCATCCAAAAATTAATGTAAAATAATTTACATAAAGAGGAGACTTGGTTACAACTGAGGTGGATGCAGGATTTGAGTACATCACACCTCATTCTACTAAGGTTAGACATTCTCATAATTTAATCATATAATCTGATATTATTACGTCACATATTTGGACCGGTGAAAGAATGATAGTCTGAAAGGGAAACAAAGAGATGAAACATTTTATATTAGAATAATTTTCTAAGAGACCTTAATAAAATTGAATTTAAAGGTAAAACAAACAATGAAGTTCACAGAAATTTCAAAACCATGTCTCTCCTTGCCATGTGTTCAGTATCCTGGGAAAAACGCCACCATGGCCGACACCAGTGCTCATGTGTCACAGCCTGACGTGCAACTGTGGCACCCAGAGGGTGGCCTCTGAGTTCCACAGAAAGAGCCAGGATGCCTTGATTAGTAGTTAATTCCCTGTCGTGAGGTAGGAACTATAAAGTTGTACTTGAAATGTTTGGTTGCTACCAAAAAGTGCGGTGCTTTCAAAGATTTTGGGGGGCAGTCCTACAGGAAAAAATGCTTTCAGAGGGTGTGGCAATCACAGCACTAAAAAGAAAATAATCCTGTCACAGGCCATGAGTTCATAACATTCCTCAAATTTGGTAAATCATATGAGTATATAGAAGCATGGGCATCTCTGAATTTCCAATAATGTTTATAGAGAATGTATATTTTACTAAAACTGTGTACTGGTAAGTATATCGCATTTTATTTTCATTAGTTCCATCAGGAAAATTCAGACGGTAAGAAGTTGTCTGTGAGATTCGAACAAGAAAAAGGGCGAGGGTGACAATTAAGGGGTGTCCATGGGGCAGACCATGAGAAACCATTTCTCGACAACAGACCAGCTGACACCTAGTGGCCAAAGGCTCTAGAACGGAATCCATCCCAGTAACCACCGGCTCTGTGGGACCTTGTGAGAAAGCACACCCAGGCTCCCGTGCCTCCACTCCTGGGCTAATAATCTGAATCTGTAAACGCATTAAGATCCTGACTCTATAACCTGTAAACTTAATTTCTGACCAAGCAGCCAGGTTAAGGTGGTCATTTTGTTTCATGGAAAATGATTTTAACATGGGATGACATGAAAATGATAGACATGCTAAAAAGCAAACCAAATTCTTAGTATTAGGAACTTGTGCAGGTAGTTCAAGTGCAGTAATGATTTGTATTATCTGGATAATTTGAATTTGTGCTATCAGTTTTTTGTATTGTCTGCTTTTTAAAGAGATACTTTTAAAGAATTCCAACATGAAGGACTTGAGATTTTTAATAAAATACTCAGAAAGATTTAATTTTGTGACCAATGTTCATATGCTCAAGCTAATCTGATTTCCAAGAACCATCCACTTAAGCTCTTGGATGTGTAAGCAGTGTCTGCGTGTTTAGGAAGATTTGTGTGTGTGTGTGGCAGACAGTGGGCATTTGAAAGCTTGCCTTCCTGGGTGGTTGGAGTGCTCGAAAAAATCGGATATACAAAATTTGTGATTTTATTTTAAAATGGTTAAGACAGTATGCTTCACATTTCTTTAAGTATTTTTAAGTGTTTAGGGGATATCTACCAAATGCATAAGTACACTGAATATTAATTCAAGGACAAATACAAATTAGTGTTTCATTTGTTCACAAAAATTGCTGCTTTAAAAAAATAAGATTTAGAAGTTTGCTTTGAAATCTGGGCTTTAAAATTAAAACTCCATTAAACAGGATATTAATTTAAAGACAAATGACTGACTATAGATACTCTTTTCTGTGTATAAAAGCTACCTACTGCAGGACATCAAAAAGGCAATTGATTAGGTTAAGTGAAAAAAAAGCTAGTTATAGAAAATAACACACTATATGATATATGTATATAATTTTTATAAGGAAAAAAATTACCCAAGCAACTTCATATATTGTATATGGATTACATAGATAGCAACAAAAATATTTCAGTGTGAACTAAGGGGGTAATACAAGCAGATGTCAATTTTAACTGAAATATTTAATTTGTCAAAAATCTACAATAATCATAATAAAATGTTAATTTTTATTGGTGGCAGGTACATTGGCAATTACTATATTATCCATTGTATTTTTAATTTTTCTCAATTAAGATATCTGTAACATAAAGATTCAGGTAATAATACATAAAGAACCCAAGGGACCAATAAAAATAATGATTCGGACATTGACTTGGGCTATTAAAATAAATTATAAGAATAATGGCTGAGTGATTAAAATTATATAACAAAACAATTTTAATTTAAAATAAAGCCACTTAAGAGTAAAAAATTAAATTGAAAGAAAGAAAAAGAATGAGAGACGCTTCCGCCAAGATGTCTCACACATTACGACTGATGAACAAACACAGTGACAAGTTGAGACTTGTGTTTTTTCAAGTAAAGTGGAGAAACAATGTGACTTTGAGGAAATTAGTAACTGGTGATGAAATATGTTCTTTTCAATAAAACCTGGCAATAAATCATAATGGTCTGCAGCGGAAACAGCAATACAGAGAAAAGTTTATTTGCCAAAATCTAAGTGAGATGAATGATGATTTATTTCTGTGATAGCAATGACATTATTTACGGAAAATTCGTATTCTTGGGTAAAATGCTCAAATTTATTGTGATGGAGAAATCATGCTGCCTCTGAGAGGTCCCTTCGAAAACAAAGCCATGGATGGAAGGCCATGGCTGACTTCACTGTGATGATGATGTCGCAGTGAACTTGCTGTAAAACTTTTGAGCAAATATTGTATCAGCTGCTGTTATCACCACCTCATGCATAAAACAGGTTCCAAATGCTTTCAAGCTACTCCTGAATGAAAGCCATCTCTAATGAACAAGATTTTTCTATTGGTGGAGATAGTAAAAAAAAAATGTGCTGCAGGATTTACAGGCAATTGCAGAACCACATTTCCAAAGTATTTTCATTAACAGCAACGTAATTGGAAGAATTATATATGGCATTATTTGAAGAAAATAGCATTTGACTATAAGCCCTGCTGTCTCTTTTTGAGAAATTTGTTTTCTATTTTGTAAAAATATGATTTTGTGTTTCCTGTGAACTTTTAAAGACAGATATTTCAAGGGATTATATAACAGCGAAGCACATGGGTTATGGGTTCTGCTGGGGATTAAACTCACGTTCTGTCCTTTAAGTAGGTATGAGCCTCAGTTTCTTCACCTGTGAAACGGGCAGGAGAGGACTTCATTGGGCTGTGAGGCGTGGCAATAAGTCAAGCACCTGGAACAGAGCCTGGTTTGGGGCAGATAATACGAGGTCGCTATGACGATTACAACTGCTTCTTAAATGATGTCATGTGTTTGACAAAAGGCCTGGCAATTTTTTCTTCTTGTTAAATTACTCCAATTAGACTTGAAAAATCATATGTTTTTCTGTTTGGGTTTCATTACCTCAGTGATTGAGGTGAAAATAAATTTCCCTGACAAACCTCATTGTATGATTGTTAAATCATTTGCAATCAAGAATTGTGTTGATAATACAGTTAGGTCCTAGAATTATATTCTCTACCATTTTTACAATGTTTTGTAATAGATAAAATTTGATGAGAACATTTTTTCTAGGTAAGTAAATGTGTTCACTTTCAAGTTTTTTTCTAAAACAACAACTACTTTGGTAAAATTATTGGTAGTATATTTTCCAGAAAACTAAAACTATGAGATTCTATTATAGAATCTCATGGCTGCTTTCAAGATAGCAAAGATGAATTATGTTTTATATTATTAAAATGTTTGCCCTTTCAGGTTGGAAGAGGCATTCTCATTTGGGTTAAGTAACTATGTCTTTTAATACTTATATGTTATTATAATTAAGACATTAAATATAATATCAGCTGATTTCGGTTTGAATTAGGAGCTTTAATCCAAGGACACGTTTTCAGAGTTTGTATTTTATTGAGTGTCATGCTTTACACAGTCTTTTTGCAACTCATACTATTGACAAACTTGCTATCATTAAAGTTTTGTAAAAGATATATGTGTACATGTATTATAGAAATACTTTAAAATATACACATGTACCTATTAAAATGACTACATTAGACTTTTTCTGGTAGATGGATCTTAACTCATCTAATCATCAAGTGAGCGAGTAGAGTTTTTCTAGATTTTTAATATACTACAAACACTGCTTCTATGGAGATGTTTTGGAAATGTAATTAAATAGTAAGATAGTTACTAATACAATTAAGGAGAAAGTAGTTAGCCTTTTCTAAGCCAGTTAAAACCATTTTTCCTGCTGCCTTACTCAGCAATAAATCACATCAGAAGTCTGGAAGCAGAAATACCATGTATTTCTATTCTTTTCCTGCCCATTAAAGTTTGGAGGGTTGTATTAGAACAAGATTTTTGATGGTGTCAAATGAAGTATCACCTGGATTGTGCAGGTGCCTACAGAGCCACCTTATTTAGTGGGGTTAGACATTTGCTTTTGCAAAATCAGTGGTATACTTCAGGAAGAGTATATCATGTTTACAGTAGATATGATTCAGAACCATAAACTACAATAGTTGTCCTTAAATTACCTGAGTTGAAGAGCTAATTTACAAGTGGGAAAAAGTAGTTATAACAAAAACCCCATGAAATTTGCGTATCACAAAAAAATTTGCATATCACTTTTAATCGGTTCCTTTTATTTTAGCTTTGATAATATTAATGCCAGAGAGAAAAGGTGAATAGGGCAATTTTCTGAATATAAGACAATGAAAATCTGACCTCAATGGTTGGAAAGAAATTGAAGTCTATATTAATTCTAGCAGAGTATACATGAAAAGAAAAGGAGATTCTCCCTCTAAGTGTGAAAGGGTCACCAAGAAAAATATGAGCATTCTTATTCTGGAGAGTTTTAGAGCAGAAAAATCATGTATACCTTTCTCATTTTGTTTTAGTCAAAGAGCTATTCATGGAGTCAACCAGGGTTATATAGGTTCTCCAACACCTGTATAAATGAATGATCGATCCCATATAAAAATAATATAATGTAAAATATAAAAAGGAACTTCAGGATGTTTTAATTTTGGTCATAGAATACATCATTTGAATACTCCCTAGAGATGGCAGTAATGAAGAGTATTTCATTGCAGAAATCAGAAAATGAAAAATGCCCCATTTGTAAAGGAGCAAGACAAAGGCTCTGGGGCTAGTTGGCCTGGGTTCAAATTCTGACTCTACCGATTACTAATTGTATAACCTTGGTCTAGTTACTTAACCACACTAGGCAGTAAAATAGGGGTAACAGTACCTGCCTAACAGAGTTCTTGAGAGTAGTAAATGAAATAATACAAGTGAAGCTTTTGCAAAAATGTCTGCATGTAGAAATTATTCAATAAATATCAGCTATCATTGCTATTTCAAAGCAGCAGTCCCCCAAATTTGTTTTTGCTGAGACTCACAAGACAAACAGATGCTCTGTCGGTCCGTTTTGCACAGAGCAGCCTTCCTTACTCACTCGTAGGCAAGAGTGACATTGTTATAGAGGGAACTCTGAATCTGTTCTAACTTAAAATAAGAAATAATTTAAAAATCTCAGCACTTAATTCTAGTAGAAGGTTAACAGCAAACAAACAGTAGCGGATGACACAGTTGTGCGGACAACACTTCTTTTAGGAAGTAAAGCGAAGGGAGAGAAGTCCGTGGCGAAACAGAGGCTATGTTTTGGACAAGGCTATAAATTCAGATCAGTTCCTTTCCATTTGCCCATCGACGCATCTGTCCATCCATCATCTAGCCAATCATTCTTCTGTTTATCAAATATCTATTGAAAATCTATCAGGGATTGAAAAGACGGAAGAAATCCTGCCAAGAAGTTTGTATACTTCCCTGTAGTTCTAGGTTTGTCTGTTTGTTTTTTTTTAACTATAGTTCTTTGTGTATTTTTGTTTTGTTTTTTATCCTTTAGGGGAACTTCCTGTCCTAGCAAGAGAAAGGAAAGAGTAAAGTTTCTCTTATATTCTTAAAATGAGCACTCACCTCTTCAATGGCACGTATGGGAAAAAAAAAATCTGAAGTTGCAGATAAGTGCTCACCCAATCTCGAGTTCTGCTGGATGGAAAGTATCCTGTGCAAAGGAGCGGGAGGAGGAGGGACAACATCTTGACTTGCAAAACTGGAGTATATACATAGAACCTGGGTCACTTGTTTGGTTTTTCTCTGGCTTTTATTATTCTGTAGTGAACAAACAGACTGGCTTTAAGTTTACATTTAAGTTAAATATTGTTCGTTTTGAATTAATAGGGCAAGTATGATCTAGAATATTTTTGTTTAAGACAGCTTTTACTACTGTAGGGGCATGACTATACTCAAAGTAAAACAAATCTTTAACTTTAGTGAGTAGCTACTTCTTTAATGATGGATTCTTATATAGTTTGTTTATTTAACAGATTAAATGATGAAGGAGTTGGCAAATAGCATCAGGACATTTACTACATAAATATACAAGTATTTCACAGAGAGGGGGATAGAACAGAAAAAGGAAAAAGTTAACAAGCTACTTTGATTTGTTTCCCAGAATTTCCTGCTAGGTTTTGTATGATCAGTTATCAGTACATTACATGATCAAATAAAAAATTAAAAGAGAAACTATAGAAATGCTACATATTTAAATTACCTCTTGTTCCAACTTTAAAAAGCAATATAATGAAGAAGTCTGCCTTTTGGGTGAAAAAGGTGAAGGAATTAAGCAGTAAAAATGGGTAGTTATAGAATATTCACTGATATGTAGATTACAGCATAGGAATATAGTCATGATTTTGTGATAACTATGTATGGGGCCAGGTGGGTACCTGAAGCATCGGGGGCATCACTCTCTAAAGTACATGATTGCTGTACATCTGAAACTAACAGAATTATACTGTGTGTAAATTGTAATGGAAAAAAAGTCCTCTTCTTGGTGCTGCAGGTTTCTGTTAAATGGGGGAGCTAATCCTTTCTGTGAAAACGTGAGGTGGTGATAGGAGGACAGCTGATGGGGCACTTTGCACTCTGCACTCAGTACGGTAGATGCTCGACAACAGTGACTAATACTGCATGTGAAGCATCAGTCAGACCAGCCCTGCGCCAGTTTGTGCGAACTCATTTTTATTTACTTGAAAGATAGAAAACCTGTTCTTTTCCATGGTATTGCTCTCAAGTGGTTAAAACATAAAAAGAAAAAGCACAAGAAAACACTGAAGCACCAGGAAAATAATCATCTTCAGTTGAGTAATTGACTTCTAAAAATATATGTGTTATATAAAATTCTAGTTATTATAATGATATACACAAAAATATGCATTGTTGATTATTTGTATATTATGTAATTCCCCCTCTGGGTATAAATTTCCACTGGTTACATGTTAGATAAAAGGGCATTCAAAAACTACACTATATTCAGGACAATAGATTATGATAAATTGGTCTAAAAATGAGTGGTGACTTTCAATACTTGAATACATTTAATAAAAATAAGAAATTTATTATAAATATATTTTTGCCAAGCTCATAGGGCATATCAACACGGAAATATTAGCAATCATAAAATAAGTCACCAGAGTTGCAAGGTTTTCTAGATGTCACTGTAGTCACAACAGAAATCCTGATTATACAGTGTAATAATTATGCCATGATTCCAAATTTTAAGGTTTTTAAGCAGTATTCAAAGTTGTAGTAAAAATGCCAGCAAGTCAGAAAGAGGTGCATTTTACAGCATGATCACATGAAGGTGACATTGATATGGCCAATTTGATGCTGTGGACTTTTCAATATGGCAGGTTTGTAGAGGAAACATTTTGATATGCCTTAAAGAGCAGACCACTAAATTCTTAACTTCCTAAATGTCAGGTTCTTTGCACAAAAGTCATCCACGTTCTTTTCCTGACACTCACCAAGCCCTGGACCTACTGTCTGGAAGTTGTACTGGAGCCCACACCCACCTTAGCCTGACAGTGGGTCCCACTCACCCAGTGGGGAAAATCACGCAGGACGGCACAGAGGGGCAACATGGGAGTATGGTCTTTACTTAAAAATATCACCCTCTTCAATACTTTTTTCCAGTTTACATCTTGAAGTCACTGAATGTCAAAAAGGCTCTGTCAAAATGTTCTGTCTTTCCAAATGCTGTGCTTGTAAAAGATGAGTAGGGTAACCTACGGAAGAAAAGGCACCCATGCATGTATCTAAAGAATGCTGTACAAATGGAAAGTCTTAATGCAGAAGGTTCATAATCATACTGAATCGGAGTATCTAAGGATTAGAAAATACTGACGAGACCCTGTAGTCTAAACACTGCCCCACCATAGGAATTATCCACAGGTTCCAGGTTCCCGCTCTTTCAAGGCTGCTCACTCTTCACGTGGAAGCCACTTTGACCCTCACCTGCAAAGTCAGTCTGCCTTGAGCTCGGTTCCCCAGATGGTGAAGATAAAAGGAATTCTGGGCCAACACTCATAAAGACTCGACCTCATCACAATGAGCACTGAATCTAACTGAGTGTTTTACTTCGAGTTGAGGCTCAGCCCTGGCCAAAAACTGGCTCTTGACATTGTTTCTTGTGCTCGGATCTCTATTTTCATCACCTTCTTTGGGAATGAAGGTTGCCTCACTCTCCTCAGGTCCTCCACCGTTTTTTTAAAACTTTTAAAATTTCTATGTTAAACGTATTTTATATTTATTTATTTATTTTGTTAGTTAACGCATTTTCCAACTTACATAATTATCTTTTTTTGTTATTGTGAGACTATTTAGAGTTTACTCTTTCAGCTACTTACAAGAATACAGTCCAGTACCATTATAGCCACAATGTGTACATTAGATCCCAGAGCTTGTTCTTCTCACAGCTGGAAGTTTGCGCCATTTGACCAACCCTGCCTCAGTTTCCCTACCACTGAGTCCGTGGCAATCATCATTCTATTCTTTCCTCCCATGGGTTCAGCTTTCTCAGACTCCACATATAAGTGACATTGCACTGTACTTGTATTTCTCTGTCTGACTTACTTCATTTAGTATATGCTCTCAAATTCCATCCATGTTGTCCTAAGTGGCAAGGTTCTTTTTATGACTGAATAATATTGTTTTGTATACACATGCCATATCTTCTTCATTGATTCATCTGTCAGTGGGCATTTAGCTTGTTTTCATGTCTTGGCTGTTGCGAATAATGTTGCAATAAACATGGTAGTGTGTTGTACAGCAAAGAAAATAATCCACAAAATAAAAAGACAACCCACAGAATAAAAGAACATATTCACTGATACATCTGAGAAGGGGTTAATATTCAAAATGTGTAAAGTATTTACAAGACTCAACGCCAAAAAACAACCCAATTAAAAATGGGCAAAGGCCCTGAATAGAAACTTCTTCAAGGAGGACATACAGATGGCGAATAGACATATAAAAAGATGCTCATAGTCACTAATCATCAGAGAAAAGCAAATTAAAACCACAATAAGATACCATCTCACACCTGTCAGAATGCCCATCATCAATAAATCAACAAACAACAAGTGCTGGTGAGAACATGGAGAAAGAGGAACACTTTTGCCCTGTTGGTAGGAATGCGAACTAGTACAGTCACTGTGGAAGGCAGTATGGAGATACCTCAAAAAATTGAAAATAGATCTGACTTTTAACTTAGGGATCCCACTTCTGGGAATATATCTGAAAGAACCTAGAACACTAATTCAAAAGAAAATAAGCACTCTTATGTCATTGTAGCATTATTTATAATCATCAAGATATGGAAGTAGCTCAAGTGTCCACCAACAGATGAGTGGATAAAACAACTATGGGACATTTACACAATGGAATTCTACTCAGCCATAAAAAAGAAGAAAGTTTTACCCTTTTGCAACAGTATGGATGGACCTGGAGAACATTATGCTAAGTGAAATAAGCCAGTCAGAAATAGTCAAATACCTTATGATTTCACTCAGATGTGGAATCTAACGGACAAACTGAACTACAAGCAAAACAGAGACAGACTCACAGATGGAGAACAGATGACAGCTAGTGGAGGGGGAAGGTGAGGTTGTGGAGGGATTGAGCAAAAAGGAAAAAGGACTCGTGGACATGGACAACAGTGTGGTGATTGCTGGGAGAAGGGGGTGTAAATGGGCTAAATGGTGATGGAAAAAATACAATAAAGATGTACAATTCTAAAAAAGAAGAAAAAAGACATGGGAGTACAATATATCTTCAGGACCCTGATTTAATTTTCTTCACACTTATTTACCCATAAGTGGTATTGCTGGATCATGTGGTAGATTTATTTTCAATTTATTGAGAAACCTTCATACTGTTTTCTGTAGTGGCTGTGCCAATTTATATTCCAACCTACAATACAGCAGGGTTCCCCTTTATCCATATCTTCATGAACATTTGGCCACCACCTTTTTACGGGAGGTCCCCTACCTCCAGACATTATCTTTCTGATGTAGACGGCCATCCATTTATCTCTAAAACTGTCATTTCCTGTCTTTCCCATGACTATGCTCTTCTTATGCTACCTTTGCTTGGTTCTTCTTGATGCTAGCTGCAACTGCAGAGTCGCCTGCTGCTGGTCACAATACTCACTGGGTGCAATGTGGCGCCTACTGAGTCCATTTCCTCCCCTCCCAGCTAGGGCCACTCTCTCAACAACTTCTGCTGGTGTCAGAATTCTCAGATCCAGTCTTTCCCAGACTACCTCTGATTAATGCACCTCTCTGTCTCATGAATTTCTATTAAGTGGTCATCTAATTGTTTGAAATGTAAAGAAAGGTCCAAGGACCCACTAGTTTTTGAGGAAGCCAGTGTTCTAATGAAAACAACTAATAGAAATGTTTTCATTACATGAACTTGAAATCAGGGCCTGTATAACACACACAGTGCTTCCATGCAAATTAGAAAAAGCCATGCCCTGTAGAAAGACCAGTTTCCAAAAAGGGCCTTTACCATCCTGCAGCTTAATCAAGGCCATAGGGCTTGGCTAAAGGAGCATGGGTATAATTTCATTGGTTCTGGTTCTGCTCCTTCCAGTCTAAAATAACAGGTCTAAATGGCTCTCTCACATACAAATTCTTAATTTATTTGGTAATAGCTACTCTATTCCCTTTGCAATTTTTCTTCTTTGGGTTAGACATCTCAGGTTCCTCCAGTTATTCCTCTTTACAAATGTTTTCAAATCCCTTTACCTCCCTGTTGGCTCTGTTTGGAACATGTTTCTATTTTCTATACTTTCTTCAAGTACACTCTGAACCAAACACAGCAATGCTCCAGGTCGGTTCCACCGTAGTGGAGTGGATTGGGACCTAACTCCCTTGTTCTACAACATTCTGTGCTTCTTTTAAATTAGCCTAGACTGCCGAGAGTTGGAGTAGGCTGGCAAGAGAGACTCTGAGCTTTAAATAGCAAGGATTCTAAGTTAAATAGCCATCAAACAGAACAAAACCCAAAGTTATATTTCCTTAAGATCGTCTTTTAAAAATAAATATAAAAAGTTGTGAGTTACTCTGAGAAAGCAAAAGTCAAGCCAATTTTGTGTGATAAATTTAATTAGATTAACATTTAGAAATTTATTTCCCTCCATAAAGCAGATGCTGATTTACATCCATATTTTAACACTATCTTCCTTCGAGTCTATGTACCCACATATACAGTGTAGGCAAAAGTAAATTTACAGTTGTTCATATGGAAAAATACATGCAGGTTATGATTACTACGATAGCTTTATTAACTCAGGAGAATGTCACAATGGCACAGTGCACTTAGGTACAACTGTGAGTGCTCAAATTGCTAGCCTTCATTATTCACACATTCTTGTGGTCTCCTTGCTATACTCAAGCACACTTTCACATACAACTGTAAATCTACTTTTGCCATTCCTTGTATTTATCATTCAGTTATTAAAATAATATGCATTCTGTGTCTTGGATCAGTTGTAGTAATGTCAGAGCTTAATGGGTTAGATTAATTTTATAGATGCTAGGCAGAAAAATATTTAAATATAATTTGAGAGCAAATAATTTGAAATCATGCAAAGGGAAGATGGTGGAAACACAGAAGTTTCAATAATTTTTTTATATTAGAGAAGGATATTCTAATATATTTTGAGTGGCACTGAAAAATGTTGATGATATAGATCATGAAGTTCAAGGTCCTTAGGCACTATCGTTAGATCATAGCACAATCTAAATTCTCCAACTGTTTCTTTGCTTTTAAATCAATTGACTGATGATTTGGATGCATGGCAAGGATTGAACTAAATAAAAGGGACTGACTAAAGTGTAGTTTGGAGTCAGACCTATGTGTCTGACTATTACCATATCATTTTGGGGGGCTTTTTTAGTAGATCAGACCATGATCCTCACAGAGGAGAACCAAGAGAGAAATGGCTGAAATACAGGGGAGAGAGGGAATGAGAATCAGTGTGATGATTATGGGGTGGGATGCAAAGTCGTGGAGACTCCAGGGTCAGACAGACTGAGTTCTAGTCCTGCCTGTCATTTTATACTGTGACACCTGGCAAAGTTATCTAATTTATCTGAGTCTCAGTATTTTTGTTTATAAAATGGGGTTAATAATAGCTACTTTGAAGCACTGTTGGAATTATTAATTATGACTATATTATAGAAAGCTCCCAGCATATAGTATATGCTCAACAAAATGTTTGTTATTATCTATTTACTAGTAGAGTTGACAGAGGCAATGTGGTACCAGGAAGTGACTGAAGGAGTGGATACCTCCAGGAGTGGATAGGTTTAGGTCTTTAATTCAAAATTTTGTTTGGTTCCAATGCCGGTTAGAAATACCAGCTTTTATCTTTTCACTTTAAATGGATGGGTTGTGCAATTTCCACTGATACACACAGAGGAGCTCTGTACAGTAGCCCTTTTGCAGAGAAAAACAATATTTCCTTCCCAATTGCCTCCCACATTAAAGATTCTGGGGACTTAAAATCTCCCCATAGTCGGGCAGTTAACCAGCTGCTACACACTGATATGATGACTCGGAATCTTCCAGGAAAAGGGTACATTGCGTAGAAGACATTATTAGTAATCCCCAGTTGTCAGTTGTAAAGTGTGTAGCCAGGAACTAAGTAAATGATATGTCCTAATTTCAACACATTGCTGGCCTCAGAATTGGGGCCAAGTTTTCATGACATGCCTCCAGCTGGCAGCCCAGTGGTGCTGGTTTCTGCATGGCAAAACATCCTGTTTGGGATCCCTTATGATCAAAAGAACTCAGCGTGAGGATTAGCCTTTCAAAGAGATGACGCACTGAATCTTACAGAGAGTAGGATTGGGACAAGACCATTATATAACTCTGAGACAGGTTCGATAATTTGTAGCGGATCCAAATTAATAGATTAATGCAGTGTAGTAATTCCACTTAATTCCTTTAATTATGGTACATAAAGGAGACTATATCTATGATGTAGTTTACCTATTAAGTTTCTATATTTTGGCCAAGTCTGTTTCTCAGTATACATGTCCATGATGGCTTTTAGATACATACACACTTGAATGACAGTGGAGTCTCTAAATGAACAGCAAGAAGGACAGTGAGAACACAATGGCAGCAAAAGAACCTGAGATTCCGATCCAGAGCATTTGGGAGTCAAGTCCGGGTTTTCACGGACATTTAAGTATCATGGTAAACTCACTTCACTCCTTCAGACTCCAGGTTCCTTATCTACAAAGTAAGAAGCCTGCTATGCACCTCCAAAGCTGCTGTAAGCATTAAGTGAAGCAATATAAGCAATGTACTGTAGACCCTAAAGGTAAAAGGTAGGCAACAAATGTTTCCTCAGTCAAAGACATGGAATATTTCTCATGAGGGTGGTTCTCTGAAATAGCAGAAACTTTATTAATTGAAACAATGTTCAAATATTGACTCATGGGGGGAGGGGGAAGCTCTGTGTAAATCTTAGGACTCTCCTTTTCCCATTTCCATAGAATGCCTATGAGTCCCTCAGACTGAAGGTGGTTAATGACTGAAACAATAAGAAATATTACAACTAAAATTTTATTTTTCAAAAAAATTTAAAAAAAGTTTACTAATTAAACATTCAGATGATGTTTTCTGTATTGTGTTTATATTTCTAAGTTAGTATGTCTAAAATCTCACTAAGATGGTTGGAACTGCCTCTGTGTGTGTGTGAAACAAAATTATGCAATTATTGATGGAAACTAGTATTTTCAAATAATTCTGCATGGCTTCATAAAGTCAAATTGATTCATGCTCTGGCTATTACTAACATTTTGATATTTAATAGATGTTACCTTGAGAGACTATCAGGTTGTTTTTGCAAATAACTAGGCTAATACCACAGGAAAGAACCTGTGATAAGGCAAAGATAAGAAGCTTAACTAAGGTCAGGTACTGACCCAGATGCTCTCAGTGAGCAAACACTGCTTCTGAGGAAAGAGTGTGATATTTTGGAATTGGCCATTAAGTTAGTAAGGCTACTAGGATAGTACTTAGTCATTTATTTTGTATGTGTACTAAGTAACTTTGCATCCTGAGTAGTACTCATGGTACATAATACTTTATCAATTATTTTTAAAAAGTAGCAACACAGACAGCCAGGTAGCACTGGAAGTAGCCTTCATGTGATATAGATGAAGCCAATGTGCAGGCTGCATTTCAGGCAGGTGTTGAGTACCAGGGGCAGGGTGGAGGATCAAGGAAAGTGTAAAGCCTATCTATATAGGGTGATATGTTGAAATACAGGGATTTAGAACACGGGCAGCAGGATCTAGACATAGTTTTGATATTTGGGCACTGAGATACAGGCAGAGGGAGGCTGCAACCCCTGCGCAATGCCAATAAGAAGGAGATGAATACGGACTGAGACAAACTCCAAAGTAGGACAAAGTGGTAGTTGAAATAAAGTTCATACTTTTACTGTTTACTTGCAATACACAATACTTCTAATTATTTGTGTAATGGAAATGTGAATATTTGATATTTTTCTGTTGTAATTTTTTAGGTTACCCATATTCACCAATAGCTTTTAAAAATTTTATTTTTGTGAATTAAAAAACACACTAAGAAAATTAAAAAAACAATCTAAAGAAGTATTTGTTACAGATATACCTATATTTGGAAGAAACTAATGACCCAGTTTATTATCCAGGTATACACTGGCCAGTCTTCTTTGAGTCTACCTATTATTCCCCTTTACTTACCATTGAGCTATTAAGAATATTTTTAAAATTATTTCTCAGAATGCTTGTCTTAGCTGGCTCTCTTGGCAGCTAAATTTGCCTTTCTCTAAGCCTTTCAGAATCTTTTCAATAAAATGCTTCAGGTTTAATGAAAAATATATTTTGCAATCACAGGCAAAAACAGGAATATAAAAATGTAAATTTTAGGAGTGCATTATCGAGAAAAGACAATTGCATCAAAGAAACACCTGCTTCTAAAGTGGGTATGATGCATAGTGTGAGGAAAATACATCTTGTCTACTGAGAACAGACTTGTTTGACCCTGTCTGTGTGGAGCCCTCTGGTAACTTCCTCATAAGGGTTAACATGTAAGGAAGGGTCTGGAAAAACGGTAGTCTCTCTGTGACTATACAGCATGGGTATACAAACAACACTGAGTGTTGTAGAATTCTGGGATTGTGTCTTTCCTGTATTCCCGTGTAACACATTTTAGACATACCTGCTTGCTAAGGAGTAGAGTATGTTTATACATACAAACTCAGTTGAGTCTAATCAACTCCAAAAAGTGCTACCAGTTTTTAGCAAATGTTCATCAGAAAGTAACATCATTTCTCCCTTTTTGGCTATATTCTTAAGAATAATGGGGCAAATGTATTTAGCTTAGAGAAAAACAAATGCGTGTTACTGTCTTCAGATATAAAAAGACACTTATTGGTTCCCCGCCCCCCTCCTGCCCCGAGCCTGAGAGAGTTAGTTCCTGGAAGGGTGCTTTAGAAGTGGAATGAACTTATGAGAATCTCTGCAAATTAGTGAAAGTGTTTTTTGAAAGCTAAGAAGCGTTTTGATGAAAAAGTTGAAAGTCATTAAAAATATAGAAAGAAAGACAGGAAAACAGAGGTTTCTGAGCACTGTGTGAATCACAGTGAGAAAGCAAGCCATTTGCTATGGCCCTTCCTTGTTCAGTTATTAGTATATCTGAATGAGACTAAAAACACTGAGTCGACTTCCTTTTTAAATACAGTAGACATAACACTCATGCCAACCCACTCACAGCCCTCACTCTCCATAGAGAATCTGCCTCCCCAATCCCCCCAAATACTTCTCTTAGTCCATGACAGGACCCTCCCCAGTTATCCCAGGCACAGCTGGTGGGATGGGAGTGACAACTGACCCACGCTGGCCAGTCAGGCTGCTCTCTGGGGAATTTAGATTTGAAGCATAGGGACAGGAGTCAGTGACTTGCTTGTGGGGATTTGGTTTGAAAGTTCATGCAGAGCTGGAGCCAAATTTAGCACCACTGCGAGCCAAAACTATACGCAAGCCCAGAGATCTAGTAAGGCCAGGAACCCACAAGCAGGCAGGAAAGCTGTTTTGTAGAGGATAGAAAAATGGAATGGATATCGTGAGAGGAGAAGAAACAAGGAATAAAGGCCCCATGAGAAATGGATTACTTGTGTTGGTTTAAATAAGTTTCTTTATTTGACAGGTAGGGATGGGTCCATCCTGTGTGATGCCTACAACATGTACCATTCAGGGAGGCTTTTTCCAGAAGAATTAATAATTACAATAGAAAATTTGCTACAGGGGCCATGAAGCTTAGTGCAGGGCCCTGAAAGTTAAGCTCAATTACTTCACATCGACCTGTACTTACAGATCAAGTGCTTTCTGAGGAAGCCATCTAAAACCACACCAAAGGGGATCTTCTGCAGTAGGTTGGGGGATTGGGATTGAGTTTTTTAAAGATTTTATTTATCATTTTTAGAGAGAGAGGAAGGGAGGGAGGAAGAGAAGGAGAGAAACATTAACATGTGTTTGTCTCTTACGTGGTCCCCTCTGGGGACCTGGCCCAAAACCCAGGCATATGTCCTGACTGGGAGTTGAACTGGTGACCTTTTGAACTGGGAGTTGAACCATACCCTGCTCTCAATCCACTGAGCTATACCAGCCAGGGCTGGGATTGAGTTTTAAAGCTTTCTAGAGAACCCTAATAAGGGACATTCTGGTGCACCCTTTCTTTTGACCATTGCATCTATGGGCTCCTGGGATTCTGGGGGCAGCACTTGCTAATTCATTCTCTAACTCCCCCCACACTTCACTGGTCCTCTTATTATTTCAATTTTGCTGTTGGTCCTTTTGGAATTTACTTGTGCTTTAAATTATCCTCGAAAGGGATCTTTGATATTTATTTTATGTATTTGGGGAATTTTGCTGGTTGGTTGCATAGTGAAAACCATCTGCTTCTCTTGACTCATTATCGATAAAAAAGCAAATTCATGAGCCACAGGCTGACTCCCTGTTTGGCTGCGCTTCTCCATTCTGGTCCCATTAGAAGGGTTTCACATGGCTTCACGGTCACTCTTCTAATCCAATGAACTTGGGAATGCTTTAGGACAGCAATTTTCAGCCTTTTTCATGTCACGGCACATGTAAGTAATTACTAACATTCTGAAGCACACCAAAAATATATTATTTTTTGCCAATCTGACAAAAAATAGGTATAATTCTGATTCATTCATACCAAATGGCTATTGAGTTGGCTGCTGTATTTTTTATTTGACAATATAAAGGAGAAGAGGTCAGTGCCCCTGAATAAATAGTCAGGTGTTGCATGTTTTAAAAATTCTTGAGGAACACCTGTTTTAGGAGTCTACATAGCAATACTGTACTTATGTTACCAACTGAAAATGTGAGCTGTCAGCCTCATTATTTGCAGGATTCTTCAGATAAAACTTCTCATCTGGTTACGTCCACACTAATCATCATGCAATGGGCAGAAAATACAACCAAAAGGAAAGCTGGTCAGAGTGAGAGTGGATCCCTCTTCTCTCCCTCTTCCTCCAACACAGAAACACTTGTACACACACACATGCCCACATGCACACACACAGATTGGATGACCATAAAGGGCAGTAGGAAGCCAGAAATACATAAACTCCAAGACAAAAAAAATAACGATCATAGGGCTTATATTCATACTCAGTGTAGGAAATACAATGTTTTTGAAGGAGGAACTATATCTGTATGAATGGATTTTTACAAGGAAAGTAGGATCTGCTTGATTAACATTGAATAAATTACTCAGTGAATGAATAAGCTGATTCTTTAAAAGTCACTAAGCCTGAAAATTAAAAAAGACAGAAAAAACAATATACACAAGTATGTGCTAATTTTTTGGTATTGTACCAAGTGTTTTCCATATAATTCTCAGAACAGCCCTGTTTTACTATTCCTATTGTTTCACAGATGAAGAAATTGAAGCGTAGAAAAGTATGCCAAACTCACGCACTGACTCCAGGTGAAGCCAGGGCTCCAGTTCCTATATCCCAGGGCTTAAAAAAATCTTTTTTCCTCAAGAAAGACTGAGCCCTTTGTAAAAGACTGGTTGAAATGACCCAATTGGACAAAAGTATAAACAGGATTGGGGTTCAGATATTTGTTGTGTTGCTACCTTGTGGGTGGAGCATCAGAGGAAGACAAGATGAGTTAGAGTAAAAATGGAGATAAGTCTGGGGAAGTGTCATGAACCTCATCTCATTGCATTTGAGATGCACTTGTCTTTCCTGCCTCTTTACTGAACCTTAGCGTTCCAGACAATGGCGCTGTCTTCCCAGGGGTGTCCTGTCCGGTGTCTTCCTCCCTGTCCACAGGGAAGAAGGCCAATAGTTATGTGTCTAAGGCAGGGACAACAAAAAGAAAAATATTTTTTGATCAATAAGATTATGAAATTATAAAGAAATAACAAACAGGTATTTAAAAATCAGAAATAAGTGGGGGAGGCAGGCACAAAGATATCAAAAAAGGGCACAGAGCTTAAGTATTTTAGGAGAAGCAAAGAAAAAATCATAGTGGAAGAAGTCATGTGTGATGCAGTCAGTTTGAAAGAAAAGCTGGAAAATGTGGGGAAAAATATAAATTACTTATTAGCCATATCTACCCATAATTGGAATAAAGTTAATTACTTTGCTGTCTATGTTTAAAAAAACTATTATTTTTATCAATAGACTTTTAGAATGCCAGTGATAGGATTTTTTTTACAGCATTTTACATAGTATGAAAGCAATGTAGTTAAAAGGAAAACTTTATTATTGTTATAGGACTCTATTATAATAAAACTTTATTATCATTAGAGAGAGCCTTGGAATTTGTTAATGAGGAAATTAATACACTCTTTGAGTATATAAACCTTTTAAATTTACTTGCATAAATATTCTCAATCTGAAGAAAGACAGAAATAAGAGAACACAAAAGTTTTTTGAAATAAATCTACACACAAGTTGAAAAAAGTGTATCACAAAGTCCTGTGTAGCCTTTACCAAGCTCTCCCCAGGGTAAACAACACAGTTGACCACTGAACAATGCAGGCATTAGGGATGCGAGCCCCTGAACAGCTGAAAACCCAGTATGACCTTTGACTCCCCTAAACTGGACTAATAATAATAGCCTACTGCAACCCTTACCTAAAACATAAACAGTCAATTAACACATATTTTGTATGTGATAGTGTATTACAATAAAGTAAGCTACAGAAAAGGATATTATTAAGAAAATTATAAAAAGAGAAAATACATTTACAGTATTCATTTCAAAAAATCCACATGTAAGTGGAACTGACCATTCAAACCTGTTTTCCAAGGGTAAACTGTGTACAAAACCAGGAAACTGGCATTGGCACATCACAATTTACTAAATTACAGGTCTTACTCAGATTTCATCAGTCTTTATGCTCTATTTAATGTGTGCATAAAATGATGAAATGTTATTACATGTATAGATTTGTGTTACCAACCACAATAAAAATACAGAACTTTAAAATGAAAGATTGAATAATAGAGAGATGTCATATATGAGAAAAGTTATTCTGGAAAAGGCAAATAAATGTGACATAAGGCCAGAAGGTTTAAGAGGAAAAATAAAAAAATTAATTATACAGAAAAATAAAATAAACTAAAAATATAAACATAAGTGTTAAGAAGAAATAATATAAAATTCATATTTTGAAAGTTACTACCTTCAGAAGACTTAAGAAATATAAGAAGTATAAAATTCATATTTTGAAAGTTACTACATTCAGAAGACTTAAGAAATATATGTGTGACATGTTGCCCAATTAAAAAATGGTCAAACCCAACAAAAATGCACAGGTGTCAGAAAAAGAGCCTTTCTTCTTGATAAAAGGGTCGAAGTACCCTTTAGAGAACATCTAATCTCATTGTTGAAATAAAAAACAATTTTGAAATAAATTTCTATGGACATAGAGATACATGTTAGGAAGAATGTTATAAATAAGATCATTACCCAAAGCAAAACAAATGGTCAATACAGACTATAGCTATAATAGAGTTTTTTTTTTAGAGGGTTCATGGAAATACACATTTTCATAGTTATTAAAAATGTTTATCTGCAAACATTTTTCTATGTTTTTTTCCCCAAGAGAGCCCCCCTCCTGCCATAGAAGTTGAACTTGTTTTCTCAACCTCCTTTGCAGCTGGGACATGGATATACCACCCAATATGGCTCCTGGAAGTAGGAGGAAAGCATGCTAAAGAGCATTCTGGGAAATAATTTCTTCATGAATTAAAAACAGAGATTGGGAAAGCAATTGAGAAAGAGGAGAAAGAAATAGAGGTGCCCCTCCCCATCCTGCCATTGATCTTCTGTGAGGACAAAGAGCTTGGTTGGCCCTGCTGCAGCCATTCTACAATCCTGAGGTGAGGACCAGGGAGCCTCAGAGAAGCTGAACCACTGTCCTGTCCAGTGAACTAATTCCGGACATTGTACTTCCTGTTATGTGATCAAATAAAGTCTATGGTTTTAGTCAAGTTTGACCAGGCTCTGTGATTTGGGGGCAAAGCACCCTGACCGACACAGTCAGCTAAGAAGGAATTAATGGTCACTTACTAAACACCTAGTGTGTTTAGCACTACACTAGTCTCTTCAGTTCTCTATCTTGTCCAACACATTATCTATGACTGCATGGAATAGAAATGACCAAAAGCCAAAAATGGGCAAAGAATGACAGTTTTATTTTTTATAAATAGAAAAGAATCCATGAGAGAGTTTTTTGTATTTTTTTATACCAGGGAATTTATGATTTGGGGGATGTTGGTGTTGAAGGCAAATATGAAAAGGTAACGAGTAATAAATAAAAATGTAAATGTGCATTTAAAGACGATTCCTTTGCAAATATATATATTCAATGTCTAAATATATTTCTCAACTTCAGAAGCTGGAAATCTTAGAGATTAGCTCTTTCTTGACAAGAGAAAGGTCATTTTCTGGCTTTCTGATTATGAATAATTCAGTCTGTATGCTATATATATATAAGTTCGAGTGAATAAGAGTAGTTCTTTCCAGGAATGCATTCTCTCGGTCTTACCAAAATCTGAAGAAAGAAGTTGAGTGTGTATATTGAGAGAGAATGTTTAAGGCCATTAGCAGTAGCTTACGCCTTTTGAAGGGGGAGAATTTAGCCAATGGAAATTACTGTGCCCAACTGCTGTCCTGCAGTTAATGAGCAGAGAGGACTTCAGGTGGCTGCCTCCCTTGCAATGCTTGCTATGTGTGTGTTTTAGTAGAAATATAGAAAATAATTTTAAAGCATATATTAGTATCTGAAACATTTTCTGCTATATTTATAAATACATCTTTCAAAGCAAAAGGGTATTTGAAAGTTAAATGTCATGGGAAAATTTAGAACAATTTTATTCCATGCATACTCCATATATAGTTCTACTACTATGATTTAGCTCAAACTCTATGTTCTCCAATGATTTCTCACAACCTCTCAAGCCTCTACTATTTGTCTCCTTTTAGACCCACATCACTGTTCACTTAACTATACTTTTCTTACTTATTGCTGTGGAATGCAAGTTCTATGAGGCAGCATTCTTTGTGCATTTTGTCCTTTTATGTACCCTTTTTTGTGATTGGCACATATTAGGTATTCAAATGTTTACTGCAAAAATTAATAAATGTATTTTTATGCTCTAGTTAAATTGCAAACTCCTTGAAAGCGGGAATCATACCATGTGATTTTGTATTTTCTCCAGTATACATAGTGGGCTATTAGTAAGCTATTGCTGCTCATTAACAGATTGCAACCCACACTGAAAGAATTCCCAGTACTCAGCTCACGAGTCAGTGCTTTGGGTCAGCAAACCACCACTGTTTTTTCTTCCTGGACTTGTAAATATGCAATAAACACAAATTACTTCCCTGGGAAAATGTTCGTTTATACTCTAAAGTCATTAGTTTCTTTCTTAATCCAAAAGGCAGAATATCAAGGTCAATATTGAGACAGTTGCAAAGGCTTTAGCTTGTAAATTATTTGGTACTTAAAACCATTCTTCCTGTAGACAGTACCAGCAATTGAGGTTTATAGGCAGTCTTTGCTTAGCAGAGTAGTGTGCTGCAGACGGACACCGTGCACAGTCATTTTAGTAACCAAAAGGAACATTATGATTGACCCATGATTTTTAAAAATTTTGTCAATACATGCATAATTCTCTCATTGTTATTTATTAAGGTATAGGGAAATAAAAAAAGTAAAACAAAGATATTTCAAGTATACTATAACTGAAAACCATAGAAACACTGGGAATTAAAGTGTTTTTCTTCTTTGTAAAAACACATTAATAATTTGAATAATACCTTCTTCTTGCCATGTCACTGTCTGTTGGGAAAAGCAGTGAGTAATGCATAGCTTCTTGCTTCACACATAGCACAAGAATGGCCTTGGCAATGATCACACCTACCACCTCACATAGACAACATAGGTAACATCATCACAATCATCATCATTATTATTTTGGTGAATATGCTTAAGATCTATTAATAAAGTTAAAAAACCATTAATTAATAAGTCAAAGTTTCTTCCTCTTTATCCTTTTCCTTTTCTCTCTCTCTAAAAATCAATAAATAAAAAATAAAAAGAGTGGCTTTGAGCCACGGACATTTTCTTACTGGGAGATAAAGTGCTGAGCTCATTGGCAGGAGTATCTTTCCCTGATTAGGGCCTGATGTAGACTCTTTTTTTCTGCTTAAGCATGTGCTTGGATAGCCTTCAAGCCCCCCCCCCCCCCACCTTTCTGTATTTCAGAGGCCAAGGGGAGGGGTTAGGGTCCTTCTACTCCATCACAAAGTGTGGTGTGTGCAGCTGCACTGCCCCAGTGAGCTGTGGAGGCATCTGCTGGCTACCAGGGACTGATGCACGGCCCAGGGCTAGGTCTTGTGCAATTTCCCACTTCTTGCTGAGAGTAAATGCTTCACCACTTGTGCCTGTTGTGTGCATTGTCAACTCTCAGTGACCTTGAATCATGCTCTGGTCTGTTCCCTGGGTGGCACTTCCCTGCCTTTTAATATTGGCCGCACAGCCTGGCCACCCAGTGAAGGGTGAACCGCTTGCAACATGCGAAAAGCTTGTTTCTATGGCTTGGAAAACTGTCATACTCTTTTCTAGGTTTGGATTAACTTCCAACATTTTATCCTTGACACTTTCATGTAACAAAACCTCTCTGAGAACTCCTTTAATGTGAATTATTATTTTGCTAGCATCGCTTTCTCTGGGACCTCATGCTTTTCGTCACCACCACTTTCCTTACGTTTGTCTGTGGGCTCACTCTCATGAGGTTCCTCTGACTCTGCACCTGCAAGGTGTCGAGTGGGGAAGTGGCAGCATTTCCATGGCAGCAACTTTTCCCATCACTCCACTTAAATGTGACTTCCATTTCTCTTCTAGCACGATTACTTTCTGTTTCTTTTCTGCATTTTCATTTGTGTTGGCGTTTTCACTTTCATCGTTCATACAGGTACACAAACAGATGTAAACACTCACACGTATATTGCTATCATGGATTTGTAAACTTCTAACTGGCCTACTTTTAGTTTTAAATTATTCGTAAGTCGTACATTTTCCAACTATAGGAAAACCCCTACCTAAGACATTAAAAATTCACACAAGGAAACTTGGAGCCCTTTAAGGGGAGAGGCTCCCCCAGCTGATGTCACTGTCAACCACAAACATCACTGCAATTAAAAAATTCAGCAAGTAAATACATGTCAGGCAAGCTCTAGTGTAAACCCGAGTTTCATATGTGTTGACTTCTCAGAAGATGTCTTTTCAAAATAGCTTGAAGAAGTTGGAGAAAAAAGTCAATGATGGGAATGACAGAATCTTTAACAGCAGAACCCAAATAGAAACACCACATGTTCACAGCTGTTATCTAATAACTCATTTTAAAATGCTCATTCAAAATGTAAACATTAAGAGTGTACACTTTCCTCAGTTTATAAGGAGCAAAACCCTTTATTCTAGTTTCCTTCGAGATGTGTGGATATAAATTGCAACGGTTTCATGCGAAATCCCATGGTCAACATCTAGGTTGATTAAATCAAGGTAAACTCACGTATACTGCCAATTTGTAGCAACCTTTTTATTTAAGGTTTTCAGAAGAGAGGCCTTCCACTAAAATTTAATTAAAAATTTCATCTCTATCAGATGGTGGAATCTGCATGGTGAATTTTGTATCTCAGTTGGTAGCCTCATTATTTCTACAGTTTGCTCATACGCCCTTTCAGACCCTTGTTTGCCATGCAGTGCTGTTTCCCTCCAGCCTGCCATGAGCCAGAGCTCCACCTGAGTGCCTTTCCAAATGATACGAGGCCACGTGAACATCATTTCCTTGGTGTCTTGTCAGAATAACTGAAAATACTTAACCAAAACGAATGAAATATTTGAAATCTAACCTTGCCTACCAATATAATGGATGATGGTATACAAAATTAAGACTTACATTCTTTTCGCAAATTATTTTTTAGACATATGTGTGTGTATACTTATATAGTAAAAAATGCATAACATAGACAGAAGATAACATATTCATTTAAATAACTATTTGTCTTAATAATTCATTAAAAAAAACCCAGCATTTTAGTAAAACAATAGTTTTAATGTAACTAAGACTCAAGCATTCTTCTAGTTTCTGGTTAGTTTTTATCAGCAATTTGATGTTCCTTAAAAATAAACTCTTAAATTTTAAATAGCTTTAATTTATTTTGTTTAAAATGCCATGTCTGATAAAAAATATTTTGGTCTACCATGGCATAATTTCTTATCTCCCTATGAAAAGCGTGAACTTAATTTGAATGTTTAATATGGGTGAGGCATAGCGAGAACATAATAATTTGCAGTGGGTGAGGTTTGGTGCTGTTTCTTTTCTAATGTGTGATAATTGATGAAAAAACAATAGCATTGATGAGTGAGTGCTTATATAGCACTTCTTGTTCTTCTGAATGGAGGAAAGTATCATTATCCATGGTACAAAATGTCAATATCGAGAGCCATTTGCTCAGTGAGGCCAGGGACACTGAAAATGATAATTATGTCTTTTCTTCTGCAAGGCCATGCAGCTAAAATAGGAAAATTGTGAATCCATAAATGACACTTCTCATCTGGAGTGACAAAATGAATGTTCTTGCTCTGATCATCCATGTAATATGGTTTTGTGTGTGTGTTTGTGTGTGTATGCAAATAGAGTGAGGCAAAGTAGGTTTGTAATGTATAGTATAATAATAAATAATACAAGGATAAACTGTAAACCTACTTTTGCCCCATTCTGTGCGTGTATGTGTATATATGTGTATATAAAAGGTCTGTCCAGAAATAAGTACAGCCACAGTTAATATCACAAGACTGGTTTGCATGACATTGATGTAACCTGGCAGCCAAGAGGAAAATGCATATGTGAACAATGACAACTTCACTGTACTAATCAGTGGGAGTGGTAGGTGCATTTGAGTGAGCATGTGCACTGTGTGACCAATACATTCAAAATGACTAAGTGAGTAGAGTAATAAATCTGCATCAAATTTTGCATTAAGTTTCAACATTTCTATGTGGAAACTATTCAAATAATTCAGAAGGCTGCAGCTATGGGCAACTGGTGATTGGCCACTTCATCATGACAGTGAACCCCTTCATACATCACATCTTGTGCAGGGTTTTTCGGCAAAGCATCAAATCACCCGTATGACTCAGCAGCTATCCAGCCCAGATTTGGCATCTTGTGACTACTGGCTTTTCCCAAACTAAAATCACCTTTGAAAGGGAAGAGATTCCAGACCATTGATGAAATTCAGGAAAATATGATGGGAGAGCTGATGTTGATGGAGAACTGTGTGAGGTCTCAAGGTGCCTACTTTGAAGGGGACTGAGGTGCCATTGTCTATGTACAATGTTTCTTGTATCTTGTATTTTCTTTAATAAATGTCTATGTTTTATATTACATGCCTGGATACCTTCTGGACACACACACATACATTTCTGTTACCAACTTCTGAGCAAGTAATTTATATATAATTCTTCATGCTTTGACACCATAAAGAAGTTAAATAGAAAATACAACCCCTCAAAAGACTAAAATATAAAAACAATAACCCTTTAACTTGTATTTAAAGATTATTCTCTTCTAAAAAGTAATGATAAACATTGTAAACTCTTTTGGATTACTTTAAAAAATTATGACAAAATTACAGAGTAATATTGAATGTCTTTTATGTATATAAACAGATTAATAGTAAAAGAAAACATATTAATCAATTAAACCTACATAATCTCCTAACAATTTTGCCACCATGGATAATATTCTGATCATCTCATATTCAGTGTTGCCTCAGTAAAGTGTCATTACAAGTATTTTACATATAACATTAGTAAGTTAATTTGAAAATTTAATACAAACAGATTATAAAGAGATTATTCATTGATATTCATATATCTTTCCTCCTCTTTTTCTAAATTTACTAGTTGGGACAAGTATGTTTTCTACTAAGTTGTAAAGATTGTATTACATTGTATTTAATTATATGTAAGAATCCAATTTGAAGTTTGAACGGAATGCTGCATGCAGATTTAAAGAGGTCCTCTTTGTATTTCCATTTATTAGGTCATCGTAATCTCACTGCACAGACATGTCACCGCAAAGTACACCCTGGTGTGATCTGCTCTGCATGCCAACTGTATCTGAGCCCAGAAATAAACCCGTGCTCTGCCTGTTCCTGTTGGAAGAGGTTTACACAAAAGACAAACTCATTCCATGCAGAAAGTGGATGGCAAGTCATAAATATAGTTGTAGTGTAAGGTTTCAGTGTGCATATCAATATTTATGAGAAACACGATAATGCACTACAAAACAAAAATGAATGAAAACTGAATTGCGAGGGCGTGGAGAGTTGTTGGAAAGGAGACTACTGAGGAGTTACTACAATGAGCTATATGGAGACTGAGGTTGCTCTTTTCAGTGAATGTCAACTCAGCTTCATTCCCGTTACTGGACATAGCAGCACATCAACCTGTTCAACCTAGCGGCACGTCAGCCAGGACTGCCTTAGAGAAGGGTGCAGAATTATTTGCCAACCTACACTTGAACTCAATTTGTCCATGTTGCCTAAGATCCCACCTGATTTTTAAGTTTAAGAAGACTTAGAATCATAAAATTTCAAAACACTTTTTATAGATTGAATATATAATATTGTCCCATCCTCATTTTTTCTGAAGTGTATCAGAAAAAAAGGATAAATTGATATGAAGAATCAGTAGAATTAGATATTAACTCAATAATTCAGTTAGGGTAAGTCATTACTGGCATACGCCAATGAATGTAACAGCCGACTGTTTTGTGGGAAGGGAAACCCAATCCATAGGATTTGCTGGTTTTCGAGGTGTAAACACTCCCCCAGTGGCCACTTTCAAGCTACCGATGCGATGTCACTAAATGTCATACTGGGAAGAGATATTCAATAGTTCATAATTCTGTAATATTCCTTTATATAGATATAATAAATAACTTCTGAGATTTGAATATTTATTAATTTTGTTTTAAAGGTACTTTATTCTAAATATGAAGTTATAGTAATCAAAAGAATACAGTACTGGCATAAAAACAGACTTATAGATCAGTGGAATGGAATAGAGAGCCCAGAAATAAACCCGTGTGTATATGGTCAATTAATCTATGGTGAAGGATGTAAGGATATACAATGGGTAATGACAGTCTCTTCAGTGTTGGAAAAACTGGACAGATACATGCAAAAACATAAAACTGGGTCACTTTCTTACACCATATATAAGAATAAATTCAAAATAGATTAAAGACTTACATGTAAGACCCCAAACCAAAAAATTCCTGGAAGATAATATGGACAGTAAACTCTCTGACATTGCTCTTAGTAATGAATTTTTGGATATATCTCCTTGGGCAAGGGAAACAAGAAAAATAAATAAATGGAACTATATCAAACTAAAGAGTTTTTGCACAGAGAAGGAAACTATCAACAAAATGAAAAGACAACCTACTGAATGGGAGAGATATTCACCAACAATATATCTGATAAGGGGTTATAATCTAAAATATATAAAAAAACACATACAATTTAACACCAAAAAAAATTAAACAATCTGATTGAAAAATGGGCAGAAGATCTGAATAGACATTTCTCCAAAGAGGACATACAGATGGCAAACAGGCACAGTAAAAGATACTCAACATCATTTGTCATTAGGGAAATGCAAATTAAGACCACAATTACATATCACCTCATACCTGTCAGAATGGCTACCATCAATAAATCAACAAGGAAGTGTTGGTAAGGATGTAAAGAAAAGGAAACCTTTATGCACTGTTGGTGGAGTTCTTTAAAAAAATAAAAAATAGAACTACCATATGACCTAGTAATTCCATTTCTAAGTATTTTACTGAAGAAATATAAAACACTAATTTGGAAAGGTATATGCACCCTTATGTTCATTACGGTATTATTTACAATAGCCAAGATATGGAAATAACCTAAATGCCCATCAGTAGATGATTGGTTAAAGAAGATGTGGTACATATATACAATGAGATATTAGCTATGAAAAATAAAGAAACCTTGCCATTGTGACAACATGGATGGTCCTAGAGGGAATTATGCTAAGTGAATTAAGTCAGACAAAGAGAAATACCATATAATCTCACTTATATATGGAATCTATAAAAATAAAAATAAACAAAACAGGACAGAAAAACAAACTTCTAGATACAGAGAACAAATTGATGGTTGCTAGATGGAAGAGAGGCTAGAAGGACTGTTGAAAGAGTGATGAGATGAAGAAGTATACATTGCTGGTATAAAAATAGTCACGGGGATGAAAAGTATAGCATAGGGGATGTAGGTAGTAACAGTAATAACTGTGGTGTCAAATGGGTACAGGACCCGTGAGGTGATCACTCTATAAGTTATATAAATGTCTAACTCCTGTGTTGTACACCTGAAGTTAGTACAATATTGAATGTCACCTCTAACTGAAAATAAAAAATAAAGTTTATAAATGTATATAATTAAAAAATTAATAATGTGTGTGTTGAACAATTGGCTTACAAAATTCCTGAAAATTTAATATTTAGTTCTCACATGCTGGTGTGAACCACTTCTAGTATACTTCCGTGGCTGGCAAACTTTGATGTTTCTACAAATAGTATAGCACAGTATGTCTTACTTATGTTTAAATCATTGTTTGTGTTTTGTTTAATATTGTTATGGAGTTCTCTTTATTATTAGAAAGGCCACAGAGAAACTTTCTATTTAATGCATTTTTTCTAGGAGAAAAATGACTAAGTAGTTTATTATTTGTTAACACTGTACACATTTGACCCTTGAATGACCCTGATATTAATTGTATGGGTCCACTTATATATTGATTTTTTTCAATAAATACATACTATACTGTAAATGTATTTTCTCTTCCTTATGACTTTCTTAATAACATTTTCTTTTCTCTAGCTTACTTGGTAAGAATAGAGAGTATATAATCCACATAACATATAAAGTATGTATTAATTGACTGCTCATGTTATTGGTAAGGCTTCCAGTTAATAGTAGGCTAAATAGTAAAGTTTTGGGGGTGCAAATGTTATATGTGAATGTGGTCTATGGGAGAATCAGCACCCCTAGTCCCTGCATTGTTCAAGGGTCAACTGTGTCTATGTAATGAATTATCTCCAACTCTTTGTATCTTTATTTACAGTCTCTAATCTATTTATTATCTATCTAGATATATAGATTAATATGGTGAGATCCATCTATACTGATCTACATGCAAATAAAAACTATGTCCTGGAAAAAGCATCCCAATTATTTTCAAGAAAAATACAAAATATAATTTTATAACATATTGTTAACTTCATTAACATGTATAAATTTAAAAACTATAAATTTTCTCCTAGAGTACTTACAGAATAATCTAAATTTTATGCAAACAACTGTATTAGACAGAGAGAAGTTAATGAAAGACTCAAATTGGTTGAATATGTACCAAAAATTTAAATAACCTATAAGCTACCTTAGATAAGATTTTACATTTTGTCATGTATGTGCCAATTTCTTTAGAAAGTGACCTATTGCAATAAATTGTAAGCAGTGGTAATAATGGTGTGGATATAAAAAAAAACAATTGGAAATAAAGTTCTACCTGGAGAAGTAGGACATGTGAATCGAAGGACCAGGCTTGTTTAGGTCACAGGAGCCTTTGCTGGGTTGGTCTCAGATTAACAGCTGGAAATGAGCTCGGTTCTGGACTGCTGAGTGCTAATTATTGCTGCTAACTTTTGACACCCATTACAAGGAGCACAAAATTGTATTTTTCAAAAAGTGTCATTGATCTATTAATTTCATATGTATGTTGACAACTTTAAATAGTAGAGTTTTTTGGCAACTTACAAAATAAATTTGCAAGATATTCAGCAATTCTATTAAAAACTGCATAAGAACTGCTCTCTAATGTTTGAACTAGTTGGAAAAGATAACAATATAGTCCTTAATGTCAAAATACATCATTGTAATGTGATAATTTCTCAAATTGTTTTAGAATTTGATAGAACTTTAAAAATTAATTTTGATTATAGGTAAACCAAGTTCTAAGCAATCAATTACTTTTGGGTTTTGAACATCTTTGCAAGAATCTTCCTGAACATAAGGAGTATTTGTCTGTCAAGAAGAAATATTTTTAAAATGTGTAATGGATCAGAAAGATTTGAGGCATTCTATGCAAAAGGAATGAAAAAGATGAGAAGACATTTAGTCTATGTAAAAATAATTTGATCATCATAACCTTATCTCCCATTAGGCCATGAATCATGGACTCATATTAATAAAAGGCACATGACCTATGTCAGCATATCATAGCCCCAGGAGAGTAGCATCCAACCAGAAAAATCTGCTTGTTAGACAAGCTCCACACTCTGTGGTCTGGAAAGGCATCTTTCTTTCTTGTTTACATGACACGTTCATCTGAGGACTTCACGTGCTTCACATTCACTTACAATTTTCACAGCATCTCTAGGAACTAAATGGTGTGAAAGATTATTATTCTTACAAGAGAGTTGGGGCAAGAGTCATATGGAAGATGTATTTACCAGGAGTCATGATGAAATTAATGGAGTGCTTTTGCTGTGCATACATTAGGCTCTCAATAAATACCATTTAACTCTTGACTCACAGCCTGAGCTAAGTAGCCACAGCTCTGCTTCTCCTCCCTCCTTCCCTCTCTCTCATTCCTTCCTCCTTTTCTCCTTTACTTTTCTTATTTTTATACTACAATATTTAATTTTATTTGTTCAAGGGCTCATATTGTAAGCATTAAACAAAGTGTTGGCTTTGATTCTGTGAGCCCAGAGTCACATATTTAGAAAAATAAAAGTGAACTGTGATCTACGTAATGGAGGAAAACTAAAGACTTCTGGTTGACCACATGGTAGTTTTTAAGTTTCTGCAGCCTAGAACTCAGAAGTCACAGACCTTTTAGGTCCTTTGGGATGTTCCACAGGGCACCTGTGCTTTTCTTAAGTCAAACAATCTCACCATTCTTCAGCTTCTGGTTGACAATTTCTTTACGTGGAAATAAGACCTTGAGCAACTCTGACATAAATATCATTGTAGATCATGTGAACTGTGAAAGTCATCTCAGATGAATACTCTACTTTAGATCCAGTGAAGGGCCAAACACTGAATCATTTTCCATTGGGCTAAACAGTGACTCTGTTCCCTGTGGATGGTTGGTAGAAGATTGAGCCAGTCTTATAGCTCTTTCCTGATATTAAGCCTCCCTGGAAATCATAACTGCTTCTAAATGAAAACTTCCATTTTTGAGAAATACCCTGATGTTGTAAGATGTCTTGTGTTTAAAAAAATCATAAGTTTACATGAAGGAAACCAGAAAAAGCTTGTATCTTCAAAAATGCAGTAGACCAAAATATTTAGATAAGAAATATGTTTGATGTTGAAAAATGTTTTTCAATATTAGAGTGTTTAAGATTTGCTTCTGAAGGTTTATTGTAAATTCCAGGATGTTGGAAATTCTGAAATGGTTTCAGATTACTTGAAATAAATCTACAATGCAGTGGGGATGGGAAATGTTCATGAGTGGAAAGTGAAGACTGGACAGGATCCGTGGTTCGTGGATTCCCCCACCTATCTCCCTATGATTATGACAGGCTAAATAAAAGGAAGCATGGCTGCACCGTTTAGTTTTAAATTGCTGGAATCTTTCAGCCCTCTCTCTGTCCCCTTTCCTCATAATGTGTTTGGTGGGCATTCAGTGGTAGCTCTTGCCTCCCCATCAATTTTTCACCTGCCAACACGGAGCCTCGTGGCACTAGCTTACTAAGAGCAGTGCCTCTGGAGGAATTCAGAAGTATCTGCCTCATCTCCTTAAGCATTTCAACAGCATGGACCCCAGACCACTGCCTTGTCCTCCTCTGTTTACTTACATGTTTAATGGCTGTTTGGGGAACACTTAAATTTAGTAATTCACACTGCAAATTCTGTTGGGTATCTAGCTAGTTAAATTGGACTAACCCTCTTTTTTCTTTCAATCAATACATAGTTTGCTGTCTGACTATAGACCTAATTCAGATAAATGTTTAACCTCATCTGTCAGATATACTCTGTTAGACTGATGTTTTCATAAGTTCCCTGGTAGTCATTTTCCCTTTTGAGTTAGATGGACTTTTGGGGATGGGTAAGAGTTATTCAAGTTACAAAGCCAAATCAGAATCCCCCCTTCTTCATTCCAAATTGCACAGGAAAACTTTAATTTTAATCTTATTAAGTAAATTTGTTAATGTATCAGCATTAATCTATGTTAATGTTCATTAATATTACAATGTTGTCAATAGTAAACCTTATCAATATTTAAAAGATGTCCTGAGAATTCTGCATAAAGTTATTACATGAGGAGGCCACCACTAGCCCTTTAACTACTTAGTAAATACCACAGCTCTAGGAGCCTTGCTTTCTCTGTGGCATGAACAAGACTCGTTTCAGATACTTCTTTTGAAACTAGATGGTTTTCATTGGGAATTGTCTTTCCTAACATTTTTGGATAGAACTACAATGTGAGAAATTCAAGATTTTTTCAGATATTAACTGCTTGGGGTATATTATCCTTGCTACACAGCAAGTTTAATTTAAATGTTTAAGCTATTTGGTTTTCTCTCTCTAAGAAGGGGCTGACACTCTGAGGTTCAGAGATAGTTTGCAAAGTCTCATTTGATTTCTTCTCTGGTGAAAAGAGGTGGGTGCAGAGGATAGGGGCATTCCTCTGTGGCTAAGTTAGATTGCTTTTCCTTCTTCAAAAGTTTCTTTGATTAATGCAAATACTAGGGGTTGGTCACATGGCAAACTGCCATTAGCTTGTACCTTCCTGACATCCGGCATAGAACAAGAACTGAGATGCTAAGGAGAGGAAAGAAAGATTTAGGTGCAATCTCAGTGGGAGAGGAAATAGAGGATGAAGGGGCCTAACAGGGTTTGAAAGAACAAAGTTCCTGCTTCTAAGTTTTGCCTGAGACCAATTCCCAATTGCCACTAAAAATCCTTGACTCTTCCATTTGTAGTAAATTATTGTTGACAGCCTTTCTATCGCCACCATTAAAAGACTCAATCGAGGGCAAATAATTCTTTCAAGGGACTTGAATATTACAATATTCTGGGGGGAAATCAGTAGGTGTCTCCCTTAATTTCTACTCCATCCCTTATTTTCCAGTATGAGACAAACATAGGGAAAGGCGGAACTTTTCACTTTTTAAAAGAATGAATCCAATTTGGGGTCTTCTGAAAAACTTATTTATCCAAATGAACAGGATCCTCGTCAGAGTTTCCAACTTAGTGGACTATGCCTTTATAATGATGCCTCTATTACTGGTGAGGATTTTGGAACTGATTAAAATAAACTGTGACAAATCCTTTTGATACTTAGGCAGTTGGCACATTTTCACCCTTTGAGGGTGGATTTGATTCTTTGAAATGCCAATTGTCATTCAAAGCCAGCTCTGGTGAGGAAGGTGCATACTCATGCAGGATAATCCCTCTTTGGTTAAAAAAAATAGTGGGGTTAGTTAGCCAGTAGGCTGGCTAAGTTGTATACATTTGTGGCTTATAAATTGGCTCTACAGTTGATTCCCAAGGCTAGCTCCACCACTGTTTTGAGAATTGGTGGTGCCATTAGTATAAGATGGGAGTGTCCCAAGGAGCCTATTCTGAAACTGTGTACATATGAAAGCAATGTGATGTATTTGTTGGAAAACAAGCCTCATTATTCTACCATCATATTCCATTGTAGTTTATTTCTTGCTCTAAGCCGGTGTGTTATTCATTTATTCATTTTGTCACTTAGCAAGAATTGGCCCATCCACATAGTGTTGATATTAAGAGAAGAATCCTGAGTCAGAATGGCTGGGTCCAAACCCAACCGGACAGTTTGTACTGTCCCCCTGGGCAAAGCTCTCTAACCTCTCAGCCTCCTCCTCTGAGCAGAATGAGTGTAATACTAGTGGTGTTGGGGAATTCAGTGAGTGGGTCCACGCACTGTCTGATGGCCACCGTAAGGATATCACAAATATCAGCTGGTTTGGGGATTAAAATGAGTCATAATAAAATTAATAACTTAAATTCAAGTGAAAGTAATAATGAAATAACATTGCTTTCGTATGATTACTTATTTAAAATTACAAGGATACAAAGTCCTCTAAAAATATCCACAGAGGTATCTGGGTAGTTGTACCAGTGACCAAAGCATGACTTGTTATGACAATAGTAGCTGGATGACAGTTATTTTAAATTCATATATGCTAATGGCCCTGAAAATTTCTCATTAAAAATAACTGCTGTTTTAATCTGAGAGCTCTTAGCATTTAAACTATAAAAACATAATACCTTCATATAATAATATTTGAAGTATGAGCTATATAGATGCATTCTACATAAAAATCTATTACTATTCTTTTGTAAATGTTGCACATTTATGAAAATTCAGTAGGCTTTGGATGAAATTATAAGTGAAGCAATGTTCTATTAAGATTTCTTGCAGTGATTCTGACAGACGAACTCCCACGGCCAGAATCCACACGTGACTGTGGGAACATAATGCTCTGTTGTAGAGTTCAGGAGGGTAAGCTGGCACCTTTCTTTTCTGTTGATACTCACAGTCCTGTTTTTCACCTGTCTGTGCTTACACACTTATGGTATATCCTCTCTGCATATAAACAAAGCACCAGAATTTCTGACAAAGTGGGCAGTATAAAGTATCCTTCTATTAAGAAAAAGTATCCTGTTTAAGAGGATGTTGAAGAATAATAAAGCCTTCCCATAAGGTTTTCCAAACAATAGTTTTAGTTGAAGATTGATCCCACCAAAGGTATGATTTCCCAGTTATTTTGGCAGTTGCAATTATAGTTTCTTGGGCTTAAATGCTTAATTAGGAGCCTTTGGAAAGTTTCATGTCAAGCTAAAAATATTTCTAATGTACACTCTCTGCTTACTCAAAGCTGCATGGAGCTGTAATTTACAAAGGAAACTTGTTCCCTTAATTGTTGTGTCAGTCAGGAAAAGCACAGGGCAGAGGCACGGAGTAATCTGTTTATATTTAGCTGTGCCGGTGGCCATGAAATGTCACAACCTTCATGTAATTTAAGGAAATGTTAGGGAGGTTAGGTCTATAGAACTGGTTGCTTTACTATTTGTTTTGCTTTTTAAAATTTGTATTTTGCAGGATTTTTATGTGGAACTTTTTTTTTAGACAATACTTGAAATTGAAGATTTGAGTAAGGTTTTATTAGTTGATTCTTTTGCTTTTATGTTACAGTTAATTATATGTAGAGTTTGAATGAAGAGGTTTAATTTATCTGAATTCTGTTATTTCTATACTGTCTCCAGCTTTTGAAGAGTATGTTTCATTATGGAATTGATTTATAGATGAATAAACTGAAGAGAAGCATACTTTTTTTTCAGGATGACTCATCTATTTAGCAAGTGTGATAATAGAAAGGGGGAAAAACAACAAAAAAAGAGCAAACAAACAGGAACAATGCCTTGCGTCTCTGTAGCACTCTCTAGCTTTTAAAGCATTTTCACATCTATGCCTGCAATCTTCCCAGAGTTTACAAAGTATGTTCTCATTAGATGAGGTCATCCCCAAAAGTGTAGGAGCCCGTGTGGTGTAGTGGTTATAAGTTCAAGCTTGAGAGTTAGATGGGGGTGGGTTACATCCCAGTTCTGCCACTTCCATCAGTGTGACCTTGGGTTAGCTCCATTTGTCTTTGAGTGTCAGGTTTTTCCTCTGAAAAATGGGGATTATGATAACTGCGATGCAGGGTGCTTCGCCACACGAATGCCATGGTGCATGCACCCAGTACACACTCAATGAATCACAGCTGTTCATTCTTCTCGTTATCATTGCTATCACTGTCTAGCCCTACAAGCAGAGTGAATACTTTTCAGCTATTGTATAAAGATGGGGTGAAAGCAAAATGGGCATCAGAGACTTGACAATGGACTAAATCAGAGACAAAGATGTATCACTCAATTTCCAGAAATCAATTCCACAGGTGACATCAACATAGCGGCATGCTCATTTCCGCATCCCATTCGCTTTCAAAAGTTATTTTTTTAGAGTTGATCCTTCCCCACCAGAAAACATTTTAGTTCAATCTCTAATGAATCTTTGCTTTATGAAGTGTGGAAATCTCCAGTTAATGGAATCCTTTGATATTTCTCATTTATTGTAATTTTGATTAAAGTTATTTTTGTACATTATGTGCATTGATTAAAAGGCAGTATGACAGCAGCTGGGGGCCCCTTGAAACCAAGGTCCAAGAAAATCTTCTAAAAGTTATTTAACTTCATCAAAGTTTGGCTCATTTGTTTTATGCTGTGTTTGATTTGAATATCAGTGTCTCTTAAATGTTTCATAATAATTACAGTAATGCATAGAGTTAATCTGTTATTGACACAAGTAGACATATAAGTTCTACATCTTTTAAGAAATAAGTACTAGGTTTAATTAACATTATGCGTCTAAATGAAAGAAGGCATATTTTCATGCATATAAAGTTTTTAAAAAATAATCAGATGAAATATTGGCAGAGAAAAAACTAGGGGTTTATGGTAAATAAAAACAGTATCTAAGAAATATGGCACTACAGTCTTCAACAATTACAGTTTTGGGAGGAATAAAATTAATAAGAAATGCAGAAATCTAGACTTACTCCTTTCAATATCCTAAGCATTTCACACCCAAGTTCTGTCTGAAGATTGGCATGGTGTATCTATGGCCAAGTCAGGATGCAGGGTAGTAAAAATGTTGGAAGAAGGGAAGAAGGTCTTTCTAAGCTAGATAGAAATTTTGAGTCAATTTAATAAATAAGTACTTGGCTGGTCTTCATGATCAGAAATTCACAATCAAAATAGTATTTTTACAAAACTAATAAGAATTAGGATAGTCTTATTAAAAGTAATCAAGGAGCCATATGCAGTATGACAGAAAAGAGTGAGTGTGAAGAGGTATGAGCGCTCGGTTGCAGGTGGCAGTGGGGACAGAGGCAGGAGGCTGGGTTTGAATTCGATTTTGTTGGTGATCCTCTGTGAAGCATCGCATGGATCACTCGTGTAGTGTGAGAAATATTTTCTGTAGTTCCTTGAGAGCAGGATTATTTCTCAGCAGTCTGGGTATGGTCAGTGGGTGTTGCAGAGAAGGTGAGGATTAGGGGCAAGTGAAACAATGCCTTAGATTTGGGGTGAAACAGTCACCCACAGGTTTAACGATAGGAGTCTATCAAAGTAACTGTGTGAGCGGTGACGACATGCGTGCACTGTCGGGGCTGCTGCATATAGAGGGTGGCAAACCACCTAACCCGCAAGGGAGACGTTTGACTTCATAAATTTTTATGTTATTGCAATATGTTTCTAGCAGATGGCAGGAAAATGTTTTGTTCTATAAAATCAATATAGGAGTTTCCACATCTGGTCTGGAAGAATAAGCTCCTAAGTGAACTGCTTGCAAATAACTATAAATTCTGGTCCAAACAGAGGAAAAAAAAACTACGTGAAGACACTGGAGAGTGAACTATAGTAGAAAAATTTTGAAGGGGCATAGAATCCTGGAGGAACAACTAGCATCTGTTGAGTTTCAGATTCTTGCAGTTTTACCCTGAGGGTAGCTGGGGCAATCAGAGAAAGAAGCCACTGGAAAATCAGGGGAAAATTTCAGAAAGGAAAGGGACTAGGAAGGGGAATTCCAAGGTTTGTGTATAAATTCTTTATTCTAGTGTACTACATAAGAAACATAAAAAGCAAAGGAATTATTCAGTTAACAGTGCTGTGCATAGAGAAAGAGTTAGGTATTAATGGTGATACCCTCCCTCTTCAGAAAGCTGGTGTCTGAATGAACTGTGCAAGAACCGTCAGAGGACCAGTGTTTGTGTTAGTGATATATATGATCAGGTTTCTATTTTAGCCACACTAATTCGATCTGTAGTATGTTCTCCAAATACCATGGGTAGCAACACATGTATGAGATGACTTTTCAGGTTAACTGTCGGGACTGACAAAATGAGTGTTTTAGAGTAGCGAAAGGAAACTGCATGGAAAAGGGAACTCAGTATTATACACTGAGATGCAAGTTCTTTATTTCAGCTTTTATATTTGTTGTTTTTTTTCTGTGGCTCAATGCATATATTGTCATTTTTAAAGTGATTTTTGCTGCATGTCTTTTCTCCAACAAGGTTGAAAGTTCTTCAGTGTTCATAACCACGTTACATGTTTCTTTGACAGTCCACACACCTAGCACAAGTGTTAAATACAGAAACTGAGAAATAAGAAACGTGTGGGATTGAATCTGGACAAGTCATTTGAACTCTGCAAACAATATGTTTTTCTCATTGTTTAAATAGGAATAATAATAATAGCAACCTCATAGAATTATTGCATATTTTGTATAAGATAGAGGAAGTGCATATATTAGAACCTGGGATATAGTAAGTACTAAATAAAAGTAGTTATTAAGTTTATATTTTACCTAATAATTGGCAAAATTCATTGAATGAATAAACAAATAAATTTTCAAGTTATATTAACTTGAAAATTTTATTCTGTACTGGTCTCCACAAGATACTAAATTGTTCCTTTGAACACATAAACATTAAATGAAAGTACTATCTGGCAATACTAGGTGAGAACAGAAATATGCACATTTTCCACTCAGTTCCATATTCCAACAGACTTCCAAAAATATAATATATAACAACATTTATAAAGAGAATATTTGCTACAAATCTTAGGACCAGATGAAGTCCACAATTATTGATCAGCATCTACTAACCACAATGTGTCATGCAAAGACAAAGCACAGAATGAAGAAGAAAAATATAAAGATAAAAAGACATGGGGTCTTTTAAAAAACTCACAACTTTCACTTAGAAATTGAAACAGTAGGATACTGTATGGACAGTGGCCCCAGACACTGCAGCTGGCTGGTGATTCTAGAATAAATCATCATGCTTATATAAAAATAGGTATCTATACATTACCAAATTTGCAAACCTCCTCTAGTTTTGCTTTAATAAGTATAATCTAAATTTAATGTACTTACCTGAGGGTCACATAATCATCCATTTATACTCAGATACCCCATTTTCTACTTATTTGTCATTTAATAAATATTTATGTTCTTAAAATTCAGACTTGTTTTGTTAGTAAATTACAGCTGGACTAGAGAAGGTAATGAGGCTCATTACCCTTCTCACTATATGATTAGATGCTTCCTGCAAAATCTCAGCTCACCCCAAATAGGTAGCAGTGAGGGATCCAATGGCAAAAACAACCATGGAAAAGATGAATAAACAGAACTGACAAGACCACCACTGTCAATTCAGTCAGTGTTGTGCTGGTCAACATTTCATAACTGTCTCTCAGCAAAAGAAAACAAAACCCTGACTAATAGCGTTTGCCATTTCTGTGGCATGAATTCTTTATTCATGGCTGATTTTAGATGCTAATGTGATGCCACTGAATGCAGAATTGGGAAGAAAAATGAAGTAGTGCACTATTATATTCCACCCTAATGACACAAGAAATAAAAAATAACCTTAAAGGGCAAATATAGTAAAGTGCAGTAAATAATTGAGTGATGAACTTAGAGTACTTATTGACTTTGATTTTAATGTAATTTATTCACCTTAAAGTTTATATAATTTAAGTTTTAATAATGACCATGCTTAACAGTCAGCTTGCAAAATTCCTGAAGATTTAATAGCTAGCTCTTGTGAGCCAGTAGGAGCAGGCTCCGGCACAGTGTTGAGTGTGGAAAAGTGGTTCAAGGGCATGGCTCAAGGATCTGAACCTGGGCTCAGCCACTTTCAGGATAACTGATCTCTGTACCTCAGTGTTCTCAACTGTGTCGTTACAGTACCTACTTCAGACCGTTGTTGCAGAGATAAAATGAGGAAATACATGTACGAGACACAGCACAGTGTCTGAAACAATAATAATTCACTCAATGTATGATTATAAATTGTTATTACCACAATACATTATTGATAAGATCACTCTGTTCATACCGAAAACAAGAGTGAAATTTTACTGACAAGAAAACATATCTTATTTTGCAATCTACAAGGAGACAGTCAATATTGCTTACTAAACGGTAGATGTTAATCTGCTCCTGGAAACAGAAAGAGAAAAAATAGTCTTAACCAGTGTGATTGAAGCAATGTATTACCATCTAGATTGTAAAGCAGAAAGGGATTCCAAGCATCTTGGAATGCATCTGCTCTAACTGGTTTCATCTCATGATCAGTTGATTCGGATCAACTAGGCATCAGACTTAAATGGAATGTTGAGAAGGATTCTGAGGCTGCTCCTAGACTGGCAGGAAAGAGTACTTTAATATATAAGCAATAGATGGGGAGGAAAGGAACCATGATATGCATTTAAACTTCTTGATCTAGGTCCGAGACTTCAATGTTTGGAGAAAATTTATGCTGTACCCCACTTGCAAAAGAATGTTTCCAAGTTTGGGGAGATATCACACATTTGAAATGGAGGTTCACTAAAATATGGTGATAACTTCATTAAAAATTCACCCAAGTAATAGAGAAAGAAAACAAAACTGGCCAGCTCAGCAGTTCTTTGGGGGGAGGGGCAGCGGGAAAGTAATATAAAGCAAATGCTACTTAGAGTCAAAAGAAAAATCAACATTCCTGGCTATTTTTCCACATTCCATTTCAGAGCCATACAACAAAAATAGCGATGCTGGAATATTATTTGGGATATGTGTTAATGGAAGTTACACATGCCTTTTTAAGAAAAGATTACAGGCCTTGCTTTGGCTTTCTAAGCAGGATAATAATCCCATTTCCACATGAAAGAGGCAAGGCCAGCAGAGTCTTGCAGCAGATGGCCAATTCTAAAGTTTCCTTAAGTAAATAGGATGGAATTTAATTGTATTTTGGCCTGTGTACCAAGAGGCAGCTTATGAGGCAATTTGGTGTGAAATCTTTGAAAGCTGTTGTACTATCTAGAATCAGGTTTTTCAAATTGTACAAATCAATTCCTTTCTACTCCAACCATCTTCAGGGTATTCTCTTTGGAATCTTGACACAAAAACCCAAATCATTTATCTTATTTAGGTACATGCTTCAGAGTCAAATGAATGCCCACAATATTTAATACTGAAACTAAACAGGAATGAAAATAAGCATTGCTTGCTTTGAGCAGGACAGGTCTTGGCATGTTATCCTAATGTAAGAGTAGTTACTGTGTGGTCAATTCAATTCTTTTTTTCCCTACAACTCAAGCCCCATTTAATGAAATACTCTGGTCTTCCTCCTTTTTTTTTTTCAAACTTAATAAATACAGAAAAAATAGAGAAAAATATAGCAAACTTTTATATATTTGACTCTAAATTTACAAATGTTCACATTTTTGTCATTTTACTTGTGATACATTCACTTGGTTTGATAAAAGAACCACAGGGCAGCTTGCTGTAGCACGGGTGTACCCTGGGGGTGTTGTGCTGGGTGGGATGAACCAGTCACAGGACAGGTGCTGTGTGACTCCACTTTCATGAGGTATTTGGGCAGATAAACTCTTAGAAAGAACAGTGGCTGCTCAGGACTGAGAGAGGGGGAAATGGGGAGTTGATGGGTGGGCATAGAGTTTCAGTTTTGCAACATAAGAAGGTCCTAGAGATCTGTTGCACAGCAACTTGAGTGTACTTAACGGTATGAAACTGTATACTTAAAAATGGTCAAGATGATAACTTTTGGGTTATGTATATTTTTTGCTTGTTTTTTTTTTACCCCAACTAAAATGAAAAAATATTTAAACAAATTTACAAGTTATCATTTCTTTCTCCTAAAAGTCATGAACTTTTCAAAATGCCTTATTATTTTTTAAGATTTTATTTATTTATTTTTAGAGAGGGGAAGAGAGGAAGAAAGAGAAGGAAACATCAATGTGTGGTTGCTTCCCACGCACCCCCTACTGGGGACCTGGCCCACAACCCAAGAACATACCCTGCCTAGGCTGGGAATCAAACTGACAACACTTTGGTTCAGTTTACAGGCTGGCACTCCATCCACTGAGCCAAACCAGCCAGAGCCTTAATTTTTTTTTTGAGAGAGAGAGAGATAGAGAGGGTGGAGAAAGAGAGAGAGAGACTGATTGGTTATCTTCTTGTAGGTTCTCCTACTAGGGATAGAACCCACACCCTGGGTATATGCCCTCACCCAGAATTCAACCTGTGACTTTTTGGTCTGCAGGATGACACTACAACCAACTGAGCCACACCAGCCAGGGCCAAAATGCTTTCAACGGATGCTTCATTCATTCACTTGACAGTTATTCAGCATGACCATATTTGCCAGATAAAGTGAGAGGCATTATGGATAAAGAGATGAGTAGGTATGATTATTTTTTATAAAGAGCTGTAAGTCAAGTTGGAGGAAATAAACAAGCATAAGCAAATAACAAACACCATGAAAAACTTCTGATAAAGTAGAGGCTCCTCTTTTCTTCCCTTTGTATCCCCCTACTCCCTTCCCAGATACAATTACTCTCACAAATTAGGCACGAATTTTTCCAGTCTACATTTTAAAACCTTTACTACCTCTGTAACCCACAATCCATTTATGGTGTTGTTTAACATTTTTTATTACGTTTACACAAAGAATATAATTTTACATATTATAACTTGTATTTTTCATTCATTCAATTTTATCTCTTTTGAGATGTATTGATGCTGACAAATAGAGACATGGGTTATTCTTTTAATTGCTATATACTTATCATGTAAATAAGTTTATTTTATATTTTCCTATGGAGGGACAGTGAGGTTTTTCTAAAAGCAATCTGGAAAAAAATACACGAAATTGTGTCTTCTTTAAAAATATGCTATTTTCCAATTTCTAACTTAAAAATTTTATTCTGACACAGACAATATAGAAGCCAACTAAGCCAAAAAAATCAATAAAATCTCTTCTGATCTATCATGTGGAAAGTTAAATGAATATTAATGCTCTATTAATAGTTTTGGCATAAAGCTCTCTCTACACACACACACACACTTACAAAAATGACGCCCAAGTATGTAAACTACTTGCCCAGGGGTTAATGAATATTTTCACTCTTTCACATTTACTTTTGTTTTTATTTTCACAATGAATTACACATATATCTGTTGAAGTACGTTACAAAAATAAAATGTTATTTCCAAGTGCAGAAAAACCAGGAACCTGAGCAGAGCAGAGAGGGCCCAGCATAGGCCTGCCTTGTGAATCACTGCTGCCATTGGCAGGCAGGCAAGGAAGTTCAAGGGCAGACTGTGGCTGCCCAAGTACATGAACATGATTCCTACTGATTGTGTGCACACCCTGGACAAATATGACCAAGTGTATACTAAGTTGAAATTCCTTGAAAAAGATGAGTGTTTACTTGTTTTTGTGTAAATAATTTGGTCCAGAACTGGACTGGCATTCTCATTTAAGTTGTTTATTATTATTATTATTATTATTATTATTATTATTATTATTATTATTATTTTAATGGGGAAATGTGATGGAAGAGTTGAAGACCCTTGTGGAGAGCTTATTTGTGAAAGGACTTCTATTTTTTAATTCCTGTAGGAGATGAGAGCATTTGAGAGACGATGTTTGTTCGACTAAACAAGACATTGCAGGGATTTTCTTTGGGCAAACACAGAGCGGGGTGCTCAGCCACTGCACTGCCAGCACATTGAACCAGATAACTTTGTGTGTGTCTGTCTTGTGCATGGCGAGATGTTTCCAGGCTTCCCTGGCCTCCACCCATTGGATGTTAGTAGCATTGCACTCTCCCCCTCCTACACTTTTAACAACCTCCCCACTACCTGAAGCTGAGAGCTGCTGGTGTAGAAAGTCACATAAAACAGGAAGATCAGTGAAAACTAGGGCCTGTCACTAAAATTTGGGTAAAAATAAGATCCTACTCTTAGTTATTCTCTTTGCTCTTATTCTTTCAAGTATCTCATCCATTGCCAATCTCCCCAAATCTCATCTCTATAGGAGTGACTCCCAAACACGCACCTTCAGTACACACTCTCTCAAACCCAGTCCCCTCTCTCTTGTTGTCTGCTGGATATTTCTCTATGGACAACCTACTGTCACTACAGGGAGTCGAGAATGTCCTCTTTCTGATTTTCCAGTTTTGTTAAAGGCCCTACTATCCTACCAGACATCTGGGATCGACACCTAGTTTCCTTGGACACCTCTTTCTCTGTACCCCACACTCCTCCGTCATAATTGTAGGCTTTGCCTGCCCTTTAAGTCTCCCCGAAATCAGGCTTACATCACCTCACTAAAGCTCCACATTCATCTTTGCCATATTCTAGCTTAACCCCAGTAAAGGAGCCTGGCAATCATGTCACTCCTTAAAGACATTGTTAATGCCTCTGCCTGTCTATCCAAACAACAAATCTGAAGTCCCTCAGCACACATTTGAGATTATTCACAATCTGTTCACCACAAATCTTAGTCTCACTTTCCCACCATTCTCTTAGAGAAACCTGTTTTATGTAAACTTGAAAACTCACCTTACCTCAAGCATCCATTCATTCTGCCACTTATATGATTTTATCATATCTTCCCTTAGCCTAGAATTCCTATGCTTTCTCCTCTACTTACAAAACATCTATTTATATTTAATGGCTTCATTGTTAGTTTGGATGCTACCTCCTCTCTGAATGCTCCCTTGATCCTTTGGGCAAGAACATTCTTTCTCCTGGAAACCGTATGGCATCTGCAGAATGGTCTAAAGTCTTCATGTGCCAAATTTATATTGTAGATTTTGGGTTGTGCATTATAAGTCTACAGCCTTTCCCACAGTTCCCAACATTGTGCCTAGAATGTAGCCAGTAAGTATGTGTTAAATAAATGCACAAAGGAGTTGACAGAGAGAGCGAGAGATGGAGAGAGAGCGAGCGCCTTTGAACAGTACTGTAAAAGTCATTTGTAAGTAGAACCAAGAAGACTCCTTTACATGGTATGATGTGCTACAAAAATGCTTCGGGCCAAAAATATCTCTCATCTATATAATTGCTGCATGAAATTCTTCTTTAAAAAATAAACTTTATTTTCTTGAGGTTTTCAATTTTAAGAATGTACTGAAATAAGCAGTAGCAAATTGATAAGGGCTTCTCTGTAAGAGGCCCTATTGCAGAATGGGACCCACGCTGGTGTCCTGGCAGGGAAGGGTGTGCGAATGTCTCTGCAGAGCCTTGTATGCTGAGAGAAGCAATGAACAAGCAGATGCAGGCCAATCACAGTCAGACTGACCTACCATGGACATATCATGTACATGCACATGGGTATGTTTATACAAATATGCACACAGACAAGTATGCACACATGTGCATGTATGTGTCTGTTTATTGATCTATGTTTATTTTGTGGATTATATGAAAAACAAGAATTTTTTAAAAAAACTTAAAAATCATAGAACACTAAGGAGGTAATATTATACATACATATTTTTATATTTAAGCAGATAGGAATCCAAGGAAGCTGAAATAAAAGCCTTTTTTTCAATTAAAAGCATGACATGTTTCTTTCGATTCATTATTTCTTATAATGTTCCTGCAGCTTCCGAGGTGAAAAGACTGATAAGAGACACTGACTTTCACTATTTCTAATCCACAGAATAAATGACTTATTTCTAAATTTAGCTCATTATAATGATCTGGTTTTTCCCAAGGCGTTCACAAGGTTTAATCAGGGGGTCTGATGACTAATCTCAGAGGAAGAATGACTGGTGACTAAAGTATTCCTAATGTCATATATGAATATATGTATCTTTCAAAGATTAGAGCAGATTAAACTGGTATCTTTACCTTGCATGCTTGTAGTTTTCTTTTATGCCCAGAGTTGGCATGTGTAAATGACAGCCCACAGAGCTGAAGTTCCTGGCCATGCCTCTGTAGAGGGAAGTGCCAGGTGAGGGGACCTGAGCCAGAGAGCTCTTCCACCAGGTGAGTGCCCTTGTTTGCTGGCACAACACCTGAGGCTGACCCCATAAAGTCAGATGTGACTGGAGGAATGAATTGGCTTTGCAGACTCCAAATGTCCCTCTTTATTTGCCAATTTTTGCTTGATTGAGACTTTCTCTGTACAATAAAGAATAAAGCATTCCATAACATTGATTTACTTTCATATACAAATAACTGGTTTCATTTATTTATTTATCATTCATTCATTTGTTCATTCATTCATCCCTTCGAAAAATGCAGGGCCTCCCATGCACCAGTGTGGGTGGACAAATGGGAAGGGTGCTAACTAACAATTACGTCCAGGGAATGACGCACTTGAGTTAGGAGGAGGGCCTGCTCCTAAACTCAGCTTCTCCTGGGCCCTCAGGGCTCCATGTGTTAGACAGTGGGGGCCCCATACATTCCTGTAAAGGGCAAATACCTAAGGCTAGACCATTTGCTTTCTAATTTAAGCTGTATTTGTCTTGCTTATAAGACAATTGCCATCCTCGCCCCTGAAACGTAGAGAACTCTCACAGTGGAGCAGTCGCTGATGGTTCATGCCCTGAGTCCCAGTGACTCATACCGGCATTTGACTGGGCCCTTTGCCAGAGTATTCCAGTTGCATGGGAGATACAGATAAAACAGAGAAAAATTCTTACCCTCAAAAATCTTATGTTCCGGTGGGGAAGCCAAACACTGTGTGAACAAGTGACATGTGTATGTAGTACATCTGAAAGTAAGTGTGACATAAAAACAAGCCAGAGGGTGTTGGGAATGGGTGTGGGGGTCACATTCTCTGTCCAGAGTGGAACTGGAGGGGTGACATGGGAGAAGACAGCCTGCCAGCCTGGAACATCTGAAGGTGGTAGTGAACGTTATACCAGGGAGAAGGGGGAAGGGCACTGGGAACACCGGAAGTGCACCAGGCCAACACGATATGTTTGCTGTTGACACTATTACAGATGCCCGCCCATTCCCCTCCCCTTGGCGCCTCCCCTAGACTTGTCTATCCTCCTGGCCTTCGCCACATTCAGACCAACATTTTTTTGCTTTTGTTTCTCCCCATGCTGCTCTTAGAGCAAAGTTCACATGGGAATTACAAATGAAAACATTGCCCAAAGGCCCTCGGAGGCAGCTGAAGCTTGAAGAGGTCTCTTCATGTGCCAAAATGGGAATATTACTGTCTTTTCTGCTCACCTCTCAGGGCAGTTGGGAGCATCAAAGGAGAGAATAGTGATGAAGGTATTTTAAAGCAATAAGAGCTTTCCACATGGGTAAGGCATTAGTATTGCAGAATTGTGTTGGAAATAAGTGAGGTGACTATTCCTGTACCCAAACATTACTAAGTGGAGTAGAAAGATGAGAGAGAAAGAGAGAGATAAATGCAGGCTTGGCTCATAAACATATATCGAGCTGTTAACTGGCTCTGTTCAGGTGAAGTGACTGCCCGCCTCACCCACAAGTCACTGCTGTTGGCTGTCACATCTGGGTTCCTCTGAGGTCATTTTGCTCTTTGCCATCAGACTGCAAACCATAGGCCCAATTCTAGGGTAGAAATATTGACTTTTCTCTAAAAAGTAAATGTGTAAATTGAAAGGCAGACTAATTACTCACGCAATAGAAAATAACAACAATTGCCAAGTGGAAAAGGAGAAACACTGATGAGAAAAATACGTTTTTTAAGAACGCATAACAAATCTCAAAGTTAATGAATATTTGGATACAAGAATAAAACTAACAATTTCATAATTAGTTAACACTTTTTTTTAAAGCAAAATTTTTCTTCTTTCTTTTACAGACTCCCCCTCTAAATTTACTGAAGGTTAAGAACTGATGAAGGTCATTTCTGTTGTTCAATTACTTCTAAGATAGTAGGTAGGGAGCTTGCAATGAGTTGATGGTGATAATCTTCAAATATTAGTAATTATTTAAAGAGAAACATTTTCTAAAACAAACCCCTAATGTTTAATTTTTGTCTGCTTGGAATACGGTGCTTCTATTTTAAATAAGAATTATAGGAAACAACAATCAAAATGTTACTTATTACTAGAAATAACTTGGAGAAATTAAAATAACTCTAAGGAAAACACATGAAAGTATTCTACATATTGTGTACTACAAGGAAATTTGATCATAGACAAATGTGGAGGATGAAATAGATTGCACTAATTGATTTAAAGTTGTCTGGACTTCCCCATCTGAAATGGGTTTGAATGCGTTGCCCTGACAATCCACAATCCACCCATGTGGGTTTGGTTTCCTAAGTTAATTAACATTTTTTTCATTCCAGGGTTCTCTGTTTTCAAGTTCTTGTGCTGGCATATGGTCTGGCCCGCAGAGTGCAACCTTAGTCGTGGGGCAGGAACAGGACGTGCAGGGAAGCATCTGGCAGACTCAGAAGGCCTGGGTCAGGGGCTGGAGGAGCCCCAGCGCCTGCCGGTGACCTGCCAGGCCCCCCTCTGCAGCTGTCATTGACTCATGGGGTGTTACAGGGAAAAGTGTTTGTGTCCAAATGCTGGGAAAAAATCGTGGGCAGAATGAGAGAAAGTGTCACTGGGAGGATTTTTCAGAAATTTGACATATTCTTACATTTGAAAATTCTAGGAGATTCCTATAAGTGTTTGTATGGAATGGACTCTGGCATTTTTTGGGTCTCATTCATTTTTAATGCTCCATGCTATGAATATGTATGTATTAGGTATAAGTATCAACAATAATTTGGTATGTAGCCACCATGGTATATTAGGAATATATGATAAACATTCTTCCATAAATAAAGTAGGACATAATGCTCTATTGATCATTAAACACATGCTTGTTGGGATCTCAAAAACAGAACTTTCTTCTCTTCATTGAATATTAATGTTTATTTTCAATCAGTATGTGAAAGGTACTCTACACAGGTTCATATTGACAACTGAGTAGAGTGGAGTAGGCAGGTTAATGCTCCCTCAAAGCATCCATGTCCTAATCTCTGGAACCTGTGAATGTATTACCTTACAAGCTAAAGGATGTTGCAGATGTGATTAAGTTAAGGGTGTCAAGAGGAGAGATTATCCTGAATGGTCAGAGTGAACCCAATGTAATCATAAGGGTCCTTATAAGAGGGAGGCAGGAGGGTCAGAAAAGTGACATGGTGGCAGAGGTCGGAGTGATATGGGATCATGAGCCAAAAAGTGCAGGTGGCCCCTGAAATCTGGAAAAGAGAAGGCAATGGGTTCTCCCTGGAGCCTCTAGAGGAGAATGCCGCTCTGCTGACACCTTGACCTTAGCCCAGGCCCACGTTGGACCTCTCACACTGAGAAGTGTAAAATAATAAATTTGTACTGTTTCATGTCACTAAGATTGTGGTAATTTTTTCCTGTAGCAATAGGAAACTAATACATAGAGTTTATAAATTGATTTGTCTTCCCATTCTCTAGTAAATGTGAGAGGTTTAGTACAAAGAGATGGGAAATGAAACTTAATTTAAGAAAAACTCCAGAGAAATAGAAGTCCCTACAAGTTCCCAGATGCGCAGCTTAAGAAGCATGCTTTACAGAAGTGTCTGCAGATGTCTCTCCTGTTGTCATACTGTGTGGTTTAACCCTGGTTACCGAGGCACAGACCATTCTTGTGAACAAAGCTCACACAAAGAAAGGTGAATGGAGGAAACTCTATGGAAAACACAGCCTGACATTCTCTGACCTGGTGGAGTGGTAAATCCCTAAGCGTCTACTATAAACATCCTTCGTGACTAGGAGAGAGTGTGCAGGAATGCAGTCACCCAAATGACCACACACACAAGCAGAAGCTGACTGGAGGCTATGAACTGAATGTTTGTGTCCCCTCAAGATTATATGTTGAATCCCTAACCCCCAATGTGATGATGTTTGGAGATAGGTCCTGTGGGAAGTAATTAGGTTTAGTTGAGGTCATGAAGGTGAGGCCCCCCATAATGGGATTAATATCCTTTTAATTAGAGGAAGAGGGTCCAAAGCTCTCTGTCTCTGCACCATGTGAACACTTTGTAAAGTATATGATTGTCTAACCATATGCTATACGCCTGACACTGCTATACGAAATAATATTCAATGTTAACTGTATTTGAAACATAAAAAAAGACAGCAGTTTACAGGACAGAAAAAGAGACCTCACTAGGAACCATATCTGCCAGCACCTTGATCTTGGACTTCCAGCCTCCAGAACTGTGAGGAATAACTGTTGTTTAAGCCACCCAATCTCAGGTGTTTCGTTACAGAAGCCTGAGCTACCTAAGACACTGGGCCATAGAAACATTTCATATGAGGAAAATTTAAATTAGCACTCTAGGGAAGGCAGGCTTGGGAAGCTGCATCCTTAGTAAGTCATTTCTAGAAATTTGATAGTTTCCCCAAGTTGGTTGAGAAAGAGTATATGTAGAAGATAGACTTCTCGAGATTCCTTGAAAGAAAAGGGACTGTAGTTTGGAGTGTGCTGTGAACCTAGGTCCTTGTGGAGAGGACCGAACAGGGAATTAACAGCAGACAGGAGGCATATGGGATGCAATGGGGCAGTGCAGCAGGGGTGACGAGAGCCTGAATGCAGAGACGGAATTCCTCAGTCCTGGTTTGTTAGGTGACAACAACTATTGCAAGAGGCTTGGAGAGAAAAACTAGACATCGTTAAACAGTTCTGGGAGGGCAGTTTTCCTGGGAGGACTCCAGGAAGCACAATAAGAGAAAAGTATGATCGTCTAGGTTGAAAATGACTTATTTTTAATAAAAGTAGGAAAAAAAGGAGATAGAGAGATGATTTGAGAGAAGAGTAATGTCAGAAATTACCAGGTAACTGGAGATATTGAAAAAACTGTAATATGTATATTTTTAAATTCCTTGAAACTTCAGGGGTGAATACTCTGCAAAAAAAATGGGAAGAAGAGATAAATGGCTATGGCATTTCAGTTCTAATGGAATATTTAGCTCCAAATGTCTCCCACAATGACAGGACATAATCTATGAAATTCAATGAAAGGCAATTTGGGAGGAAGACAAGTCAATTTGTCTCTCATGTATATGCATGGTGCAGTTGAGCGCAAGGAAAAGGATAATGTCTATAAGTGTCCAAGTGTTAGAGAGGAGAGAATTAGAATCCAGGACTGATCGCTGCAATTCTGTCCTTAGAGTGGCTTTTTATTGGAGATGGCATGGTCGGAAGGTGTGGGAAACAGTCATTTTAATAGTAGAGAGCACCTCCTGTGAATACATTTCAAGTGGCTTAGAACACTAATGTTAGGTAACTGTGTGGAATGTTCTGCCACCATTTACAAAATACAGTTGCAGCCCTGCCCTGTCTCTGACACCTGACCCACAGAGTTTTTAGAAGTCTTAGCCGTGGAGCTCTCTCAACATCCCCACATTGCCTTCATTGCTACATCAGTCTTTAAACCCACACAACCCTTGATGGTACCTGTCACTTCTTTGTCCTTCTGTTCCTGTCACAACATGCATATTCATTGTCTCTGTGTCAGCTTCTCTTCCCCAGAAGACCTGCTGAAAGCCCAGTGGGATAATTTTATGCAGTTCCACATTTATAGATGTTCTTATAAAATATTCTAGCAATCACAAGATAAATGCATAAGACACTCTGTGGAAAATGGTAATTCTTATAATGATACTTGATAAAACCTTAGGTTCATATGTGTGTAGTTCTAAGGCTCCTCTGGTACTCTGAGGCAGGTCCTCATTTCAGAGGCAAATGATGCATTTCATTGATATCTCCAGCATTGCCTGTGTCTTTTTTGTGAAGCTGCCTTTGATTTGGTGCCAGAGAGAGCAAAAGAACTGCCACATTTCTTCTGAGCTTTCCCCTCTGGCCTATTGTGTCTTCCTGGTTAATGAATTTTTTCTCCCTGCTATAGAAAAATGAGATATTTAAATATACTCCTTATTAAAGAACACACCGAGTTTTTGGAATTTACATATGAACTTCTAAGTTATTAAATCTACTAACAAAAAAAAATAATAAGGGCCTGCTGGTGGCTTGTCATAGGTTAGTCAATTTGTTAGTAGTCTCCTCAGTATCCCACCCCTTCCACTTACCCTCACCTTGTCAAGGCCAGGGTTTAAGAGCACACACTTGGGCACTCTGACTCTCTGGAATGGAATCCCAGCTCTATTTCTCACCAGCTGGGTGGCCTGTCCAAGTGAGTTAACCTGGTTGTGCCTCAGTTCTCCCATCTACCCAATAGCATTTTGGCCCTCAAATGGAAACCATGAGGCCCTCTCTTTGGTCAATCTGAACTTCCATGCACTGTGACGAGAGGAGCTGATAGGTGCCCCCAAAGGAAAACACAGGCTAGAACACAATTACTATGGCAGAGCGTGGACGTATCTGAGCCTCATGGGTCTACGCTGGTGAAAGGAAGATGAGCTCCAAGGCCCTAGCAGTGGAGAGGGAAGGAAGTGGTGAAGCAGTGAAACACCTACTGGAGCAGCCTCTGTTACGTGGATCTGAAAAGCACTGAGGAGAGGAAGGCATGGGAGCTGAGGAGACCTGGGAGGAAGCAGGGGAAGGGTCCAAGTGTGAGGCTCTCAGGTCAGTAGGTTGTCCAGGAAGTGGAAATCAGGTGCTACTGCAACAGGCAGACACACAGGAAGCTTAGGTCACCTTCAGAGAAGCTCAAGAGGCACTGGCTGAGCTGGCAAAACGTGATAGGTAAGAAGTTGCTCAACTGAGTGAGACACACAAAACGGGCACGATGGCTCATCCCGGCTGATTAGCCATGAAGTCCCAGGGCACTGGACTAGACAGCGGGCAGTGAGGGAGGGAGAGCAGTCTCTCTGGAAGAAGGGGACCAATCTGCAGGGCCCTGCAAAACTTCCCGAGTATTCGTCTTAGATGTGCCTCACTGGGGTTACTTTTAGAATATTAGAGAATTATTTTTGAACTCTTAAAAGAAACAACAAACAGTTTTGATTTTAGTAGTGATTTTGTAAAAGAAAAAAGTTTCAGATTATGAAGAAATATGAAGCAAACTACGTGATATTACAACTTCATATTAAATTCTTGGTGTTTTAATTCATAGTCTTATTGTTGATTTAGTTGCTTTATTGCTGAATGAATAATTCCATGCACATGTTAATCTGCTGTACAAGTTACTAAGTTCTCAAGTTTTTAAATCATGAAATAACAGACATCAATAGTAGCAGGGCTTTTTACTCCATGATGAGTGAGTATATGACACTAACTCCTTTCAGAGTACATCATGTCTAGCAAAGCATAGGCCCACATCCACCTGTATCTACTGTAAAACAGGAAACTATGAGGTCAACTAACTCTGTCATTAAAAATTCCAAAATATCTCTAAAATAATTTTTAAAATTCTTGACATAAGAGTCAAGAGAATCACCCCTATGGTGCAATATTTATACTTCTGTAAAATACAAGTCAAATAAAAAAACATTTGTTTTTTAAACAATATTTTATGTATTTATTATACTGAAGCAAAATAGACATTATGACATATTTCTGTAAACAGTTACTACATAATGAAAGTTTAAACTTATCCTGAAGATAGAAGTCCAAACTCGTATAACACATCCGTTTTATATAATGCATAGATTTTAGTTAAATATTAATGGCAGTGTTTATGTAAATTTCAAATTAGCTGATCTTAGCTTTCATAAAACCAATTAACAAAATAGTCACATGTGCAGTATGGACACAATGAAAATATATAACACTCAGGAAAAGACCTTTTCTTGCTACTTTCTCCTGCAATATGCTTACTTTGTGTAATAAACAAAAACAGATTTTTAAAATTATACAACAATCCAGTCTGTATTAATTAGTACCAATAAAATTTATTGAACTTGGAAATTTATGGTTTTAATAAATAGAGAAAGCAAGTTGATTATTTAAAAACCACATTGAAATTAACATGTAACTTATCAGTAAATTTTTTTTATTAATCAGCATCTCTTCAGACAAGTTTAAATAAGTATCTGTGAATGTTTATTCACAAATTTGTCTTACTTGTGGGATGTAAAAATTCTATTGCTTTTAGGCTACATTCAAACTGAGCTTAGACATTTTTTGCTTATAAGTTAAGCATAAGTTAATTGCTTATAAGTTAGGCCACATTCAAACTGAGAGATTTAAAAAAATTAACTGATGAATATAAAATTTGTTCAGTTTAATGTGCCATATTATCTTACTGAAGGGATTTTGCTTGACTTATTTGTATTAATATAATGGTTTTTTGGACACCTCGACCCTCAGTTTCCCAATTCTAAAACTAGGAGGCTGTCAGGAGGAGCCTCAAAAGTCCCACTCAGTTTCAGTTCTGGTTCCATGATTGGCCTGAGCAGTTCTTTCGTAACCTGTTGCTCAGTTTTATGCACTTTCTGAAATAACACACCTACTTCAAGCCGCCTTTGTACTTGTGCAGTAGCAACCCCTTTGTTTCATATTTTTAGAATCTAATTTTGAGCCATGTACACTCAAATAAATATCTGATTTTTTGTTTTAGATATCTAAAATGAACACACTATGATCATTTTTCTCATATAATTGAATCACTGTGATACCAGGATAAATGCACCTTATCTCCACCATTCCTCAATTAGATACATTACAGTGAGTGTGAAGGATACTTTTTCACCATTTCTATTATGCTGATAATAACATTAATAATAATAATCACATTAATTTTAGTGCTTAAGTATGATTTTATTTTTAAGATGGAGTTATCTATCCTTTCTTGGTTGGGAAGTAGGCAAATCTTCATTATGTGTTTTTAAAAATTATTTAATTTTTTAATCAATGTTTGAATACAAATGTTCATGGCAGCACAACTTTCATTGTGTCTTCTTCAAAATTTTTCTCTGAAGCAATTCCTACTTGGCATTGGCAGTAGATGCACTTTGTACTAGCAGCCTCTGGATGAAACCCCACATGTGTATCTGCACTGCTTATGTCAGTGGGATACTTGTACTGACTCTTGTCTTTCTTGTGCAAGGCAGGTTTCAGGAATTTTCTCCCTACTCGTTGCTGGATGCACTACTTAGCCTGGTTTCCTTTCCCATCCTGAGGAACTTTCTTGTGAAGAGATTCACAGTCTATCTCTCTGATATTACTAAGACAATGGTAGTGGAAGGGCAATGGTAATGGAGAGATAAGGTAATTCATCCATGGGAAGACAAGCCACAGCCCTGGGCAAACACATGGCTGAATCATAAAATGGCTCGTCCACCACTGGGATTGTCCTCATAGCCAGTTCGGAGCTGCTTGGGAAACCACATGAACTTTTACAGTGACCCACATGCATTATGCAGATCTCATAGCATTGGAGCATATAAATTATGGCCTGCGTCCCATATGTTACCACTTATTTTGAGATCTTGTATCATTTAATATTAATTTTCAAATTAGTCCTTATGGTGTACTGGGGCTTTTTCCCCAGTTTATAGACCTATTGCAATCTCATTCTTACAAAGGTTTTTTTTAATCCTCACCTGAAGGCATTTTTTTCATTGTTTTCTTAGAGAAAGGGGCATGGTGAGAGACAGACAGACAGGCAGACATATGAGAGAGAAACACTGATTGATTGGTTGCCTTCTCAGATGTGCTTTGGCTAAGGATCAAACCCGTAACCTGAGTATGTGCTCTGAGTGGGAATTAAACTCATGGTTTTTGTGTCTATGGGATGATGCTCCAACCAGTTGAACCACACCAGCTGGGGCACTTACAAAATTATTTTAATTTTACTATTGTTCTCTTAATTGCCAAGCAAAGGTGGTGACTTTTAAGGGAATAGTAGAATTAAGGTGAATCTAAGATCTCTTTCCTTTTGCTACCAAATATCCTGAACAAAATCTTGCTCATTGGTTCTATCATACTTTTTCTTACCACACATCCCCTCCTTGATCTCTTATAGCAATGCTTGGCCTGCACCACTCATCTGCTCTCACAGATGGTCACCAATTCCTCTTGGTCATGAAATTCAGCATCTCTTTCTAGTTTTCATACTTATTGCAACAGTGAAATTCTGTCTGTTCTTTTGTTTCTGACACTCCCTCCCTCTGTGACTTCCTCGACACTCCAAGATACTCATTTCATTTTTCTGCCATTCCTTCTTTGTGTGTTCTTGCTCTGTAGATGTGGGTATTCCTTACAGGTCTGTCCTCAGTCTTCTGTTCTTAGGTCTTTCTCACTTGATAATTAACTCCAAGGCTTCAATTATCCTCTGCATATGAATGATCTCTCTACTGAAAATCTCTCTCATGAGTTCCAGTGTTGAATGTCCTGCCAGCACCTTCAACTTGACATGACCCCAGTAAAACTCATCATCTCTCCCAAAACTCATCTCTCCTAAAACTCATCAGCTCTTCTCTTTGCCTTGCCTGATTCTGCTAATGATACCTTCATCTGTCACTAAGAGGCTCAGAATGAGTCATCTCAATTTTAACTTCTCAGTGCTTCTGGTACTGGTCTCATCCCCATTGCCAGAGAGTTCTATTCTCATCTCCATTGTATTCATCATTGAAATTTACTAATCCATCTTGATGATTCATTCTTCTGAAGCTCAACTCTAACATCCTTGGGTCCTCAACTGCTTATAGAATCAAGTCCAAGTTTCCAAGCCTAATTTTCAAGGCCCTGGTAGGTCTGGAGCCAATCTATTTTTCAACCTCATTTCTCACCACTTCCCTTTATTGAAACTAAACTACTGAGAGTTACTCCTCTTCCCTAAATCTTCTAATGTCCTTGCCTTTGCTCATGTCCTCTCTGCCCATAAAGCCAGAAACCCTGCACATCAGTGAAGACCTGGCTGGACTGCTTGCCTGCCCATGTCTTTCATCTCTCCATAGAATTTTACATCTCCCTTAGGGCACTTATAAACATTTATTTTTTAATCTTTTGCTGCATTTTCTCATTTTTCTGTGTTCTAGGAATAAAAAGTGAGCAATTCTTCATTCATATATACCAGGTATGTGTTAAGTTCTAGGGATGTAAAGTTCCCATGTACATGTCATATGTTGCCTACCTAACTCTGTACGTTCCTTGAGAATAAAAAAAACACGTCTGATTCTTTTTCAGTGTCTTCTAAAACACCAAGCACTGGAACTCTGTGCATGTATAATTAAAAATGGATGACCAAAAATGAAGTCCCAAACTTGCTCACCAAGGTCCTCTCCTTCAACCCTTTCCACACACTCTTCTGCTTGGTATGTGTTCTGGTTTTGGAATTCAGCTGACAAGGTTCTATGTGAGAATTTGTGCAAAATTATGAATATTATACCAAGCGTTTTCCTACTCGAAACTCTAAACAAGGGTTCTATTTTTCTTTAAAAGAAATGCACACAAAAACAGTCAAGAAAGAGTTGCTGTTCTTATTGTCACTCTGACCGAGATTGGTTATTATCCCCACAACATTTTTCAGTTAACAAGATGAGTAAACCTCTGTCTGAATTTAAATTTTAAAATCAATTTACTCCAAAGAATTTGATAAGGAGACAAAGACTGTTACAGATACTGTTGGTGGAAGAAAGCCATACCGGAATTAGAGTTCAATTAGCACACCCTTGGAGTTGCAACAAACAATATAACGCAAAAACACTTAACTCTCAGTGCCAGCTGCTGCTCTTTACAGGAGCAAAGTCAGACTATTTTTACATTAGGTAAGTAATCTTCACAAGGATGTATGAGATGGTAATGATTTTGTAACTTCTATTTTACAGATGAAGACACAGGGACAAGAAGAGCTTGAGTCATTTCGCGAAGGAGGCACAATTAGCAAGCAGCAGAGCGAGGATTTGAAGCCAGGCAGCTGAGTGGAGGCTGAGGAGTGAGCTACTACATCAGAATTTCATCGTACATTTGACCGCAGAAGAGGGGTACTATGAAGCACAGAGAACTCGCCCTAGTCACAGAGGGTCCCTGAGCCCCAGAGGTGTACCCTTTCTAGGAAGCAACAGTGCTCTACCATCCTTCGCTGAGCACCCACCTCTTTTCTGCTCCTTCTGCAGAACCATTCTTTGTGTCACCACTCTGTACCTTCCTTCCATTCTGTTCTTGGCCCCCAGGTCTTGTTGCTCAGTGGCCTTGGGGCTGGCACTGTCCTGTGCTGTGCTCCTGCTCTAGAAACAATCTCACCTGCTCTCTTTCCTGCTCTTAGCTTGCCTGGCTCCTTGGGCTATGGTTGATGGAGGCATAATCCAGGGCTCGATTCAGTCAGCCAGCCCGTACTGACAGCCTGGTGACTGCTGAATGCCTGGTCCAAAGGGTACAATAAGGCGATTTAAATAAAAGCTTCCACTTTAAAAGGTGGTACATGAGTTGGTAGTGAGCTACACAAATGTCTATTAATTGTGGGAAGTAGCGGAAGAGGCTCATTTGGATGCCATTATTGCTCTATTCCCATATGTGTCACATGCTAATAAACCACTGAAAAATCTTGTAAACTCATATTACAGTTACCCAACAATAAGTTGGATCGAAGTAGGCTTCAAAAGTAACTGTTTTTCCAGTTGGCTAACATACCTTTGTACTAGGAGAATCTTGGAAACGAGCCCCTAAAAAGTTTTTTTTTAAAGTTTTGTTCGGTTCAAGTATATTTCTCAGACTGTCCACTTGAGTCCTAGGTAGCTGATAAAAACCAAACACAATAAAATGAACTGCAAAATCAAGCAGATGAAATGCCACAGTTCCGCACTGGTTAATAAATAGCATCTCTAAGTAAGAAATAGAGAGAAAAATGCAAACAAAACAAAACGATGCTTGATTTCACCGAGAAAGCACATTTAGAATGTTTTCAAACAGTGTACACTATATTGTAACACTATCTTATAAATAACTCAATAGATTATAAATCACCTAGGGAAATGTACATTTTAGTCCATTTAAATAAAAAATATTTCCAATTAAAAATGTCCCTCCCTTGATTCAGTAACTCAGATGACAGTAGGTACTGGGGTAAACCCTAGTTTGCTGCTTATTTTATAATTTGCTCTCACTTGTTCCTAAAACCTTTGCAGTGTCTCCTGACAGAAATGAAGCGTGGGCACAACTGATGTGCTGCCCATGGTAGCTTCTCAATAGGTCTCGCTCTTGAAGCCAGGCCAATCAGCTTAGCTCTATTCTATGCTGTGCTAATATGCCTCCCCACCTCCTTTCCTGACCAGCAGTGATATTCTTCATACAAAGTGGCTCTTTGGCTCTTTCTCACTAATTTTTATCATGAAAATTCCAAGTTACTCTGTGTACACAATTTCAGCAGTCAATCCACAACAGAGTGAGTACGCAGGGGCTTTGTTGTTAAATGGGTTCTGACACTTGATGTTTTTCAGCATGGTATCAGTGCAATTCCCTGTGGGCTCTCTGTTCAGTATGATTTCATTCAATCAACAAGATTTCAGTACCTGCTAGGGGTAAAGCGTTGGCTTATGCTTCATAGGAGGAGTGAGCCTCCATGTCCTTGGAGTGGGTTTCCAGAATAAGTGGGCCTTGGAACTTATTGCCCCTTGGCTCACAATCCGGTGGGGCTGAAAGAATCATCCTTGAATGACTCTGATACATGCCGACCACGAGACATGCTGTTACTTCCACCGTGCTGTGGGAGTATAGAAGATTAATCTGAGAAGAACCTGTCTTAAGCAAACTGCTGGTGGGAGAGAATGTTCCTTTTTAGTAGGGAAGAGATGCTTGCATATATCACTTATATTTTATTTATCCACAAACACAGGAAAAATAAATAATGATCTTTTCCTAAGAGAGGGTGCGTAGAAACTGAGTAGCTAATGATATTCAAATAGCCTTCATGTCATTGTTTAGAATGTGAAATATATTAGACTTCCTTGAATTTGGGAAGCATACACAAGTAAAAGATTCTTCTAGGAAGAGGTGGAAAGGAAAAAGTCCCCCCTCTACGATTCTTTCTTCCTACCAAAGTTTGCTTTTCAAAACGGATTGTTAACAGAATTCTCCTTTGCTTCAAGCTTAGCACAAGGAATTATTATGGAAGTTCAATGCCAACTGTGGCTGCTTATTTTACACACAGGCTCCGACCCTGGCAACTCCCTGATCCCCCTGTATTTTTAAGCCACCTGGTGAGGTCTGTGCCTGAGCCACGTGAGATGATGCCATTTCAGAGCTTTAGGCAAGAAAACATTTTCCTGTCTTTGCGTAAATATGTGGAAATGAACTTCATCAGTTTATAAAAGTGAGTACTCTGCACCGAGGAGGACCAGACACAGGGTATTCTTAGCACCTGCAGGTTAGGAGTCATAAAAGTGTTACCACATTGTGTTAGATGAAAAGATACTAACTCTTCTCAGTTATAGCTCTGGAAAATAACATTAACTCTATATGTCAGAATGAAAAACACATGTTTATGTTTCAGATATTTTCCCCTGTATTCATTCTCAACCCCAAGGTAATGACTAAGCATGCCCAAAGAGGCACTTTATTTTTATAGCCATGCTTACTGAGAACCACAATGGCACCTGAATGACTTTTCTCTTCTAATTTTTGTGGTCATAATGTTTGGCACTAACATTATAGTAGCCGGAACAGTTTTCAACAGCAAGCATTTCCTTTTTCATTTTCAAGCACAGCAGAAGATATAGAAAAGTTCCCTAAAGAGCTCGAGGGTGAGAAAGTTTGATACTCCCTTCTCCTATGATGGGAAAGAAAAACAGATTTCTACTCTGGTCAGATACCAGAAATCCTGGTTCTCCGATCCCCAGAGGAAAGCCACTCCCCACATACCCAGAATACCATAGTGTATCCATCCATTCTGGGCAATATAAAATGCCATACCAACTCTAGTGTTTAGTGCGTTTTTCACCTCCTACTTCTTCTTCGAAAAGGATTCCTTTACTCAACAGGTCAAAGAATATTACTGGAAACAGAGATAGTCTCCTGCAGTGAGTGGCGGAGTTTCCCAAAGAAGTCAGAGAGAGAGCTAAAACAATTCCCCAAGGGAGGATGCCCAGATGACGCGGCATCGTTGTTAAGGGGCGTTTAGCTGTAGGGGCCCAGAAGGAATGACTTGCTATTTCAGACGTAGGGAAGTGGCAAACACGTTCGAGGGAGTAACAGTTGTGCTCTGGGAACTTATTTAACGGGAACATGGTTTAATGACATGTTCGTTTGAGCCCAAAGCGCAGTAAACATTTACTGCCCATAGTATATAATGAAGCAGTGGAGTAATGTCTTTTATCAGAGACTGTTTCTTAATCATTCAGGGCCCATTAACAGTCACAACAGAGGTAAACAGAAACTGTGACATGTGCCTCTAAAAATACTGCTTATTGGCAACCACTCTCTGAAAGAGGTATTTTGTGTTCATTGGAACCATTAGTGTGTGAGTGAAATTTTCCAGAAGTTCACAAAAATACCCGGACCACATCAAGGGCACATCTGTGAACTTTAGAAAAAAGTGAAAGTAAGAGGAAACATTAGGAAGCAGCATATCTCTGTTATCTGGGCAGATTAACTGTCACTAAATGCTCCTTTGTTTTGACATTATTAAGATTAATTAATAAGGAAGTGCTCTGTGTGCAAATTTCCATCCAATATAGTCAGCATCGAATTATTATTTTTACATGTGTTCTTCTGTGCGCAAAGTTTTGTCTCGTCAACACGGATGTGACTCAAAAAATGTGGTGTCACTTTTACAGTCATTTTTATTCACCACCTGTCTTGAGAAAGGCTCCTTGTCAGTTCCAAGGCATAAGACATAACAAATAAAAATGGCCTTTTGTTTTTCTAGCTTTAAACTGATTTATTTTAAATTGATAGAGCAGATCATCAGGATGACTAACACAAGAAAGAGAAGCAGAGCTACACTTAATCAAAGAAAAATGGGACATGGCTTTGATGGTGGTTACACACACCCCAAGCACTGAAACAGAGGTGAACAGATATGTGTTTTATTTGGTTGATGTAGGTGCTTTAACTGAATATTCCAGTCCAAACAGAAAGGAATCAATTCAGTTGCAGCTTCTTGATGTTGCATCTCTCCACTTTTCCAGCTCCTATGGTGGGTGCTTTTCCTATACCCTGACTTAACTGTGCATTCAGTCATCTGAAGTAGAAAGTTTAAAATCATACTCAACAACTTCTTCCTTAGATACTCATAAGAAGCTCTCGAATCACCTCTTTCTCCCCATTTCCTTTGCCACTAGCCCAGATAAGGCCACCATGGACTCTTCCCTCCAATTTCTATCCCCACTCAACTGTTCGTACTGCTGCCAGAGGCAGGACTTTTGTAAAACAAGCACTTGATCACACCTAGTCCCTATTAATTCTTCTTTGACAACTTATTACTCTCAGGATAAAACCCAAGATATTAACACTACTTACTTCCTTTCCCATTTCCCTTTCTACACAACAGCCATCTTGAACTTCTTCCAGGACCACCCCCCACCAAAGATCACATTCTCTTGTTCCAGAGGCCTTTGCACTTATAGCTTCCTCCACCTGAAACATCTTCCTGCAACCTGCGTCTGCCTCCTACAGAGAACAACTCCTTCTTATTCTTCACATCTTATCTCAGATGTCACTTCCTCCAGGGGGCTGGTTTGGGTGGGGGTCAAAGAATAGGCGTGTACAGCATATGCCCCACTAACCCATAGGGGAGTGTTAAACAATAACAATTTACCTTAGTGGTCTGTAAGCTCTAGTAAGCTTCCTGATTGCCCGAGCTCCACTACTCAATAGGTCTGAGGGGCATCCTGGACATCCATTTGACAAGCTCCTTCGGGTGACTGTGGGGTACTCCAAACTTTGAGAACCAGGGCTTCTGCTCAAAATGAGTCAGGATAGACGATGATAAGTAGAGAAAGAATTTCAAAGTATAAAATGTGTTCATTTTAGATAATAATTGAATAAATTTTACCTCCCCTTGAGAGAAAAAATGATTATTGCATAAAGCAGTTATACCTTTGAAACATCTATTCTATTGTTATATGCATAGTGAATACTAAATAAATATGATGAGACAAAGATACAAATTTATTGAGTACTTACTACGAACCAAGTTTTATGGGATGAATATTATTTGAAATATAAGCAAGGGGTAGCTGGTACTTGAACCCAGATATTCTGATATCAATACTTGCACTGTTTTGAAACTATGTTGTTGACTGATTTAAATAACCTACCTGTAGACTATCCTGACACCAAAAATAAACACACCTAGTAGGAATGTGGAGGAAAGGGAACCTTGTGCCCTGTCGATGAGAATGCATATTGGAGCAGCCACTATGGAAAACTGTGGAAGGTCCTCAAAAGAAAAAAAAGAAACTGTCTTATGACCCGGCAACTCCACTTCTGAGCACACATCTGAAGAAACCCAAATCACTAATGTGAAGGCTATATGCAGCCCCACGTTTATTGCAGCATTATTTATGAAAGGCCAAAATATGGAAGCAACCCAAGTGCCCATCACTGGATGAGCAGATAAAGAAGCTGTGATACACGCACGCACACACACACACACACACACACACCCTGGAATACTACGCAGCCATAAAAAGAATGAAATATTACCACGTGCAACAGCATGGATGGAAGTACAGAATATTAATTATGCTTAGTGAAATGTTAGTCAGAGAAAGACAAATACTATGTGATTTCACTTACATGTGGAATCTAAAGAAAAAAGGAAGTGAACAAACAAAATAGAAACACACTCATCGATTCAGAGATCAGACTGATATTGCCAGAGGGGAAGAGCATGGGGGAAAGGTATTGAAGGGACTGGTAGAAAAAGGTGAAGAGATTAAGAAGTACAAATTGGTACTTAAAAAATGGTCACAGGGATGTAGAGTACAGCATAGTTAATATGGTCAATGCTATTGTAATAACTATGCGTGGTGCCAGAGGGTACTGGAAGTACTTTGTAAAGTATATGACTGGCTAACCAGTATGGTGTACACCGGAAACTAATAAAAAATAATATTGAATATAAACTATGACAAGAGATACACTCGAATAAATAAATAGAGAATAAAGCACTCTGCCACACAGACTGAGAAAATTCTCACTGACAAATCTTTGTGACAAACGAGATACATTTATAATAAACAATGAGAGAGGCAAGGCTGCTTATAGTACTAGATACTTATTATGTACAGAAAAAAGATTTTCAAGCCACAAGCCCATCTATAGATGTTATTTCCATGCAAGGAAAAAATAAAACTAAAAATTAACAAGTGCAATTAAAAAGAAGAAAATGATTAATTCTTAAGAATATAAGGTAAGGAGTTAAGAGTCAGTTCAGCAAAAGCCCAGAGAACTAAAACTGAAGAGAAAAAAAGTAGCGGACAACATAGAGCAATAAGTGTAGACTAGTGACGTGTAGGCAGCCTAAGAGGTCATCTTGAGATGGTCTGCATGGGAAACAAAATTTTGTCTGAAAATTCTGAGGCACCACAATGTTTAGCCAAGGTATCTATAACTAGGAATTAAGTGTCATAAGACATAAATCCCACACTGTTAAAAAAGAAGTATTTGTCTGTTTGTCAATCAATTAATTAATTACCAACTTTATGGGACATAAATACCGTATTGTTGTATTGGCCTGTATGTTTATAACTGGGATCCCACTCTTATTTCCTCAAGTCAGTCCCAGTTTTGCACTCTAAACCACTGCGTGGAGCTCACCAAGTCTTCCTCCAAGCCCAATTTAATAGCTATAGATGAGTATAAAAGGGGAAAAGAAATATTGCCCTGCTCTTTAAGACTCTTAAAAAAGCCATATGATCATTAAGAGAAGACCCCCCCCCAAAAAAAACCAAAACAGGATAAAAGAGAGCTGTCTCTTATTAGTCTGTGCTAATTCTTTTAGATTCTGAGTGCTTAGATCTGTAAATATAGTGACATAATTCACTGATGATAATCCACAGTACCTGGCAATTAAGTGCTTCTTTAAATAATATCAACATTTCCATATTTAATATTATGCCCTCAGAAAGGGCACACCAGGTCAGTTTCATATTACCAAAGAGCTCTTATGTAAATTCTCTTTTTCAAAATTCACATTTACATTAGCACTTGAAACCCGACCCCTGGCCTACCACAGGACAGCCTTGGTGATTAAGACCTCAGTAGACTGAGTGGTGAATATGTAAATTATAAATTGCTACAGCTCACAACTCTCTGGCAAATCACTTTTACTGTAGGTGTGAGCCAGCAATTCCACTTCTAGAACTCAATCCCATGGAAGTAACCTGAGACAGACAGACAGACAGACACACACACACACACACACACACACACAAAGTGGTTTTTGTAGATAGATATTTACCACTGTAAAATTTGGCATAGTGAAAAATTGGACATAAATGTTAATAGATAGGGAAATTCCATATGATGAATTATTACCAAACCATTAAAATAGTTCTGTGAAACATTTTCAAGAAAACAGATAAATGATTATGTTACAAAGATAGCTGTATATATGTATTATCTACTTGGATAGATAATATGCATGTATATTATGACCAAAAATGGTCCAAATGCATACATTCATAAGGAAATTAGCAACATAAGAGAAGTAGTGGTACTCAAATAGTGGGATTATTAGAAATCTTTGTTCTTTCTATTTTTCTTAGTCTTCTAGTTTACCCAAGAAATAGATACTACTTTTACAACCAGTAAGATAAGATAAAGGAGCAAACAAGTTTTTAAGGGCATTACTTGGATGGTGACTAACCCTTTCCTAATAGCGTGCAGGTTTTGCTGCCTTCTGCACTTTTGCCTGTCTCGTTATTTAAGCAAACCAGCTGTCAATATTGGGGAGCGATGCCTCTATCCCTTTTTATGGTTATTAATATAGCTAAGAATTAGGATAATTTGGCAAGGAATGCAATCAATGTCAAATAAAAGAGAAAATACTTTTGTAAGGTTCAGTTTCTGTCTAGGCACATGGAACTTGTTTAGCAGCATGAAAGCAAAAAAAAAAAGAGAGAGCGAGAACTGTGGCTGACCAAAACATAAAGAAAAGTCAAAGTCCAAGATATTCCTGAGCTCCACATCCATGCTGCCTCCCACTTTAGTTCTCCACCGCCAGGTGCCGCTCAGTAGATCCTAGGCAACAGGAAGAAGCAACGTATACTATGAAGCATCTCAAACATCTAGAACAATGCAATGTAAGGTCACACAAATGTGGCTTATACATGCTGTTGCTTATATTCAAGAGCCTGAGTTTTAGAACATGTTATACTTCACTACTCTCCTAACATGTATCTATTTACACAGCTACTGAAGTTATCAAGAAAAATTATTGGGTTTATATTTCTCTAAGAATAGAGAAGAACCTTTCTTTAGAGTTACTTGAAGAAAACATTTGGGGAAAATAAAAAAAAGATGAGAAAGATTGTGGAATGAAGCATTTAGTCAAATAATCAAGTAAATGGTATATGATGAAAGCAAGCAGGATCAATGTGTCAGTGACTATAGTCTGTGATCGTATTAAGAACATGTTTTCTTTTTTAGCATATATAATATTTAAAACATTAACACAATGTAGCCTATGCTCCAGAATTTTGAGGAGAAATCCAGTATGAGACTACTTTATAGGACAGATTCGATGCCTGTGAAGACACGCAGGTGTGGACACACTGGGCAGACCTTACTGGTATAGACAGCAAGCTCTATGTTTGGGCATTCCAAGTATTAAATATAAATTCCCAGAAAAGCTTATGAGAGTTAAGATCCTTGGAGAAAGGTACATGCCTGGCACTTCCCAGGCCAAGATTAGAGAAGCAGGGCCTTTAGGACTCAGCAAGTGGGCAGTGCAGTGACTTTTTCTTCATTAAGTGTCTGTTCCTGGCCCAGATTTTATCTCGAGCCTATTGTACAGAGTTGTGTTTTCAAAAATTAAAATGTTGAGAATGAACCTGTACATGGTAATATTCCACATCCCGACCCTACCAGTCACAAAATGGAGTTTCTTTTGAAACGAGGATCAATGAGAGTATAACAATAGGAACAAAGGTTATGTCCAAGACAAATATTGACCATGGCTGGCCTGAGACAGGACTCTGTGACTGCCTCAAAAATGAGGTCAGGTAATGCTATTAGACCACAGAAAAAATGTGCTGGTGCAATCTTTGAAAACAGCTCCCTAATTGTCTCTGGAAACTTTAATGCTGGTGTAGCCCAGGGATTGGTAGACAGTACTGTGGAAGAATCATAAAAACATGGGATCATTCACTACAAAGACACAAAGTACGGTGATCATGTTATCATTCCTTGCATTCAACACAGAGATGCATGTTTATATGAAAAAAGAGTTTACGAGGGAAAATGAGTTTTATGAGACTGAGCTCTAATAAGACCAGAATGCAGTGTTAGAGACTGGGAGGCATTTGGAGAAGGGAGGGTCTGACTTCTAGCCTTTGCTTTATTTCTAACTAGCTGTAAGACTCGAGCTCTTGGACCTTTAAGAGCATTACTTCATATGGATGCTAAGGCTCTTTCTAAACCAAATGATTTGAAAATGTACAAAAAGCTCATCTTTAGAAATGTGCCTTATATTAATCTTTGTTACTGAAATAAGACTATAGCTAACGCAAATAGAATTATTTGTGAGTTAAAACAATGATATCAAGTGAAGTTCTGCTTTGCCTGCATGAGGGACCAAACAGAGTCAGCAGTTAATTTCATCAGCAGATTAAGTACAAAACTAATTGTTTATTTCATTGTATAAAATGCTTGAGTAATTTAAAATTGCTACCAGTTTTTCTGCATAAAGGACAAGAGGTTAAATAAGACTTTATTAAAAAGTATGTGGCTTTACTCCTTGAAACTCAAACTGTATCTTGGGGAATGTGGCCTGCATGGTGGGAATAAAGGTAGGTTTTCTCTTATAATTATTTATTAGTCTTGTTATCTAGATTATGTGATATAAATCGCTTGATTATAAGGTGCTAATAATCAAAGTAAATTGTTTCCCTCTCCCCCCATTTTAATCTGAATCACTTTAAATGTAATAATTTAAAATTTTGATATAATAAGGGTAATTAAATAAAATTAGTAATCTATTTTTTCCAAGTAGACTTGATACTTCTTCAGCATCACCTGCAAGGCCACATACTTAGGTTTCTGTTACACAGTCTGGAAGAGTTTTATGACGATGCCGTGAGAAGTGAAGGGCCTGCAAAGCTCTCACGTGGCACGTGGGGGCATGCATGCTCAGGGGAGGCTGGCTATCATGTCCATGCAAGAACAGGACTCCGGGGCAGTCCCAGAGCTGAGGACTATTATACTAATAGCCAGTTGCAGCGCCTTCCTCATACTCATTGCACATTCCAGTTCTGGAGCTTTTGTATGTTTGATCTCAGAGAAAACACTACTAGACTGGGCTGTTGAGAATTCTGTTTTCTTCATGAGTTAAAATGGGGAATATAACTTAGTTAAATTCATAAGTGTATTCTCCTGTTGAAGTTACGCATATGATTTGAAGTCAGTAAAGTTACTGAATGGGGCAAAAGACATCTTAAGCAGAATAGGATTCCAGAAGCCATGTGGGATGACTAGTTTAATGTGTCAGCTTGGCTGTGCTACAGTTCTCAGTTATCAAGCACTAATATAGGTGTTACTTTGAAGGTGTTTTGTAGATGTGTTTTGACCTTTATAATCAGAGATTACTTTGAGCATATGGGTAGATTTCGTCTAAACAGTTATAAGGCCAAAAGAGGAAGTCTGAGGTTTCCCTTTGGAAGAAGAAATTCTGCCTCAAGACTGCATCAGCTCCTGTCTATTTCCTGCCTGCTGGTCTGCCCCGCAGATTTTAGATTTGCTAGTAGTCCCCACAGCTGTGTGAACCAGTTCCTGGAAGCTAATCTCTCTCTCTCTTTCTCAGTAAATATCCTATTAGTTCTGTTTCTCTGGGGAAACCTGACTACTACACTATGTTAGTCCACTTATGTAAACAACTATTTGTAAATTTAAAAACATATCCTGCACAATATATATTGAAGAAAGGAGATAAACTAAACAAATGAAATTTTAAAAATTAAATATTATGTAAAAAGAAAGGCAGTCTTTGGATTAATAATGTCAGTGTATCATGCACTCAGGGCTTGCTCAATACCATTCTGTACCCTAATCTGAGAATATTCATATTTATAATTTACAGTGTGTATTATAATGTGTCCTAATGAAACCTCACACCCAAAACCAAAACATTAGCTTAAAAGATATTTTTTTAAATGCAGGCTCATTACACAAAAAATATTGAGATAAGATGTATCTGAACATACTTGTGAATTTTCAAACATTCCACTAATATGCATTGTATTAATCTCTTGAGACCTAGCTCAGTTCCCATAATAGTCTTGCTCTGTTTTTGAATTATTACATTATTAACTCTCTAAATCACACATGGGTAATGCATAGTGCTTTATACTGCTATTTTTTAAGTATTTTATGTCTTGTATCCCATCTAGGCTATAAATTCCTTAAGAAGATCTATGATTTTCACATTTATTTGTTTCCCCACAGTGACTGGTTTAGTGTCTTATTTATGGTAACTTCTTATTTTAGGCGCTCAAAAATTGATTAATGGTTACTAATAATGAAGACAGAAGGTATAATTCTAATGAAAATTAATGAAGTTTTAAAAACCGTAAATAAGATCCTAATAACTTAATATGTTGATTTTTTTTCTGCCAAAAATTCTAGACAAATTTGATTTTTATTTATTATTTATTCACACCATAAGTCTGTTGTAGCTAAGTCACTATTCTATAAAAGCCTACTAAAATGTATCCATTCACAAAATTAAAATATATCATTCATTTAACTGGCTGAGCTCCAATAGCATATTGTGGTTCTTGCCCATGCAGCTGTACCAAACAGTATTTATGCTCAAGATTTTAATAAAAAATTGACAAGTCAAAGTCATAGTGAGTTTTTATTTGATATGCTGTTCTGACGAGAAGCATTAATAAATAGTTGACACAGGTAAATTTAGGATTAAATATAAATTTAGTGACTTCCACAAAGCTTTGCTGAGATTCTATGAAAAATGTTTCTGTTTTCCCCAAAGAAATCACGATGAAAGTATATTGAAAAAAACACATAAGGGGGTGAGTTCATAGAAGTTGCAACATTACATGTCTGCTTTGTAGAGCTCATTTTCTTGTTTAAACTGAGGCCTCATCTGCCTGAGAATAATCTCATTATAGTCAATGAACAGATTCACCATTAGCTCTTCTTGCCCTTTAATCCTATTACAGTATCTATTTGTATTTCAATTTTTGACCTTTGGAAATTTTAAAATCAGTATTTCCTGCAGAATTTAATATTACTGTCTTTAATATGACAAAGACATTTAATTAAGTTGAAACCTTAAATAAACTTTCATAGGTCAGCAAAAATCAGCTTGATACTTTCCCCATAGTTTTATAACTCCCGTTTATGATGCAAATGCCTCTGGAATGAAGAGTCTGGCTTCTAGCACCAGGCTACATGTTCTGTAGATGTGCTCACAGGGCTGGAGAATGTCTGGCTTCACTCTAGCCCTGTCTTTCAAGTCAGATGCCCTCTAAGACAAGAACAGTGCTGTGGTGTGTAGCCTCAGGTCCAGGGTGTTGCAGGCACTCCCAGAGATTAGATCCCTGACCTTGGCCTCCTTATCGCTAGCTCTAATGAACCCAGACAAGCCCTTGCAGACACAAACGTGTTCCTATGGTTCTCTGTGGTCCTGACTCACTTTAAAATGATACCTATTGGACATCACTGTCGAGGTTGGGAGAATTTGCCCATTTAGGTTTCTTTTTGCATTTCTTTTAAAGGTGTATATTTTCTGACGTGAACACATATACATTTATGAAATAATTAATTTCTGCTAGCAAAGGAAGCACACTAATTGTGCTCATCTGTAGTAATTATGAGAAATAGGGATCAGAGGAACTAAAATATAAAGAATAAAAAAATCAGAATTGCTTTTCAATGTATATATTTGATTGAGTAACAATTAAAACTTTGGAAACGAAAACATGGCTGGAAAAGAAAAAAGATGGAACTTGTTTTTTAAATTTTATGTAAACTTTTGGAATAACCCCTGTACCCAGACTCAGGAGCCATTCCTAAAATACCTTTAGGATATATACACTGGATGCTTTTATAAAACTCTGATTCATATTTTATGTTACTCCACTTAAGTATTTTTCACTGCTGTAAGATAACCAGCTCTTGCAATTAGAAAGACTCAATTTAAAGATGAGCAAATTCTCAAAAATTACTTAAATTGAGGGTTTTCAACTGCATAATTTACAAAGTCTCTTTCAGTTCTAAAATTCTGTCATTTCCTAACTATGCCTTCTTGAATCTCAAGAGGAAGATGAATAAAATTAGGATTTATGTAACTGTAATATACGTAGAACAGATTTTCTTAATATCTGGCTGTTCCCCCTGGGTTGGACCACCAGCAGGTGGAGGCTATAGAAACACATCTCCTCCCATCTCAGTGTATTTGGCTCAGGTTCTGATGGAGCAGCCAACCCTTCTCCAAGAAGGCATGTGACTTTGGTCTGGCCAACCAGCATCATCCATCCATCTCCCAGCCCACAGTATTTGCTCATGACATTAGACCTGAATTCGTCCAGTAAGACACATCCCAACACGTACTTATTTATTCATCTTTTTGGAGAAAGGAAGTTTCACTCAGCGTGGATAAGGATAACTTAAGTATGGTGTTTCAGTCAACTAACGTGTCAAGACAGTCTGTTTTAGAGAGAAGCCAATTCGGAGGAAGAACAGCAGAGTCAAGAAATAGTAAAAGAGCGAGTCACCAATCTAATAACAAAACTTGAGTTCCAGCTACGCCTGAAACAAGTAATTCCCTTGGAATTTCAGTTAAGCAAGCCAGCACATTCTCATTTTTTGCTAAAAACAGTTATATTTGGGTTTCTACAATTTGCAACAAAGGAAACCTAAGAAAGAGTGGTTTAAAAAGATTGATTCTTTCACCGATAAGTCCCCTAGAGCAAGGACATAAAGAAAAGAATAAACAAATGGGATCTCATCAAAATAAAATGCTTCTGCACAGGTAAAGAAAACAATATTAAAACAAAAAGAGAACCAGCAGTATGGGAAAACATATTTGCCATTGATACCTCAGATAAGGGTTTGATTTCCAAAATATGTAAAGAACCCACACAAGTCCACTCCAGGAAGAAAAACAATCCTATTATAAAATGGGCAAAGGACCTGAATAACACTTCTTCAAGGAGGACAAACAGAGGGCACAGAGACATATGAAAAGATACTCAGCATCACTAGCCATCAGAGAGATGCAAATTAAAGCCACAAAGATACCACTTCACACTGGTCAGAATAGCCATCATGAATAAATCAACAAAGAAGTGCTGGAAAGGTTGTGGAGAAAAGGGAACCGTAGTGCACTGTTGGTGGGAATGTAGACTGGTGCAGACACTGTGGAAAACAGTATGGAATTTCCTCAGAAAACTAAAAACAGAACTGCATTCTGACCTGGCAATTCCACTGTTGAGATTATATCTTAAGAACCCTGAAACACCAATCCGAAAGAACCTATGCACCCCAATGTTCAGAGCAGCACAATTTACAATAGCCAAGTGTTGGAAGCAACCTAGATGTCCATCTGTAAATGAATGGATGAAAAAACTATGGTATATTTACTCGATGAAATACTATGCAGCAGAAAGAAGGAAGGAGCTCCTACCCTTTCCTACAGCATGGGTGGAACTGGAGAACATTATGCTAAGTGAAATAAGCCAGGTGGTGAAAGCCAAATACCATATGATCTCACCTGTAAGTGGAACCTAATCAACAAAACAAACAGTCAAGGAAAACATAACTAGAGACATTGAAATTAAGAACAAGTTGACAGTAACCAGAGGGGAGGTGGTGGGGATATTGGGAGAAAAGGGGGAAGGAATTTCACAAGCAACTATAAAGGACACAAGGACAGAACCAAGTGGGAGTGGAATCAGGGGAAGGAGGTAGGGATGGTTGGGGAAGGGGGGAGTGGGGAGGAATGCAGACAACTGTACTTGAAAAATAATAAAATAAAAAAAGAAAGATTGATTCTAGTTATCTTCAGATTTATTTTACTGTCACCTTTTCAGCATAGGGACCCTCTCTCCCAAAGTCAGCCCCTCTGACATTGATTGTCTTTATTAATTTTTAAGGCATATTCAGGTCAGTCAAAAATAAGATACACCAATAACTGTTCTCATTAAATACCCCAAACCTTTCCTGGGCAAAAAGAAAACAACCTATCACTTACTGAAAGTTTTAATATGTTTTAATTGACTTTTTTGAAATCTTATACTGTATAGTAAAATTAACTTCTTAAAAGTACCTAGACAATATCTATGTGTCAGAAAGTTCCTCTTTGATTGGTCTTTAAAAACTTTAATCAACCACCTGAGAAGGATTAGTACTGAATTCTGGTGAAGTATGTTTTTCCTACAGTATTTTTTAAAAATGACTTTGTATCAGAATTATCATGGCCATATCTCCTCAGTCTTCAGTTTTCTTTTTCTTTTTTGGTTCATTTTAGAAATTTAAATTATTTTGTACTTTCTAAATGCCTGGGACTTGGCTTAGTGGAGATACTACTTTGAAACAACTCCATAGCTAAAAATGGATATAAACATATGTGTAGCATTTCAGCATTCATTTATCACTTACGGATGTGTCCCGAGAGCTGTAAATAGGAAGCACGAGCACCCCAACGTGCACGGATGTCCATGCGCATCTACTATGAAATTTTTTCAAGTTTCATGATAATATTTCTGTGTGAAAATTTCATTAGCTACCCTACACCAGGCTCTGAGACTGTCACTTATTTAACAGAACTTTAAAATAATGTTAACATTCCAGTGATGTTGTTTCTGCTCAAACTCTGCTCTCCAAACGTGAGGCAGACAGCTCCGAATGCGGCACGGGCAGGCCTGGAGATTCAGAGCGTACGTGGTGTTCTCAGCATATCGCACGCAAATGAGATCATGCGTTTGCAGGGCTGGGCACAGCGCCTGGCCTACAGGAGGAGCTGCAGTCAAGGCCAATTCTTCATGACCCCTTTCTGCCTTCGCACCAAAATGCACATGTGTGCACACGTACGGCACCATTTCCCCTCAGAGGAGTGGTGTGTCTTAGAAGTGTCCTTAACCTTAGCTTATCTAACCCTCCTTTAAAAATACGATTATTTTATAATGCTCCTCTAATATCCTGAAATGAAATTTATAAATAAAATAATTTTCTTAAACTCACAGTTCTTCAAAGATCTGTAATATAAAGGAAATATAAGGAAAGTAATTCATAATAAAAATGTACTAGGTAAACGTTTGGGCATGATATATTTGATTAGAAGATATAATTAAATTGCTGGATGATGGTATTTAAACACAGAATCCCTGAGATTGCAACTGCTGCAGGTTTATAATAATCAGGCATGTTTTATTGGTAGCTCAAACACCGCAAACTGGGCCTACTGTCAATGGTATAACTTTTTTTCTCATTGTGACCAACTCTTTGTAAAGTTCCAAATAAAACTAACTGCAGTTGCCTCTTGATTTACACAGTAGTTGCATTGCTGCAAAATTCAAAGAGTATTAAAATTATGCAAAAAGAGTTTGTGTTTATTTGCAAAATGGAGTTAGGTTTAAATTTAGACGATGTTAATGGGTTTTTTACCTACATAAATGTCTGGCAGAATCTGAAAGTGCAACATGCACTGCAGACAGAAATTCAGCATTTGTGACCTCCATGCCAACATTTTGACAATCTGAAAACATCTCACTCATTTTAAAAACTTTCCCTTGGTGTGTGTGTGTGTGTGTGTGTGTGTGCGTGGGGAGGGGGTGGGCGTCGCTTCTATTTCCACTGAGACTTTTTCAAGTTACAGGTTTTTAGAATCACACCACATCTTTAGTTATAATAAAATATTTGCAACACATAATAAGGTATTTCATATTCTTCCCTGCGTTCCTCTGTCATGGCTATTCACTGCAATGAAGATATCACCAGCATTCCTATGCATCCTAAATAAGTATGGATAGTCTCTGGGCTTTGAATTTGCTGAAATAGCTTTGAAATAGAGACATTAATTGCATGCTTAGTTGGAGACAATGTAATAAATTTCCTTTGCCAGAGTAACTGGAGCCCTGCAGCTATGCTCTCCTAGCTATTATCCACAGTAGCAACAAGTTTTAAGACATATAAAACATGAGAAGTAGGTTGAGTTGTAATCGTAGCTAGCTCAAAGTCCATTGAAAAAAAAAGAGAAAAAACACAGGACCCATCATTGAAATGCTCTGATTAATGACTCTGTGATGACCAGAATATAGCCATTTTAAGGACTGTGTTTAATATTTAAAGATCTATTTCATTCAAGAGCTGATTTCCTTGTAAGACATCTAAAAAAGCATTGATTCTTAAATGTTGGCACAAGATGCTGTCTCTAATGTTTATTTTATTGTGTTCCAAAAGTCAAAGGAATGACATGGGAAGATCTTACCCTACCAAAGCAGAACAGCAGCAATGAGAAGCTCGAATTTAAAGTGAGATTTTGCAGAAGTTTTGTTAACAGTAATTTTGAGAAATAAATGGATGTGGCAAAAGAGAAAGGCCATAAGGTGAAACATTGAATAAAGGACAAAAGAAACAAATATTTAAATATATTTGGAATATCAAAAACTAGCTTCCTCCATAGAGTCACAAATAAATTCAACAGTTTGACTTACCAACATGACTAAGAAATGAAGGTCATAACAGGGTTTTATATTTATGGTATGAAAACAAGTTTATTTTCTGGGAGTCTCAATAGAGAGTGTACTACATGAGCTTTCTTCCCATAAAAGATATAGAAGCCTTCTTTGCTAATGGTTTCCAAATAGTTGAATTTATAACAATCGCCCACCAACCAAGCATAGGTAGAAGTCAATTACATGACATTTTGAACTAGATATCAATAATGCACCTTTATGGTAGTCAATATTTGAAATCTCTCCCAAATTACATGAGCCTGAGATAGTGGGAAGACACGGGGATAGGAGAGAAAGGAATTTGAATGCCTCAAAATATGATATCAAGGGAATTTTTTCATCCTAATTTCTGGATACTCATCTGACTGATGTTGCACTTTGTCATCATTCATGACTGTTGGCTCTGGTCTCCTTTTTGTTCCTCTGCAATGCAAAGCTGTCATTCCAGACATCTACATAAACAGAACCCTCTGCCTCCCCCTAACTCATCCTAGTGGTTGGCTCATGGCATTTAGATCTCACTGCAAATGTCCTCTCTTCAAAGAAGCCTTCCCTGACTTTCTATGGAAGATGCATTCTCACCCACCACCAATCACTTTGTAAATCCACGTCCTGTCTGTGCATTTCATTCAAAGCACCTAAGAAGTTTCAGGGATCTTGTTTATTGACCTTCTTACTTTTCACTGGTGAGCTCCCTCCACTAGAATGCAAGCCTCTGGAAGGCAAGGTCCTTGTCTGCATTGTTCATCATTCTTACCTCCAGACCTAGAACAACTTCTGATGCATAGAAGATAAATAAAATCTTTGTTGAATAAGCAAACATTAAACACTATTCTTAGACCTAGAAATTCTGTTACAGTGGTACTTCAGTACTCATTGGCTTCAGAACTCATCAAACCTGGTTGCATTCTGGTGAAAAGAAAAAGTTTCAGCACTCGGTGCTTGCTCACCACTGGTGGCACTTGCTAGAACTTGCGTAAGTCACTATGCCAGAGCCCAGGAGAAAATGGTTCATCCATCACTGGGTGCTCGCCATTGGTTGGAACCATTTAACAATGAGTACTGAGGTACCAGTGTATCTTGATATTTAATATTTTGTGCTTTATTCTTTTAATTTCCTTAACTTTCAAGACCACTTTAGTTTTCTCAAATAGATTTTAACGGGTACAGAAAGGAATATTTATGTGATATTTTTCTACATTGAACCTGTGGCTCAAGTTGGCGTGAAATCGTGTCGGCCACTAAATTCGCCTTCACTGCATTCCCATTCAGATGGTGCTGACTGTGGCTCCCCTGGGCCCCCCTGGCCGTCCCATGCACGCACAGGAACTGCCCTGCTTGGGGAGCCTTTCCTGTGATGACATCCATTTTACCCAGAGAGAAAGATCTAGATTTCAAGGGAGAATAATGGAAAATTTACTAGCATAATGTTAAAGAACTAGAAGTATTACTTCAAGAAACTGTTAATGTTTAACTCAACATTGTAATGCATTCTGAAGAGAAGTTATGTTAGATGTCAGATGTTTATCTTGACAAGTTGAGTCTAGTTCTGATTCTATTGGACACTACAGGATCCCCTCATCTCAATACTATTCTTCTACTCTCTTGCACTGGGACCCGTCCAAGTTCATTATATAATGGCCCTTTGCCACACATAAGTACATGCTGCTCACTACTCGCTTCAGTGGGTCCTGTACCCTGGGCCCTCCCCAAACAGAATGACACCCCCACACTAAATTTACTAGAGAAATAGCCCTATACCATCATGCTGAGATGCCTTAGGTGATTTTTAACTGTTAGGCACAGACTGTAAAATTTACAAGTTTACCTTTCAAGTATCTCTAGTTTTCCAAATAAGAGAATTTTGTTATGAGTTAATTAAATTATTACCAAATAAATTGAGATAATGGCTGAAGGAAAAAATACCAGAAGAGATGATGAATCATACAAATATAAAATTCTATTTTCAGCAATGAAAAAGACAGACAGAACTGTGTCTTGTGATTTGGGTTCATTTCCTGACTTTGCCACTCACTAGAAATGTGACCTAATGTGAACCTATTGAACTCTTTGTGTATCAATTTCCACCTTTTAAAAGGGGAAATGGTAATATCCACCTCACAAAAAGACCTAATGGCGAAAGAGTCACCGTTTCTAATACATAAAATGTGCTTACCTGAATTGTAAAGAATGAATTGAATATAATACTTAAATCTTTCTATCATTGGTATTCTCTTTATAGCCATACATTTAAGTTAATCTAAGCAATATTCTACATAGCAAAGTTTTTGTATGCATCAAGGAAACTGCATCCTAATATTCCAGGCTTAGGATTAGCTTGAAAGATTGGTTTGGAGGTGGGAAAACCAGGTTCAGTTCCAGTTCAGCAAAGGGGCACAGGGAAAATCCGTCCCCCTCATATGTTAAATGTGGACAGCGGGGTAGACTCTGGCTGACACTTTTGGCTGCATGTGGGCACCACCTGGAAGACCGAAAGCAGGTGACTCCCTCTGGCTCCCGCCTCAGACTGTGATCTGGAAAGGGGCAGGCCTTCGGAAATTTAAGTTCTGGTGATTATTATATGAAGCCTGTGTCAGGAGCTTTTGATTCTTTATGATGTTATGACTCTTCTGGAGCTAACAAATAGGGAAGCGCAACGTTTTTAAGGACAGATATGTTTTCCCTAAACATCGATATAGAAAACATGAGACATGAGTTCAAAGGAAGGAATTTTCCCTTTCAAAACATTAAGAAGCCTTTGAAAAACTGTTATGTCAACAGGGACAGGGCTGACAGAGTGAGTAGGTTTATGTGATGCTTATGTTATGGGAGAAATTCTATTAGCAGAGTTATGGTATTACACTGTAAGGTCAAGTATAATATTTTGGTGCCTAAAATTATCTGAAACTTTTTATTATAAAATATATGTTCAAACAATACATGTTTTTTTTTACCAAGTCATCTTTAGTAATATTGCTATCAGCTGCATAATTTAATAAATAAGACTGCGAACTGTAACTACAAACAATTCAGGTGCAAAAAAATGCCTTAGCCATATAGAAGAAAGAAGGAGGAAATTTTCTATTAAGAAACTGTTGTGGGTCGGTCAGGCATTATGCTAGGTTCTGCTGTATTTGATAAGTCATCCTCACACGATTCTGTAAAGTATTACTCTCCCTGTCTTACAAATATCCCAAATCTTTGTCTCAAAGAGGTGAAGTGACCTTCCCATCCCGCTTTCCAGGGAAAGTCATAGAGCCAGGATTTGAATCTGATTTTGAATTAGATTTTAAACTCACTCTACCCACAACACATAGTCTGCAAAATGCCTACACATTTTTCTGACTTTTCTTCCATTCTGACATTTAATTAATTAATTAATTAATTAATTCACTTGCTCATTCAACTACCTACAAACCCATCACCAAACACTTAAGTGAGATGTCAGGCTAGGGACTCACAGATACCCAAGGAAAGCAATGGCTGCAATGTAAATTGTTTAAGGCACAGGCATTGGGGCAACCAAAACCAATTTTTAAAAATACAGGACAATCAGATTGGTCTTGAGAAAGCTATAAAAGCAGTACACACATAATGAATCAGAAGAGAAATAAACAAAATCCTGTTAGGGACAGAATCAGGCTCCCAGGCTGATAAGGGCGGGTTAACTGGTGAGTGCACAGGAAGAATGTGTCAATCAGCAGGAGCTGAGCAAGTCTGGAAGTGGAGGAATGCCACGGTCTCGGAGGTGAGGAGGTGAAAACTGGAAGGTCCAGAGGAGCCCTGAGTTAGAAGAATGTGCCTTGGAATGCCGACTTCAGGGGCCTGGACGCTGACGGGCCTGGACTGACTGAAGATGAACGCTCAGGTTGCTTTCCTGACTTGAGTCTGAGTTCTCCACAGAACCTTCTGGTTATTTTGGCTTCTTATGTAGATTGGCTATAGTATTGGAATCAAAAAGATTTTTTAATATCAGTGACCAACTGAGAAGGGCAGAGCAGACAAAACCCCACTCCTTAATGACATTGTAGAGGCTTGACTTCTTCCAGATTTCTTGTCATGTGAGAAATATGAATCCTGATCTTGGTAAGCCACTGTTAGTCCAATTTCTATTACCTGTAGTGAGTATAATCATGACTAATATAGAACTATCATTTATAACAATGTCACAGTTAAGTCTTTTGTTTCCTTCCCGGAAATCTCTTGGGGACTATACCTCTCTTCTGTCTTCTGTCCAATTGTCTTGCTCTCTCTGCTCTCTCCTCTCTCTCTTCCCTTTCAGGTCTTGCTTATCAGATTCAGAATTTTCAGGAAAGGTTGTGTAAAGGAGAAGTGCAGCCTCCTAAATAGCACTGGTGCTTTAGAACCATGGTCCATAATACTTGGTCAGTCCCTTCGCCACCATTTTTTCCCTGACATCTTGGTCACGCTCTGCCTAAGCAAAGGAGTCCCATCAGAGAGAGAGCACTTTGCTGAATGTGAGCTCCCGGCTGTGTGCTCAGGGACTTTGCCACAAAAAGCCAGGCCTGGAGGGATGTTGAAATCACCACCAGAGGTACGGGGCAGGACAGGTAGGAGTGGCCGCTCCTCATGTTGGCATGCTCACCTTATTTCCTCATCTGGCGAGCCTTCGGGCACACTAGGACATATTCCAGATGATAATGGGTGACAGAGGATTTTGTGTTCTGTGGTAAACCCACACAGGCCTTGCCGTCCAGCAATGTCATCGGGCTCTAGTTAGAAAAGCGTTCTTCCCCACAGATAAGAAAAAAAGAAGCCTCCAATCCAAAAACAGCCAAGTCAACAATCGAAAACTGAAGAAACGCCCAGACAACAGCACAGAGACATATCAACCCAGAAAAGGAAAGTGTCTTTTCCCCTTCAAGATGTTTATTTGAAACTTTTTAACATAACTAGGTGACAGTGGGTAATGTTAATATCAGCACAGTCCTCCACTTTTCTCTAATCACAGTGATACGCTCTGCTTTCTTTTTATAATTTCTTCATCTGGAAATACATACCTAGGATAGCATGAGTGAAATAAGCTTCTCGTTTCCTATCTAAAGCTATGTGGAGTCAGATCTGGAAAGGACAGGCAACAGCACATCCCAGAGCCAGGTAATGTTACCTGAATATTTGTTTGAATGTGTTTTGTGTATTTTAACTTAGCTATTTTATTTCAGAGTCTAAAATTTCCCCCTACAATGGTATTGCACTGCATACCACTGCTATATTATAATGCCATTCTCCATGGAGCATATACATAAACATAGGGTTTCAAACTGCCTATTTTGTTCTAAAGCCCCCGGAAATGGTACTTGGGAATTCAGATTTTCTTTTTTGAGATCCTGGTTTACAAGTCACATTTTATTGGCAAGCTTTAGAAATGTTCAGCTTCCATGGCCCCCACCCCCACGCTACACACCTGCCCAAAGGGCGTGACTTGAGGAATTGCCCTTTGGTGCCTGTCCCATCCCTGCTTTGTGTCCGATCTCCAGATATCTCCCTCCTTTGTCTCTGCAGATTGTTAAGGCAACCCTTTTCTAAGATTACCTAACATTTTGCCCCAGGTCTTTCATAACCCCTGCTTCTGTGCTTCTGCTAAAGAACCTCTGTTGCCAACTACTTTTAGCTGCTATCACGGCTCTCAGTCCTCACACCTGTGCTCCCTGGCTATCTGCTCTGCATGTGCTGATTCATGCACTGAAAAAGCATTTGACTAGCAACGGACACAGCTCTAGGCTCTGCAGGCCATGCAGTGAGTAAGGTAGGTAAGAGTCTGCTAGTTGGGACGAACAGAAAATAATGAGTACATTAATCAGTAAAACTCAGCTAAGTGTTATGATAAAATAAAATGAAGATCACATAAAAGAGGGTCGAGGGACTTCAATTAAAAGGAGACAAGGCAGCTAAAACCTGCGTATCTGGAACCTCCTTATTACTGACCCCAAGGCCTGCATCCTGTCTGCTAATGTAACTAATTTATTAAAACAGCCACCATAAAAAACCTTACAGGGGCAACTTTTAACAGGAAAGTGGCACTGGCTTTGCTTGGCACAGTGTACATTTGTTTCTGGAGAATAGAGTAGTAGTCATTCATCTCCTTAACCACACACAATTTATAACAGTCTTGCTCATTGGAAAACATAAAATGAATTACATTGTCTAGGACCAGAGCAGCAATGTGGAGAAGATGCCCTAGGCAGGACTGAGTCACCAAGTCCCCTTCTTTCCCATCAGGTGGCACCTCAGGCTCTTGAGGGAGTGTGTGTGTGTGCATGTTAGGTGTCTGTGACTGATGAGTCTGGGTACGCAGCCCCAGAAAATCTCACATATATTCTCTCACAGCTTTTCTTTTGAAAAAATGAGTGGTAAACAAAACCAACCCCCCAGCATTTGTGAAGCAGGTAACAAATATAAGTGACATGTCCACAAGAAAATAGTTTGTGGAGAAAAGAATAAATGATGTAGGGTTAAAGTTCAATCAATGCCACTGTATTGGTAGAAATTGAAATGACTTTAACTCTTTTTTGTTACATCAGAGTTACATGTCAATTCTATCTGGCTAGCTCTATCATGCTGCAATTTATGCTGCGGAAACTCAGGGTTTCCATAAGGTGCGAAAAGACTCCCTTCGTGCTTGATTGTGCCCATTACTTATCATGTGCTTTGCAAACAGCTCCTGATATTTCTGATCTTGAATAAGAGCAGGCTCTGTCAACTCTTGGGTTGATGTAAAAGCCAAGCCTAAAGCAGGCATGAGCACTATTTTTAGATCTTTTTCAAGCACAGAGGTAGATGTTTGGGTTATAAAATAAGTCTTAACTTCATGTCACTGCCAGGCTAGGGTAAAAGAGGCTTCTGTTGTTGGAACCTAAAGTACTTGAAGTATGTACTTTTTTTCACCTAAAGTGAAAGCAAGATTGGCCCCAGGGAATCCAAATCAGGTTAATCAATGGGGTAAATGGCAGTGAAATTTGATCAAGACGGAGGTCTCATGACATCCTCAGGCGTGAACTCTGTTTCCTTCAAAAACTCTGCATTTATTTGTTTGCAATTATAAATACATGAGAGTATAACCCCGAGAAGAAATTTAACTTGAGTAAAGAAAGATGTATTAACTTCTGAGGGCTGACATAACAAATTATCACAAACTTCTTGTCTTAAAACAACAGATATTTAGTCTGTAATAGTCTGGAAACTAGACATCTACAAGTGAGGTGTTAGCAGGGCTATGCTCACTCTGGAGAGTCTGGGCACAAATTCTTCCTTTCTTCTTCCAGTTCTTGCTGGGTCCTTGCAGTCCCTTGTCTTTACTGGTTTACAGCTGCATCATTCCAATTTCTCCTCATTTTCACATTCTCCTCTGTGTGGTCTCTCTACTTACAAGGACACCAGTCATTGGATTCAGGGCCCCCTCTTATTCGGTATGACCTTATCTTAAAAAACCAAATCATATCTGCAAAGACCCTATTTCTAAATAAGATCACATTTTGATATTCTGATCTAGTATGGATTTTAGGGGAACACTATTCAACCCACTATAGGTGTTATGAGATCTATATTTAGATAGAAAAGCAAAACTACAAACAAATGAACAAACACACAAACGACTAATGTCAGGAACACTGGGCTTGAACCTGGGACTGATTCTTACTTATCTCGCTCCATTGCTATTGCCTTATGCCTGGTCCCCTCATAGCTTTTACCTGAGGCATTACAATAGGTTCCCAGCCAAGATTCCTGCCCGAGCCAGTATGCCTGTGTTCAAATTCTGCCTCTGCCTCTTTGGCTTCAAGACCTTGGGAAAGTTACTTAAACTATCAGTGTCTTAGTTTCCTCATCTGTGAAATGGGAATAGTTACACTTCCCTCATAGGGGTTCTGTTCTGGGATGGTTAAATCACTGAATTTGTGTAAATCATTTACATAGTGCCTGACCCAGAGTAAGTGATGACTAATAGTTTTAATAACTATCGTTCTTCCTGCTGTGTAATCCATCTTGCTTGTTACTGGCAGGGTCATGTTTCTAAAACTCAAATCTGATGTCATTCTCTTCTTTAAAACATTACATGTCATGCAGCTGATTACCAGATAAAGTAAATTCTGAGTAGATACAATGCCTTTAATATCTGGTCCCCTATCTAGTCTGATTCTCACACACCTCAACCAACAGTCACCCTATATATACATCCCAGGTGCGCTGAGCGAAAGTGTGATGCCTTCAGATGCCTCTTTGCTTTTGCACGTACAGCCACTGAGTCTGCGATTTTTGTGACTCCTCATTCACCTGGTGAGTACTGACTCAGATCTGCTAAGCGCTCATGCATCAGTTCCCTACGAAGTCTTCCTTAGATCTCAAAGGGATGGGCTTCTCTTCTCTGCTCTCTGAACACACGAATCCCTTACATTTGCTTGTGATTATTTATCGACATACCTTCTTTTGTGGATTAGAAATTCCCTTTGGCTAGACAAAAATGTCATATCAATTCTTAAAGCTCTAACTTCTTGAGAGGAAATGGAGCATATTGGCTAACATCATACAGTTTGGAGTCGGACAGTCTGTGTCCTGCCTTTCCACCAGCTATGCAACCTTGAAGAAGTTACTTAACCTTTCAGCTAGGGTACTATACAAACCTACTGGAATTGAGGTAATGTTTACCATGCATAATGCCAAGAATATGTTAAAGGATACTTATTTTATTTTAAAAATTCTATTAGTTGAGGACAACTGAAAAAAATCACATGAGTTTGCAGATTGTCGCTGTCAAACATTGTCTTCCACTCTTAGCTTTCTGTAACCTTACTTTACCCTCAGTGATGCTACTGCCCATACCCTTAGTCTCCGTCTAAACCCTCGCTGCTTCCTAAGACTCTATTTAACTTCCTCGATCTCAGTGGATGATCCTGTAGTCAAAATCTGTAAGTATGATATTCATCTCCCTGCTGTCCCACCACTTCTCTGGGACACACACACACACACCCTCCCCATTATGAACTTGTATATCTATTCACGTATACTGGCTTCCTTCCTCGCTGGGTCTGAGAAGAAAATATTCCTTCAGCTGTTGAATGCAAGCCCCTGCTCTGTGTATCCTTCACTCTGGCCTCTCCTGTCTCCTCCAGAACTCTACCTCATCACGCCTCTCTCATCGATACCCGCTTCATAGCTGGCATCTGTTCTTGTAGCTTGTGAATCTACTAAACATCTCATGCCAAGTAAAATGCACAACAAAAAGTCTCCCTTGGCTCTGCCTCTAAATTTTTGCTGTTTTCCTCTTTTCAGTTTCATCCAACTGTTAAAGAATCATCTAGAAAAACAGTCTCCACTTGTTCACTGTCTACATGCTCATCAACTTACCTCACTGCAATTAAAGACAATCACTCCAGTAACATCACTCACTAAAGTCACCTATGACCTCCTCATTGCCAAATTAATGGATGTTTTGAGGTGCTGTTTTTAGTGGCCCTTCTCTATTCTATGCCATTGAGCAAACTCTCCTGAAAACTACCTAAATTTATGCACTCTGGGATACAAATCTCTTCCAGTTTTCCTGGTTGATTTCGGACTATCTTGTTGAAGCTTTAATAGGAGGCTTTTCTTCCGTTTCAAATGCTGGTGATTTTAGGAATTGCATCTTTGGCCTGCTGTCCCTCCACTGCTCTTCTTTTATCTCAGACACTGTCTTTGGGAAATGGCAACCATGCGCATGACATTTTACTGCCACAACCTGTGACTCTCGAGTTGGTAGGTCTTCTTAGAGTTTCAGAGTTGATTATCCTACTGCCTTTCAGATGTTTCTAACGAAACATCCTACAGGCATTTTAAATGTAGCTTGTTTAAAACTGGACTCAGTTTCTTTCCTCTCGACTGTTTTCCCACAGTTACTGAGCCTAATGTGAGATGCATCAGGGCAGAGATCCAAGGAGGTGCCCCATTTGGGGTAGTTGGAAAATTTAGGGCAGGCTCTCTTAGTTTACAAGTGAAGATAAAAGCCTCGGCTCCGCGGAGAATCACCTCCATGATCTCTCTTGATTATGTGAATATAGGGCAAGAAGCTGCCTTTTATCCTAGGAAAAGAGTTTTGTTTTTGTTATCGTGTGTTTTGTTATTGTTTGAATTCTTATCTCAAAATGCTTCACCTGCTGGCACCCAGAGCTGGGTCCTGGTGGGGAGGCAGGCAAATGGCTCACCAGAGCCCAGGGCCTGTGCGTGCTCCGTGAGATCTGGAGCTCCAAAGACCGGCTGTACAGACAAGGGGCCCAGTTTAGGATTTCTTGGCCAGCACCTTCATCTACCCACCCACTCACCCCATACCATCTAATTATCACCAACCATTTTTCTTAAATATTTCCGGAATATGCCTCCTTCTCTCCATAGTTACCACCAGCTTCCTAGACCAGCCCTTTACCCTCTGTCTCTGGTGTACCGCGGTAACCTCTCTGACCAATTCCCAGTACCTGGTCCCATCCTTCTCAGGTCTGTCCTCCACAAAAATGATCCAAGTGTCCTAACCAAGACTCAGAACCTTTTTATGACTTTCCATTTCTTACCGGATAAGACTTAGCTCATTAAATGGCACAAAATCCTCTCCATGATCCAGCATTTTTAGGAGAATTATTGCTGCTCCCTGCTCGTACTACTCTACATGACAGCAGACTGCCTCATTTCCTGTCCAACGCATTATTTCACCTTTCTTTGGCCATTGGCTCATGTGACCAGTCTTGCTTGGAGTATCTAGTTTCAGTCTCCTCCCCTGTATAAATCCTACCTCTCTTACAAAGTCTCAAGTGATACCTAGTGTGTCAAGTATCTGCTCCTTCATCTTCATGGCACCCTGAACTCATGTCTACTGTCTGTCCTGCTTCCACCGTGCACTGTATTCTCTATTCATTTGCCTGCCTCTCTCCACCCACACCTCCTTCTCCTGAAGGAGCGAGGCTTACCATTTTTATATCTCTAGAACCTATCATAGTGCTTGAAACATAACAAATACTCAGTAAGCACTTGTTCAAATGAACAAATAAATTCCAGCTCTGCCACCATTTATTATGACCCTGGGCAAGTCCCAAGCTCTCTGGCATTGACTTATTTCACAGAAAGTTAAGGAACTGAACTAATCTTTTAAATGCCCCTTTCAGTTCCAACATTCTATGATGCTTCTATTATATTTGTTGAAAGAGTGCAATGGAGTGAAAATTTATTTTTAATGGTCTGTAATTACTAACAAAAACATTTTGTATTTCCTCACTCAGCTCTTTTGCATGAAGTTTCATATATAAAGAGTTTAACTTAAAATATCTCCGAGTAAGTTACAGTCTATAAAGCTCTCACCATAATATATCAAAGTAAACAAAAGTAATTCACATTCTCAAAGTTTAATCACTAGAAATGCATTTAGACTTGTAGAGAAAGCAAAGAATAATTACTGCATTTTAACTAGTTCTTGGGTGATGAAACCAGTCTTTGTTTCCTACTCTAGCATTTTCTTATTGTTAATAACTTGATTCTGTAAGTCATGTTTCCTGGTTTACGCTTACTGCGTGGGTGATTTTTCTTAGTAAAACTTTTTGTTTTGTAATTATTTCAGGTTTACAGAAAACTTGTAAAGATAGTAGAGAGAGTTCCAGCACATTCTGCACCTAACTTCCCCTACTGTTGACACCTTACATTAGTAGAGTATATATATCATAACAGTACATTTACCATACTCCACTTTCCTTGGTTTTTACCTGGTATCCTTTTTCTGTTGATGTTCCAGGATCCCATCCAAAAGACTATATTACATTTAGATGATATATGTCCTTAGGCTCTTCTTGGCTCTGACACTTTCTCAGACTTTCTTTGTTTTCGATGACCTTGACAGTTTTTAGGAGTACTGAGTTAGCTATTTTGTGAACTGTCCCTCCATTTGGGCTTGCCTGATTTTTATTTCATACTTAGAATAGAGTTATGGGTTTTGGAGGAAGACCATGGAGAAAAAATATCATTCTGATCACATCATATTAAGGGTACATACTATCAATATGACTTATCAGTGATGATGTTGACCTTGAGTAGTCTTGTCAGGTTTTACACTGTCAAGTTACTTTTCCCTCCTGCACATGCTGTACTTTTTGGAAAGAAGCTACTATGTTCAGCCTACCCTTAAGGGAAGGGTATATTATTCTTTCTTAAGGGCAGAGTAGCTACATGAGTTATTTGAATTCTTCTGCATGGGAGCTTTGTTTCTTCTCTCCTGTATATTAACTCATTCAGCCTTATCAGTATGACATCTGGATTGTGGGTTATATTTGGAACATCAAATTTAGAAATTTAGAAGTAAAGGAAGAACAAAATAAAAAGGAAGCAGAAAGGGGGGTGGGAAGGCAGGGAGCATCACCCTTTTATTTTGATGCCATTCTAATCCCTTTCAACTGGTTCAAGCCCCTGTGGCGTGAACTACAGCAGAATAAAATGTACATGAAACAGTGCACTTAAATGTACATCTCAATGAATTTTCACAAACTGAACAATGTGACGAAAGCAGTTCCTAGGTGGAGAGGCAGAATAGTGCTGCCCTTCAGCCCAGGGAGCCTTCAACTCACTTGCTTCCTTTCAGCTATGATGTGCTCCCGCCTCAGTGTCTGTAATTCTAAATTCTGACAGCATAGATAACTTTTTTTTTTGCTTTTGAACTTCATATAATTAAAATCACATTATATGCATTTATTTGTGTCTGGCTCCTTTTACTCAATGTATTTTTGGAGGGTGGATCAGGGTAGAGATTCATCCATATTACTGCATGTTGTCATAGATAATTATTATTGCTATGTAGTATGACTGTATATTATGTGGCCATAACACATTGCATTTCCCTGTGTGCAGTTGTAGATCTTTCTCAGTGCTGCACAGTATTCATAGTGTGAATATACCACATGTTACTCATGATCTTCTGTTGATGTGTATTGTGACAATTATGGGTAGTGCCACTGTGGACATTTAGGTACATGTCTTTTAGTAAACATATGGATATCTTTATGTTGATTTTACACCAAAGAATGGAATTGTTGAATTATAGAATATACCTATAATCATCTCAGGTAGCTAATACAGTTTTTCAGAGGCATTATACCTATTTATATTCTCACTAGCAGCATCTGAGAATTCCATTTGTTCTACATCATGATGATAATTAGAATTCTCTGCCTGAAACTTCTTTTCATTTTTGTATACATAGTATATTACTGAAGTTTTGGTTTTTATTTCCTTAATAACTCATGAGGCTGAGAAACTTTCACATATTTATTGGTCAATTGGATATTATCTTTTGTGGAATTTATTCTGTAAAACTTTCACTCAAGAATTTCTTTACTTTTTTCTAATGGGTTGTATTTTTTAAATTATCTGTAGGATGTATATGTGTGTGTGTATTCTGAATATGAATTCAGAAGGTTCTGGGGCAGGGGAAGTGATATTCTGTTTCTTGAACTAGGAACTGGCTTCCTAGGTTTGTTCAGTTTGTGAAAATTCATTGAGATGTACATAGGTATTTTGAATATTTCTTTTATTTTCTGGGTTGCCTTTTCACAATCTCAATAGTGTTTTTGATGAATAGATTAAAAAAATTAATGCAGTCTAATTCATCAAGTTTTAAAATTTTGGTTACCAGATTTTGTATTCAGTTTAAGAAATCTTTGTATACTTCAGGGTCAGAAAGATGTTCTAGAACAAGGATTGGAAATCTTTGGCCCATAGGCCAAATCCAGTCTCTCATCTATTTTTATGGATGTAAAAATAAAGTTTTACTAGAGTATAGAGAGGCTTATTTAGTTACATGTCAATTACGACTGTTTTTGCTACAATGGCAGAGAGCTGAGTAGTTGCAGCAGAAGCTGTAGGATCTGTGAAGCCGAAATAATTTATTATCTGGCCCTTTAAGGAGAGTTTGCCAACTCATATTCTAGAGGCTTTGTTTTTTTTAACCTTTACACATAGATTTGCTATTCATCTAGAATTGATTTTTGTGTACGTTGTGAAAAAGGGTCAAGATTCATTTTTCCCCATAATAGTATCCAATTGACCTTGCAGCTCTTATTAAAAAGACAAAATCTTTTTCCACTGCATCACGGCATGATCTGTGTCATAAATCTGTGCGTGTGGGTCTGTTTCTGGATGCACTATTTTGCATTGATTTATTGCTGCTCTTCCTCAAACTGAAACTGCCCTATCTTAAATGCTATTGTTTTATAATAGGTCTTACATTTTGTAAGGCAAATCCACCAGAAGACCTCAGCTCTTCTTGGTTCTGAGTATGTCCATATGCATTTTACAAAGTTTGACACTGATTTTTGCCAAAAATGTTTATTGTTATGGAAGTAGAAAAAATGCTTCTCTTTTAAAAACATATAATTTTCACATAAATTTGAAATTTAAAAATATTAAGGCTAATAGTCTCTATACATTATACTTTTGTTTATTGATGTATTCAATAATATGTGTATGTAAAAGTTCATATTGCTAAGCCAAAATCTAGGTTACCTGTGACATTGAAATAAAAGAGGTCCTTGACAATTTAGTTCCATTTTTAACCTTTCTGTTTTATATCTAAGAGTAACTGTCACAATTCAGGTGTGGTGGGTGAATGTGCAAACATTATCTTTCCTTAAAGACAATTTTTTTGGTAGCTTCAGAATTTTTAGGAAAATACTTTCCCCCAAATTTTTCAGTGTTTTAAATGGCAGGCAGGGGGAGAATGTGCTGTTATTTCTTTGTATATATTACAGTTCAATGAAAACCGTTTTAAAAGAAATAATGTCTCCTTACCCAGCAAGTAACAATTAATAAGTTATAAATTTTCACTTCTATGAAGCCTTTTTTTTTACTAAAATAATAAAGGAGTTTTACTACTTAGTATATTAAACCACTTAACAATTTACAATGAACAATGTACAAATGTTATAAACTGTCTAGTTTCTAAAATTTGTCAATTATTATCTTTTTCAAAAATCAACATTGAGACCCTCCTCCTTGCACTTTGTAACAGGTATGCTGTTGCCATGGAAATTACAGAGTCTAGCCTACACTGTGATTTTGTCTATGATGTTTTATAGCAATGTATTTTTTACAATGACTACTCTAAAATATATGTAAGATTTTTAAAATATATGAGTGTATCAGAGATAAAGTATCTGAAGACTTAAATCATGGTCAAATTTCATAGTGCAAGATTTTTAAAAAACAGAATAATAAGGATGCTGAATTAGAGAAAAGTCTATCATATGTAAAATAAATTTGTATTTTTAGGCAAGAGTTCTTTCACTTTTCGGAGTTGTAAATCATCTGGGAATTTGTTGAACTCTGTAGACGATGTCCCCAGAACACACACACACACACACACACACACACACACACACACACACATGGTTGTTTTGCATATAATAGTTCAGGGATTCTTGAAGTTCTTATTCCTGCTCCCTAATTTCCTGTTCGTGGATCTGTCCTCTACTCTGTTGTACCTACCTCATCTCATCTCTCAGGATCTATTAAATAAATCTGTTATCAAAATCCCAGAAGTTCCATTTTAACAAAGTCTAAAAAGATAGTTTTTATTTACTAATCGCATTACCATCAACAGCCATTTTTAAATGAATGGAAAACCGTTTGTTTTCTCAGTGGGTTAAACATATGATTCTTTGATCTTTTTATTTAAAAAGTAAGTTCAATTCTATTGAAAATATATAACTTGTTATTTTCTTGATTGAGAGTAAAAGAATACATGCCCATCTTGTCTGAGACTTAAATGCCTACTCACTTTTGGAGATTGGCTCTTGTCACTGTCCCCCCAGTAACCTCTACTTCCTGGCCACACATAACCTTGGGGCATGCAAAAAGCTTTCCCTCCTTCATCTCTGGCTCACCTTTCCAGGAAGGTCGCCTAACCTTTGTCTGTTCTTCCTCTAGGTGTGCAAAAACTTCTTTCAGTAAATGCTTCTGGCATATTGCCTTCTTTGATTATAATCCCCCTATAATCCTACTTCTAGACTAAGGGCTCTGTAAAGGTTGACAGAATTTCATACTTATGGGTATTTATAGATAAACTTATATATATAAATCCCTGATGCAGTGTTTGACACACTAGTAAGAAATAGGAGTTCGTGGATAAATAAATGAATGAAATATTTCTGTAGTTGTACATTTATTTAAAAATAGTTTCAGTGTGGTCATAACAATGTGAAATCTAGTTTCTCAAGTTTTTACATCAAAATATAGCATTGATAATTATATAAGGCACAAAGTTCCTTTAGGGGGTGAATATTACTAATTTATTGAGTATATGCACAAAAATGTCCTAAAGTATATATTTTCAGTTCAGTTTTTTCTTTGATATTCATATGTAAGTACTAAATATCAGTAACACACAAGAATTGTGTGCGTATTGCAACAGAGTATACTGAACGTGTAGAAAATGAAATTAGCCCATATTTATGAATAATGGTTCCTTTCTTCTTAAAATAATTATTGATTTCATTCTGAATGTTCTTGATTTTAAAATAATTTAGGTCATCTTTGAGTTTTTAAAAACTAAACTGATTGTTCTGCAGATTATATTTCATATCATTACATTTTATTTCTTTCAAAGATTATAATATTTAGTTTTATCATATTTCATTCCTTTTAAAGCCCTGAAATAAATCTCTGTCATTCTTTTTCCTCAGACATTAAATCATCACAAAAACTTCTCATAATCATCTACTGATGTTTTAATGTCTTTAACACAAAATTAGAAGAGTAGGTGAGTAGGTTCCCCAATGTCTTTGGAGGTATTGCTTGCCAATCATACCCAGAACTATACCTACCCTACCCTATATCTGCCCTTTTGAAACTAAGTAGCATTTTGTTGGGTTGGCCAAAAAGTCCATATGGTTTTTTCCATAAAATAAAAAGCACATTTTTCATTTTCACCAATAACTTTATTGATTTGGTTATTTTGAGTATGTCAGCTATCTCCAGCATGGTGTAACATTGATTGTTCTCAGTTAGTATCTTGACTTGATCCCTATCAACTTCAACTGGTCTGCCTGACTGTCAAGCATCGTTCAGCGAGAAACCTCCAGCACAAAACTTGGCAAAGCACTTTTGACACGTCTGAGCAGTCACAGCACCTTTTCTCCACACACTGCACAAATCTTTTTTTGTATTTCAGTTGCATTTTTACCTGAAATAATAAAGCATAATATGCTGAAATGTTGCATATTTTCTTTCATCTTCAATATTAAAGTGGCTATACAAAAATTCACCAATTTTAGTAAGTTTTTTTAATGCATACTGATAGGATGATAGCTGTCACAATACAATCTAACAAAATTGTTTCTAATGAAGCTAGAGACAACTAAGTGCTACTAGAACCATCTAATGGGAAAAAAGTGGACTTTTTGGCTAACCCAATGCATTTTATGATGTATCTATGATTTTGCATTTGATTATCATTAGATTTATTTAGTACTTTGTAACTTTATTAAACAGCCCAGAACATATCTGTTACTTTAAAGGCTGAATTTTTATTACGTACATAACATTAAATATTATATGACTTTATCTTACTTTCAAAAATCAAAAATCGGTTTTGAAGAGATGAATAAAATTAAGAGTATATGTGTTTGTTCTCTATCCAAGATTCTCTATCACAAGAATATATGTGTTGGCATGCCATAGTATTTCTGTTTTACTTTTAAATTATGCTACTCTGTTCTGCCCTTTTACTGGTAGCTCATCCTTCTCTGATTACACTATGAATAGAGATAGGAAAAGCATTTGGGGAAGAGGAGTGTTTAGGGAGTTCCTGGCTAAGACCAGGAGTAGATGACTGGCTATTTGGGGAGTAATTCACTTCCAGATGATGAAATGCTTCCATCTCCTCCTCCACTGCAAGAATTGTTGGCTGAAGCCCAATACATAGCTCCAACAGTGAAGCAGACAGTGAAATGTGTATAAATGTAACCTGACCATGTGGGATAGTCCCAGATTGAAACATGATGAAAGGGAACCAAAAGTTGGGTTTTACAACTGAGATAAATTTCACACACACACACACACACACACACACACGTGTGTGTGTGTGTGTGTGTGTGCGCAACAAGGCAGCTCTAAAAAAAAGCCCACAAATCCCATGAACTGGATTTATATGACTAGCGTCGCTCATTTGTATTCATTGTATGTCTTCCTTCCAATTATGTTGGGTAAAGGGTCCCAGCTCCTATTCAAGGTTCATTCCTTTTTCAAGTAGGCTATGGGTTCTATCTTCTCTTAAAGACTCTGCTCTGGTAATTATCCACTACCTCCTTCTTGTACCATCAATTTCTCATTTCATATTGGAACAATAAAATCAAAGAACAACACTGCTCTGAAACAAAAGAAAATAAAACAAAAAATTAAAACAAGTCACCCTACCTTAACCCAGTTCCTGTCCCATCTGTTTATTTACTTTAGAAATTTCTTGAAGAAGCTGTAAGCAGTTACCTTCCCTTCTTCACCTCCTTTTTCTTCTCCATCCATTTCAGCCGACTACACCCCCTTTCTAGAAACCCACTCTTCTCAGGTCCCGTGAAAGTGTCTTCACTAATTCCTCTTCAGGCTCACTGTGCACCACTTGGCTGGTCTGCTTTCTCTCTTTTCATTAACTTTTTGTAACATAAGATATAGTTTATATACCATATATTCACTCATTTCAACTGTATACTTCAATGGTCTTTAATATGTTCAATGTTGTGCATGCATCACTACAACCAATTTGAAAACTTTTTATCACCTTAAAAGCCTATTTTTTAGCTCTCATTTCCCATTTCCTTTTTTCAACTTTTACTGTATTTTTTCTTTCCCCACCAGAGCCAGGCAATCACTAATCCACTCTCATGAATGCTGAATTTTGTCAAATACTTTTTCTCCATCTTTTGATACAATCATATGACTTTTCACCTTTAGCCTGTTAATATGAAGCATTCTATTAATTGGTTTTTTAAAATTCTCACCTGAGAACATGCTATTGTATCTAGAGAGGACAAAGGGAGAAATAAAGAAAGGGAGAGAAACATAAATGTGAGACAGAAACATCTATTGGTTGCCTCTCATCTGCACCCTGACCTGGACCCAACCTTGAACCTAGGCATGTGCTCTGACCAGGAATCAAACCCTCAATCTGTTGGTTTGCGGTATGACACCCTACCAACTGAGCCACACCAGCCAGGGACATTAATTGATTTTTGAAGCAGCCTTACATACCTGGGATAAATTCCACTTGGTTGTGGTGTATGTTTTAGACATTAGAAAATTCAATTTACTACTGTTTTGTTGAGAACGTTTGCATCTATGTTCATGAGTGATATTAATCTGTTACTTCCTTTTCTTGTAATACCTTTGTCTAGTTTGGGGATTAGGGTAATGTTGGCCTCAGAGTAAGTTAGAAGTATTCCCTTTGCTTCTGTTCTGTGAGAGAGATTGGAGATAATTGATATAATTTTGTTTGAAATGTTTGGAGTTCACCAATGAATCTATCTGTGCTTAGAACTTTCTGTTTGGAAGGTTTCATTAGTAATTCATTATTATTTTTATTTTATTTCTATTATCTCATTATTAATTCTATTTCTTTAATACATGGGGGCCATTTAGATTATCTATTTTTTTCTTGAGTGAGTTTTGAGGCTTATTGATTTTCATTGTTTTAAATAATCAACTTTGGTTTCATTGATTTTTTTTCTACTAATTTTTTGTTTTCAATTCATTGATTTTGGCTCTCAGTCTTACTATTGCTTTTCTTCATTGATCTCCATTCTGTCTGTATAGATTTGCCTATTCTGAATATTTTATATAAATAGAATCTTAAAATATGTGATCTTTTGTGATGTAATGCTCTTTTCAAGTTTCATCCAAATTGTAGCGTGTACTAGTACTTGACTCCTTTTAATTGCTGAATTATACAACATTTTATACCACATTTTACCCATTCATTAGTTGTTGAACATTTGTGTTGTTTCCTCTTTAGGGTAATTGAGTAATTCTGCTATGAACATTCATAATAATTTTTGCATGGACGTACATTTTTACTTTTCTTGGGTATACTATATCTGGGAGAGCAATTGCTGGGTTATATAGTAACTCTATGTTAAACCCTTTCAGAAACTGTCAGACTGATTTCCAAAGTGGTTGCACCATCTTATATTTCCACCAGAAGTACATGGCCATTCTAATTTTTCCATATCCTCCCTAACTCTTATTATTATTTACCTCTTCTTTTAAATGATAGCTATCCCACTTGAATTGAAGTCGTATCTTGTTGTTGGGCTTGCATTTCCCTGATTGCTAATGGTGTTAAACATCTTTTCATTGACTAATTGGTCATTTTATATCATCTTTAGAAAAATGCTTTTGAGATCCTTTATCTATTCTTTAAAATTGGTTATTTGTCCTATTATTATTGAGTTGTAAGTGCTCTTTGCATATTCTGGGTACTAGACCCTTATTGGATATATGATTTGCAAATATTTTCTCCCATTTTGTGGATTAAGCTAATTCTCTTCATTTTCTCTTCTCTCTTCTATCCGCCTTCACTTTTTAGGTGATTTCACCTAGTTCCATAGCTTAAATACTATCTTCATGCTATATGCTGTGATAACACAAATTTATATCTCCAGTTTCATATCCTACTCTGAAGTTACATATACAACTATTTGCTAGACAATTCCTCTTTGATACTTAATAGGCATCTCAAGCTTAATATGTTTAAAAGCCAGCACTTGGTTCCCACTCTTTACATTCCAGATTTTCGTACTTCCATCTCCAGCAAAATCACCTAATTGTTCATGATAAAAACCTTGGCATTTTCTTGGCTTCTTACTCTCACACCCAACACCCAATGATTTAGCAAATCCTGCAGACTCTACCTTCAAATTAGATCCTGAAAGTGAGCACTTCTCACCACTTACACCCCTACCAACCCAACCAAGCTACCATTATCTCTTGTTGGTTTCACTCCAACAGTTTCCAAATAGGTGTTTCTGCTTCCTCTCCACCACTCCACATACACTGTCTTTTTTTTTTTAGAGAGTAGTCAGAGTAATTCTTTTCTTTTTTCACTCAAGAATATTACTAATTTTATTTTGTATTATTTTATACTTTTTTTTTGTTTCATAGTTTTTTCTCCCATACATCTGACATATGTCTCATTTAACTTCTTGGCTGTTTTATATGGTTGGTAGTTTTTGCAGATTATAGCTTTCCCCCCTATTTCCCCTTTTTATTGTGTTTATTGGGGTGACACTTGTGAACAAAATTATACAGCTTTCAGGTGCGTAATTCCACAGCACATCATCTTTACACTGCTCTGTCTTCATTAGCCCAAGTCAGGTCTTCTTCCATGTGTCAGTTTCAGAATCATGTAGCTCTTAAAAAATGATAGAATTTTGGGGAAGTAGGTTAAGGTTTATAGAAAAATTGGACAGAAAGCACAGAGAGCCTCAATATACCCTACTGCCCTCCAGAATAATTTTTTAAAATATAAAATCTGCCCTGTTGGTGTGAATCAGTTGGAGAGTTGTCTTATACACTAGAAGGTTTGGGGTTTGATCTCAAGGTTAGGGCACATATCTCGGTTGGGGGTTTGATCCCCTGTTGAGATGCAAATGGGAGGCAACCAATCGATGTTTCTCTCTTACGTTGATGTTTTTCTCTGTCTCCCTTCCTCTCTCTCTAAAATCAATAAACATATTAAAATTTAATTTAAATTAAGTAAAATATAAAATCTTTCTCCAAAACCACTTAAGGCTTTTTATAAAATTTGAAACAAAATCTAAATTCCTTCCTATGGTCTACCGGACCTTGCATGCAGACCTCAATCTTTCCACTGGCCTCCTACCCAGCTGTGCTCCAGCCACACTGTTGTTACAACTCTCCAGGCACATTCCCATTCCAGGGTCTTCTTGCTCTCCCTGTGCCTCAGTCCTCCCCTTTGTAGGCTTCTTCCCTCACTCCACTTATGTCTCGTCAGAGGCTTCCCCTGACCAGCTTATCTAAAATAGTCAGATGACTCATCATTCCCCCTGATTGTTTCTGTCTTCCATTAAATATAAACTACATAAGGACAGGTTTTGAGTTTTGACCCCCTGCTGCATACTCAATGCCTGGAGCACTATTTGGCACATAGTAGGCCATCAACAAATATTGTTGAATAAATGAAGAAATGTCTTTATTATTACTATCCTAGTTTAAGTTACTTTGGTCTCTTGTTTAACAATTCAATAATCTCCCTTATAAGGATTCTCTCAGCTTCCACTTTTGCCTCTTATAGTCTAACCTCCATAGAGCAGACAGCATTACATTTAATGTAGGCTAACAGATCAAGTTGTTCTCTGCTTAAACTTCCCAGCGGTGACTCATCATACAGTCTAATCCAAATATAACCCAACACACACAGTCCAATCCAAACCACTAGCTTGTGGTATAGGAAGGTAGATAAGAGCTGCTTCTGCCTATCCCTCCTTATCTCAGTCCACACCTCCACCTTGACCAGTGCACCCCAGGCCTATGGACCCACAAGCACCTCTAGATCACTCCCCTTTTTAGGGCCTTTTTTCACACTCCTACTGCAGTGTTCACAGGGCAGTTTATTTTTGGTCACATAGACTCCAGCTTAAATATCACCATGTGATAACAAACTTTCCTGACCACTTAGTGAAAAGTAGACACCAATTAGTCTCACTGCTCTGTTTTATTTTTCTGTGTAGCCCTTATCTTGACCTGATATTCTTCTTATTTATGGATGATTAATTGTCTGTCTTCCCCTTCCCTCCTCAACTAGAATATAAACTTAAAGATATGAAGAGTTGTGTGCTTGCTTTGTTCAACACAGAATCTTTAGCATGTGGTATGGTACTGGGCACATACTAGATGCTTCATATTTATTTGTGACATTGCATATTTTTCATATTTATGGAAAAAATAGTTCATATTTTTCCATCTTATCTGATACCAAACTCCAATTTCTAGTTAGAAGAACATATTCTGTAAAGTCTCATACAGTTCTTTTACTTTTATTTTTGTCATTTAAAATGAGTGAGATTTTTAATTGAGAAAAAACTTCCAATTAACCTAGAAGGGTGTTTCCTCATGATTAGAAGTCACATACTCATAGCAGTTGCTTAGTGTTTTGTGTGCGACCTTAGCACATGAAGCCTTTCTAGTGACTTGGCTTACTGAGATTTTCTTTCCTTCTTCTAGGTAGCTATTATCAAAATAATGATCATAAGGTCTTTTAGTTGTATAGTAACTTGAGTTTACAGAGCCATTTTACAAAAGGAAGCTCTTCTTCTGCATTCTTGTGTTCTGTAGCTTTGCATATTGATACAGACACTAAAGTGCAAAGAGATAAATTATTTTTCCAGGGACACAGACAAGGAGAGAGTAGAGCCAGAACTCAGTTCAGGTTTCTGTTTTCTCCTGAATGTGTTGTTCTTTCTCACAACAGCCCATGATTACCTTTCAAGGGACTACTTGGAAACATGAAATGTTGAAAATGTTCCTCCACACATCTTCCTCCCCTCTCAGCTTTCTCTCTCCTGGCTTTGTCAAACCTTAACTATGGAATTCAGAGAACACATTAGCTGGAGGCTTCTTTTCATGCTAGAAGTCTCAGAATTGAAATGAATACCTTCCCTCTGATAACATAACTTGTTCTGCTACTAAAGTATAATTGTAAGAATTTATATTTTAAGTAGTCAGATATGAAAAATCTTGACACAGGATAATGAAGGGCACTAAGCATGACTTGTCACTGATATTTTATACATTTATTTAAAGGAAGGATTTATTGAGAAACACTGGAATTTGCAAACTTTAGGGCAAGAATATGACAGGAGATGAGTTTATGTGTGGGAGAAAGACGAAAAATAGGTTCTTGGACCTGTAATTTAAACTCCTACACTCTTTCTTTCAAATGCCTACACAGATAGTGCTTGTAATAAATAACTCATCCCTTTAAGGCCAACACATTCTGCCTGTGGGTCTCTTAGGCCTGTTTAGAAAATAATTAATGTGAGGCTTGTTAACATTGTTCAAGGTACTGTCGCAGAGACACATCTAGGGCCTAGGGCACTAATGCTTTTTCAGAAAAATAAATAAGAAGATATATCTTTATTTGAAGGAGAATTTTTATGTTTGTAATAAGTAAGTGGTATATTATGTTGCTCATAGGTAACTAAAATCTACCATCTATGAAACAAATTCATTATTGTTATATAAAAACAATCTGATTCTGTATAACAGCCTGTTAATATAACTGTGGACAGTGTATGTGTGTGTGTGTGTGTGTACTGCAAGCATTACTAAAATGGTGAAGTGCCGCCCAATTAGCTTTATATCTTGGGAAGATGAGATTAAATGTTTAAATCAGATTCAAATGACAATAATGGGTTACTGTATCAGAAAGCATAAAAATAAAATTTAACTATAATGGATGAACTTAATATACTTTCTTAATTGATTCTTGAGACACAGTAGTAAATGCAACTTATTCAAAAAGAAGCAATGTGTAGTATTAGTTACTTACTTACTCACAACACAATGACACCCTCCTTTTATTTGTATAATAGGTTGTATTTATTCTAGAGCCTAGGAAAAACTGCCCAGATTTGGATGCTAATCTAAACTGGCTTTTTCATACATTCTGATAGTACCACATTTTGGTGACATCGCACTACCTTTTGTTCCTGATGTTTTCAAAATTCTGCAAGGTCAAGCATTGCTTGACCACTTGTGAAAGCTAATGTCTGATTAAAATGATAAATAATGAATACAGGGTGGGGCAAAAGTAAGTCACAGTTGTTTGTATGGAAAATACAATAATTAACAAACAATGATAAACTCTGTGTTCAGTACTTGCAGCTGTGAACATACCTTTGCCCCACCCTGTGTCATATGATTAAATGTCTCCAGTGAAAAGATGTAAAACATCCAAATTAAAAATATTAAAAAAAAATAACATCCCCAAGTCATCCAATTGATTAGTGGCAAAGCTGTGTTTAAACATAGGCCTATGCTTTTCACATTGTATTTCTCCTAACCTCCTTATACTTTCTTACAAAATTAAAACCATGCACTAACACTTTTAAATCTGTAAAGTTACCCCCAAAAACCCTCAGCATTCTTTCCACATTGTGATACCCTATTCTTCATAGCTCCCTCCCCGACACATTTAGTGTGATTTTGTGAACTCATCACATACGGAATGCCAGCAGCTAGTTTTGATTGGCTGTGTCTTTCTGAAGGGTTAGTAACAGTGAATATCTCCTGTGGACGAGGCTGGGAAGAATGACAGTGGTTTCGGGACATGCCCAGAGCCGAGCTCTCATGAAGAGGGGTGTGTGTGGGACCCACAAATTCCTGAGCATGGGCCCCTTGCCCACTGTGACAGGGGAGGAAAACCAGACCTTTTCAGCAGCCTTAGACCATTCCAGATACTATCTAGGAATCTCAGTGACTTCTGCATATCAAAGGTTCATTTGCAGCTGCTACCACTGCTATTGAGGATAAGAATATTCTAAAATGCAACTTTCCCATACATTTGGAGATAGTGAGCTGGAATATCTTCAGTTTTTGCATCACCCTCTCAATCCTTACATAAAGATATAAATACTAAACAAGAAAATACGCATATTGCAGTAGCCCCAAAGGCATCTTTTACAACTGTAGGTCAAATGACATTGACCAGATAAGGAAATGAAATGACATGTGATGAATATGTATATTGTTTAATAGTACTGAAAAGAAAATTATGACTTTATACGCTTTTATGTTTGTATTTGTGATAGACTAAATCTGATATACATGGACATGTTTTGGTAGGTTATTAGGAATCATATGTGTATGTTAATTATTATTTACAATGTGGCTTAGAAAAAATACATTTTAGAAAGAAGGCTCAAGGAAGAAAAAAATCAAAGAATGAAGCCATGAACAATAAAAAAAATATTTTAAATGATTACATTAGTAAATTTTTATCTATTCAAGCTTATGTGGAAAATATCTTTATACTTTTATTGTATCCTTGCTTTATGTAATCATTAATAATATTTGTTCATCTTATCTAAGAATCTATAAAATGATAGTTTACAATTATTTTGTCAAAAATCTTTTCCCAAAGATGTTAAAATTCCAAGAGAAAAGAGACCAATAGATTGATTATTTTTGCCTCTTAATATTTTTGATATTTATAGCTTCTATCTAAAAGTGAAGAAAATGATGTTACTAAGGACTAACTTCACAAAGCCAAAGTCTAGGCTTACCTTATGTTCTTTACATTCTTAGTTCCTCAGAATTAACTAATACATTTTTAAAAAGGGACTCTGCCAGATGAAAAAATGTATATGAGCATGACTATGGTCGCAAAGAAATACATGGGAGAAATAATACAATAAAATCTGACAATGACCATGGACTCAAACTAGGAACTGAAAACTAGGTACAAAAACGAAAAATATAAGCATAGCATTTGAAACAAGGTGGCCTGTGTTTCTTTTTCTTTTTTTTTTTCTGTTAAGCATACCTTGTGAAAATCTTCTGCTAAGTCAAGTCAGGGATGTACTTTGTTTTCCCTTTAGATAAGTATTCCAGATAAGCAGGTGCCTTTAGGGTTTCATCAGTTTTGACAATAGATAACAGTCCTACAGTGCAAAGAATGATATGTTAATAGGCAACAGTTATTCAACCAATAACTGGTGAAAAAATAATACCCACCCCTTGTAGCCCAAAGGGTTTCCATGGGAATCCTGTCTATGTTAGCTTTGGCAATGAGCATGCCTATTTTTAGAGAATTTGAAAGCAACTAAGAATGCCTTTCACTTTTATTCCAAAGCTGACCTGGTATCTATGATTACAAACCCTCTCACCCCATGTGTATACACTCCCCCACCTCCTCAACACACACATACTTCTGAAGAAACAATTGTATTCAGCTTTAACTTGGGTGCCGCTCAAAATCTAAAGCCAAGTCACTGGCTCTCTTTTTCCACTTGTTCAGGTGCTGACAAGCCTGTCTTTTTAATTAGTTCTAATTGCTCTGAAAACTTTACCCAAGAGACCTTGCTACATTGTCTATTACATCCAAATCTGGAAGTTAATGCTGCTCTTCCAACAAGAGCCCTTCTTGGTACAGCATGATTGACTGGACTTGGTTTATTAATAAAAGTTACCAAGTATAGACAAAGTCCAATAGGAGTACACCCTCATTGTGAACAGAAAGCGTGTCATCTGGAAAAAGGTTCCTTTTCCTTCTCATGAAATTATTGGCTCAAAAGAGTTCTGTGTCGCTCTGGGACAGCAATGCTGAGTGTTTGCCCTGGTCAGGGAAGGTAGCCCGACGTTGCCTTGTCCTCTCACCCTTAGTAAGGATTTTCTCATGTGCATGTCCTACCTTTATCTTCCCTTCGCTAATTGCCAGACTCTCAGTCTCACAGGCGCTTCAATTTAAAGAGAGAGTAAAGTGTGTGTGAATCTTTATCCCTTTCCTATGTTGTACTTCATTTACTGTAGTTATTTTAACGTGACAATAAAATGCAGGGAGTTTGCTTTTCAGTGATATTTAATATGATATATCTGTGGGTATATTTAGTTAGCAGTCTCCCCTCTGGGAGGAGCTATCTTGAGAGGCGTGGCTCATTAGCAGGATGACCCGTGGTTTTATGTTTTCATCCAAGCCATGTTTTGAGAATGAAAGGGGCATGAACTGGGACTGCCTCAGGTAAGCTGGGAGGCATGGTCACCTGCCCTTAAGGAAACAGGCCTCCATTCATGTACAGGTAAGGCCTAGGCAATGCCTCTACTAGAAATAATTATTCCCAAAATGCTCAGCTGAATAATAATTATTCTATTAGGGAGCAAAATAAAAATGGAATATAATAATTATTATATTATGCTAGCTTAGATATGCTTCTCCTTTAACCCTTAGCCAAGATCAACTTGAACTAATCATTCATTCTTCTACCATTATTATTATTTATTATTATTATTTTCTTATAAATGAAGTGGAAAAGAGACTGAAACTTGGGAGAAAAGAAAATTTGTTTGGTAAAATTTATGGCTTTAGACTTCAGACTTACAGCTGCAAGATTTATAGATCAGTTTTTGGACTTAGACCCCATCTTTTTGCATTTCCAAAGAGGAATCAGGAAGTCATTTATCTCCCGAAGTTCTGGGGTTCACACAATTCTGACTGCTGCTCAGCCAGGCTTCTTGTCTGGAGAGCCAAGTTCATCTGAAATAGGAAGCATCACATGATGCCTTTAACTTTCTTTTGGCTTTTAGATGTTTTGACCAATAGAACATTCTTGAAAGCCAAAGACACTTTTCCCCCCTTAATAAACCCCTAGTTTCAACAAATTCTCTCTTAGAATTATTCATGCTGAAATTTCTGGCCATTCTGAGTGGGGCTAGTAACCTTTACTTCCTGGCATGTTTTCAAGCCTTTGGTTGTATCTTAAAGTCAACCAAGTAGGTACGGACTCTGGACAGGGCCTAGTTCTGATACACCTCCTTCTTAGAGATGCTTAACTTACTATTTTTTTTTAATAATAGTAAACTAAAGAAAAAATTAAAAAATAAATAAGCAACACATAGTGCACAATCTAAATAAGGGAACACATTCAAAAGATGGCTATATGTCATGACTGAGCATATTACAATTGCCCTAAATCTCATTTCTAGTCCTTTACTCATTTGTAAATGTCTTACACTTTTCCTAATGGGCAGCTGGCAGTATTAAAAGCTTCTTGCTCTATCCTGGCTCTCAGCTCAGGCTTGGGCTCTCTATTTTGCCTTGAATTCTGGTTTGACCAAAGTGCTTTGTGGTTAGGTAACTGTTGAAGACCCAGGGAAAATTTACATTTGTTCCCCTGAACCTTCCCCTGGGTTACCTGTGGCTATGAATTTGGTACGGTTATGCTTTTTTCAAACAAAGCGCTAAAATATTCTCATAAAAATGTCTTTAAATCCTGGAAAAAATAATATAAAACACAGACACAAAGGAAAATAATAGTTGTTTTTAAGTACATTAATATGAACAGCAAGATGGAAAGGCAATTGCTGATGGGAGAAATGAGGGCTGGGGAGATAGATGGAAGTGAGCTGCACATGGAAATCTACGTTCTTAAAGAGAAGAAGAGAAGCTCAGTTTTGAGGCCATGATCTTGTGAACAGTGCCAAGGGGCTCAGAGGAAGGGATTCTTTTCCACTCCCTTCAGCGCTGCCCGCCTGCCACAATCTCCATCCACCTGTTTTCTTTCCTCTGCTGCTTGGGAGACTCTGCGCCCTCTGAATCCTGGGCTTGTGTCTTTGGAGCTCTTATACTAGTGGCCGTTTTTTTGCTTGTGTGGCGCTGAGTTTTCCTAATCCCCTTAGCAGGCTGGAAGTGGCTTGAGAACAGAGACTATGCTATCACAGCTGCTGAAGTACCTACCAGTCTATGCATGGCAACTAAATATTTCTTGAATCGCTTCAATTCACATGCTAACTCCTCCAACTCCAAAGGGAGTCACAAGCTATCGACATAGCTTGTAACTTCATAATTGACTTTGTTGATTTTCTTCTGATCTTAGAAATGGATTTAAATCAAATGTTAATTTCCTAATTACATTAATTTTTCCATAGTGAACAATTCTAACAAATAAAATAATAAAGACCCATACACAAAGAATGTATATGTTTTTCTTAAAAGATGCCTTAAGTGCACAGGGATTAGGCAGTGTTGAGTGGACAGCCTTTTCCTAGGTGCCTTACCTGGCACACTCCGCTTCATCATTCACTGCTCCTCTGATTCTATCTCATTCACAGTTTGGGTTTTTTTTTAAGGGCTAACATTATGAATGCTACAGAAAATTTGAACGTTCTATTAGCACCCAGTTTCTTTTTATATTAATCCATGTACAATGTCAAATTTCCTTATAACACTTCATCTCAGCATAAATGAAGATGAATTTATTTTATGGGCATTAACATTACTCCTTGTATTGAATGGCTATATTATATTCTGTACTTCTAAAAGGCAGCTTTGGATATGATGAAGCTGGCCTTAATTATTATTTAATAATAGACACTTAAAAGAATCCTGATTTTTTTTGCATGCAGCCCAGAGTCAAAAGAATTAAAAATAATTATTGCTTTTAAATGGATTTATTTTATTTTTATCAAGCTCATTTAAATTATTTGAGCACCTAGGAACAGGGAATGATATATTGCAAAAATCAGTTGGCTACTAATCTTATGTATAAAACTTACAGGAATTAAGACAAATAAGAAGTAATAGATAGGAATTTAAGCACATTGCATCTTGTTGCATGAGGTCCCTCCAAATACCTCCTAACCCTGAGCTTTGGATCTTAGAGCACTTTCACACTTGCTGCTTTTTATAAAATGATTTAATGCCTGGGTAGAAAGATCCTTTGGGGTCATGATAAATAAATCTCTAAAATCAAAAACTCCACAAGAAATTAGTAGTGACACATAATCTTCTGAATAATTAACAACTAGGATAACATAAGATACTTTCAGGGCAATACAGGCTCCATTCTAAAATACATGTAAACTGGAGTCCTGAAATGCTTCGAACAATTTCAGATCCAAATCGGCTAGCATTTGTCTTTGTTTAAAAGGTGAAAGGGGAAATTCTCTTGGACAGAGAGGTAGAGGATGTAGAAAATCACAAAAGAGCCCTGCTCCCTCTGTTAGTGAACAAGAGCCAGAAGGTATAGAATGCTACCACTTTCCCTGAGCCCTTTAGAGACCTGAGGTGCAAAGCAACCAAATAAACTGAACTCCAAAGAGTGACAAGCCCCTCCAAGAGGGACATAACATGTTTTATCTTTCACTAAGGAAGGAAGAAACAGGGGACTCCTACAAAGAGAAAAGAAGAAATTAGCTACAATTCTGATAAATTTATAAAGGACAATATGGACTGATATGTCATTTGAAATAGCTAGAAATTCCAGACACTAGGGAGTTTCCTCTTGCTCATGAACTCTTGTCCACGGATCTCTAGCAGCTGAAATCTACTTGGCTGAAAAAGAAGAGATCTTACCTTTTGTGAAGCATGGATGGACCTGGAGATTATTATGCTAAGTGAAATAAACTAGTCAGAGAAGGACAAATACCATATGATTTCACTCCTATGTGGAATCTAAGAAACAAAAATAAGCAAAATAGAAACAGAGGCAATGGATACATGGACCAGACTGACAGCTGTCAGAGGGGCGGGGACTGGATGAAAGAAGGAGAAGGGGTCAGCCAAAGAACATACATGCATGACAAACAGACACGGACAGCAGTGTGGTGATGGCCAGAGGGAAGGCGGGCAGGGCTGGGTGGAGATGAGCTAAATGGGGGGAAATGGAGACATTTGTAATACTGTCAAAAATAAAACTAAAGTTAAAAAAGTTTTTGTCATTAGCTTATGTATTTTAATTAATATTTGACATTCTTGGTTATAATAACAAATCAAATATTTCCTGTATGAAAGCAATTTTCCTACATTTTTAGCAAACAAGAAATTGCATTATATTTTAATTATTAATTTATGGGTAACATTTAGATTGTATACATGGGTACACAGTTTTCCCATCTCCTGAGAAAGAATTCTTCTAGAATTCAGATTTACGTCAGTTGATTTTCACTCCCTGCCCTTTGTTACTGAACATATTCTGTGCCGTTTCTCATAAAATCACCTAGAGAGTAATATCAGTACCTGTATAAAACCCAGAAACACAGTATTATAGATTATTAGGACAGAAATAGAGCTTCAAATAACTTAGTCTAATGCTCTATTTTACTCACTCTGGCTGTCTCGGTTTATCCTTTTAAACTGCGCATTTGGATATGGGCACTTCAGGAAGGTTGTGAGGACTGTTACTCTTGTAATGGACGACAGCGGGAAACACTGGAGACATGATCTGGACACTCGGGGGAAAAACTGGTGTTGGTGGTGAAGAGGGCTGCCTATATCCAGAGTACTGCACAGGCAAACTGGAACTGTTCTTTAACACCCTGGTTTCTGCTCCAAGTTTATGTGCCTCAGGATAAAGTTATTTCCTGAAGAAAACAAAACCCTTCACCTTTGTTACTTTCTTTCCCTAAAATCCTTTTATCTTTTTACTTGTTTACTGCTACTCATCTTCAGGCCTTCGCTTGCATTCTGTTCCTCCTTTTCGTATGTAAGATAAGTTCCTCCTTTTATCCACTCTCCTGTACTTTATATTGAGCACATAGTTTGGTTTCAGTGAAGCAATTAGTTGTGATTAGTGTTTTAAAAATCTGTTTCCCGACTCAGATATATGCTCCATGAAAAAACAGACAATATCTTTCTTGATGACTGCTGTTTACCTAGGGGCCTGATTCAGTGTCTTATTCAGGACAGGTGCTCAACAAATGTTTAATTTTCCATGAAGGGATTAATTGTTGGTCCTGCAACAGAACTGTCTCAATCTCAACATGCAGCAAGTCCCAATGCCCTCCCTGACCTCCCACCCCCCACTACTCCCCCCTCCAACAAAACCAAGCAAAAGATGTCCACTTGAATACCAACACTATTATTTACTCGCTAATGAGTTGGGGAAATTTATATGAACATTCTGACCATTATTTCTCCTTAAAATGTACCTAGTAACCAGTAATGAATAGAGGTATGTGATGTGCCTGAGAGTGTACTTAGGAAGTAGTGGGTAGTCAGGAATTTTAGAATTGACCAGTTGCCTTCTGCACTACATTATAGTGATGACTTTCATAATCTTAATTATATCACATTTCAACAATGTCTTTTCATAAAACAAGTCAAAGATAAAATATACGTTTATTGTTCAAAGATAAATTTATTAAGGTGAATTCTATGAAAATGTTGATATCTGACTGTTCTTGACATTCAAAAATGGCAGTTTCAAGTAATTCAAACTATTTGATGATTTTGCGTTCTAAAAATATACATTTTATTTACATTTGTCCTTTTTGTAATCAATGTGAATGTGATTTGATGACAGAAAAACCCACCAAACATTGTTTTTGGTTCCCTGTCATGCAGAGAATAGTCTTACCTCCATGGCGTGCTGTTCAAGCCTTCTCACATCTGGCTTCCACCTACACTTTACCCATATCTACCAGCCCCTTTTCCCACTCTGAGCTCACATCACACCTAAATGGTGTATTATCTAAATACACCCTGTAGTTCTGAGAGTCCACGCCTTGGCTCACACTGTACCCTCCCTCTCCTTGGAATTAGCTTTCAACATTTCTGTCACAACACTGTCTGGCCCTTCAGATTCAGCTCCAGCGCTAGTGCTTACTCTCCCTGTATCCCCCCTTCCCAACCGCTGCTTACCAACCACTACTTTGGATAACCCTTCTTATTTTAAAGCTAATTTTGGACAGAGTTTTCTGTTGAGCCAGATTGTTGGCTTTTTAATGGTAGGCCCCACATTTTAGCCATTTTTCATACTCCACTACCAGCTCTATCCAAGAGACATTTAAAGTAATATCTTTGGTCAACTGGCATACTCTAAAGAGGTATATTTTTGAGTCACATAAATAGATAACACTCACTAAATATATGCTGAAGGGATGAAAGTGGAAGGCTCGAAAGGTAAAACTTCTTTTTCAGGGTGCTGTAGTGTGGAAGAATTTACCTGGGGCAAGTTACACTCTTTTAGCATCATTGCAGCTTTTCTTCTCAGATAAGAAATCAGTATACGTGTGACCAGTGGACCAGGCGTTTGTTATATGTCTATTTAGTTCAAAGCATTTTAACTTCAAATTCAGAGATTTTAATATGTCAAATAGAACCATATTTGATCCTACAGGGTAACTTCACATTCTGAAGTGATAGTGTTGTAACTTTTTAAATCAGATGGACATGTGACCAAGTGTGAGGGATCTTATCAGGATCTTATGAGAGTGATGGGAATGTTCTAAAACTGGACGATGATGATGGTGAACGACCTGGTCAATTTACTAAAAATCCCTGAGTTGTACACTTAAGACAGGTGAATTTTAAGCTATGTAATTTACAGCTCAAAGAACTATTTAAAATATAAAATGTAATTGGAAAACATTTTTAAAAGCTTATTACTTTCTATAGTTCCATCTGTGATCAAAATTTAGTATCACTGGTTTTATTATGAATAAAATTAATAAATCTCAAAGTACATTGATAATTTATTGAAGGTTTTTTGACCTAAGTAAACTTTAAATAGTGCTGTTTCTAAACCTACTGTGTTGAAATGTAATATTTTCTTTTCTGAAAACTAAATCTCAAAATGACATTGAAGTTGGTTTCTAATAAATTTTTATTGCTAAATAATTAATACTTCATCATTTCAGATTGCATAGGTTATTTATTTCCAGAGCATTCTTTCATCCTAGATAGAGGTGGTGCATTTGAACTCATAAAACCCTAACTTAAGAAATATACTTGGAAGCTTCTCTTTAAGATTTGTGAATGTCTCCCATTGTGGCCAGGTTAGTTAATTCTTTGTCACTTAAGTGCCCTCATTTATAAAAAGTATGTAAAATTTGCCATGTGCTAGTTTGGACAGCATTTTGATATAAAGATATATAAACCAAGGTTTTATGGAATTTAAATTGTATGTCATTTGCATTTCAATTAAAAATTATAGACAGTGAAGTAATTATGGGTTTTTTAAAAGGCTTTGCTTTTTGGAATAATGTTGTCATTGTAATTTGACCCATGAAAGGTAAGTGCTCCCTTGACAGGCAATATTAATTTATATGTCTTCTTTAATTAGATGATGCTTTCTGAAGAAGCAATAAAAATATTCTTTAAAAAAACAGCCTCAGTGGTATGTCAAAAACAACCTTAACTTGATTACATAAATGGAAATAAAAATATTTAAAAAAATATTGTCAGTGACTGTTCAAGACATGATTATTCCCTATGTGGGCCATTTGTGCCTTGTACTTTTCCATCCACCTACCTATGTCTGGACCATTTCCCTGCCCATTTCTGGGGAATGGAAAGCAGAGCATAGCAGCAGAAACAAAATGTAATGAAGTTCAAATCCTTACTTTTGGCAACTTGTGAGCAATTGGAGGAAGTGTTCAGAGTGAATTTTAACAGGAGGTGCTGAAGTTTGTGGAATAGGAATGGTTTTAATTTGTCCACATTGTTCCATGAACGGGGGTAGCTGAAGATGAAGTGGCTGACTGACGGAATCTAAAGCATATTCCTGAGTGAGAATAACTACAAAATAAGCAGTAAGTACAAACACCTCGTAACCAGGTGTCTTTAAACTATAAACCAAAAGCACTCTTTCTAATTGGCTGGGTAAGTTGGTATGCTGTTTGAACTTTTAACAGAACCACAATCTAAACATCAGAGCAAGGACATGCTTTTAAATGAAAATGCTTTGGAGTGTTGAGAATTCGTTTGTAGTATATTCAGAGTTCTCTGAATTGTAAGGTTCTGTCACAGTGATGAACAGTGAAGAGAAATATGAAGAGGAAGAAAATAAATATGTAATTTAAAATTTGTCCAAGATCCAAGAGTTAACTCCCTTTATTCAAGAAAGTTGAGTCATGGGCAAACCACAGGTGGTCAGGGAGTGGGTGAACCGTGACACATCTGTTTCTCATAAACCCAGCCTTCCCTTTTTCTGAATGAAACACATTCATGTGTGAACATGTCAAAGCTGGTACAGGAAAAGCATTAGTTTTCACTGGCACACGATACACTAATGATTTGCCTAATGCAATACTTGGGCCTCCTTGTTTCCTCTAACTGTTTACCACTTACACTCACTGAGCATTCCTGGCACGTCTGCGCTGTCAACAGAAGCTGGTTTTCCTAATGCACTGTGCTCTCTCCATTATGAAAATTTGTTCACCATCTCTTTAGGAACATTTGCCTGATTTGATGAAATTTTCACCCAAAGTAATTAATGCATTTTTATTAGTATGGGCCTCATATCTATTGATGAAGGTACAAACAACAGCAAAAGTTCAAGCTATCGAAGAGCAAAGTATAGGCATTCAGTCATCTCTCAGTTATGATGGCTGAACTTAAAGTCAACAGCACTTCTCCAACTTGAAGGTGCATTTAGAGAGCTTGAGGATCTTGTTAAAATTCAGATTCTGATTCAGCAGGTCTGGGGTGAGGACCAAGATTCTCATTTGCAACAGGATGCCAGGTAATGCTCTAGTGAAATACTTTTTGAATAAAAAAAATCATAGGGAAAGTACCTTAACAGGAAGGTTACAACTAATGAGAAGATACGGAACCCAGGTTGGTTTATGTCTGCTTGAGTCATCTCTTCTCCTAGGTTTTATGGAGTACCTGAGTTTAGGAGAAGGTTGGGATAAAAAACACTTGCACATCAAGTGCATTAGAGCTCATGGACAGTAACTACTTGCCCAATCCCAACATCAGTCTCCCACTCTTTCCTATTTTGAGGCCTTCCAATTCATTTTATTCCTAACAAGCTATCTTATAATTTAAGAAATGTATGACTGGGGATTTTTATAATGTAGGAGTTTTACAAAAAAACAGTGATGTGAAATGACAAGTCCTACTGAACTATAGTTTCTTACTCCATCTTTACTTAAGGGAAAGTTAGTTACTTCTTTACTTAGAAACTGGTCTGATGTTGCTGTACCAATTTAACAACACTATTGATGACATCCAAAGAGTTCTTATGTTGGACAGCATTTAGAAAACATTTTTCGAAACATACAAATTAAGTGATTATTTTAAGATATTTATATGCTAGGTAGCTGACTAGACTGAAATATAGTTGAGGATTGGAATTTTATGTTATACTTTTATTTTTATGACCCTGCATCTTCAGTCATTTTGTCCAATTTAGGTAGCATAGTATTTTAAAAATAATACTTCTGATGATGCCAGAAAAATAAATAAAGTAGTATGCAATGCCAATGTTTTGAGTCCACTGTTAACTTGCCATTGTGAAATAGCTGGGACTAAAGCTAACACACTGGTTCTTAACGTTTTTTGTTTCATGGGCCACTTCGGCAGTCCCGTGAAACATAGAGAGCCGTTTTATTAAATGCATAAAATAAACACATTATAATGAGAACAATTACATGGAAAGTATTATGAAAATATTAACAGAATTCTTTATTAATGCATTAAATAACAAAGTCTAGCAGCAGGTCCAGTAGCTAACAATTTTGAAGCGGTGATGAGTGTAAATTAAATTTCATGTATTTTCAGTAACTGTGTTGTGACTTACACATGATCTATGGTTTCCATTGGTGCCAATACTACTGTGGTTTGCTGCTTACATTCATAGTTCAAAGAGGTATCAAATATTAAAGTTAGTAAAAATGAAGATTCTATCCTCATTCTGAACCTTAGGTTATAAACCCCTGAACTGGAGACAGGTAAATATTAGAGTTATAAGATAATATAATCCTTAAGAAACTTCAAAATCCATACCCTTATTTCCTTCTAGGCAAGGTTTACATTATAACATATCAACTTTTGTCACTATAATTATAAAGGTTTGCAGTTCTGCTCAGTGGAATCAAGTGGTTTCATTACTTTGAGCAACTATTATATAATTATACATGTAATGTATGGTATATAGTAGTTTAACATAGTCATGCAGTTAAAAGGGTGCTATTGCATCTCAATTTATTTATTATCTGGCACTGTTGGGTCTCAATTTATTATCCTAAATAGAACTTCCTAACTTTCTCTATCATTACTACACCCAAAATTATATTAATGTCACCTTGAAAGAAAAGGTCATGCTCCAAGAATGTCCATATATATATATCACTTAGCTAAATGTATCCAATGTAGCTATAGAGACTTAGGAGGAAAAACAATTCTAAGTGTCTTAATTAAAACCAGTGTCAGCTTTGTTTTCTTTTACCTTTGTTTCATATTTAGTTTAGTGACAGCTACCATTAGTATCTGTCAGCAGATTCCTGACAGAGTGAGGGAAATGGTGACTCACCCCTGATCACTGGCATGTCTACTCTGGTTCATACAAATTTCCTTCCAATGCTTTCAGAAAAAAGTAAGAATTGACAAATCCCACTGAGAAAATTATGAGAAAGAGAAGAGCTGATATCAAGAAACTAAGTGTTAAATCAATTAAACAATAATGCAGAATTTTAAATAAAATGGCAATCAGAAGCAAGGAGAAATTATTATCTGGCAATAAGAATCTTGATAAAATTAGTATATGTCATGTATTTTTAGGCTGGTACAGAAAGTATTCCACAGAATCCTTTAGACAGAATGCCAGAGAATTACAGAAATTTTTCAGTAACACCATAGTTATGGTAAAATTGTTTCTTCCCAAAAGATATGTAGTCCCAACCTCTGGTACCTGTGACTATGACCTTATTTGAAAATAGGGTCTACAGATGGAATAATTAAGATGAAATCACACTGGATTAGGGTAGGCCCTAAGTCCTATGACTGGTGTCCTTATAAGGAGTGAAAATTTTGCACAGATACACAGGGAGACCAAAGGAGAACAGCCATGTGATGACGGAGGCAGAGACTGGAGTGATGCCCCTACAAGCCAAGGAATGCCAAGGGTCGCTGGGAGCCACCTGAAGCTAGAAAAAGGCAAGGGAGAAATCTTCCCTGAAGTCTTCAGAAGAAATATGATTTTTGATACCTTGATTTCAGACTTCTGGTTTCTCCAACTTGAAAAGAATAAATTTCTGTTGTTTCAAGCCACCTAGTTTGCGGTAATTGTATATGGCAGTCTTAATAAAAATAATACAGCCATCTCCTTTAAGAAAAGTTAAAAATTTATTATGACTTCTATCAAGGCAGCACCTTAATTTTTGTCTGAAAAAGTTGCTTTAGTTTCAAACCACAATATAACTCAGTTTAAAGAGACCATGGCAGGTGATCCAAGATGGCAGAGGAGTAAGTGGAAGCTACACTAACATCCTCCCAGCACCAATCTGTAATTACAACTAAATTGTATAGAAATCATCTTGAATAACCAACTGAACACTAGCTGAAGAGAAGCTTTACAACCAAGGTCAGACAGCAGAAACTGCTCCACTACAACATGACTTGTAGGCAGTGCACAGGCAGCGCAAAAGGGCTGGCTGGGCTCCCACTGGTGGCAGCTAAAGTGCCAGAGGGATGGTTCAGTGGCCAGGGGGTTCCTCCTGAGAGGTGTGGGATCTAAAGCATAAGCTGGGCTCCTCAACCTACAGCAACAGAGCCAGAAAGGAACCCAGATAACATCCAACTGTGAAATGCAGCAGGGTTTCTGTCTGCCAGGAGGAGATGGATGAAGATGCAGAGAGCTTTTTAAAGGGCCAACACACAAAATTTCATTTGTAGCCACTTACCCTGGGTTCTGGCAGAGGGAGAGCAGAGTAGAATAGATATGCTTGAGGGAAGTCTGGGGCTGGTAGCTCTGGGGAGAGAACTGAAGGAACAGCTGCCAGAGAGCAGAAGGAACAACACAAATCCCTGTGCTGAGTTACTCTCTATACTGTAGAAGCCACCTTTCTCGGGCAGACCACTCCTCTCCAAATGGCATCAGCCAGAGGGGAAGCAATAGCATCACCTGCAGGAATTACTCTGCCCCAATCTGTGGTGCTTAAACCTGCCTGTTTACAGCTTGATTGGATTAACAACAGATGAGTTTAACAACTGATTATTTTGACAACTAAGGTAGAAAAAATCTGCAGAAGAACTAGATGAAATGGAGGCAATTTATCAGATAGAGAGTTTAGAGTAATGATTATAAGGATACTTAAGAGCATGAAAAGAGATAAAAACATATAAAAGGACCAATCATAAAAAAAGAATGCAATATCTGAAAATAAATAATATACTGGAAAGAATAAACAGCAGGTTAGATGAAGCAGATGATCAAATCTGTTTTGGAAGGTAAGATAGAAAAAACACCCAGGCAAAGCACCAAAAAGAAAAAAGAATTTTAAAATAATTAGGAGAGCTTAAGAAACATTTTGGGCAACATGAAGTGTAATTACACCCATATCATGGGAATACCAGAAAGAGAAGAAATAAAGGAATTGAGAACCTACTTAAAGATATGATGACTGAAAACTTTCCATCACCAGTAATCTGGTGATGGAAAAAGTCACACAAGTCCAGGAAGCTCAGAGAGTCCTGAAGAAGTTGAACCTAAAGAGGCCTACACTGAGATACATCATAATTACAATGACAAAGCTTAAAGACATGAAGAGAATCCTAAAAAGCCACAAGAGAGAAGCATGTAGTAACCTGCAAGGTTACTACAGGTGCCATCAATTAGACTGGCACCTGATTACTCATCAGAAATATTTCAGGCCAGAGGGAGTGGTATGAAATATTCAAGGTGATGAAAAGCAAGGACCTACAATCAAGCAAGGCTATCATTTAAAATTGAAAGAGAAATAAAGAGCTTCCCAGGCAAGAAAAAGCTAAAGGAGTTTGTTAACACAAAACCAGAAATGCAATAAATGTTAAAGGGCTTGCTTTCACAAGAAGAAAAAAAGAGAAAGAAAAATAACAGGAAAAGAGCCTAACAATAAAATAGCACTACATACATATCTATCAATAATCACCTTAAATGTTAATGGCTTAAATGTTCTAACCAAGAGACATAGGGTAGCTGAATGGATAAGGAAACAAGATCCATATTTATGCTGCCTCCATGAGACCTATCTCAGATCAAAAGATACACATAGACTAAAAGGGAAAGGGTAAAAAAAAGATATTTTATGCAAATTGAAAGGGAAAAGAAAGCTAGGATAGCAGTACTTACATCTGACAAAGTAGGCTGTATAACCAAGACTGTAGTAAGAGCAAAAACGGATGCTACATAATGATAAAGGGAACAATCCAGCAAGAAGATATAACCCTAATAAACTAAATATGTAAAGCAAGTCTTGATGGACATAAAGGAAAAGATCAACAGAAATACAGTCATAGTTGGGGATTTTAACACCCCATTGACTTCAACGGATAGATCTTGCAGACAGAAAATCAACAAGGAGACACACAAATCAAATGGATTTAACTGAGATCTTCAAAGCATTTTACCCCAAAGCAGCAGAATATACATACTTTTCAAGTGCACATGGAAAGTTTCCTAAGATAGGCCACATGTTAGGACACAAAACAAGTCTCAATAGCTTTAAAATTGAAATCATATCAAGCATCTCCTCTGACCACCATGCTATGAAAATAGATGTCAATCACAAGTATAATGCTGGAAAACATGCAAAGACATGGAAGCTAAATGACACGTTATTAAACAATGAATGGATCAACAACTAGAGCAAGGAAGAAATCAAAAGATTCTTTGAAACAAATAAAAATGAGGACATAACACTCCAAAATCTGTGGGACATTGGGAAAGCAATCTTAAGAAAGAAATTCATAGCATCACAGGCTTATCTAAAAAAAAATAAGAAAAAGCTCAAATAAGCAAAAATTCCACTTAAAGGAACTTGAAAAAGAACAACAAACAAAGGCTAAAGCGAGCAGAAGGAAGGAAATAATAAAGATCAGAGCAGAAATAAACAAAAGAAAGTCTAAGAAAACAATACAAAAGATTGATGAATCCAAGATCTGTTTCTTTGAAAAAATAATAAAGATTAACAAACCTTTAACCAGAGTCACCAAGAAAAAGAGAGGACTCAAATAAATAAAATCAGAAATAAAAGAGGAGAAATGACAAATGATACCAAAGAAATACAAAGGATTGTAAGAAAATATTATGAACAACTATGTGCCACAAAGTGGACAATCTGGATGAAATGAATAAATTCCTAGAAACATACAATCTTCCAAAAATAAATCAGGATGAATCAGAGAATCTGAATAGATGGATTACATCTAGTGAAATTGAAGCAGTAATAAAAAAATCTCCCAAGAAACAAAAGCCCTGTCCAGGTGGCTTCACAGGTGAATTTTACCAAACATTCTGAGAAATAATAATATCTCTCCTTCTCAAACTATTTAATACAATTTAAGAGGAAGGATGGCTCTCAAACTCGTTTTATAAGGATAGCATTATCCTAATTCCAAAACCAGATAAAGACACTACAAAGAAAGAAAATTACAGGTCAATATCCCTGATGAATATAGATGCTAAAATCCTCAATAAAATATTGCAAACAAAATACAGCAATGTATCAAAAAAAGGTCATATATCATGATCAAGTGGGATTTATACTGTGAATGCAAGGTTGGTACAACATCCACAAATCAAATATGATTCACCATATAAACAAAATGAAGGATAAAAATCACATGATCATATCAATAGATGCAGAAAAAATTTTGATAAAATCCAGCACCCATTTATAATAAAAACTCTCAGTAAAGTGGGAATAGACAGAACATACCTAAACATAATAAAGGCCATATATGACAAATCCAATGCCAACATCATACTCAACAGGCAAAGACTATAAGTATTCCTCTTCAGATTGGAAACAAGACAGGAATGCCCACTTTTACCTCTCTTATTAAATATAGTACTAGAAATCCTAGCCACAACATTCAGACAGGAAGAAGAAATAAAAGGAGAGAAATTGGAAAGGAAGAAGTAAAACCGTCTTTATTTGCAGATGATATGATACTGTACATAGAGAATACCAAAGATTCCACCAAGAAACTACTAGAACTGATAAATGAATTCAGCAAAGTAGCAGGATACAAAATTAATATACAAAAATTAGTTGAATTTTTATATGCCAATAACAAACTAACAGAAAGGGAAATTGAGAAAGCCATCCCATTCTTTGAAGCAATCCCTTTGCTTCAAAGAGAATAAAATACCTAGGAATAAACCTAACCAAGGATGTAAAAGATCTGTACGTGGAAAACTTTAAGATATTGAAGAAAGAAATTGAAAGAGATACAAATAAATGAAAGCACATACCGTCTTCATAAGTAGGAAGAATTAACATCATTAAAATGTCCATACAACCCAAAGTAATCTACAGATTCAATGCAATTCCTATCAAGATTCTAATGATGTATTTCACAGACTTAGAACAAATATTTAAAAAACTTATATGGAACCACAAAAGGGCTCCCATAGCAACAGTAATATTGAGAAGAAAAACAAAATGGAAGGAATCATGCTACCTACTATCAAACTACACTACAAGGCCATAGTAATCAAAACAGACTGGTATGGGCATAAAAACAGACACATAGATCAATGCAACAGAATAAAGATCCCAGAAATAAATTGACACCTTTACAGTCAATTAATATGCAACAGCAGAAGCAAGTACATACAAGAGGCTAAAGACAGTCTATTCAATATGGTATTGGGAAAATTGGACAGATACATGCAGAGAAATGAAACTAGATCACCATCTTACACCACACACAAGAATAAATTCAAAATGGATCAAAGACTTAAATGGCAGGCTCAAAACCATAAAAATCCTAGAAAAAAACATAGGCAGCAAAATCTTGGACAATGCTCATAGAAATGTTTTAACAGATATGTTTCCCCAGGCAAGGGACAACCCACAGAATGGGAGAACATATTTACTGATACCTCTGATAAGGGGTTAATATCTAAAATTTATAAAGTACTTACAAAATTTAACACCAAAAAACCAAACAACCCAATTAAAAAATGGGCTCAGGACCTGAGTAGACATTTCTCCAAAGAGAACATACAAATGGGCAATAGACAAATGAAAAGATGCTCAACATCACTATGCGAATTAAAACCACAATAAGATACCATCTCACACCTGTCAGAATGGCTATCATCAATAAATCAACAAATAACAAGTGCTGGTGAGGATGTGGAGAAAGGGGGAAGCCTTTTGTCCTGTCGGTGAGAATGCAGATTGGTGTGACCACTGTGGAAAGCAGTATGGAGACACCTCAAAAAATTAAAAATGGATCTGCCTTTTAACTCAGGGATTCCACTTCTGAGAATATATCCGAAGGAACCCCAAACACTTATTTGAAAGAACAGAAGCACCCCTATGTTCATTGCAGCATTATTTACAATCACCAAGATATGGAAGCAGCCCAAGTGTCCATCAATAGATGAGTGGATGAAACAACTATGGGACATTTACACAATGGAATTCTACTCAACCATAAAAATGAAGAAAATTTTACTCTTTGCAACAGTATAGATGGATCTGGAGAACATTATGCTTAGCAAAATAAGTCAATCAGAGAAAGACAAATACCACATGATTTCACTCATTTGTGGAATCTAATGAACACTATAAGCAAAACAGAGACAGACTCATAGATGAAGAGCAGATGAGAGCTAGTGGCTGGAGGTGGGGAGGTTATGGGTGGAACAAAGAGATGGAACAAAAAAGAACAAGGACTCATGGATATGGACAACCATGTGGTGATTGTTGGGGGCAGTGTATTATATGAGGAATAAATAGTAATGAAAAATACAATAAAGATTAAATTTAAAAAAAGACCATGGCTGCAACATTACTGTATATATAAGCTAAAATTCAGAACAAGGAATAAGAGTTGCAAATACCCTACTTGATCTTCCCTTTGATTACTGCCATTGTTGAAAGACAATGCTGAATGATTTGTGGTGGCTCCTAGAAATTGCAAAAAGTGTGAAATTCATATGGACTAACTTAATACAAACATTTAATCTTCTACTGATCAGATACTGTAATGAATTGCTAAGTTTGGAGAGCACAATTTAAGCAATTAAATGATTAGAGATGAGAAAAGAAGTAAGAAGGAGCCAATGATTTCCTAATTGATCATTTCATTTTCAGGGGCAATTGCGCATATATAAATGAATGTAGTTTCCAAAATTTCTTCCATTGCTGGACTTTTAAATGACAAAGTAATAAGACAAAGAGCAAAAGAAACAGATGCAGAAAAGCTGAGTCATTAGATTAAAAGGTCCTGATATTTTAGCAAAAATGACATAAAAGTACTCATTAAGAATAGCCCAGAAATCAAAATTTCTGTGTTGGAATTTTTCTTTTCTGCATTTTAATTCATCCTTTCCTCTTCATAAAACCACATCCCTCCCATTTTTCACTACTCAGTTCTTAATTCATATTTCCAAAAAAACCTTCCCCAGTCTAGCAGTAGGATACTTCAGCAAGCCTTTTGTCCTTCAGTCTGTGTACTGTTTTCTCATATATATACTTGTATGTATATGTAATATATGTATACATACAAGTATATATACTACATATATAATATATATAAAATGTTCCTCATAACAGTGCATATGCCTTGAAGCAGTATATTGATTTTAATTTATTTCATATCATAACATCTCCCTTTCTCAAATCTTGGCCACACACTTCCATTATAAGGCAAATACAGGGTGGGGCAAAAATAGGTTTGCAGTTGTTCACATATAAAATAATACAACTAATAAACAATAATTCCACGATAAATTGTTTTGTGTACTAACAGCTTTTTAAATTTTAAAAAAGATTTTATTTATTTATTTTTAGACAGAGGGGAAGGGAGGGAGAAAGAGAGGGAGAGAAACATCAATATGTGGTTGCCTGTCATACACTCCCTACTGGGGACCTGGCCGGCAACCCAGGCATGTACCCTGCCTGGGAATCCAATTAGGATCTTTTGGTTTGCAGGCCAGCACTCAATTCACGGAGCCACATCAGCCAGGGCTGTACTAACAACTTTAAACCTACTTTTGTCCCACCCTGCATAATTTCTCGAGTAATTGTGTTAGGATAAATAAATTACAGTTTCACATTTTAATACCTGTGATAGTGTTAGAGCTCCTCACAGATATTATTATGACTGTTTCCACAGGTGCGGTGGCCCTGAACTTCCTCATTCCCCCAGAGGCCTGGTGTAGCCGTGTGACTTGCTTTGGCCAGTGAAATGTGAGCATGTGAGCTGACTTAGTGCCAGGGGAAAGTTTTACCTGCCAGTGCATAACTTGCCAGCATCTCTCCCCTCACCTCGTGCTTGTGGAAGCACAAGTTAACAGGGAGCACCAGGTCTGGGCTTACAGGGTCTCATGGGGATCACAGTGAGCCAAGCTCCCACAGAAGTGATATATGGGAGTGAAATAACCTTCCATTTTTAAAGCCTTTGAGATTTGTAGCTTTGATTTTCTTTTGTCATTTCAGCAAAACCTAGATTATTCTGAGAGATATGATAACAAAAATTCATACTGCATTCAATGTTTTATTTTCACCTAGTCAATCCTTACCCATAAGGTAGGCATTGTTAACATTAGAACTCCCAACTAACTGATGAGAAAGCTCAGATTTAGTGTTACAGACCTGGGAAGGATACAAACCAGAAAGTTGAATTAGGTCCAGCTTTCTTTCCTTTATAAATTGCTTATAAGAGATACAAAGTGAATAGAAGCATAATCCTAATAGCAAATATGAGGTATGAATTTTAAAAGGTTTATTGCAGTATAATATTTGTATGGTCACTACTAGAGATATTAGTAAATTGAATTGGTTAAATTGTCATTATGATCTGTTTTCATTTATTATATTGCAAAATGAAAAATGAAAATAAAATGGGTTTTTATTTACTAGAAATTTATTTAAAAATTTAAATTATGAAACTGCATGGTAATGTTAGATAAATTCCATTAAAAGTCTATTAACAAATTACATTTTGATAAGTGAATGAAAAATACTTAATAAAATGAATTATTTATATTATGAAAGATTTCATTAATTAGACTTAACATTGGACTCATTACCAGTAGAGAAAAACTATAGCTTACTTATTTATTAATGCTCTTATGTACATAGTTACACTTCTATTGCTATTCCATACTTTGATATTCAAATCTTGTAAGTAGTAATGACTGCTGCTATACTACCTGAAGCCAATAGTGTGTTTTAGATTAAGATATATCTAAAACGGTTAAAATGAAAAAAGGTCTTTGGAGAATTTTGTGCAGAAGCTAGACAGAATAGCCTTTAACATAGACAATTTCAAGGTAAAAGTTATTGGTTAGTTTCACCCTTAAAAAGAATTTGATATTGCAGTTTTTGTTGACTGATTTTTTTAAAAGAAGCAATAATATTTCAGATTTCTTTTGGTTGCAGTATAAAAGGCATAAAAATAAGCAGATGCCCCACTCCCCATGTCTGAGAGTTATCAGCACAGACCTGTAAATCAGATAGCTGTACGCTGAGGAGTGCATTGTGCTCATTTCTGTCTCTGGACTTCCCCGAAGTCTCGCACAGAAATTTCAACTCAAGGGCATGGCGTCAAAAGTCCACTACTTATGCTTGTTTATGTCCCTGCAGTGTTCAGACTTGACACACTTGTTCACTAAGTATAGCTGAGTTTTCAATAAAACCATTGAAGTCAGGTGTAAGATGATTGCATTTTATATAATAGAATTTATATTAGTAACAAAAGCATTGCACTGTCAAATCATTAATATAAATAACCAGATACCAGTCCATGAACTACCTGTAAATCTTGAGCAGATCATTTATATCAGATACTGTGGTTATTTATATCAGATACTGTGAAGAAAGCTGATCTCCTGTAGGACAGCTGATATAAATAGTAGTAGAAAACAGGGCAGGGGAAGTCACATTTGTATATTTGAATACATCAAGTAGAACTTTTGCAACCCTTACAAACTTTTTCTAAGTTTTAAGTAATTTTCTAAAAGTATTTTTAAGATTGCATATTACAGCATCTATTACACAAAGGAAGTTTTACTATATTGTTTCAAGAGAAGTACAAATTCTTTGGTGATCTTTGAGTTGCATGGCATTAAACATTCAACTGCCCTATTACGTACAATAAAGGGTACTGAAGCTATGTTCTCACCAGTCTTCCTCCATTGCCCCACCCCTACAGAGATTTCATACACTGCCCAACACCCCCACCACCACTACCAAATAACTAGAATATTTGACAACCAAGTCTAAACTTCATCTATGAATCAGGAGCCTTCCGTTGATGCCCTGTTGTATGAAAGCAGGTGAGAGCCCGTGGCAGGTATGGGATGCGTGGCCTGGCACGAGGCGGGTGGGGTGGGGTGGGGTGTGGCGGCAGACTTCTTTGACCAGTTGGTATTGAATGGCTCCTAAAACTTAAAAACAGATCATATCCTTTAGACTTAGGGGACAATGGAGTTAGGTTTGTCTTATTCTCTAGCAATTTCCAGATTTCCTGTTCTGTTCTGAAAAGTGTTTTAGCAATTTGCTTTAGTAAATATATATGTTTGGGTTTTGTTTTGTCCTCTAAGTCTTCCTGAAGAGTTTTTAATTTCTACTTCGGTTGCACGGGATAAGCCATTTCCTCTTATTTTGCAGCTTTATAGCATATGAAGACCATAATTACATCTCCGGAGGTATGTTTATCCTATCCTGATGCATCAAAGTTTTGCTACTTAAAGTGAGGTCTGTGAATCAGAAGAATCAGTATCACTTTGGAACTTGTTAGAAATGCAAACTCTCACCAGCTACACCCTGCTAGCCCACAACATTAGAATCTGCATTTTAATAAGATTTCCAGGTGATTCACATAATCATGCAAGCCAGAGAAACAATGCTGTAAAGAGGCATTTGGATTCTTTCTTCCCCAGTCATTCACCCTGTGGAACTCTCTTTTTCACAGGTTACCTCCTGAGCAGGTAAAAAGTTGAGGGGCACCATCCTTTTAATCAAAGCAAATGACAGTAATCAGAGGGGATGTGGAAGGGGACAATAAGGGAAAGGGCTTTAGGGAACAGCTATAAAGGACACACGGACAAAACCAAGTGGGGGTGGGGAGATGGGATCAGGGGAGGGGGGTGGGGATAGCTGGGGTGGGAGGCAGTGGTGAGGAGAAACTGGAGACAACAATACTTGAACAACAATAAGAAAAAAAAGACTTCTTGGTTCTTTATTATTATTAAGGCCACAGAAAAAGAAATTATATGGTCTCAGGAGACACTTGAGACCTTAATCATATACTGGATCTTATATTGAAACTCAGGCCTGCTAAGGCTAAACTCATTGCCAATTCAATGTTCCTGAACATGCTGACTCCTACCTCCCACTCTCAAAGAAGGGTCAAACATATGAGTGACCCCACCAAAACTCCCATCAGATACTCTCCCAACTTAGAGGTGACACATTTTTAAGCCCTTCCAGTAGAGAGAGCCCCCTAGTGGTGTTATTTTAGCTACAAAATTCATTACACTGCAAGCCCCGGAACATGACCTCCAAAATCATCAAAAATCCTGGAACAATTCCTAGATCGCCTTCCCCAAAGATGCTCAATTGCAGCATCAATAAAGTCATACTCAGAGGAAGAGGGAAGGGGCTGGACGAGGACACAAGCCAGGACAGGACTTAGAAGCTGAAATCCTCAGCGTTCTACCCAGAGTTCCAAGTGTAAGATGGTACCAGCAGCTTGTTAAAGCTTTCAGCAGACAATTCTACTTCCTAGAATCTTTCCTTCCCTTTGTGCAACAATGTTTGGGGAAGTCTTTATTCACCCTCTGATTCTCTACTCAGAATTTCATCTTCCTTATATGCTGGGTGAACATGGCTCTATCTTCTTGCTATAGACATAGTCGTAAAACTGCTCCTTGAACTTGGCCAGTCATCGAGCATCTTGTTTTAGCTATCCAGTCTTGCAACAGTCCTTGCCAACTCAGATGACAACCGCAGCCTGCTTCATAGTGTCCCAATATAATAGCTCCCTTTTGCAAATCTATTATTTGCAGAGAATTTCTAGTTACTCGTTAGTAGGAAAGTTTCCCTCAGGAGCAATTGATCCTGGCAGGTATTCTGAATTTCTTTTCTCCTCTCAAAATGATTCAGGCTTGGTCTCCCTTAACACTATTCTCTGATCTGCTTCACCACTAGAGCATTCATCCCCTGCGGTCAGGTCCTCTTACTCATCTAGTGTTCCCAGCGCCTTAAACTGGCAGATGATAGGCACTCAACAAATATTTTTGCACTGAAGATAATTGGAATGGAAAAACTAGAGTAGTTCTCTGCAGATGCTACTCTGACTGACTGACTGACTGAAAAGGCCAAGGGATTACTATAATAAAAAATGTGGAAATACTATTTCTCTGGTAAATACTTTCTGGTTTTTTGTTTGTTTCTTTGTTTGTTGGTGGCTGACACACTGATTTCAATCTCGTGACTTCCTGAGCTGAGAACCCAGGTAAGCTGTGCCTAGACACCTCACTCACCGAAACTGAGGCAATCAACTTACTTGGTTTTGAGGTGCTAAATTTGTGGAATTTGTTACATTGCAGTGGATAATCAATACAATAGCCTAAGCTTACAGTGCTGTAAATATTCTTAAAAACAAGAATTAAATGTTATTTTCTCATTTTATAGATTTATAGTGTATGAAGCAGACTTTGAATGACATCAAGCCCTGGGACCATAAAATAGTAGGAGAACTGCTGTGAGAATTATTAGCTTCTCAGCCCTAAGTTCTCGGCTCACTGAACATACCATCTGTAGCTCTGTTGCCTTCTCTGATAGAGAAACAAATTATTTAGGGGACTATGACTTTCTTCAAATGTGGTATTTGTAAAAGCAGTGTTATTTATCATTTTCAAGAAAGAATGGGTTTTAAAATGAAATTTAGTGAAGCAGCAAAAGCTCCGAGTTTCTGTTATGAAGTGGAAGAGGTTCAGAAGCAATAAGGACTGAGCAGAGAAAAACCAAAATGAAAAGTCAGTGGAAAGGTCGCTGGTAGAACAGGATGCGGTCAAATAAATTGTTTTCCTTATATCTTATTCATTGGTCCCACACAATATGCCACAAATGGTAGCTTCGGTCCTTCAGATGTAACACTCTCCTCAGGCTTTTGGGCAGTTATCGTGTGGAATCATCCAATGGAGAACTGATTTCTGTATTTTCCCACAAGTATACCCTCTTCATGATCCCTATATTAATCCCTAATTAATTTTTTTAAATGTTTAAAATATACTTCATTTTTAGAGCAGTTTTAGGATCACAGCAAAATTGAGCAGAAGCTGGAGACATCTCATGGAGGTCATGCTCCCGTCCATGGACAACCTCTGTGAGACTGAACAAACATACAGTGTCCTGTAGCCATCATTATAGAGTCACACATAATAGTTTCACTGCCCTAGAAATCCCCTGAGCTCTGCCTGTTCACCCTTCCCACCCCCAATCCCTGGCAGCCTTGCCTCTTGGCAACCGAGACAAATACTATCTTGGCAGTTTTGCATTTTCCAAAATGTCACATAGTTGGAGTCACTCAGTGCGTAGCCCTTTCAGATTCAGGCTTCTTTCACTTAGTGATGTGCATCTAAGTTTCTTCTGTGTCTGCTTGATAGTACTCAGCTTTTTAGTGCAGAATAATATTTCATTATCTCGATGTACTTTGAGTTATTAATTCATTCTCTAGTGAAGAAAATCTTGGTTTAAATTCCTCTTTAAAATATTTTTCTATGCTACCCTCCAAAATCTTATAATTCACCATGGAAAGTAATGTAATAAATCCAACACAACAGTACAAATTAAAAATCAAGAAAAATAATATATTCCAACAAATATGTGAATGGAAAATCTTACCAGTTCATTTTTATACAGTCTTGGATATATTGAAAAATATATTAAATGGCTATAGTTGACAACCTAAAATGTAATGTAATATCTTGATATACTTATACAATTTAAAGAGTAAAATTTTACACACAAAAATATCTAGTTTCTATTGCTCAAGTCTCCAAGAATCGGAAGCAGGTCCTGAACCACCTCTCCAGGTGAACGAAGCTACAGGGCCTAGGCTGTTTTGCATCTGAGTGTCAAGGTCATCAGTCCTCTCATACTAACAGATTCTGTCTGCCCTCAAAGGGAGTATTTTTCAAACTTTATTTCACTCAAACTGTAAGCAATATATTTTATATTCTCCATCTCTCTGAGACATATACACACACAAAACTTGGACTTTTCATGAAATAATACTTAAAATGTAAGTATCCTGATAAATACAAATAGCTCTTACATACATTAAAGAAGTTCTTTTTTATTCACAATAAAATAAATGCAATTTAACATTGCACTTAGAAAATTGGCCAAATTCCAAAAGGTTGCTAATATGCTGTAGCGTATTAGCAAACTGTAGATAAAGAAAGCCGTTTGTATATCATTGATGGGAATAATATTGTTAGATGGTACATCAAAGATATTTTGGTAGTTTCTTTCCAAATTATATACTCATAAATCTTTGACTCAACATTTCCATTTTTGTTTGTTTTTTTTCCTGCATACTCACCAATGTGTGAAAACACATAAGTACAAGATTATTTGTTGCAATATTATCTGTAGTAACAAAACATGTGAAGCACCCTAATGGGTGAGTGGTGAAACAAACTGTGGTATATCCATTAAATGTGATAATACATACTTTTAAGAAATAATGAGGGAGCTTTTTTTGTACTGACACAGAAAAACATATATGTTAAGTGCAAAACAAGAACATTGCCTAATACTCATACTATATTATTATTCTGTGTAAAAAACAGAAGAAAAGTGAAAACATTTTGGGATGTCAGTTGTTCCCTTTAAATTTTTGTATCCTTTTTGATATTTGGGCTGTTAAAATATATTATATAGTCAAAAGTGAAATAAAAAATTTTAACAAAATGAAAAAGTATGTGTATAAGTTACCAAGACCTTTTTAAATCTGTAGACTTGTGTAATTGTGTTCTAAGATATGTCATATTAAAGAGGCACAGAAAATGTCAAAATTAAATGGAAAAAATCTTTATTTTGCTTATCTTGAAAATCCTGATGTTTTCCAAATATATTCACCGAGGCAAGAGTTGGTACAACCTCCTTTCCTTTCTGGCTAATTCCCAGGGAGCAGAATCTGCACCTAATCCAGGGTAGGGAAACCTGGCAACATTCTTCAGGGAGATACCAGAGTTGCTATGGACCAGTGACTGCTCTGTACCTCCTATCGTCCCCTGTTTTGAATGGAGTGTTCACTGTGAGCATTCTATCCCCTTTTTACCTATATGTTGGGAGTACATATTGTGGGGGAGGATTAGACAACTTGTCTTTTAAATTTACAAGTATCAAGATCAAGAGGAGCTGCATCTGGCTCTGGAACTAATATAAATAATAAATCTTGAACTTTGAACCAGATTCCAAAAATTAATAATAACTCTGAGATATTTGGGGAAACAAGATTATTGGGTATACGCATTTTGTATGTGCAAGGCATGTAAATAATTGTGATCCAGAAGATAAAGCCCAGCAGACTGCATTATTGTCCCTAGTTCTCAACTTGTTCTGCAGCTATGCCGTATTCCATGTGACTTTGCAGAACCTCCATTGGAGTCAAAGCATATTTTCTTTACTCAATGACAATAGGCTTGGCCATGTGACTTGCTTTGGCCAGAGGAATGTAAGCAGTAGTACTTGAGCAGAGGACTAAAATGTTCTTGCTTGGTTGTGCTTTGACAGGCGCATTCTGCCTTTTGCTATGAGGAGACTATTCTGCACATATTTCCAGTCCAAGGAGAATGAAAGAAAGGTTTAGCAGGCCTAGAACAAAATTGCAAATTGAAACTAAACCCAGTTGAGGGTAGCCTAGATAATCCAAACAACAACTAATCCCAACTGACATGTAAAGCAGAAATAAATGTTTCCTGAATGCTCCTGGGGTTGAGGTAACTTGTTATCCTGTATGATTGTGGTAACTGATATAACAATCCACGAATATGAAAAGTTACTGAGGAATAACAGTTGCTAAATATTAAGTTCAACTTACCTGAGGAGCTATGTTTTTGAAATCATTACTATTTGGTACATGTATATGTAAGTTCACAAAGATTCAGAAAAATTGGAAAGTCATATGGCTTCCTCTCAGAAAATAATGGAGATAAACTAGAAGAGCGAGGATCACTGAGTACATAAATATAATGGAATTTTAATATGGAAATAGTTTTATTTAATATTAAGAATAATGTTTGGATTTTCTGAAATGAAAATCTCACACAAACTGGAGATCATTACCTCAGATATGGGCTTCATAGTTTCTGCACTTGTTTTCCCCCATAAATCTTGATTGAAATGAAAAGTTGGAACTTCCAGCCCATGATCTAAAAGTTACCCTGAGAGAGATGTTACTGCTCAGAACCCCTGTAGCAGATCACGCTGAGACCCTGAGTTCTCGCATAGGGAATGTGGTCCATCACAGTTAAGTTCATGGTTACATTTGCCCCATTTTGAGAACTTTGCCATGTGTAAGAAATGAGTTGTTATGGCAGTTAACCAACTGATTAATATCTGAAAAGAAGTCACTTTTCCTGAATCCCATGACTAAATGTGATCTGAACAGCCCAACCTAAATCAACATGTCACAGAACTTAAGACCTTAAAAGGGTCTTCACTCCCTCATTTTACATCTTCTCTTTGTCTTAGCTTAGGCTGTTACCATAAACTGGGTGGCTTAAACAACATATATTCATTTCTCACAGCTCTGGAAGCTAAAGGTCCAAGATCAAGGTGCTGGCAGATCTAGTGTCTGGTAAGATCCTGCTTTCTGGTTCACAGATGGCCACCTTCCCACTGTAGCTCCACATGGCGGAGAGCAGAGATCCAGAGCAAACTCTCCTCTCTCTCCTTGTAAGGCACTAATTCCATTCATGAGTGCTCCACCATCAAACTACTTCCCAAAGGCCTCGTCTCCTAACACCATCATGTTGAGAGGTAGGATTTCAACGTATGTCTTTTGGGAGGCCAGAAACCCACAAACATTGTCTGTAACGCAGGTGGCGGGCGAACACAAGGCCTGTGGGGTGAATCCAGCCCTTCACCTTGTTTTATCTGGCTGGGCACCTTGTTTCTACCCAGTGGCACTGCCAAGCTCCTTGCCCCTAGTTAAGGAGCAGTTACTACATTTACACAGTCCTAAAATTACGTTCTTCCCTTTGAAGGCAACCGAGAGGCTGATTGGCCCCTGGTGAAAATGAGTTTGATACCCCTGGTCTATAACATTCTCTTAATTTTATTCTTCATTGCTCTTCCTTTTCTCTAACCACAAATAGAATGAAAGAATATTACCTATTTTTATATTTATTCAGTGATGTGTTATAATCTATTTTCCACCTAACATTGCTTTTTAATAACCCAATCTCACTTTGACAAGAATTTTAAAAGGTGCCCTGTTAATATTGCACATTAAAAATTATGAAAAGAAGTTATTTGTTGTCAGAAAGTGATAATATTAAAAACAGATTTTATTTATAGTTTGCAAATATCTGGGCTTCTCTGATAAATGTAAGGAATCATTATTAGGTAAGAAACTTTTTAAGGCAAATTCATATTTTGTATTAGATTACATGAGTTGAGAATTTTTATATTCAGCGAATCCCTGCATTCTGAATGTGGATTACTTTGGGTACGAGACATTTTAGGAAACTGCTGAGAAAGAAATGACACTGGTGCATTCATTTTTGTTATATAATAAGCTATATGATACAATATGGTTGACTCTATCAATTATCTTTACTGTAAAATCAAATATTCTAGACAGCTAGTGGGGCTGGAGGTGAGGGTGTACAGGGACTGAGCAAAAAGGAAAAAGGACTCGTGGACATGGACAACAGTGTGGTGATTGCTGGGAGAAGGTGGGTCTAAGGGGACTAAATGGTAATGGAAAAAATACTAAAGATTGAATTACCTGGCTGGTGTGGCTCAGTGGACTGAGTGCCAGCCTGCAGACCAAAGGGTCGCCGGTTTGATTCCCAGTCAGGGCACATGCCTGGGTTGATGTGTCTCTCCCTCTCTTTCTCTCCCTTTTCCCCTTTCTCTAAAAATAAATTTTAAAAATCTCCAAAAAGATTGAATTTAAAAAAAAACAAGCCTCTTGCAAAATTTAAAAATAAAAGGGAATGATTACTACAAAAAGAAAAAAACTAAAGAGGGTTTTTGCCAAGAATAAAAACTAACTAGGTTATTTGATCTTTGGTGATTAAAAGTAATTCTATAGAAATTATTTTTCCTACTATGCTTATTACAGAAAAGTCCTATCGCACCATATATAATACTTTTACATTAATCAGTGAAATCCTCCAGCAAAACAGCAATCAATGTATTCAATTAGTTTTTAAAAGCTTGTGTAAGCACAGGAAAAAGATTGCTACTTGAACTTCATTAAATATATTAAGTTTCCACATTTTTGGAGTATATGCTTATATCTTAAGAGTTGAATATAACTCAGTGTCATTTTGTTACCAATTAGATTATAACTTGATATTGCATTAAAAACCTATTTTAAAAGATATCGTGTTTCCTTTATTCGCTGATTTTTAAAATGAATCATGTTTATGAAAAAGTAGCAAGAATGGTAAGAAAAAGACATCTTTTATTTAAGCCTATAAACCAATTTTTAACACACTGTTTAAGATAGTTTGTTAATTTCATCCTAGGTGAGCTAATGCATTATTAGGGTTATAGCGAGTTGTTTAAATTTATTGTTTCCGTCTCCTAATGCAACCATGCTATCAAGTATAACATAACTTGTACTTCTGCTCTGAAGCTGATGGTAAATTAAACAATGTATTTTCCGTTTGATTTCAAATGCCTCTTTCTGAACGAGAGAGACCCAAACACAGCAGGCATCCAGACAGACATTTTTCATGAGCATGAGCTATTGCTTATTTATGTTATTTATGAGTGAAACCACATGTCATGAAGCCCGTGGTAGTGTAGATTTCATTCACATTGCCTCTCACTTCTCAGCCACGGCTCTCAGGCATGGTGACCAAGGAGGAGCGTGGGGGCGAAAATCTCTCAACAGAGCAAACTTTTCCTCCTTTGTCAAATGACTTCTCCATGTCTCATTTTAAATCCACTTGTGAGGTGTGTGTATGTGTGTGAGATGTGTGAGTCCAGAGTCAGGATGTCTCCTTAGAGCGGAACAGAAGGTTTTCCAAGGCAGTGGGCTACGGAGCGAAGGTTCCAGGGAAAGCTTACAACCATGGGGATTGCCCTCGTTATACTCCAGCAAAAGTGCACAAAGAATAGACTATCCCACAGGGAGTAGGGGCAATTCCCAGTTGCCATTTAGGTAAAATTAACCCCCTGAATTATCTACAAAATTAAGTATTTCTTGAATAAAATTGGCTTAAGGAAAAAAGAAGAGGAATTAATCTTTCCTTGCTTTAAAAATTAAAATGATAAAGGCCAAGTTCTGAGGAATCTGTTTAGTAAATTTAAGCATACATATTTTTAACATTTTTATAGGAATTAGTTTCATGTTCCCTTCTTGCTTCTAACAACAGAAGTAGTCATTACTACCAATTTTTCCTAATATTCTCATATTATATTTCCTTTGTGATTGGAGCTATTTTGCATGGCTCAAATAAAGATGAGTAATTCCATCTCTTAAAAATAATAAGAGGGCAACAAAGGAGAAGATATCTATATAAATTATATAAACATACACACAGATACAAAAAAACTTGCAAATAAGCCCAAGTTTCTAAAGAAGAAATAATGTCAAAAGAAAATTCCTTAAAAATCATATTATATCATTAGCAGACAAAGGAAGTGCTGAATATGTAATAGACCTTAATTTTAGTATGGTAGCTCGTGAACTCTCATTTGAGAAATAAACTCAATTTAGCTGGGATCAGAAATCTCTCACCTGCACTAAAATGGCATGAAGGGTTATAAAGAGGAGGTAATGGTGAATGGCAAAGTATTAAATCATAGATTTTATTTTATTTTTTATATTTGCAAAAATACTTCCGCAATCTAACGTATTCAAAATAGTTAAAATACTGCCCTGGCTGGTGTGGCTCACTGGATTGAGTGCCAGAATGTAAACCAAAGGGTCGCCAGTTCAATTCCCAGTCAGGGCACATGCCTGGGTTACAGGCCAGTTCCCAGCAGGGGACACATGAGAGGCAACCACACATTGATGTTTCTCTCCCTCTCTTTCTCCCTCCCTTCTTCTCTCCAAAATAAATAAATAAATAAAATCTTTGAAAAATACTTAAAATACCAAATTATTCACACACCTGACTAAGGTAAATGAAAGAGAGGAAGGGAGGCTCTACGAGTTTCTTGCCTTAAGAGCATGTAAGACTTGTGGTTCATAACACAGATGATAGCAAAGCAGGACTTCAGACATCAGGTAGACCCTCAATGTCCTTCTTTCTATTTCTTATGCTATTGCCATATACTAAGTACTGGATCATGTGAAAAGATTTACATTATAGAATAAGAACAAGTAAAGAGAAAATGAATTACTGATTGCCATTAACAACAGTTATAGGTACTGAACTCTTACTAGGTTCTAGGTGCTGTGCTAAGACTTTAGATTTATTATATGAACCCTGGAAAACATTTTGAGATAAATGTCCTTATCACTCCCATTTTACAGATGAAGAAACTCCCTTTTATGGACAAAGGACACTCCAGGGGCCAAGTGGTGGGGGGATAGCCAGAAATCCAACTCCCTCTGGCCCTCATTTTTGTCCCCCATCCCTGGCAGATCGCACCACGGGCTTCCTCCCTATCTAATCCAAGTAATTATTTATCTTTCTCATGGATGTACCTGCGGGATAAAATAGCTTGTCAAATCTCACATTACTAGAAAATGACAGAACTAGCATTTGGTCATCGTCTGGCTTCTAAATTTATTTCTGCCTACTTTTACATTTTGTCCTCTGCAGAATAGTAACCCACAGAAGATTAACTAACTACTGCTCTCTTCAGCCAGTTCACTGACATATCTAGTGCTTTTTAAGAGTGAGAAGAAGTAAGAGTGAGAGAGGGAAAAGCTGTGGACTAAGAACAAGAGGTTGGAATTTTATCCTGGCTCTGGGCCCACTATCTCTGGGACCTCGAACAAAGTCTTCATCCCCATGGTCTACGTTTTCCCAGTTTGAAAGTAAGAAGGCCAGCCAGAGTATTCTCTAAGACCCCATATGATTTTGCCCTTCTGGGAGTTTGATTACAGCCATTATGAATCACATCAAATATCACATATCACTCCACACTGATCTGATCATAGTTTCCTCCAAGAAGGATTGCTATATAGGTAGCAGAAAGCTCTTCAGCTGAAAATTGGTAAATACGAAAGAAATTGAAGAAAATCACATGCTCAAACCTGGCCGAGAACTTGTGAGATGAAGCAGCACACATCCCGCGACAGAGCCGAGAACCCAGGGGTAGGCAAGAGCTTCCTCTGATGAGGCAACAGTGAACTCAGTAGACTGAGAAACCAAAGTAAATGCATGACAGTCCTTTTCTGGGAGTCTTATCATCTGTCATTTTTTAAATAGAATGTGAAAAAGCATCTACTACATGGCAGATTAAAAGCAGCAAAGCTACCAGAAGGTTAAGTGAGCTGTGCACTTACAGAGATAAAAAAAAGCAATGGAAAAGATAGTAAAACTATTACAAGCTGACATAATGACACAAAAGCAAAGGTCTGATGCTCCTTTGTGTGGGACAAAGAAAACTCCAGAGGCAAAATGGTACAATGGTGATAAGCACTGGCTTGGGTATCCGTATCCATAAGCACAGATAGGGCTTTGGATCATGTCTCTAATGTTGCTGCAGCATTTACTGAGTAACCTGTGGAATAAGAGTTTCTTGCCAGATCATTCAGAGGTCTGGGACAATGGGGAAAGGCTCTGACTCTGTGTTCTCTTGCCAGAAGGGCCTGGAGTGGGGGTGTCAGTCCCAAGGAAGCACCTTGGAAGGGGTGTAGAGAACTGTTGGAGATGGTGCTGAGAGAGCAACCCTGCACAGTCTAAGGCCTGAGGAGTTGTTTGAGGAAGCAAGGGAGGTACAGACAGATGAGAGAGGGACCTATGAGTGTCACCCATAAAGGGACTGCTAGGCCACCACTGCCCACAAGAGATGCCAAGTGCATGGAGAAAGAATCCTAAGCAGGACACTACGAAGTTATGACTTTAAAAATGAATATAGTTGGAGTGACATAGACCTGGCTTTGAACCTGACATGACTTGGGCAGTCCTTATCCAGGTTTTTCACAGGTTAAAAATATTTACCTCATCTCACTGGTATGAGACTCGAATGAAATGTTGCTGTTGTTTTGTTACTTAAGAATTTGGAACACACTCAGAGGAGGGGCTTCTGAGTGGAGTTACTTTTGGAAGCAGCAGGTAGGATGGACTGGTGAGAGATGCCTCTGTCTTCCACCTTAATGCACTCACACTCCTTCCCCTTTGGGGAAGGGAGATTGTGTTAGGCTTTCAGAATACTTCCCAGAACAAAGGAAAAAAATAACACTTTCTCCATCAGAAAACTTAGCTTAGTAGGGGTCTGAAAATCTGAGTAGGAGTTTAGACTCTTGCTGGTTCTGCACAAGATTATGATTTTTCCATCTAGGCTGCATGTTTTAATGGAATACAATTATGTTTTGTTCACCTTTGTATGCTCCACAGATCCTGACAAACAGGAGAAGCTCAGTAAATAGTTATTGAATGAGGGAATGAATGAATACATAAATGCTGAACAATACCTTCTACTTTTATCCCAGCAGTGCTTTTTTCCTATTGACTACATTTTACATCCATGTTTGAATTATTTCTAGGACCCATTTTTAGAAAACAAAGCTGGAATATTTTTACATTTCAATACAAAAAGAACTAATGAAATATAAGCACCCACAAAAGTGGGCCTAAAGTAGAACTTATACTGAGGAATATGGAGAAAATATCTCTTTTTTTGTCTTTCTTTGTCTGGGTATCCCAAATATGTAAAAGGATTTCAAATCAGGCCAGAAGAAGGAGCAGAAGGAAAGAGTCTCAAGACCTGGCCTAGCTCCCGAATCTCCAAGCAAAAAGCAAGATAAAGATAAGGCAGCTGTTGCTTAATGCCACCAACTGTTGATGGAAAACTGGCAAGCGGGGTAGGCAGACCAGCAAAAGATGAGGCCTGCATTTACAATGTAACTAACTATTTAAACCCTCTTAAGATCAATTCAGGGGAACTCTTTTATAGGATCATATATATCTAAAGAAAAAGTAAATGCTGGCTGCTATGGACAACCTCAGTTTCAAGGCAAGGAAGAGAGGATCTCCCAGCTCTTTGATCCACAGTGAGGCTTTGTGTATACTTTGGGGTGGCTGTGAGGGGAGGAAGGGATGCTTGCGAAAAGCACAGTCTTTGGCCTCTAGAGACTTAAGAGCTAATGACTGGCAGGCTATTTGGGAAAAACAGAGGCATGTAAGGTGATGCTGGGGAAGACTCCATGGCTCGGTTCCAGCTACTGTCGGTAGTACTGTACTGTCAAAGCCGAACGAATGTCTACAAACAAATGGCCGTTAAAAAATAAATTTTCCTAATGCATTCTTAGTGCTAGGCATATTTTTCATGCTGTTAGGGAAACTCGTTCATGGATACATAAACAGAGACATTCACTCAGTTTTTACTACTGGCTTAGATCGCTGTTAGAAGCAGCCTCGTGGAGAGGGATTCTAAATTAATGACTTAGGTGATCTTGTGCCTATCACTCTCTAAATAGGTGGCTAATGCTAAGATGAAAAGCTGCCACGTCTGTAGCCTTTATTAAAGATTATACTGACATTTCACATGTGCTATTTTCTGAAAGCATATTTCCTCTAAGAACGTTTTGCCATTATACTTATTTTGTAACACCTGGGAAATTCAAGGTGGCCTCCCATTCTTCTTAGGCAGGCCGTTTACAGCACTGGGGGAGGAATGCTGGGTGTGAGGTATCTGGCTTCGGGTTTGCTCAAACTGGATAACAGGTACACCCTTCTGTGATACAATTTATCACAGAGTGATCCTGCTACACTGGGATTGTCACTCACACTTTGTCGACCATCAGAAACGGTGTTCACAACCATTAGAAAGAGTGTTCACAAATAAATGACCGTATCTTTGAGAATCAGTATTCTTCCCTACTAGGACACACTCTTTGGGAGTCCTGTTTTGTTTATAGCTGTTGCCCCAGTCCCCAGAATGTTCTTTGGCAGGTGTGGGTAGTGGGTATTTAGTAAACTTTGTGTCGATCCAATTAATAAATGAGTTTCAATTGCTTCTTTGAGATGGCACTGGGTAAACAGTGGGTAAAGAAGAGTACGGAGTTATGTCGCTTTATGAATTAGTATACCTAAATTTCCTCTCTAAAAACTGCTTTTGTAAAAACAGAATTTTCACTCTTGTCTCACCTAAGTTGACCACTTTTGTCTAACATCAGGATATCTGAACATAGTGAGGTATGTGTCTGACATCCAAAGTACATCCAACAGGCAGTCATTGAGCACCTACTATATACTGGGTGCTGGCATAGTCATACAGCCGTGAACCAAACAGACGTGGTCCTGTTCACGTCATAAAAACAGGAAAATAAATTTCGTCTGTGGCTGTACGTCCAGCCTTACAAAAGGTGGTGTTGGGGATTGATTTGTAGAAAGTAATGCTTCTGTCGAGATTACCAAAGACAAAGGCCCTAGAGAAGCCTGTAGAGCTGGGTTTCACCTACTGCTTTGGGTATTACAAAAGCCAAATAAATATTCAATGAAGCAAAAGAACTTTCAAACAAAAAGAGAAAGATCATAAATGCTTCCTTGAAGTTAAGAATAGTTTTTCATGGTATTATGTTAGTTCATTCATAACTTAAAAAATAGGCAAAAGCATATGGCTGTACATATTATATCTTTTACATTCAGATAATTACTTTCCTTTATAAAACAGTTACTTTGTAAGGTTAAACATTTATTATCACGAACAGCCAGTTAAGTATTTCAAAATCACTTTTTTAATTTCCTTAAAACCTTGTCACATTATTTTAAGTAACTCAAAGAAGGAGTTTCATTTTGGGAAGTGGTAGCAGGTCACTTGGAGTCCCTGATGCTACACAATGAAGATGGGCAAGGGCATCCAGGTTAAGAACGAGATACAATTATAATGTATTAGAACTTTTTAAAATGTGTTTCAGAAGTTGGTTACAAAGACAAATCCAAAAGAAGAGCTCTAAAACAGTTTTGGACAATAGCAGTGTCATTGAACTGGAGAGTTGATTATGATGACTCTTGTTAAGATCGACTTTCATTGTTTTATTTTAATGTGTGTGTTTTTGAATCTCCATTCTTTTTTTAAATGTTGTTTCTTTGTTCTTTTTTTAAATTTTATTTATTTATCTTGGGAAGGGAAGGGAAGGGGAGGGGAGGGGGGAGGGAGGGGAGGGAGGGGAGGGGAGGGAAGGGAAGGGAAGGAAGGGAAGGAAGGGAAGGGAAGGGAAGGGAAGGGAAGGGAAGGGAAGGAGAGAAATATCACTGTATGGTTGCTTCTGGTGCGTCCCCTGCTGAGAACTGGCCCCTGCTGGGAACTGGCCTGCAACCCAGGCATGTGCCCTGACAGGGAATCAAACCACCATCTTTTGGTTCGCAGGCCTGTGCTCAATCCACTGAGCTACACCAGCCAGGGCTTGAATCTCTATTCTTTATACTTACCCCCTAAAGATACATTCCTAAAAGAATAATTTTATTTCATCAACATTTTTATTATCATCATTATTATGATTTTCCCTAAAGAAATCATGCACAGGACATTGCAAACCTTTCAAAGTTACACATTTATAAGGGAAACAATTTTAATAATAGAGCTAAAATAACCCACAAGCAGAGAGAATGTATTAAAATTTGAAATACAATGGGAAGCATGTCCTCTAAAGGGTGTATGGGGAGGAAATTTGTACTGCGTTTGACCTGATCTGTTTCTTTAAACTCAGTTTAGGACTTATTTCTCCACAGCCAGTTTTTTATACCATTTTCTTTAAGTTTTAAATCTTTCTTCCCAAAATACCTATGTAGTTTGTTTTCTATATTTTATATGAAATCACAGATACTATAGCTTCTTGATGTATTAATAACATTTAGAAGTTCTTCCGACTGTGTTTAATTTCTTAGGTGACATTCATAAATTATTGCTCTAAGTTATAAATATGGTAATGTATTTTCTTTAAATATGTCTACATATGTTACCAAATTTTTGCATTAAATAAAAAAGCAAAAGAGATATAAAAATGTTATAAGTTTTAAGTTTGCTAACTAATGTTGAGAGAATTAAAATGATCTCATCAGCTATCTTTTAATATGGTAAAAATCATATGAATTAATGGTGCTCTATGTGAAAGTGTTTTCCAAAACTAAAAAAGATATAAAATCAGCTGCATTATTTTGTCTATGATACAAATAAATATCATGTTTCTGGATGTGGACTATAATATTATGAGGCAATACTGTCTCCTTACACTTTACCTTTAATAAAACTGTGCAAGAATTCTTATTGCTTTAAAACAGAAGCTCAATTATAATCTCAATTATATTTTTATTATTTTGCATGTAACAATATAAAAGTAATTATTCCATAAACATTAACCACAAACTTTTGGGTTTTAATATGTTAGTAATAAAAATAAATTTTTAGATATAAGATTTCTCAATATAGATGACAAATTCAAGCAATGTTAGGATATTCAGATATTTTTAAATAATGACTTTTAAGAACTTAGTATGAGGATACCATCAGATTCCATAGCACTAGGTTCTTATCTAATTATCAATACCACAAAACCAAATATTGTTTTAAAGATATTTCATAAATGAGTTCCCTTTTTATTTCCATGTGTCTATATTTTAAAGTAAGCAGTAATGCATGCAGGATGAATAAGTTTTGGAGATCTAATGTACAGTATAGCAGCTATAATTACTAATATAGTATTGTATACTGAATATGTGCTCAGAGTGTAGATCTCTGGTACTCTCATCATGCACATAAAAAGCTAACTATGTGAGGAGATAAATATGTGAATTACCTACACTTTAGTATTAATTCCACTATGCATGTGTATATCAAAGCATCATGTTACCCACATTAAATGTATACAATAAAGATAACAAAGTAAGTTACATGTTATTGAACTGATGCATGGCTGCAGCCAGCAGGAGGATCCACCCTTTCTATGTCGGGGAGGGTCAAGGAGGCACACTGCTCTGTAAAGGCAACAGTCGATTTCAGCAAAATTCAGAACTGGCTTCTTCTGCTCCTTCCTCTTTTCATCCTGTGCTTCAGAATCTTGTCTGAACCTTTATACCAGCGATTTTCAACCTTTTTCATCTCATGGCACACAGAAACTAATTACCAAAACTATGTGGCATACTAAAAAATATATATTTTTGCCAATCTGACAAAAAATAGGTATAATTTTCATTCATTCACACCAGACAGCTATGTCTGTTGTTGTGCTGGTTTTCATTTTTTTAATTTGACAATTTAAGGGAAAAGAGGTTAGTACCTCTGACTGGATAGTTAGATATGGCATGTTTTAAAATTTTTTGCAGCACACTAATTGGAAATTGCTGCTCTATACCCCAAAAGCCTTTGTAAAGATCAGATGGCAAGCATTCATTGAGAGCCTACAGCCTGTGTAAAAACTCTGGCCAAAGTTTGCAAGAGAAAGCCAGAGACTCAAGAGATGTACCTTAGGGATTTGGGATAGGTTAGGGGAACTTGGTCATCCTGTGAGCACACCCAGATACTGGTCATTCTGTGTCCTACAGACACCAGTGTGTCCTTGAGTGATGAATTACACCTTGTTTCCCTCTATCCTATCAAAGAAATATTCACCAGTAAATAATTTGGCAAGCACTTCTTTGTCATAAAACTTATTTAAACATCAATTTTGGCCCCAATAGAAAGAGAAGTATTTAATGATAGAAACAAATATTATGCAATTTAGCTGAATTGTATAATTTTAAGACTCCTGTCTACATTAAAAAAAATTGCATCTATTTTACAAAAGCAATTAATCTGCCCACCAAGACTTTATTTCTTCTTTGTAACATTTATTTTTGCTTGCCCATTTCCTTTCTTATCTCCTATTAGAACATGGTTTCTGGTATTAATTTGTTTATTCTAAATAAAATGGCAAAAATCCATCAGATTTATTGCCCAGACTCCCTGGTGTCCATGAATATAATCATCAGGATATTGAGGGGAAATCAAAGCTCTGCTATTTGTGAACTGTGTCGACATTAGCACTTATCATTTAGAAACCAACTGAAATTAGCCAGTGTATGAAGGGATTCTCACATATGTCAGTCGACAATTAATCCCTGAATCTGATGGTCGTTAGGGAAAGCATGGTAGCTATTAAACAGTACCCAAGGCTACAAACTACCACTATCCATATTTACTATAAAAGAGATTTTTAAATTCTTTTTTAACCACACAATATCAGGCATGAAGTACATAAGTCACTGCTCCTGCGCTACACCAGGTAAAGAAGGGAGAACAAAGTATTGTATGGATATTCCATGAAGGCTCTATTTCAGTTTAGTGGAGAACCCATTTCCATTTTGAACTCTGAACACAGTGTGACATTTCCTAACAAATGGGCTACAACAAAACCTGCTCGCTGGTACTGCTCAGAGACAAAGAACTTCAGAGAAAAAGAGCACAGATTGTTACATTGTGTGATCATGGCTAGCACTTTACGGAGCATACAGAGGGCATCTAGGAACTTAACATAGTATTTGATACAAACTTAACATCTCAAACAGGTAAACAGGTAGAAATGAAGACTTAGTAATTATCTCCTATTAGAGTCAAAGAAGCCTTAAACAAACAAATGAAAAAAGGTCTCAGCAGGAGCATGTATCTTTAAGATACTCAGAATCCCTCCCCCCCCACCAGCACATCTCAGTGCCTTTCCAGAGCGGTAAACAAAGTCTGTGAGCAAATGGAAAAGTCTTACTTCTCTGCCTGGGGTGGAGGTGAGCTGACATCTGAGTTGGGCTTCTGAGACTGAGTAGGATTTCACCACACGTGTAGGGGAAAGAGGATTCATTCCAGTCAGGGGACTGAGGTCAAACAAGCAGCACAGCCCCGGGTAGGAGTGCACCCCCCCTCCGGGAACAAGGCAGGACTTACGTAGAGGGTTTGAGCATAGGGTCTTGGGAATGGTCTAGAAGGAAGGTAGAAAGGCCAGAGAGTTGAAAATATCGTTTTAAGGGATTAAGTTTTATTCCACTGGAAACGAGAAGTCGGCACAACTTTAAGAAGGGCAATGACATGCATGTTTTGAGTCTCTACATCCTTCTAGACAAAGAGCCCCGTGAAGGTTTGGACTCTTGAGCCTAGAACAGACACATTAAAAGAATTTAACTAATTTTTTATTTACTGATTAATTAATGTTCACATCAGTTAATTGCTATCTTATTTTAATAGAACTCAGCTGACAATATGGAATATTGCTTGGGCAAGAGAAGCTAGAGGCAGCAGAAGACCTTAGGGGGCTACTTCCTACAGCTGCCAGGAAAGGGAAGTTGTCTCATGAACCAGAAACAAGGGCCTTGTGGTTTGGAAGGTGGATATAAAATACATCACAGAGGAAGAATTAATGCAGCTTGGCGATTGGTTGGATATCTAACAGAGAGAGAGGAGTTTTATAACTCAAATGAGCAGTAGATGGTGAGGAGGAGGAGGTGTGAAGGCTGGGTGGGAGCCAGGGAAAAAAAAAGAATAGCGTTTGGGATACCTCAAAGTCAAAGTGCCTGTTGGGTCTCCTTTTGGAAACAACCAGTGTGGGGCTGGAGACTAGGAGAAGTCAGCTAGATGTGTTTATAAGCCCTAATGTTTCCTGGATTTCAAATGTGTAACGGTATCAAGTATCACATTTCATACTAAATTGCAAACTCAACCAACATTTTTATATCCACTTCCTGCCACCTATTCATTTATTCGTTCTGTAATATCACTGAGCAACTACATGATGGGCGTAGTTTTGGAGTGGAGATGCAGCAAACATGAGAGATGATGCTTTTGTTATCATGCAAATTACCTTGCAAAGGATGAGTGGCCTGAGACCAAATAAAGTAATAAATGTATAATAAAATTTCAAGTAGCATAAGTGTGTTGAAGAAAAATAAACCAGGGAGGAAGAGAGAGAAGTATTCCTTAAACTAAATATTTACCATCTGCAGCTGAGATTTTAATCAAGGGCTAATTAATGACTTTCCTCCTCCTTTCTTTCAATTACAGATGATAACACGTAAAAGTCAAGTGAATTATTTATCTCCAGGAAGAGGTCATTCAGAGGAGCTGGAGAGACAGGATTTTTGTATGACTACCCTTGATCTCTAAGTTGAGAGCTGTGACCCTAATTTAGCCGTAAGAAAACTGTGCTCGTGAGTGAAGAGTGTTCCCCAGAGAACCCCACAACTCTGATGCAAGGCAGAGAAGCTGTATGAGAATAACTACAATTAGACAAATTGTACTGAGAACCTTAGAAATTCATTACGATCTGTACCAAATTTCCCCTTTTAGGATCAGTCTATTTTTTTTCTGTTTTAGAAGGTATATAGCTGGCAAAATAAAATAATTTTTTACTGTTCAAGTAAAGCTTAATTATGACTCATCACGGGGTTACGCATGAAGCTAATAAAGTCTGTTTCATGCAGCGTACAGGGAAGTACAGAGTGAAATGAAAAGAGGGAGGGGGGTCGGAAAAGCAAAAAGTGGTTGAGCTTGCATCCAGAAAGGAGACTCCAGGTGAACTTATCAATAAAAACTACTTACTGGTGTTCCATTACTTGGATATGTTTTTTTGCAGCTGTCATTATGATCACAGTCTGATGTGAAGAATGATGGTGTAATTACGTACGTGCTCATGCTGGAAATGTGTCAGAGATGTGCTTTCAAAGGTGCTTCCAGGAGACTATTATCTGAGGGAAATCTTACATATGAGAAATCAAATCTTCTTTGACTCCAAGATTGGCAACAGTGATAAATAAATTCAAGTATTTTAAAAACTGTCTACCTGTTAAGATTTAGAAGTGTTCTAAGTATGTGAGGCTTGCTACTACTGCATGCCACTCAATCCAGAGGATGGACTTGCCTTTTCTGAAAGGCTCTCTTCCATTGGCTTCTTGAACCTCAGGCTGTACTTACTGTTTTTCTTCCTTTCTCTGACTATTGCTTTGCTGTTTCTCTATACCTTCATTGTTCTTCTCCCTAACCTGTAAATGTTGGTATTCCTCAAGGGTTCATTCTCGACCTGTTTCTCTTTTCCTGTTGAACTGTCTGCCTGGGTAATCCATCCATTCATTCACTCACTCACTCATTTATTCAACAAAGATGGATTAAGTGCCTCTTATAATGTCAGTACTATTCCATGCACCTGGGACACATCAGTGACCAAAACAAACAAACCCGTCTACAGACAACTTATACTGCAGTAGGTTCCCCTTACTATGTATACTCTGGTGACCTCCAAGTTTCTGTCTTTAGCTCCCATCTGTTCTCTGAACTCTAGATTCATCTACGTGACCAGTTCGCCACTTGGATATTCTAGAAACACCTCAAATTCAACATGCCCAAAATGAAACTGGTCAGGTAGGTGGATAGAATTACGAGTTCAGAGTTCCCTACCACAAGTATGGTATCAGCTTCCTTCCATCTGCAGAACTCAGAAATGTGGGAGTAAAGTAATCCTTGTTTTCTCCCAGTTCTGGAGGATGGATGACCAAACCACAGTGATGGCAGGTGTGATTTTTTCCTGTGTCCCCATTCCTTAGCTTATAGATGGCCGGCCACCTTCTCACTGTGTCCTCACACAGATTTTCCCTCTGAGCATGGATCCCCGATGTCTCTTCCTCTTCTTTTAAAGGCACCAGTCCTGTTGGATTAGGGTCCCACCCTACTGATCTTGCTTAACTTTAATTATCTCATTAAAGGCCATCTCTCTAATCACAGTCACATGGGTGTTAAAACTTCAATATATGAATTTGGGGACACAAGGCAGACCCCAACAGAAACCTCCCCAAATGCCTTAGGTTTGGTTAGAATCCCAGTAATCTGGTGTTGTTTTTTTTTTTTTTTTTTAGCACCGTGATTTGTTACAAAGAACTTGCACAGATTGTGATAGCCAAAGCTGTTTGGCATGTATAAAATCAAGCCCCTTCCTATCTCTCTGACCTCCTCTACCATTCTCCCTCACTCACTCCAGTCCCCTTGCTGATCCAAGCACTCCTTACTTGGAATTCTCTTCTCTTGGTTCATTCCCTCTCTTTATTCAGGTCTCTATTCAAATACCCCTAGGGAGAACATCCATTACTACCGAGCCTCTAAACATATTAGTGTAACCCTCAAAACTTCCTATGCCCTTAGGTACCTTTACTTCTTTCATAGTACCACCAAACATAATAATACTTGTTTACTTTTTAAAACTTTTCTTACTGTCTTATTTGCTTGCCAGAATGTGAGCTTCCAAGGTTTTTTGGCACGGTATCCCTCAAGTCTAGAACAGGTTTGGGACACAGGGTCACTCATACATATTTTTGGATAAATAAACGAGTGTGTTTACTTGTCTAGCCATTTGACCCTTACCTTTAGCCCTGTTAGAGGCTATAATATCTGTCACACAGGAAGACTGTCTGCGATGCTCATTGGTACTTGGGCACTTAAGACTGGTGGCTGGTACACAGTATGTTCTTAGTAGATATTTGTTGAATGAATGAATAAAATTTAAAAAAAACAGAAGTAGTGAAAGTTTATAGAGAACATCTTGAAACAATTTGCAGCACATAAAGAGAAGTTGTGGCATTTCTAGCTATTTCACAATTCATTTTGATTTAGCAAGGCTACACCCTCTGTTCAAACATGCTTTTTCTGGGCCAAATCTCTGTGAGGGGCCATAAAACTGCCACCAGAGTGCTATGAAAATTACAGGAGGAGGAGAATAACAGTATTTTTATTTCTAGAAATATTTCCTTTCCAAAGACCAAGTGTAATCCCAGATTATTAATTATTTGGATGGTCTTTTAGTTCACCAGTGAATGAGATTCCAGGACCAAATTATTTGGATGTTTTGTATGGATTGAAATAAATGTCTTAAAAACAAGGCAATAAAAACACACATTTAGAATGGCTCCAACTCCAAACCAAGTAATTTTGGGTAAAAGTAAGTATTTTCTCTGTGCCTGTTTTATTTTTAGAGTATCTTAAAAGCAGGAAAACTTGATCGATATAATATGTAGATAATATATTATTTCAGGATTTATAAAAATAGCTATAATTTAATATAAAACTGTATACATCTAGTATTTGCAATTTCTTAGAGAACTGTGTATTTTCTCCTCCAAAATTACTTTAATAGGAAAGTATGAGCCGAAAGAATTACACTTGGTACCATTCTGACTAGTCTCTATCTAGGGGAGAATTTGAAAAAAATAGCATTTGTTTAATAAGCTTAAATATAACTTTTTTCTCTTTGCAATAAGATAAAATTCCAAATAATCTCATGTCGTTAAAAATAGCTAGCCCTGACCGGTGTGGCTCAGCTGGGTGGGCATTGTTCCGCACAGCGAAAGGTTGCTGGTCAATTCCCGGTCGGGGGGGGGGGGGGCATGCCCGGGTTCGGGTTTGGACCGATCGTGGTTCTCTGTCACATTGATATTCCTCTTCCTCTTTTTCTCCCTCCCGTCCCTTTTCTCTAAAAATAAGTAAATAAGGTATTTTTTAAAATACCAAAAATGATTTTCCTTTTTACATTTCAAATGCTTTCTAATATTTTTCTACCCCTTTTTAATTTTGTATGTTAATAAATATAAATGTGTTAATATAAGCAACAATTTAAACAAGTTATGAATACTTTGCTGCTTAGGTGTAATTAAAATTTAAATATAAAAACACATTGACAGAAAAAATGTATCACAGCAAGCAATATGAATAAGAAAGTAAAAATTTCTGAGTAGCACAGATCAAAGTGTAAACTTAGGAAGAAGAAAGCTGTTATCAAAGGGTTAGGGTGGTTCCTGCTGTGTCTGATTAAGTATTGTGTAGACTCTGGTTTATCTGGTTTTATTGTGTGGTGGCCCTATGAGAGTTTAAAGAACCAAATTTTCAAATGACTTCTTGCTATCTCCAAGTATTTCTTTCATCTTCCATAGGTAGTGAAAAAAAGAAGGCAATTGCATATAATTGCCTTGGCAGAAACCCTAAAGGTTCTTTCCTTTGAGTAGCTACATAAGATCCTTGATTATTTACAGTTAAACATAATATCCGTTTAAAGAAAATTTCTTAACTTTGGCTCTACTGACATTTTGGGGTCGGAGATAATTCTTTCTCTCAGGGCTGTCCTGTGCTCTGTAGAATGTTCAGCAGCCTCCATCCTTCTGTAGATACCAGTAAGATATCCCAACCAACCAAAACATGTTTTCAGTCACTGTCCCATGTCCCCTGGGGGGCCAAAATCCAAAATTGACTGAGTGAGCACTGTTGACTTAAAGTTTTCATAATGATCTTTGTCATCTACTCAATAAATGAGAATAATGCTGAGTGTTTGACAGGTCTCTTTGTGTTCTGTGTAGGGATCGAGAGCAGACTTAGACTTGGCCCCTTGTCTTCAAAAGCTGTTACAGAGACAATACTACACATTGCATGTGACACAGAGACAATCTCATGACAGACAATATCATAGTATAATACAAGATGTATGCCACTGAGTTCTAGGTGTCCCATATTGCTAATAAATGTCTTTCAGTTACTCAGAAAGTGTCCAGAGTCACTGAACACTTTCAGTAGAGCCCTGGAGGGAATTCTTGGAAGGCACAAATTCATAGGGGCTTTGAAGACTGAGTGGGATCTGGAGAGGCAAAATTCTCCATGTGTCACAGAGAATGTACTTGCAAGGGCCCAGGTAAAACTGTGTGAAGTAAGTGTGAGAAAAAGCAATGGAAGAATAAAGGGTGAAGAGAATTCCTTCCCAGTATAGAGAAGGTGGTAACTTTAGAAATACGACAAGATGTCAATGGAGGGAAAAATAAAAGGACGTTGGTTTTCTTAAGAACTGTTGCTGGAATGTGAAGTGACGTGAGTTCATCAAAAGTGGTCTCAAGCCTGGATGAGCAGTTGAATGGCACATGATGGCCATTACCAAGGGGGTGTGGGTGGAGGGACTATAGCTTCGGGACTGATAGATGAGAAATGGAGGCAAAGGTCTGAATCTGAAACAAGAAAGACCTATAGTTTTGGAGCTCATTCGGGGTAAGAGGCCAGGTCGGAGTCAGACTCTGGCTGGATGTAAATGCTGGGACCTCAGCTGTAGGCTCTGAGCACTTGTTCATTTGCTCTGGTCAGCTACTGGGCAAAAACTTCTTTGGTTCATTTTATTAAGTTTTTTTGGTTGTTGAATGATTAACATGTACCTTTAAAAATTATAATTGGTATCTAGTTTCTCTTCGGTCCTAAATTAACTACTATAAAGTTAATAAATAATTTAAATTCCAGGAGATTCAAAGATCACATATTAAATTGAACATTCTTGATCACCTTATTTTAACTATAACATCATTATTTTTTGATATTTTTAAACATTATTCATTTTAATGGACAAATATAAACTTTATTTTATTTCCTACTGACTTCAGATATACAGTGTAATGCAATTAAGATTATTTTTAAATAAACACACACACATGCATAGTCAAAAGTTGGACAATGCCTGAGGGTGAAGGAAGAATGATCACATATAGAACACTTCGATTACCAAGAAAATCGATACTGATATATTAATTTAATTAGGGCTTTCTGCCTTGATATTAAAAAGTGTATCAACACTGAGTTTCTAGTGGGATAAGCAGCACTTGTGAGATTCAAAATTTTACATTCAGTAGTGGAGATGGTCAATACTTTAAAAAAATAGAATAATTTTGTGAATGTGCATGCAAACCTGCCATTCCCAATCAGAAGCCCTGGTGTTGCACAGGCCCGTCTGAGTGCACGTGCACACATGTGTGCACTCAGCTGTGTGCCCATGTTCGTCAGACATCTCTGTCCCTGACATGGAAACTCGGAAACAATTAAGTAAATGCACTGTCCCTGGGAGTGTCTTACTATAGGCAGTATGATTCCATTGGTGTGGGCGTATTCATGTTCGTGAATATGAATGAGCATAGAAGAGTGGTACGTGTGGTTCTAAGTATTGTTCTTTTGGCAGGAAGGGAACAGATAGAGATGGTACTTTACAATCATTAATGGTGTGGCTTACTATAGAAAAATTAGTCTGTATTTTTCTTTTTTATGAACATTTGCAGTAGTTACATTCTCTTTTTTTTTGGTTAAATTATGCGTTGGTTTAAATTTAGATATTTTAGGAAGGCCCTTTGAGGCTTTCAAGCGCCTCACTATTATGACATCAGTTTAGTGTGCCACATTAGAAGTGAACGAAAGTGATCTATTGCTTAACAGAGTTGATATGCTTTCTCATTTACTTAATCTAACATCAAGATATGATTTGGCATGGGAAGAACATGAAACAAATGAATTAAAAACATGAATATGTATATATATATACATACACATTCACAGGTCTCAGATTTTTGTAATTATAAAGATATGCATACATATGAATATATTATAGCATATGGAATAAATAGTTTAGAACACAACACAAGGCCATTGCCAAAGTAAGATTGCTATTCTGTTTCCATTCTCTACAATGCAAATCTCTGAGGAATGATAGTTATGATTCATCTTTCTATCCTGAGTATCTATCAGTATGTGGCAAAAAGAAAGCACTAATAAATGTCACATATACACACATAGATATTTATAGTTATATTTTCCTTAAAAAAAGATGTCTTTTAAATTTCAATTATAACAAGATTTTTTTACATATTCAATTTACCAGACTCTCTCAACTTATACACAAAGCATTCTTTCAGTTTCACAGCTTGTTTTCAGAGTATCTAAATGCTTTTGCTTTAATAAAGGAAAATATAATAATAGTCAGATTTACAATGCCCAATAAGGTGCTTCTTTTTTTAACTGATCAATAATTCATTCTCAAAAGGAAAAGTACCACTGCACTTACTGGCATTTTAACCAAATTCAATTTTTTAATGTTTAGTACTTCTGATTTCTGTTGTTTCATTTAACCAAAAGTACAAAGTAAATTAATTACCCAATCTTTGTATGCAGTAAACATTTGTCAAATACTTAATGCAAAATAATTTATGCAAATGTAATATCACATTTTAAATAGTTTGTTATTTCTTCTTTTATTCAACTTTCACACTCAAAAACACTCATTTTTTTTAAAGCAAGACAGCAGTATCAAAAAAGAATAAATTTTTAATCTTACACTGCACTTCTTATTTTGATCATTTATTTCAGGGAATTTGAGCTTGTCAGCATTGTAACGATTTAACAAATTTGGTCTCAAATTGAAGTAATTAAGGCATAAAGTATGACAGCTCTTTTTGTGTTAAAAATTAGGACTGATAATTGCTTAGAAAATTTTGCTCTTCCTAGCTACTTTTTAAAGGGACCGTACAATTCTACTGATAGAGGAATTAAATTTTACAAATTTTTATTTACCTTGTTGGCAGTGCTTTATCTAAAAAATGATAGTAAAACTAAACAAAGCGTTTATAAACTCACAGATACAGAGAATAAATTGATGGTTAGAAGTAGGTGAGGGTACAGGGATGAATGAAAAAGGTGAAGGGATTAACAAGTTCCTAGCTATAAACACAGTCACAGGATACGAAGTACAACATAGGGAATACAGTTACTGGTATTATTGTAACTATGTGTGGTGCCTGATCGATACTAGACTTACTGGGATCATTACTTTGTAAGTTATATAAATGTCTAATCACTATGCTGTATATCTGAAACCATAATATTGCATGTCAGCTATAATTGAAAAATAAAATATTAAAAAGGTAACTAAAAAGCTTGCCAGGCATATTTTTAAGAATAGTTACACAATTAAAATCATTTCAACACTTTGACATGCACCTACTCAAACATTTTTACTCTTAGGAAAATAAAATATCCACAGAGAAGCAACTAGTATTTCTTTTACTCTATCAAGGCAATTGTTCTATTTATGTCTTGGCAAAATATGTTTGCTTTATTCATATTTATCAAACACCAACAAAAGTAGTAGTAAATGGATTCGGTATGAAGATATATTCTAGCTTTAGCTTCTGCTGTTTGAACTTACTGATGATTGAGAGACATGCCATGAATTCTAATGAGCCAGGATGCCTATTCTCACAGCTTAACCAACTAAACTGAAGTGATTGAGTAGTTGTTTTAATACAGCTCTGGATGGAGTCACCACCTGTGTGGTTAACGGAACTGATGGGGATGAGATTTCAACTCAAAAACAGGGGAGAGTAAGTCAGGGGGAAGAAACAGGTATCTTTGCTTTGATTGAACAAAAAGCAAAGAGGCAGAAAAGAACAGGAAGCACTGGAGAAACACTAATTCTGTTTATGTGGAAAGATACCAAGAGTCAAGTAGGGAAATAACTTTGAAGACTGGCTAAGCTGTTATGTGAGCAGTGGAGTGTCTCTCTTTGTTTCTGAGCTGAGGGGTCATCATGAAATTTACATCTTAACATCTCTGTACATAACTTTTATATTTAGTGCAAGGGCATTGTGATCATTTTTTAAATGCAATAAACTTAATGGAATAGAGGAAGAAAAAGGGAAAGAAATAGCACGTTTTACAAAGTATTACCAAACCAAGAGGTCTGCAATAGAATAGGGTAGGAAGTTAGAAATACATAAAGATCAAATAATAGTATTCCATGTTTTTAAAGGCTTCTAGTTACAGAAACGGTAAGCAAAGAGGAGCTTTTACATTTCATATGAATGGAAATAACTTTTTCATCACTTACACATTTGTTTTTTAGAAAAACTAAGATTATCTTTTTTTCAAATGCAAGGACAAAACATATGGAAAATCTGAACTCATGTTTATGTTCCCTTTTTATAAGGAAACAACCCCTCAAATTATAAAGCTCTTATTGGCATATATCATTCTATATGTGAATATATATATGTGTGTGTATATATATATATATATATGTAATTTATTTATTTATTTTTAGAGAGAAGGGAAGGGAGGGAGAAAGAGGGAGAAGAGAAACATTGATGCGAGAAATATCAGTTGCCTCTCACACACTCCCGACCAGGGACTTGGACCACAACCCAGGCACGTGCCCTGACTGGGAACCAAAGTGGCGACTTCACACTAGTCAAGGCTGTGGACCTAATTTTTGGAGAAACACACTAAATGTTTCATTCTAAGCAAAGAAAGTCATTATTGCAGTTGCCTAAAAGAATTTATCGAGCATCTCTCTTACAGACATTCCTAAGGGGTCTCCCTGGGTAATCGAGGATAAAGGAGAAACGACAATTTACAAATGTAAAAAGAGAACATGCATGTTGTCAATGTGCTACTTAAAGACTTAAATAATGGACTTGCAATTATTTCAATATGATCTTTATGGGTATCAGAAAGTAATCTTTTTGATAAATTTAACATGATTCTACTATCATTCCATAAATACAGGAGGAAATATTTTCTAGAGAATTATGTTACATACATTAAAAAAGAAGAACATAGGGTGTGATCTTCCCAAAAATCTAATTAGGATAATGGAAATATATCTAAAAATGTGAAGCTTAACCCTAGAATAGAAACATTTAACATTTAAAAGTATAATTAACAGCATATGTTATGTGCAGATATCAGTGTTCAGAAAGAACTCAGGTGGTATTCACCTTTTTAAATTTTTTTAAATTGAGAAGTATAGTTTGGCCATATTTTTTAAGGCACACAAAAATGTGGTACAAAATATTGGTACTTCACAGCCATAAGTAAACCATTTATTGCATTTGCCCGATTTTAAAACATTATTTTAAGAGAAAGTCTCTCAGAATGAGTGGCTTTACAAGTCTCACAGGAACAGCAAATATATCAGATGTCCTCATCCTGGGTAATTACTTCCTTTGCAGAGCCATGTACATTCCTGCAATTTAGTTGAAAATTAAAGCACACATTACAAACAGAACTGGATAAATGAAAAAAAATGCAAAAGAAAACAACCCCCCCATCAGCACAAGTAAAGAACTACTTAAAAATGCTGACATACATCTAAAACACCTGAACTTGTTAGTTTATAGACTGAGCTGGCTTCTTTACAAATGCTTCTTTGCAGGAATTTTAGTCTGTGTACCTTGGTTCCGGCCAAATAAAATATTTTTTAAGAAATGGTTCAACTTGATATTTTCAGCTCTTCTGGTTTTGTTGCATGGGTATGACAACATTCTCCACCAATAATGGGGTAGGAAGAAGCAAGAAATAATTACAAAATGACATTGAGACAGCACGGGAAATTGGGCCTGAAAATAGAAAATACAGGGTGGCCAGAAAGCCAAGTTAAGACCAGGTGGTCAGAAGGAACTTGGGCAAAAATGTCGCCAACCCACCACTCCCTACTCCAAAAGGCAGAGCTGATTTTATCTCCCTTCTAACTTCCCAGGTTGAAATGACTGACTCATAGGCTCAGACGTTCGATGTTTGATTGCTATACAACCTTCCTTCTGGCAGTAGTGAGCAGTCCGCAGGCCTGGCCCTCCAGCTCCACAGGAAAATAGTTGCTAAGCAACCTGACAGAAGGAGAAAGTAGCTCCACCCTGACCCTCCACAAGCCCAATTTATCCCCCAGTTTATAAAAGCAGTTAAGCCAGCCAGTCCTGGAAGCCAGCTCACGGGAACTTCCTGTCCTCTGTGCTGCCTCCCTTGTGCTCAAGCATAAGTTTAATAAAATCTGTCTGGAAATTTCTCTGGAGTTTCCTCTCGATTTCCATCGTGGGGAGCTCAAGAACCTCAACACCAGTAATAGCGTGGAAGTGGAGTAATCCAGACGTGCCCAGAACATGGGCTCAAGGACGAGGGCCGCCCAACCCACATCTGGAGTCAGATGCGCTACTGTTGCGCCAGGAGGTCGATCACCAACCCACATCTGGATGAAGTCATCTAGGGGGAGAGTCTAAAAGGAGAAATTAGAGTGAAAAGAAGAGAAGGGCAGCCTGGGCAAAAACAGAGATTGGGAAGGACAAGACACGATAAGCAGTTCAGAGCTGCCGGGGTGTAGTCCTGAGTCTTAAGGGAGAGTACATAGAGCGAAGGCGGCTCCTGCGCGCAGGGAGTTCTGATCTACAAGGCTCTGGCAATGGGGGTGGTGATGCCAGCAAATCTGCACCCTAAATAGATCACTTTGGCTGTGCAGAGGATGGTGGGAAGAAGGAACGACCACTGAGGAGACCGTTTAAATGAGAGAGCATTGAATAGTCTCAGGCAGGTCAGGGGTGACAGAGATGGAGAGGAGGAGAAAGATTAGTAAAATATTTTTAAAGGAATCAAGACTAATTCTAAGGTGGTGAAAATGCTGAACACTTGGAACAATATCTCTGAATGATATTTTTCACTGGGATCTGCCCAAAGTACAGCTTTATGAAGTTAAATCTTATTGTAAGGTCCCCTTTTATTTTTTTCTATTGCAAAGCGGTCTGGAGGAATGTCCACCCCCTGACAGTGAGAATCGACGCTGTCTGCCTTCTGTGCGAATGGGTCCAGCGCTGAGGACATGGGAGAGCAAAGGCCGAGCTGGGGTGACCCTGAGCACACTGCTCGGGCCGAGCCATATAGTATTTCCACCGAGAGCAGAATGAAACCAAAGGGGGTTTTGTTCCTTGAAATTTGAAAACACGTCTTTCTCTACCTGGACCATAGCTATTTATTGCAACATTCCAAGAACTTTATGCTTTTTCTCACTTGCAAAAATGTATCTCTTTTTTAAATCTTTCCCCTATCCCTTAAAAAATCAGCATTTCCTTCAGTTTGGCCAATAACCCAGGAATGCCCACCTTTATTTCTCTTGAGCCACACTCTGACCCCCATATTAAATCTTTACTGAGGCACTAGTGCATGAATACTGGCTTTTCTGTGAAAGAGTGTTCTAGGACAATATGTACAAATTCAGAAGAGTGGCCAGTCCCCCCCTATATTGTATTTGTTTTGAATTATTCTATAATTCTAACGTTCCAGATTATTCTCTAATTTCTAATGTGGAAAGAACTTAACAATTTAGGTGAACATCCTCTTAATAGTGATGCATAGTGATGTAATACACTTTATTAACTACATCAAAAACCAGTCAAAAACTCTTTTTATTCCCTTCTTATGTATGAAATACAAAATAACTGTAGAATTTATAATATAGCATATTTAGAAAATTGCAAAATTTGTTATTATTTGAGAGTATTTTATTTGCAAAACTGAATAACAATATTTAGTACTTGCAAATATTTTTGGAAGTAGAAAAATGGTCTAAAACAAATTTTTGACCATTTCCAGAGTCTGGTGTGAAGGTAAAAAGCTTTAAACATTGTGTCAGTTTTGGTAACCTTTGCATAACTACGTAGACATAAAAAAATTGGCTGATGTTCTAAATTGCTTGTTAAATTTTCATGAATACAAAGCTTTAATTAAACATCCTTTTACCTTGAGGTGGTATGAACAACCTCCAAAGTGCACCAAGATGTAGTTTTTCCATGTTCTCAAACAGTCATTTTAGCGACTCAGCTAACTGCAAAAGTTCTCCCCATGTTTTTAGTACTAAAGCCCCACCTATAACTTGTTGTTGTTGCTCTAGGCTTTCTAAAATGAGTTGAGACATAAATAAATTTAGTAAGCAGCACAGCAGACAGACGATAGAGGGGTGACAAAATATCGTTTGTCCCAATCGTACAGGGTATCTGATGATTCCAGGTGTATTGATACCTTTTCCTTACTGGGTTGGTTAAATTAGGAGGAAGACCTTTGTAAAGACGTAGCTGCAGAGTGGCTTTGCTGCGCAGCCATGCTCTGTCTCTCAACCCAGTGATCTTGATGGATGCCATGGAAAACTCTCTCTTATACGTGTACAAATTGTAGGTCTGTGGTTCACATAAGATACTCTGAGGAGCACCTGCAACTCTTCCTCTGCTTTTCCTCTTAAGAAAGCATGTTTTTAAAGGACTGAATGGGATGATGTTTTAGGGCTAATCTTGCATCTGGTATAATTTATGTTTAAAAACTCACTTGTAACCTTCAGTTCTTTATTGTACTGTTTTATTGTCATGAATAATACTTCTTTGGACAGATCTAACAACTGGCACTGTGGTTGAGAATCTCAGAGTTGGATATTGTGTTCTAAATGTAGAGATTCCATCTAATGTGATAAATCTTCTTTAAAAAATACTGAATGGGAAAGAGACCAGTGGGCCTGAGCAGAGCTAGAACAGCGATGCTGAGATCGAGGGTGCTCATGGCAGGGTCTGTTTGAAGAATCTGGAATATGTTAAATGGACACAATTTAACAGCTAGGTAGCTACTTGAGTGTAGTTAAGGGTCTGACCTTTGAAAGGAAACTGGACAGGGTTTGCATCTGGGCATGGCCAGCTGTGGGAGCTACTTGCACATTTAACACTTAGAATGATAATAATAATGCCTATCTCATTGGCTGCTTTGATTATCAAAATATCTGATTTTAATATCTTCCACTTACTGAGTGCAGTTCTAAGAGCTTTATATAAATGATCTAATTTAGTTCTCAAATAAGCCCTTGAGATAGCTTTAGTTATTAGCTCCATTTTGCAGGTGAAGAAGCAGAAGTAAAGAAACATTGTTTGTACTTGAAAAGTAAGATGCGATGCAAGGGAAGCATTGATGCCTGAAAGTGACTTAATAAATGTTAACTATTTTGCTCACAAAAGTTTAATTCAACAGTGTGAGTAATCAGGGTCACTTCTAATCTATAATATGTTAAATTTTTAAATTAATCAAAATTCAAATTAGTTATGTCATCTCAGCATAAGCCAAACTAAGTGGCCAAGAATAAAAAAATTATGAGGCTAGAAGTGCTTAGTATCAAATAAAACTTCAATCCACCAAATTATAAATCCTTGAAGTGAAGACAACTATCATTTGTTTTTCAATTGCAATATTTATGTAACTCACAATAAAGTCAGAGGTTTGGCAGTCTTTTAACTTACTTGGTGATATAAGCAGCCAAGTAGGATAATTTAACTTTCATAGTAAAAAAATTTTTTGACCTAGATCATTAATTTTAGAGGTTAACAGTCAAGCTAAACAAGGTCTTACTCAACTGGCATGAATAAAGGTATTGTTTAACCCCCTTTATGGCCACTGGAGCAGTCTGCAAATCTCTGATGGCACTTGGTCAGCATTTAGCCACTGATGTCATCTTTAGTCATTGTTACTTTGAATCTGACACAGTCATCTGATAAATAATATTTCAGACCACAACAAAGACTGAGGCAGCACTTTCTTACCTCCTAATTTCTTCTAAATTTTCCAATTCTGAAATTCATCTCACATTCTAGTTTGTTTTGCTGCCCTCACCTGCTTTCTTTGCATATAGTTTAGAGAAAAATGTTTCAGGAATGAACATAGAATTTGTATTCCAAATTTCAGCAGAAGCCACTGAAATAAACACAGCTGTGAGTTACTCTGTTCTATAACTATTCTACATGGCTCTTCCTTCCTCCCCCTGCATCCCACTTGCTCTCTCCTCATTTTAAATTTTGCCCAGAAGTACATAATTTGTAGGATCTAGGGTATATGTGAGCCTTCTCAATGACCGGTAAAAACAACCATCCTAATACAGCTGCAGAATCAATACTCTTTGAAATACTGTTTCACAGGGAAAGGTCACTCAATGATTCTTGAGTAGAATGAAATCACAAAACTAAATAAATCTTGCTTTAATGATCACCTGATTTATAATACAGTAGTTTTACAGAATGAGTTAGAAGACTGTTTCATCAGCTTCACAGTGATGAACATGGCAAGACATGGAAATGAAGAGTGATACCATGACTGACTGCGACTTCAAGGCTTTGGCAGGGTGCACAGCAGGCCACCTGGTTACCCTCACCTTTAGGAGAGGTTATCACTATGATTATTAAATACGTACTATTGAAGTGCCCATCATTGTTTAGTGCTAAAATTACCACCTTTCAAATGATAGCTATACCTTTCCTCCTTACGCAATAGATGTACTCTTGAGCATTGAAACGATATACTTGGTATATTGAGTCATATTTAAGGTACCATGAGTGTGCCTATGCAAAGGTGTTTACAACTGTAAACCCTAGTATCCTATTTTAGAAAATCCTACGTTTACTACATATTTTAAGGCTGTGCTTTAATATGCCATATTTTCTGAAAGCAGAGAACCCCTACATAGCACTCATTTATAGGATTTCTTTGATTGTGACCCACTAAGAGATAGCATAGAAAGTTGTCACTTAGCATTGCATAAAAATGTTATAGTAAAATTACAAAGTAAATTCTGTCTATTTATTAAACAAATCCCTTTTTGGAGATGTATTATTTTTCTTCTGCAGTTATCTCGTGCAAATCCAATATACTAGTGTACAACACAAATAGATTATATAAAAATTATGGTGCTATCAAGACATTTTTCCCACTGCTCACAAGAGTTTTTGAACTCGTAGATTTTGATGCCTTTTAGTGCTTTTACCATTTTTATTTCACCTCTTTCACATCAGCAAAACATTTCCCTTTGAAGACATTTTTCATCAAGGAAACAAACAAAAAAAAGCCTCCCGGAGGCAAGAACAACTGAATAGGGAGGGTGGGGCTTGGAAGTCAGACAGTTTTTGGTCAAAAACTGCTGAATGCTCAGCATAGTGTGGGAAGGTGCACTTGAAAATCGCATACCCTGAAATGGGCAAACACATTGAAAATCTTCAATATAAATTCACTTAAGCTGAACACAGCTTCTTAGAACAATGCCAGTTGGTGCACTGACACAGATGGGTTCCTAGAGCACTCACCTAGCACCGGGAGCCTGAATTGCCAGCGGCCCAGCCTCCAGAAGAAAGTTCTAGTTTTTTTGGAGTCCCCCCATGTAAAATATATTATAATTATATATATACTTTATGAAAAAATTCACTTGTAGTGAAGGTACACAAACTCACACGGACACCAACTTAAAGACAATGATAACAGTCAGAGAGGGAAAGAGGTGACTGGGATGGGAAAGCGGGGCTTTAGCGGTATCTGTAAAATTCACTTATTTGCAAGAAAATCTGAAGGAATGCAGAAGGTATTGATTTTCTGTACTTTTCTGTGAACTTAAAAAATTCACAATAAAAATTAGAAGTGAAAACATTATCAAGGTTAGGTAGAAATTAATGCGTTTTTTTGAAGTGACACTGGGGCATGAAATACAGACGCATGTTGCAACAATGATCATTTATTCATACAAATATCTAGATAGGACTTATCATATAACAACGAAAGGTGTAGTTCCAAAAGAGCAATAATACACCTCTTCAAGTTTTTGGTTCAAGTGTCCTCAGAAAGTCATAGCCATTCTGCAAGGTCGTCAGGGTGATATTATTGCCTTTATTTTATGAATGAGCAAATTAAAAGACTCAGAGGACTTCATTGGCTTACCCACAGTCAGTTACAGAGTTAATATGGTCCAAAGTCAGAACTAGAGGCTAAGACTCTTTCTCTCTCGGCCACATGCCCCGTCTCAGTGCATGAGAAGAAAGGATAGACACAAAGACAGGATGCATCTGTTACCATCAAGCACTCAGAGCAAATTAACAGAAACCCTCTGTCTTCCAGGTACTTTATCTGCAGACCAAATCCTCTTCCCAGTGACAGGGGCACACCTCATGCATGGCCTCCCCGAGGGCCCCAGTGTGGGCATCCCAGCTAAGGGGCACGGATGTGGCATATTTCCTGGGTACTATTTCTCATGGAAATGTGATTCTGTAAAATATCAATGACAACAATCACGGGAAAAAAAGAATTGTGCCTATTTTGCACAATCAAAAATGTATAATTTCTTACTGTACCCTCAGTGACTTTGCCACTTAAAAAAAGGTGAGCTAGAATAAAGTTTCAGGTTTTTGTTGGGCAGAAGCCAGCAGGCATTTACATATAAAGGTACAAAGAAAGAAATTAAATCTAAAAGTTTAAACTATCCGGTGTTCTCTAAAAAAACATTAAAGAGAATAAAAGAAAGATGTCATTCTGAGACCTTCAGAAACTGAAATATCTGAAGCTGTATTTCTTCCTTTACTGTAGCACTTTTTTCAAAATTGGGAACCCATTGCCAAATAACTATGGTTTTGAGAAAGGTTGAAAAAAATCTTAGAAACAGCTAATATAAATACCTCTCTCCAAATGAAATCAGTAGGGTGCTAGTTTTAATACCTCTGCTTATTAGCTCATAATTTAGATTCAATATAAGCAATTAAAATGTTCACCTCTCTGAAATAGTTTTAAGTGGAGTGTTGGCCTATAGTGGCACAATTTAAAAACCAGTAATAGGCAGTTCTATAATTCTACAATTAGGGCTACATTTACTGCTCTAAGATTAGTTCATTTTCCTGTAATTCTTCTTTTTGGCCCTCTGAAGAAAACCTTTGCACCCATCAGGTTCTCTCTCTTGCCCCCAGAAAACCCTTTACCCCAATTAACAGTTTGTAGTTTCATTCTTCTGTCCTGAACCGCTCTCCTCCACGGGCGCCGGTACCCACTTTCCTCGTTCCCTTCTTTCTAATCACTCCCTCACAGGCTTGTTTGCTTCTCCCTCCTCCTTTTATCTCCACAGAAACTTCTAAAAATTCTTTCTTCTTTCCCGATTGTCCTTTAATTTGACCTGCTTTCTCTGGATCTTCCCATCCATGGTTTTAATTATTAGCTGTGAATTAGCAACTCAAAAATTTCCACCTCCAAGTTTGATCTCCTTCCCGAAAAACCAAACCCAGCATATTCTCCATTTTGCTACTAGAATTATTCTTTTTTGAAAAAAATGATGATGTCTATTCTCTTGTTGAAAAACTTGCTGGCTCCTCTCTGGAGGACAAAGGCCACATTTCTTAGTACAACATTACACACAAGACCTTCTACATTATATCCTTATATTCTTTTCTAATCTCAGTTCTTATTGTGCCTTATCATAAACCTTGTACCACCCCACAGCAGTCCCTTGCAAGTACTCCTTCATTCCCATGTGTTTTGCTACACTGACCATATTTCCAGGATCAAGGGCATCAGGACACAAAGTCTGATTAAAGGCGGTTCTTAGTGAGGTAAAAGGACCCATCTGAAGTTAGGACTGTCTTGGGAAGTAGAGGCTGTGCCTACAGAACTCTTTCTCCCCTTCATCCTTCATCCAAATGTCAAAAACCATTCATGCTCACACAGAGCTTATTCAGAGTCTTAGGTACAGAAACCCACATTGTAGAATCCCCACTCTGTGGGGGAGAATCTTTCCTAGTGAAGTTATCTTCTTTAACCAACAAACTAGATTCAGAAATAGAGAGAAAGGAAAGAAATGTGCGAGGAAACAAATAGACAAGTTGGATGAACCCTGGTAATCAAGGAAGTGACCCTGCTGCACGCAGATGTTTCTCACACACATCCACAAGCTAAATCTGACTCAATCAGTGAACATAGCGCTTTCTCTGTGTTCCTGTAACATCTAGTTTATGCCTTGATTATAGCTCAAAGGATATTAATCTGTAATTACTTGATTTTACATCCATTCTCCCAATCAGTCTGTGATCCTCAACACAGAGCAGATGCCAATAAAGGAGTAATGAACTCGCCCTTCAAAATCAGTAGTGGCAAGGATGCAATAAAGGAGACATTTCTTCTGAGCTATGTCAATTGTTGCATGGCTATATTAAAATAGCACAATGGGTCAAAGAAATAACCAATGCTGCTAAAACACATCATATGGACTATGAAATCTCTTGAAATAAGCCGATGTGGTCATGAAATAATCTAATACTCAACTTCAGTTATAGATAACTATCTGCAACAAATTTCCCAAATAGCATAAAGCATTCATGATGGCAAGTGCTTTTTGTGCTTGAAGATACAAGATGAAAAGGTTGACAAATACTTCTCTCTGCAACCCATCAGAATTCCACTTGCATTTTTTCAAAATCCACTAAGAACTAATAACATATATTTGTGTTACAAAAGAAAGTCAGATGCTAATTTTCTAGCTATGGTGCATGAAAAGGCAGAGAGCTCCGGAGATTAGAATATCAGTCCAAAATGCCAGGCATAGCAACAAAGTGCTAATGGTACTTCTCTTTCTGATTTTCACATCTCTAATATTCCTGTTTTTTTTTACTTTCCTGATATTTCACATTTATATGACTTCTTTCTCTGCAATTTAGCTCTTTATTTAGCTCACAAAGTAAGCATTATACTAAGGAGGTAGAGTATTCATCTTTTGGCGTCAGTACCAGTTGCCCTTAGCAACCACCACTTGAAGGGAAACCTTATTTTCATCTGGTGACTCAAAATAGGACTAAAGGGTCAACTGCAGAGCAATGGTAAAAGGCAGGCCTCAAACTGGCAAATTGCTCAATACAAGACCCCTTTCATTTGGACCATTCCAAAGACATTGGAAGTCTTGTTCACAAACATTTAATAAATCACAGGGTTTATAAATTGGTCTAAATAATGCTTTTAAAAATAGAACTGTACTTTCTAGGTTGAAATATCTTTATTATTGGGGTTACAAAGAGGACACAAGTCTACTGGAAACAGAGAGATAGGTGAAAAGGATAAATATCCATTTCAAAAATATTATGTCAAGCCCTCTAAAACTATAACTGCTTTTGAATTTACTGATCTTTAATGTGAGTTCAAGCTTTCAAGAACATTTTCTAAGAATTGAAACCCGTTTGTTGCCTGGTAGTTTAGGTTAAAAAAATCAGTGATTAAACAGCTCATGATTCTGGATATTTTTGAATCATTGTCTGATACATAATAATTTTTGATCTGTTATTAAAGAAAATAAGGAACAAATGTAATTTTCATTCTCTTTATGCCAATATATATATAACATCTGAAGCCTATATATATATATATATATATATATATATATATATATCATATGTATAGTACTATAAGTCAGTGATCCCCAGCCTTTTTGGCACCAAGGACTGGTTTCGTGGAGAACAATTTTTCCATGGGCTGAGGGGTTGGAGTGGGGATAGGAAGCAGAGTTCAGTGGGTAATGTGAGCAAACCTTCACTTGCTCACCTGCTGTTCATTTCCTCCTGTGCAGCCTGGTTCCTAACAGGCCATGGAATGGCACCAGTCTGAGGCACAAGGGATTGGGGACCCTGCTCTAAGCAAAGTTTAATAATCAAGGTCTGTCCAGAAAGTATCCAGCCACATAATATGAAAAATAGAGACACTTGTTGACGAAGATACAAGACACAAGAAACACTGTAAATAGGATAGTGTTTTCTCAGTCCCCTTCAAAGAAGGCATTTTGGGACCTCACACAGTCTTCCCAGTGTCAAAACACTCTGCAAAATCCTTTGTCAAATCACTATCAGCTGCCTCATCATATTTTCTTGAATCTCATCACTGGTCTGAAATCTCTTCCCTTTCGAAGGTGATTTCAGTTTTGGGAAAAGCCAGAAGTCACAGGGTGCCAAATCTGAGCTGTAGTGGGGCTGACTCATCTGGGTGATTTAATGTTTTGCAAAAAAAACTCTGCAGGAGATGTGATGCATGAGTGGGCACGTTTTCATAATGAAGCTGCCAATCACCAGTTGCCCATAGCTGCAGGTATTTTTGTCATATTGCATCTCTCAACATATGAAGAACATTGAGGTAGTGCTCTTTGTTAGTTATTTGACCTGGAGGGGTGTACTTGTGATGGACCCCACTTTCCCAATCCAAAAAAACAGTTAACATGGTCTTGATCTTGCTGTGACTGTGCCATGCCTTCTTTGGCCATGGAGAAGCAGGTGACTTCCATTGGGACGACTGGGCCTTCCTTTCCATATTGTAGCTGTAGACCCACCATTCATCTCCAGCTATGGCCTTCTTGAGGAAATCTGTTTCATTTGTCATGGTTTGAATCAAGTCATTAGCAACTGCAGCACCATATTCCTCTTGCTCCGGTAGCAGAAGCCTTGGAATGAATTTTGCCACAACACATTTCATGCCATGATCCTGCATCAAAATCTTGGACAGAGTAGTTTTTGGAATCCCAGATCACCTTCTCACACTGTCAGTCGCCAATCTTTGTTGATTGCAGCCTATACACGTTCAACATTCTCAGGTGCTCTGCTTGTTGCAGGCCTTCCAGAGCATGGATCTCTTTCAACAGATTCTTGATCATTTTTAAAGCATTTGTGCCACACTTTTATTTGCAATGCACTTATTGTATAATCCCTGTAAGCCTTCTGAAGCATCCTAATAGTTTCTGTGGAGGAATGTTTTAGCTTAATGAACAATTTGATGCAGATTCATTGCTCTACTTACTCAGTCATTTTGAATGCGACCACCACACAGTACACATGCTCACCCACCTGCATCTACTGTCCCCTCTGACTAGTACACTGAAGTCATCATTGTTCATGCATGTGCATTCCAGTCCACTCTCCTTGGTTGTCAGGTTACACTGATGTCACACAAGCCATTCTCATTATATTAACAATGGCTGGATGTTTCCTGGACAGACCTCATATATATTATACTAGGATCTTTCTTCTAAGTCAAAGAATGAAAAGAACTGGAAAAAAATACACTTGCATTATTGTGACTTAAGAAATCTAAACTATAGTGCTGTTAGGGTCTTCTGGCAGCAGATTCCAGAAGTCATGTGTCACCCCATTTTAGAGTTCTATTTGTGCTTGGGGAACAGACACTGTTATCAGCTTGGGCAGCAACATCATTTATGTTGACACACAAAGTCTTTGCCTCTTGCATTGTAAGTCTTCTGTAGACAGCTGCCTAGTTATCACTAATATCAATGTTTTACATGGTTTAAATCAACTTAATTCAACAATGTACAGCAAGCTAGTTTACTAGTACTCTGTCCACAACCTAAATAGGACATAAGCCTTGTTTACATGAAACACAATTTATCAAGGGAGGTAAGGCAAAGAGAAGAGTTGGAACTGAAGCACAGAGCTGGAAGCGGGTAAACAATTTGGGGAGAATAACTTGAAAATATGATGATGATAATGATGATGATGATGATGATGAAGAGATATTAATAGGCACAGGAGTGTGACTATGTACAATTGCATGGCAAATGGATTCTATTCATGTGTTTGCAAGTCACTTCAGTGAAGTTTTAAAATTCACATATAACAAATTTAATCTTATACCCTTTAACTCTTAAACTCGTCTTGCCCTGGCAAGTGTGGCTAAGTTGATTGGGCATTATTCTGCAAACAGAAAGACAGCCAGTTCGATTCCAACCTCAGGACACATGCCTGGGTTGAAAGTGTGGTCCTCAGCCTGGGCATATATGGAAGGCGGTCAATTGATGTTTCTTTCTCACATTGATGCTTCCCTCCCTCCCGTTCCCTCTTTCTAAAAAGAAAAAATAAAAACATAAAAAAATCTTAAATAACTCATATAAATCAGTTACTGTCAACTTACTATGAGATTTTGTTCATATTTCCTCCAAAACTGAGGTTGCATCAAAATTGGTTTTAACTGAAAAAGCTAAATATCATTAAACTACTTTGAAACTTCATGCAGTGTCACTGAATTGTACTGCGTTTCAGTATGTAGATTTCAGCACAACAGTAAAAACAGAAAACTTAATATAATGAACAGAGATAAAAGGCAGTTTGCTTAATACGCTGTACACAATGTTTATTTGAATTCTACTTCTCAGCTGCTGCACAAGTGTGCCACCTCCGAAATTTAGCTTTCCAAGGGGACTGAGATCTTCTGGTGTGGCTCTGTCACAAACGTGTCTTACTCTGTAAGTAAGGATGCTGCCCCAGACCCTCCACCCACACGATGTTCCTTGTCTTCATGAGCTGACACTCTAGTGCTCTCTCACCTGGTGCCCCTTGTAACAAATGGTTACATTTGTGAGAGGCTTGGATGAGTCTGAGATGATGCTTGAGACTACGGAATATTTTTTTCTCTTTTTGTTAGAATTTTTTTCCCCTGTGTGGAAGCCAACTCTATCCACAGGGGAATTAGACTGATGACTTGAGGTTCTCTAGTCACTGCCTCCCTGTCAGCCTCACCCATTCCACTCCAGATGCTGCTGCTGTGAGAAAGCCCCTCCCATTTCGAGAGTGACAGGAGTAGCAGCCAGTGTCTGTGGTCTAACTGGAGGGCTCCAGAGGGCTGCCTCTGCAAAGTTTACTTTAAACCTCAACATTAATTGTAGATAGGCCATCAGTAAATTAAGTTCCCAACTACGAGAACAAAATGGGCAAAAATGTTCAGTGACTTAATGTGACATTTTAATGGTAAAAACTCTAATTATTTTTATAGCTATAATGCTTCTCTCACTCTAAAGAATTGTTTTCACTTTAAATGTGCTCTGTTTTGCCATGAAATATTTCTGGTGGTGATAAGAATTTACCGAGCTTACATTTTTTGGCAACTTGGGTATAGCAAGAAAAAAATATATGCCAAAAGACTGAAATTTTTAAAAACACACTTTTCTACAATTATAGAGATTTTAAATTATTATATACCACTGAAACATGTTAGATGGATAAATATAATAAAAAGTAAATGTTTTCTACAGGTAAGTGAAATATAATTTTAATAAAAGATATAAAGAATGATATTAAATGATTTCTGGAAACCTTTTATATTTTATATTTTATCTATGACCCTACCTCACCTATCCCCAGATAACTAATTTAGGACCTCAATTGGATTGAACCTTGATGAAAAATTAACAATAATTTTAAAATGTCTGATGGAAGTCACAACTGACTGCATGAGTTCCAACACTATAAAACTCATGCATTCATTTACTTATAAGAGGAACTTCACGCTGTCACAAGGATCCTGTAAGTTCTTTCAGGTGTAATTCTGACCAGTCTCCTCATCTGTTTTCCCAAAACGTACATGATCTGAAGCAGCAAATGAAGAGGGGAAGAGATAAAGATGTGCTGGAAGTAAACATGTGGATGCCAATTAAGACTTGGGCAATGGAGAAGACAGAAAAACTCTTGAAGAGTGAACTTTAAGAATCTAGTTACCTGGGGAGCCCTGAATTGCCCCGAAAAGTGCTGAGCTGCATGAAAGATGTTCTTGATAGCATTTCTGAAATTCCTTTTTTATCTCTTTATTCTGGGTGTTTTCCCGTGCTTATTTGTTTTTTGGCCTGATGTATAAATAAACAGAATAGAGGAGAGACGATGTTGTTTGCCAAGCAATGCAGCCCACAGGGAAGTGTTTTAAAGCTTGACACAGAGGAGGAACAGAGCAGGGCCCGGGTGGCAGAGGCAGGTCTGCCCCAGAGGACACTGATGAAAGTTTTTTGGAAGCTGTCATCATCTGTCAGAGTGGACAGAGTTTTCCAGGCTGAGCAGTTAAGTAATACCTTGGGAAGAAGCCCACATACTTTGTCAGTGCAAGCTCTCACTCCACTATGTGAATGCGTCTTTAAAGTGGGCAAGGTGAACAACAATAAAAAAAAGAGAGAGAGACAAAGGAAATAAAAACCCTAAAATTAAAACAGGATGGACAAGGGGCCAGGGTCCTGTTTGTCAGAACCTGTGGGTGTTGGGGGCAGTGTGGAATGCAGTCTCTGCTGGTGCAAAACAAGGGCCTTTGGACCCGAATAAGGATTACCTTGATGAGTAAAGTCGGATTACACTCATCCAGAAGCAGGGCTGGGAGAACCACGGTGGACCTGTTCTCTCTCTCTGTCTCTCTCTCTCTCTTTCCCATTGCTTTGTAGAGACCAGGTAATTATACTATAGGCATAATAGATGATGAATATATACCTATAACATAGGTAGTCAAGAATGGGTGGAGACACTGGGTGTCCAGGCAAGAAAGGGAAAGAAAGTGAAGTAGGGTACAGGGAAGAAAGAAAAGTCAAGTGCGGGGTCAAGGGAAAAGAATGCAAGTCCTGCCGGGTAAACTGAAAATGATCAGAGAATCAGAGAACAGTAGAGGTAGAAGTTTACAAAATTGCCTTTTCTTGGGGTTTCAGAAATGAATGCATTCAGGGGTCAGGCAGAGAATACCAATTAAGGAGTACAATGAATGTAATAGGACAGATACCTGAGGGAACCATGGAAAATTTATGGGAACCGTGGTGTCATTCCTAACGACAAGGTAATTGATGATGATGATGATGATGATGATGATGATGATGATGATAATAATAATAATACTGTGTCGGCCCAAAGAACTTGACTGGGGGAGAAATTCATCCAGTTCCTTCAATGCCATAAATAGGATTGCAAAGCATTAAAACATATAAGGAAATATTTTTATGGTTTGAACTTCTACAGAAATAACTCAATCAGGAGTCCTTTTCTCCAAGGACTTAAAAGTTGGTCAGATCTGAAGATCTCACGAGAAGCAAATTAGCTCTGACACTCTAGGAAACCCTCAAATCCTGGAAAACTCCAGGTGTTTCCCAGTTTCCCCTCAGGTAAGAACTCCCTCAATTTTTCAAAGACAACTTAGGAAGGGGTCCCCAGGATATACAAAGACTCCTTTAAGGAAACTTAAAATATTTTAATGTGATTCTAGATTCTGTAAGCCATAAACAGGCACTGAAGGTATTGAAAGGAGATGGTTCACAAGTGGATTCCCTTAAAACTCTATCCTACCTTGTCCTGAGCAGCCTAGCATCACAGGAGAAGGGATGGCACAGCAGCCACCGTGAGCATGCACTGACAGGAGCAGCTCGAAGGTGCAAGATCCAGAATAAAAGCAGGAGAAACACATTTTGGGGGGCATGCATGCAGTGTCTGTGTTTTTGGGGCTAAATAAACATGTTATCCTCAATAGTATGGGTATGTGGCATCTATGGTGTGGAGGTCAAACCTGAAATACCCATCCTTTGCAGTAGCAAAGAGAGGGACTGTGGATTTGGTCAAGCTTGTGTTTGAATCCCAGCTGTTATTCATTAGTTCTGTGACACAGGGAAAATCACTCCACTCTTCAGTGCCATACTTTCCATCTGTAAAATGGTGATGATAAAGATTGGATAAAGAAGATGTGGTACATGTACACAATGGAATACTACCTGGATATAAGAAAAGATGAAATAGTGCCATTTGCAACAATGTGGATGGATCTTGAGGGTATTCTGGTAAGTGATATAAGTCATGTGGAAAAAGTTAAGAACCATATTATTTCCCTCACATGTGAGATATAAAACTGACGCAACAAATGAACAAACAAACAAAAACTCATAGACACAGACAGCAGTGTGGTGGTTGACAGAGGAAGGGGGTCGGAATGGGATGTAAATGGTGAAGAGAGTCAAATACATGATGACGGAAGAGGATTTGACTTTGGGTCGTGGGCACACAGAGTGGGGTACAAATGATAATACTGTAGACTTGTACACTTGAAATCTATATGATCTTATTGACTAATGTCAGCCTAATAAATTTAATTCGAAACATGTTGATAACAAAACTTATCTTGGAAGATTGTGAGGAGGTAAAATATAGATGTAATGTGCCCAGCAGATAGTAAGCATTTGATGCATAACAGCCGTTGCTCTTAATTCTTATCATCCTTGTTATCATCATTGTAGTAGCTGCAGACAAAGGCCATCACACAGCAAGCCCTCATGCCTGCTTCTCACCCCTCATGTTGCGATTTCCCAAACACAAGACCTGTGTGTTCCCTTGGAGACCTATGATGACTGCTCAGGCCACGGGCATTGTGGTTACAGAAGCAAGTACATACTGGGATGAGCAAAGCTTCATTGCCAGTCCACGCTTTTTCACTCAAGTTCTTTGGTACATAATTAGTAAGTGGTATTTCTAGCAGCTTGTGATTTGCAATAAGTAATTGCAGTCTAGTGTTCTTTCTTCTATTGCCACTTGCTAAACACCCACTTAAAGTATCAGGTCATAAAATTTACTATAAATTGAAATTTATGTTTTCTTTTGGGTCATTTGAGAATTTTCCAACAAAAACAATGAGGAAGGCATAATGCTAATTTTTACTCTTGGTTTTGTAATACCATGCTGATTATTTTCAGGTTTCATTTGGTATAAAACAATTAAAAGAAATATATCCTCTTATAGCTTTTTGATGTGGATTTTTTTGTTTGTTCTGGCCAATGAATTTATACTACCAAATGTTAGGCAAAGTGAGGAGAAGCAATATTAACTTGCTATGGTGTTTTAGTGACAAAAAATCCTCATGGCTCTTTTTTGCCTGAATAAATGAAAGTCAGGGTTTTTCTTTTTAAGGGAATCTTCTTTTCATAGACTGATTCTGTGAATATAAGAAAGAAGGCAAGAGTGTTGATTATTTTCCTCTAGTGGGAAACTAGCTTGGATTGTATTCCTACTTCTGTTCTCCTGATTTCTAGTATGAAAGTAATATATGACCCAAACATCTATCAAATGATTAATAAATAAATAAACTGTGGTCTCTCCATATAGTGGAATATTACTTGGTAACAAAAAGGAATGAAGTACTGCTAATATACTACACCATCAATGAACCATACTGTTGAAAACAGTATGTCAACTAAAATAAGCCAGGCACAAAAGGCTGCATATTGTACAACTGCACTTACATTAAATGGCCAGAATAGTCAAGTCCACAGGGACAGAAAAGTGGACTGGAAGCACCTAGGGCCGATGCAGTGGTGGCAGTAGTGGGGAGGAACTGTCACTCTGGATGAGTATGAAATTTCATTTTGGAATGATAAAAATGTTTTGGAATTACATGGTGATGATTGTACAACTCTGTGAATATACTAGAAACCATTGAATTTTACACTTTGAAAGGGTGAATTGCATGGTATGTGAGTCGTACCTCAAAATTCTAAGTAAAAAATGCTTGCCTGTCATCGTCCTCCTATTCCAAAACAAACATTTGCTGCGAGCTTACCTTGAGAGGTTAAGGGAGCTGTTGAGTGACAGGGCTTTAGCAAAACAAGTTCTGAATTGCTTGCATGTGAATCTCAGGTTTCCATAGTTTTATAAACAAAATTTCCTGCCAATTTTAAATTTTGAAAAAAAATGCCCTGGGTAATTCTTTCCTTTTATTGGCTTTTCTCATAGGTAAAATAAGTGCTTTGCATTTTTTTTTAAAATTTATTTTTGTTTTTGGAATAAAGTGGAGTCAAAATGGAATTAAGGAAGAATTATACTGTCTGTCTTCTTGAAAGCAGGAGAAGATCAAATATGGAATATGCCCAAAATGCAAAAGAAATAATTACTTAGCTGAGCACATTAATAAGAAAGACCTCACAAATTAAATGTTGTCCCAAAGACACCTTAAACCCTTACCAGAGCACCACACATCTACGCTGGGAGAATACCCAGTTTCATATTTTGGTTTTCTAGAGACTTAATGAAATGAAAACTCCCAGAAAAATAAAAACAGTAATGTATTTTTTTTTACTTTAAGATGTACACACACATATCACCTGTGTTACTTTTTTTCTTTAGTTTTTAATGTAGTGCATTTGGAAGTGCCATTAATGCAAAGTTTTATATAACCATGTGCAGTGAGGTGGTGGTTGAGAACACTAGCCCTGGAGTAGCACTGATTTGAATCCTGATTCTCCGATTTATGCCCTTGAGAAAGTTTCTTAATCTCTCCAGGCTTCAATATTTCCATCTGTAAAGCAGGAAAATCACGTAAGATTGTGAGAATTCAAGATGCTAATACATTTAAAGTGCTTAATATGATGCTGGGCATAGAGTGAGCTGATAGTATTGTTATCATAATCGTCATCATCTTATTTTTTTTAGCATTGCTTAATGCCCTTTTATAGAATCATTTCTTCTCCCAGTGACACTTCTGACAGAATAGACAGATTTCAGCTAGAGAAGCAATAGCACAAACCAATTTAGCCCTGCAGCGAGGCACTTTCCTCTGTTTCTCTCAAAAATTCAAATTAGAATTCCAAGAAACCACTCATCCTTTTTGCTAACAGGCCTCTAACCACAATTTCATAAAATGTCTTTTTTTCCATAAACAAAGCCAAACACAATATCGTGTTCATCTGATTATAAGCAGAATAGCTGCTCTCTGAGCAGTGCCGTATCACAGACAATAATGGCAGTGATTACTAACTACCTGGAAAAAATCACCTAAGAAAGACATATGGTGTCCATCAACGTAATGAAAGATGAAAAGAAGCAAATGAAGCTGCCTGTTCAACTTTTTGCGTTGATATGTGAGTTCAGTAGCATTGCATCTAGTCTATAAGGAATTCTTAGGTAGTCACTACATTTTGAACACGGTAGGTATCCTGAATAAATTTCTCATTCAGTTGAATGCCCTAGCACTGTGCTACGTATCACAGATACAAACTGAAGCTAAAAGGTACTCTCTTACATAAACTTTAAAATCATATATCTACGTGTGTATATATGTTTATATATATATATAAAACATTGTCAGGAACATGTATAAAGGACACATGGACAAAGCCAAAGGGGTAGGATCAAGGGAGGGAAGTGGGGGTGGCTGGGGTGGTGGGGAGTGTTGGGGGGGAAATGGAGAAAACTGTACTTAAACAACAATAAAAAATGTGAAAAAAATAAAACCTTATATGGAAACATGTTGCATTCAGAACAAAAAATAGTTGTTTTTAATTATAAAAAAGGTTTAATAAAGGCAAGGCAAGCATCAATAAATGATCATGTCAGATACATTAATCCTCTGCGATAGTAGACACAGATCTTATTTCAAGATAAATTTAAGTTGTCTAAAAAAGTCTAGTATGGCGAACAGTGATAGTAATCTGTACCACAAGATTTCTCTCTTAAAATAAGTTATTTTCTGTCACCCTAATTTAAACATTCTCCTTCCTCAATTTCTAAAGTATCTGGGAACTCTCCAACCGGCACCAGTCCTGGAGAGATCTGTCAACCTAAAGCCTGATGTTGATGTTTCTGCCGCGCAGCCCTTGGAAGGCCCCTAGTGCTCACCAGTAACAAACGGGTCAGTCTGGTGGGAGGAACCCCGGGCGGGCTGGTGCCCCGCCACAGCCCAGGGGCGGGGCAATGCCCGCCTCCGAGAAGAGCGTAGCCCGCTGTACGTTTGATCCTGTGAACCAGGCCTCCGCTGACCCATTGTTAGGGAAACAAAACAAACAGAGACCACAATCAAAACTAATTTGATTTCGCAGCCCGAGAAGATAAGCCTTACTAATTTAAAAACTTCTTATGAAAACACACACACACACACACACACACCCCAAGCCAGAAATAAAGCTGAGAAGAAAAATACTAACTTAAACAGCAATTGTAACCAAAACCTGAACAGTCCACTGCTTTGACCTGAGGCTTTTGAATAAAAACAAAGTGAAAGATCTAGATACATCAGTCACAACGATCTTATCTCTACATAGGGAAGTTTAAAAAAAATAAGAATTTTTATAAGGAATCAGGAAATAAATAGGATAACAAAGATTTCACCCAGGTTTTAAAGAGAATGTTAAATTTATGGAAAGATAAAAATAAGATAATTAACAAAAGGAGAAGCAAAAGCATTTTAAAATGTCATTCTGGTCAATTAATGTCACGATATTATTATAAAGAAATAAATAGCAAAATTTCTTTCTAATTACCAAAGCCTTGTTTTCTATCATTTCCACACAGAAATCTGTATGTACATATTTTTAAATCTAGGCAAATTTGAGATGCTTACTCCAGAAATTCATTTTGAAAACTGGGGACATGGATACCAACCTGTTTCCTCTGAGACTTACTGTACAACAAAAATATGCTGTCCCTCTTGTGTCATCGCTGAGCGTGTTCTGGCTCGGCATGATTGAATTTATCACTGAGTGGAATACTTTAAAATGGCACTTTTATTCTACCACATTATGAGAGGGAAACAAAAACAGTATTTAAACAGTCCAGGAAGAAAGGAGAGAGAGAGAGAAAAATCTCCATTCTCTTCGGATACATTGCATTCTCACATGCTTCTATTCCTAGCTCACATGCTAGGGAAGTGTCTTTGTGTTTAAGAAAAGAGTAGAGAGTACCTAGCCCTTTAAATGGAGTACTAAACAGGATGTATTGTGGATCACACAGGTTACTCACCTCCCATTAGTAACCTCAAAGTCAGAAGGTCTTTGTCAGTGTTAATGAAATCAGATCCCATAATAGTAGCTCCAAAGAAAAGATGCACTGGATTTATTTAAACAGTTACAAAAAGAGAAAACACAGTGTCAAAATCAATAAGAGGCTTAGACTGGGTATATTTTAAAAACAAAGGAAAGACTGTCCTGATAAACCAGGTTAAAATGTTTAGCGATTTATTCCCTCAATTCTGAAATGGATCGATTCTTCTAAGCTACTGCTCCCATCACATAAAACCACCACTCTAAAAATTAATAGTATAAGGCTACAGAAATATAAAACCCCAAGGCTTACTTTAAAAGAATCTATCATGGATTATGTGTTCTATCTTTTTATTTCAGGTAAAAATAATTGGATGACAATAAAATTCTCAATTATGATAAGAAATGGGTCTATAACAGAGTTGTACATAGTGTTCTAGTTCTTTGATTGAGCAAGGATGACATTTTTATATAGTGTGTAGAGTATCCTCTAAATATTGTTGTATTTTTCCAAAGCTAGACAAATATACCTATGACTAAATTTTGACTAGGAGATTGATTGCCTGGTGCACTCTTACAAGAATCCTATAATTCAACCTGACTGGTATCCTTGTAAGAGGAGGAAATTCGGACCCACAAAGAGACATCAGGGTTGCCTGGGCTCAAAGACAGGGCCATGCTGGGAAGGGGACCATGGGCGGGTCCAGCAGAAACTAACCTGCACCTTGATCTTGCACTTCCATCCTCCAGAACTGTGAGAAAATGAATTTCTGTTGTTTAAGTGAAAAAAAAAGGATCTGAAGTGAAATAAGGAAGATAAATTCCACAAAAACAGAGTTTCACTGGAGGTCATTCTGGGAAATTGTGCCACGCTTGCAGAAGCATGCCAGGAAATTTCGGTTATTATCTCACTGGCAGTTCTCACTATTGTCCACGTTGTCCAGTCCCTCAGTCTTAACCATGATGGCTAGTCACAGATGGCTGTTGTTTGTCTGTGTAGGAAGCAACACTGCAAGACCCAGCGGGAGTAGACATGGGCCGGAGTCAAAAACTAAAATCAGAAGCCCACAGACAAAGACTGGCTTTCTACAACAGAATTCAAAAGTGCAATGTTTTAACTTAAGTATTGCTTCAATCACAAAGTAAATTAATATGTTAGATGACTTTCTATAATTCTCCTTGGAAATTATACTTTTAATTTTTTTATTTGCAACGGTTGATAATTTTATAATTTTGGGGGGAAGCCTTTAGATGGAAAATATAACTAATTTGATAACGTAACAAATAAGTTCATGACTGAACCTTGTGTCTTTTAAGAGTGTTTTGGATATTCAATTAAAAAAAAAATCAAGTGATCCCCAGGTGCCAATATATAATGTCTTCTGGGGAATATAAACAGAGAAAAAAGTTTTGTTTGTTTGTATTTGTTTTTGTTTTTGTTTCAGGAAGACCTGAACAAAGCAAAAACCTACTACTGCATGTCTTAAAGATTGACCTACAGTGCCTGGCAATGAAAAGTGTAAAGTGCAACTTAACGAAGAACTTTCCATAAAAGCAGTCTTCACGCAAGATGTATATTACTTAAGTAAGAGATCTGGTAGCATCCATGCAGTTATACTCATACACATATTTACTCACTGAACAATAAATTAAAATGAGCTGATAGCAAAGTCTTACTTAGATTGTCTAAAGAGAACTTGCCATACTGATTTCTAACCTTTTCAAGGCCTTCCATCTCCTGACCATCTCTTGAATCCCTCTTCCATCCTGTCTAGTTAAGAAATTTAACTCTAATTATTATCAAGGATTTGAGAAATTAAAAAATAATTTCTCCTAAAAAACCCCAAAACACTGGAGGAAGATGATAGATAGAAGGGTAGGTAGGTAGCTTGATAGGTAGTAGGTAGGTAGGTAGACAGACATACAGACATACAGACGGATGATAGATAGATAAATAGATATTCCTTCTCTCATTTCCAGTAAGGGTCCAGAGTGATACATATTATTCAGTGCATCGTTTCAATCTTCAGATTAACTTACAAGATAATGTTGCACTAGAATAAAAGAATTTGTTAATGCTTGTGGTAAATGATTGTACTAAGAGTGGTTGAAATTCTAGAGATAGAAAGCTGATTCATGTTAACCTCTTGATACAGCTGAAGTAAAGAGCTTCTGGTCAGCCAACATTGCGTCTGATGTCATCCAGATGAAATTGCTTTGTTACTGCCACTGGAGTCTAGAAAATTTCCAGTGTCCACTCTGGTGGCCCTTTCCAATTATTGCACCAAAGTAAAGGAATCAGGTGGGTTGAACATCTGGACAAAATAGTTAACCAGTTAAACTTCCAAAAGCAGACAGTAAAGGACATAACAGTGCTGATTTCCACAGTCTAAATGAACAGGAGGGTGTGTCCTTCACTAAGTCTGGCATATCCTCCCTCCATGTCTTCCTCTCCTCTCTCCACCTCTGCTTCTCCTCTTCCATGCATAACCCCCATCCTCTGAATCCCCCCTTCAGTCTTTTCTCCTTCCTTCCCTTTTTCTTGTGTTCCCCATCAGCAAATCATTTTATATGAACAGAGTCTTGGAAAAAAGTTTGTTTTCATATTTACCATACTTATTAACTAAATTTCATTCTGATATTTTAAAATAAAAGTAGAACATTTTAGTTTTCAAGGAGAGAAAAACGCTTGGTGCACTTTGTATTCAGTGTGTGGCTTGCCGTTTGCTTATTTTTTTTGCAGGTAAACATTCAGTACCAGGAAAATAAGAAGTCCCCTTACCCACTAGCATAGCACCTAGATGTACATGGAAGAACACAGCACAAAGCTCACAGAGCACCCTGGGGCTGAAGTCTGAGTTCCTCACCCCAAGGCAAGGCTGGAGATCGATCGTCCCCAGCCAGTAGGACAGTTGCCATATAATGGGTTTCCACAACCTCCCCAGAAGCCAATTCTACTTTGTAGTGACTCTCGCTATTGCCAAGTTATTTTGTTTAATTAGTCTAAATAACTCATGGTGAACTTTTGCATTCTGCTCATCATTATTTACTCTCTGGAATAATTTTGACTGGCTTGGAGGCAGTTACTGGATTATCTATGGGCCTTCTCTTCCTCATATATCATCCCTACAAATCATTTAACCTTTCAAAGACATAAGTGCTCTTTCTTCTATCATTTTTTGTTGTAATAATGATATCCCTAGAATTTTACTATCACCTTTAATTGTGAAATGTGAAAGCAATAAATATAAGAAAGTAATCACTATTAAAGCAATGAAATAATAAGTGAAATCATATAATACTTCATGAAGTCCATTTTGGGGCATGATACCTTCTGATTCTGACAAGTCTGAAAAGTAGGTCTGGCAGGGACACAGCTCCTGTTTTCCTCAGATGAGGAAATTGAAGTCCCAGGAGGCTGTCACTTTGCAAAGAATGTACAGCTGTGTAGTGCCAAGGACTGAACTCAAACTTGGGGCTTCTGATACCAAAGTATTAATGCTTTTTTATTTTTAAAAATACTAGGCTGCTTTCTCATGCCAAAGCTTATGATATACTCTTAGTGGATCTTTCATTTCTATTATAAAAATTGTCATTATATGTGTATAAACACACAATGACCATTTTTAAAATGTGTGTGTATACATATGTGTGTATATATGTGTATGTGTGTGTATGCATATACACACACAGAGATAAATCACCACAAACAAATATTTCTTACTGAGAACTGGCCTGCCCCTGTGCTTTGCCATCATGGACTGGGGTATAAGAAAGCTTGTTGTCATGGTTACTTTGATAATCCTAGCATTCTCTGTTATATACAAAGGTGAAATTACTATATATTATATAAAATTGATGCTATTTTTGAATAAATATTAGAAAATGTAAACCCAGGAGGCAGCACAATTTTAAAGTGATGATTAAAAATGTATTCACTGTCATTATCTTGTCTTTCAAGAAAACCTGAGTAAACCATTGGAAACCCTTCTGACTCTTCTGACAATAAATAAATCTAAGCTTTCAACACAGCCCAGCAAGCCCTCACTGTAGACTCCCTTTGAAAATAAACAGCTTCCCTACCCTTTTCTCTCTCAGATTGTCCACTGTTATAGACTTAATATGGGGTACCCCTAGAATTAATATATTGAAACCCCAACCTCCAGTGTGACTGTACTTGGAGATAAGAGTCTTTAAGGAGGGAATTAATGTTAAGACAGGTTTTGGGACCCAGAAGTGAAGTGTTGCTGTAACAAATACCTAAAAATGTGGAAATAGCTTTGGAACTGGGTGATGGGTAGAGGTTGGAAGAGTTTTGAGGTGCAGGTTAGAGAAAGTCAAGATTGACGTGAATGGACTGTTAGTACAACTATGAATGTTAAAGACAGTCTGATGAGAGCCCAGAAAAAAAACAGTGAGAAAGAATTGGAAGGAAAGTTTCCATCTTTTTAGAGAATGCATAAATTATCATAAAAAGAATGTTGGCAGAAATATGAATGTTAAACACCATTTTGGTGAGTACTCAAAAATGAGGAGCACATTATTAGAACATGAAGAGCTCTGGCTGATGTGGCTCGGTGGATTGAGCACCAGACTGTGAACCAAAGGGTCACTGGTTTGATTCCCAGTCAGGGCACATGCATGGGTTGTGGGCCAGGTCCCCAATAGGGGGTGCATGAGAGCCAACCACACATTGATGTTTTTCTCCCTCTCTTCCTCTTCCCTTCCCCTCTGTCTAAAAATAAATAAATAAAATATTTTAAAAAATAACATGAAGGACAATCCTGGTTATACAGTGACAAAGAACATGGCTGAATTGTGGCCTAGTGTGTTGTGAAAGGTAGAACTTGTGGTTGATGAAACTAATCCAGCAGAAGAGATTTCTAAGCAAAGCATTGAAGGTGTGGCTTGCTGCTTATAGCACAATGTGAGATGACAGAGATGAATTGAGGAAGGAATTGTTAAGCAAAAAAAGAAAACAGAAATTGGAGAGTTGTAAACTTCTCTGCCTGTTCATATTAATATTAATATTATTAATAATAATAATAAAGCAACTTGTGCTGAAGAGAACTCTGAAGGTATGGATGAATAATCATTTGATGAAGAGATCATGGATTCCACAAAAGGACTTAATCAGCCATCTTAGCAGAAGCCAGGAACAGGGATGGGCTTATAACAGCAGAGACACTGCCAGTTTAAACTACAGAGGACAGAGAAAGAAAAGCTGCCAGGCTTTTTTGGTTCTACAGGACCAGAAGAAGGAGCTATTCAGCAGTAAACATGGGCTACATTTTAAGGAAGGAAAGATTGATCCCTAAGGCAATTCAGAAATCATCAGGGCTGCTCTGGCCACTCTAAGCCCAAGGCCAAAGCTGTTTTCATCTTGGTTTCTGAGGGCACCTCCCCTACAGGGAGCCCGGGGAACCCGGTTTCTACCCAAATGTGAAGTGGTAAGTGGGCCACCTATTAGTCCAAAACACACTCATGTTCTTGCCTTCTTTATGCTGATCTCTCTGCCTGGAATCTGTCTCTGTCTTTTGTCTAAGTGAAATCTAGTCTTCAAGTTTTATCATGTTATACTTAACAAAAAGATTTTCTTAATGCACTCACCAAACAGATGCACACACACAAATACACACAGAGAGCCCCAAAAGGATGTCATCTTTGTCTCTTTTGTGTTAGCTCTCAGGGTACTGACTTAATTTATTTGGTTGTTTTCACCAAACTGTACATTCTTTGAGGGAAGAAACTGTTTACTCATCATTATATCCTCTGTCATGCTTAGCACATAGTGGGTGCTCAGTAATTAGGTTTAGTCAATACAATTGAACTATATTTATTTGAACTGTCAAGATCTTTTTTAAGTAACTCTAAATTTTTAGTTCTTCTAGACTTACAGAAGAAGAGGCAAAGGTAGTACAGTGAGTTTCTATATACTTTTGCTCAGAAAGAAAAATAGGCCCAGCATGGAGTCACTTGTGCTAAGTCCCACATCAGCAAGCCAAAAGTCAACTGCAGTTTTATCTTCTCTCAGGAATGTGACCTTTAACCAGTCGGTCTGGAATTACCTGGACAACACTACTGAAGTAATATGTTTGATAGACCTACCTTTCCACAAAGAAGGTGATTTTGCCTGAAATAATCCACTTTGCTAGAACTTCCTTTCTTTACCTCCTTCTGCCTAAAAAAGCCTTCCATTTTGTACTGCTCCTTTGAACTGCTTTCTGTTTTTTTTTTGATGGGATCCTGTTCATTCATAAATCATTGAATAAAGTCAATGAGATCTCAGCTGAGATCCAAACTGAGATTCAAATTTACTCAGTTGAATTTTGTTTAACACCTTTCACACGGCCTCCTGGAGGCAACAATTTATACAACTAGTACAATTACTAAAACCAAGAAATTAACATCTTTACATTATTATTAGCTAAATGGTAGGTTTTAAAAAAAATTATACCAATTTTTTCACTATTGTATTTATTCTTTTTCAGTACCAAACCAAGATCTCACATTGCATTTATTTGTCGTATGTCTTTAATCTCCCCTAATCTTTTACAGTTTTTTCCTTTTTTCCCTTTCATTACTTTAAAATTTGAAGATTGCTGGTTGATTAGTTTGTAGAATATTCCTCAAGTTGGGTTTTTCTTATTATTACATTGAGGTTATGTATTATTAACATACATACCGTCATATAGGGGTATGTGATTTAAATGTCCTATTACCATTATATTGGGAAATACAACATACATGTATCTTGTTATTGGTGGCGTTAACTATGATTATTTGGTTAGAGTGGTGTTATCTGGGTTTCTCCACTATAAAGTGACGATTTTTCTCTTATAATTAATAAATAGAGGGAGTGATACTTGGAGACTATGCAAATACCCTGTTTTCCCTCTAGCTTTCCTCTACTCCTTTTAGCATCTATTTGCATCTCTTGCTAACAACAATAATTTTTGTGGCATTTACCTCATGGCAACTTTCAATTTTCTATATTCTTTTCAATTGTCCACTTTCAAAACAAACTGATCAACTGCAGTTGTCTGTAGAGGAACAAAAAGAAAAGGCCTTGAGTCCCCTGCATATTGAAGTAAGAGGTGAAATCTAAATACAAGTCTAAGAGATCAGTAAAAATGTAATAGGAGGCGTATGGGCATGAACAGGCAGAGCAGGGACAGACATCAGGTGTCAGTAGCTTTGGTGGCTGCTTTAATTGGATAGATCAAGCATATCACACTCCTTTTCTCCTCCTTTTATGGTGGATCTAGTTTTTGAACTGAGCTGGACAAAAGGCTTGTTGTAAAGACAACTGAAAATAGGGGGAAAGAGAGAGGAGGGGAGACAAGGGCATTTGATTTATTTCTTATCAAAAGCTGTTTTTCACATCTTTGAAAACAGTATTTCATTAATCTCTTCATGAATATTTGGTGATATTACAGTAACATAAATCTTTAAAAATTTTTAAAATTAATTTATTGGGTAATGGACCTTGGCCAATATTTTAGAAATATTTGTTGCAGTATATCTATAAGCAATGGAACATATATAATTGTGAATGATAAAGTCAATAATCTACAGATTGTAAACCTAGCAGTTAGTTTAGTATTATTTTATGACTACACCTCATATTTTTCTTTTTTAAGTTACTGCTACACTTTACTGTGAATTTTACAATAATGTACTTAAAAAGTTCATGATATATTTCACAGATATACAATGAACATTTCAACAATTTATGTGGAACCAAAATTGACTCTGAGTAGCTGCAGCAATTCTGAAAAGAAGAAAAAGGTGGGAGGGATCACAATACCTGATATCAAACTATACTACAAGGCCACTGTAATCAAAACAGTATGGTACTGGCATAAGAACAGGCACATAGATCAATGGAACAGAATAGAATGCCTATAAATAAATAAACTCAAGTTTTTATGGTTAATTAATATTTGCTAAAGGGTAGAAGCATAAAATGGAGTAAAAATATCCTCTTCAAAAAATGGTGTTGGGAGAGCTGGACAGCTACATGCAAAAAAATGAAACTTGACTATCAACTTACACTATGCACAAAAATAAATTCAAGATGGATAAAAGACTTAAATATAAATCATGATATAATAAAAGTCTTAGAGGAGAACATAGGCAGGAAAATCTCAGATATTCCGTGCAGCAATATTTTCACTGATATGTCCCCTAGAGCAAAAGACATAAAGGAAAAAATAAACAAGTGGGATCTCACCAAAATAGAAAGCTTCTGCATGGCTAAAGAAAACATTAAAATCAAAAGAGAACCAACCATATGGGAAAACATATATGCAGATGATTTCTCAGACTAGGGTCTGATTACCAACATATATAAAGAACTCACATGATTCCACTCCAAGAAGACAAAAAACCCAATTAAAATATTGGCAAAGAACCTGAACAGACACTTCTCCAAGGAGGACATACAGAGGGTCCAGAGACATATGAAAAGATGCTCAACATCACTAGCCATCAGACATATGCAAATTAAAACCACAATGAGATACCACATCACACTGGTGAGAATGGCCATCATAACCAAATCAGCAAACAACAAGTGCTGATGAGGTTGTGGAGAATAGGGAACCCTGGGCACTGTGGTGGGAATGCAGACTGGTACAGCCACTGTAGAAAACAGCATGGAATTTTCTCAGAAAACTAAAAGTGGAACTGCCTTTTGACCCAGCAATACCACTGTTGGGATTATACACTAAGAAGCCTGAAACACCAATCCAAAAGAACCTACGCACCTCAATGTTCATAGCAGCACAATTCACAATAGCCAAGTGCTGGATGCACCCTAAGTGCACATCAGTAAGTGAGCGGATCAAAAAACTATTGTACACTTACACAATAATATACTATGTAGCAAAAAGAAAGAAGGAACTCCTATTCTTCATGAAAGCATGGATGGATATGGAGAGCATTATGCTAAGTGAAACAAACCAAGCAGTGAAAGAGAAATATATGATCTCACCTAAAAATGGAACCTAATCAACAAAACAAACAAGCAAGACAAATACAACCAGAGACATTGAAATAAAGAACAATCTGACAGTAATCTGAGAGGATGAGGGAGAGGGATAATGAATAATGGGGGGGGGCATCAAGAAACATATATGAAAGACACATGGACAAACCCAAAGGGTGTGGGTTAGAGGTTGGGAGGCAGGATTGAGTAGGGTGGGGGTGTGATGGGGTGGAAATAGAGAAAATTGTACTTGAACAATGATAAAAAAGAGCAGAGCATTATATAAAGGTGAGAGTCATCAGAAGCCACTTCAGGGTGCCATACCAACCAGGCACTGCTGGCACTAAAAGAAGGTATTTTTGTAGGACTTTTACCTTTTAAAATCAGACTTTATATTTGCTAAATCTTTCTTTTCACAATTGAAGAAACTTACCTGTGGATGTTTATATAATTAATGTATTAAGAAAAACTTTTGTGAACCAACATTTTTTACATTATAATCACATTACTCCTGTGTTTACCAAGTAGACATGAGATAATTTGGGTTAAAAAATGAGTTGCAATTAACAAAAAGTTCATGATAAAATAATTGTGAGAAAGCTATTGTAGTGAATTATTAGAATGTTTCTCATATTTTCATGTTAGCATTTAATAAATCTATACTTCAGATCACCTTCTAGTATGTTTTATATTTTTAATATTTTCATATATACATGTATAATTTAAGTACTTTAAGTTATTTAAAAATAAAGAATTTTAAAAGGCATAAATAAGATTCAAACTTACAGATTTAAATCAATAAAAAAATAAGGGTAAATCACTTATCAACCTGTTAAACTTAGTGAAAAAATATTAAATCAGCCTTTATTTTAAATGATCCTGTTTTATGATATTGAGGCTGATGATTTGATAATATCAAGAAGCTGGAATAAAGCTTGGCTTCTCCACAAATCAAAATGTAAATTTATTTCATTTGTTATATTCTTTTTATAAACTATGAAAATAAATACAGGCTTAGAGTTGACATTTTCTATAACTATAGTAAAGCCCTTATAATATCATGATATGTGGCTATATTTTTCTTTATTGTTATTAACTTCATAAAAATAAATGATATTTAATTATATTTTTTAATGTGAAACCTCATCAAATCCTTGAAGATTCAAGTCTTCAACACTCATGTTTAAAGTACGCTCATACTCTTACAGCAGAACCTAGTTATGGAACTCCTTGTTTGGAATTCTGTCCTTTCTGATTATGAAGACAGAGATGCAGTCATTGGAAGGCAAGAATAGTGAGGAAGGTAGGTGACAGGATTGGAGATTCATTTATGACCAGAAGCCAAACAGAGACTGAAATTTGTATATGGTTCACTAAGTGACTGAAGACAATTCCAACCAGGTTGAGAAACAGCTCCCCTACTCCATCCCCTAGAATACATACCAGTGGTGAGTATGGCTTCTGAGGATATTTCCTCAAGGACAGCAGGGTGTGGGGTACATAATCACTGGCATACTATAAACACCTTCATTCAGGCAGCTCTTGATCATTTGCACCAATAAAGATGAACAATGGGAATTTGAACAGGTGAACTATCCCTTCGAAGTATAGTTACAGGGATAGGAAGCAGCTTGATTTCTTGGGGAAGAGTTACTGTGCTTCAGCGACTTCATACGGGGCCTGATTCTGAAAGTGGTTTCTTAGGTAATGGCCAATCTACAGTGTGAATAATCAACATGGAGCTGATTAGAGCCTTGCAAGAATGCTACTTAATTCTCCTTCCAGAAACTCATGGAAATTCTTGGGTGGATGTAAATGATGGCAATAAGAGCTTTTAGAGGAAATTTTTAAACATCATATTACACAAATGGATTCTGTCCACAAATTACAGTCTTAGCATTGGAATTTTTAATTGTTGCAACAGGTAATATATAAATACTACCATGTAAAAAGGTAATATTTTTATTTATAAGCAAGACTTAGTTGTATAGTTTTAAAAGTTTTCTTTTATTCTCAAAAGCAATACTTTTATTCTAAAATGTATTTGCACATAGCGAACCACAGGCTGTCTACCTCTCTGAAAAAATATCTATGTAGCTAACCACTTCATGTTTTTAGCAGTTTAAGGGAGATTTATGAGACTAATGGCGAGCAGATTTAATAGCAATAGTGACACTGGAAGTTTTAAGTAATAAGTTAAGCTTTATTATGTTTTACTTATTTAATTTACATTATTTCAATAAAGTTCCTGGCCTTAAATCAAGTCTTTGAATAATATGGCCTTTGATCATATTATTTCCTCAGCCTGTGATTTCATGAGTTCAGTTCATTCTTCTTGACTCTCAAATAGCTTCCCAAATATTTACTAAAATTGTATTTCATTAATATGAACTGCATTTTTACATGATAGGTTTTATATTTCATCCCATAAATTTTGAAGAAGATGTGCTTTTGAAAGAAGATCTTATTTTAGAACTGAAATGCATTTTGAAAGCACCACAATTATTGAGAAAGTCCTAGACTTAGGTCACTTCTCTAAATTTCACTTTCTTCACTTGAGAATTTATATTTGAGATCATTTTGACCTGGTATATCAATTCCAGATTTATTCATAACTTACATCCTTATAACTAGAATATAAATATTTCTTAAGAAAATTCCATTTAGAGCTTCTAGCCAAGATGGAGGTGTAGGTATATACACTTCACTCCTTCATACATCCAAAAGAAAGATAACAACCAGTTTAAAGACAAAAAAAAAAAAAAACCCAACCAGAACTCTCAGGAAACTGAACTGTATGTAAGTCCAACAACCAAGGAGTTAAAGAAGAAACATTCATCCAGACTGGTTGGTAGGAGGGGTAGAGACAGGCGGCTGGGTCAGAAAAGATGCACAGCAAGGCAATGGTTGGAGGACCAGGTAGTCCCACATTTGCATGTGAATAAACCAGGAGAAACAACTGGGGAGCAAGACAGACCATGTAACCAGAGTTCTAGTGCAGGAAAATAAAGCCTCCAAACCTTTGGCTGTAAAAACCTATGGGGGCTGTGGTAGCAGGAGAAACTCCCAGTCTCACAGGAGAGTCTTAGAGAGACCTACAGAATCTCTCTAATGTACACAAGCCCACCCACCTGGGAATCAGCAACAGAAGGGCACAATTTGCTTGTGGATAGTGGAGGCAGTGACTAAAAGCTGGCCAAGAGCTGAGCAAGTGTCATTGTTCCCTCTCTGACCCTTCCCCCACATGTACCCACAGAACACAGTGAAATGGGTTCCACCCCTTACAATGAAACAGGTGTGCTGAGACAAAGAAATATGGCCCACACCATATAGATCAACACTCCAGAAAAATAACTAAGTAACACAGAGATAGCCAACCTACCAGAGGCAGAGTTCAAAACACTGGCAATCAGGATGCTCACAGAAATGATTGAGTATGCATGCAAAATAAAAGAGAAAGTGAAGGCTATACAAAGTGAAAGAAATAAAAATATATTGGGAACCAATAGTGAAGGGAAGGAAACCATGACTCAAATCAACAATTTGGAACAGAATGAAGAAATAAACATTCAATAGAATGGAGATACAAGAATTCCAAAAAATGAGGAGAGGCTTAGTAACCTCTGGGATAACTTTAAACATCCCAATGTCCAAATCATAGGGGTGTGAAAAGAAGAAAAAGGGCAAGAAGTTGAAAACTTATCTTAAAAAATAGTGAGAGAAAACTTCCCCAATTTGGCAAAAAAAAAAAAAAATTTATAGGAAGTCCAGAAAACCCAGAGAGTCCCAAAGAAGTTAGACCTAAGGAGGAACAGACCAATATACATCATAATTAAATTACCCAAGATTAAAGATAAGGAGAGAATATTAAAAGCAGCAAGAAAAAAGGAGACAGTTACCTACAAAGTCATTCTCATAAGATTATCAGCTGCTTTCTCAAAAGAACCTTGCAGGCAAGAAGGGGCTGGAAAGAAGTATTGAAAGTCATAAAAAGCAAGGACCTACATTCAAGATTACTGTATTCAGCAAAGCTATCATTCAGAATAGAAGGGCAGATGAAGTACTTCCCAGATAAAGTCAAGTTAAAGGAATTCACCATCACCCATTCTTTATTATGTTAAAGAGACTTATTTAAGAAATAGAAGATCAAGACTATAAACAGTAAAATGACAACAAACTCACAACTTATAAAACTGAACCTAAAGAATAATAAAACAAAAATAAACTAAGCAAACAAGTAGAATAGAAACAGAATCACAGAAATGGAGATAACATGGAGGGTTATCAGTGGGGAAGGGGAGAGGGGAGAATGGGGGAAAAGGTACAGGGAATAAGAAGCATAAATGGCAGGTACAAAATAGAAAGTAGGAGGTTAAGAATAGTATAGGAAATGGAGAAGCTGAAGAACTTATATGTATGACCCATTGACATGAACTAAGTGGGGGGATGCTGGAGGGAGGGGGACAAAGGGTAGAAAAAAAGGGATGACTGTAATAGCATAATCAATAAAATACACTTAAAAAAGAAAATTCTATTTAATTTTAGAAAAGTATGACATTCTAAGAACTTAATATTGGGCAGCATCTATGGGAGAGGGGGTGTGTTTTCACAGTTCTCACTCTCAGGCACCCTAGTTAGTCTTGGTCCACATGATAGGTGGCCAAGTGTATGGGATCAGGGAATCAGAGAGCTTGATCTGCTAGGGAGTCGTCCTGAAGAAACACCAGTCTAGGTAATCCCAGGCTTCATCAAATTTCAGTACAATAATTCTGAATGCTGTAGATGAAATTACACCACTCAGCAAATCATAGAGCCTATTTCTTAGAGTTCCTTCAGATAGGGTACATTAAAACTAGGTAGAATCTGTCACAGTACCATAGGTTAATCTCTCTTTAAGGAAAAAATGCAAGATTACAAATACGAAATTGGAAAATTAAAATCAGAGCCTTGGAAGGAACTGTGCAAGTGAGGGATAGTGAAACTTAGGGTTCATTTACTTTGTGGTAAGTGTGCCTCTCCTCTCTTCCCTTGGAAATTGTACATATTTTGTCATTTTTTTCCCCACATCACAAATGGTCTTCCATGAATCTTGGAGTGTCAGGTACCAGACCAAAGTATGTTCAGTACTCTTATGCCAACTACAACCAATATAATATGAAGACATGTTTAAAAGTTATTTCCCTGTGTCTATAAGGCTTCCTCTTCCAGGCCTCACATTACACCCTCAAAGAACACTTCTACCTGAAACCACAGCGATATTTTCCGTAGGTCCTTTCCTTACTCAATTAGTCCTTTAGTTGCCCTCCTTAAAGCTTGGTATGGATGGTGATAACTCATGAAGATTTCTTCTTATTCTACTTTTGGGGTACGATGAAAATAAGGTAAGACAGACCTTTGATGAGGCTGCTCTCATTTCTTGCGAAACCTGAGAAGTATCCAAAGAGTGAATTTGGGATAAGTTGTGAGATTCCTTAGAGCACAGGTGGCAAACACCAGGCCCTCCACCTTGTTTTATCTGGCCTGGCATCTTGTTCCTACTTGGTGGCAGCGCTGAGCTCTCACTTAACTGTTAAGGAGTAGTTACATTTATAAGGTCCTAAAATTACATCCAGCCCTTTGATGGCAACTGCAGGCTGCTGTGGCCCCCAGGGAAAATGAGTTTGACACCCCTGCCTTAGAGGAAAGTACACAGTTTTGGTACTGAGGGACCCTCCAATGACGGGACTGTAGAACACCCCTTGGGGAGGCCAGGGCAGTGCTAAGGAGAAGGGGAGGGGAGCAAGTGGGACTTGAACTATGCTCAGCAGTGTTGTCTGGTCTTTAAGATACCAAAACTGTCCTCACTTCTCTGCCTTCTGCTTCTTGTGTTGGGGTCGAAGTCACCTCCAAGCTTGGAGCAGCCAATGCTGATGAGGGGACAGCCACAGGAGGGTAGTAGATTGGAAACCATGGAACAGGGGGGTGAGGGTGAGAAGAGAGGAATAAGAAGAGAACTCAGAGAAACAAACTTCAGTACAGCTCAGTGTCGTCATTCACATGTAGAAAATAAAATGTTTTGAAAGAACTGACCCTAAGAAATATCCCTCAAGAAGTGAATTACACTAAATACCAAGTATGATTATAATTGTGCGATGTGATCTTCACATACTTGACAAATCTTGAAGTGAAACTTTAAGCCTCCTTGAAATATGAGTACATGACTATTTTAACAATCAGGCAACTGCTGTTGTAGCATGCATGAGTTTTCCGGGAGACCTTTGAAACATTTTCCCTTGGCAGGTTTTTAAGAGCAACATAGAACTCACCAATATTCCCACTCTCCGTGCCTCCGTAAATTCAGATAAAGTTTGGCGATTATTCTGGATCATCATAGTTATAGGTTCTAGCTGTCAAAGGGAGTCTTCTTTATTTTTCTTTTACAAATAATTAGGGTGATTTAAGCATTACAATAACAATAAAAAACAATCTCCCGAAAGGATAAAGAGTCAGTTTTTATTTCCTAAAACACTGTACTTACTTAATGACACCATGAGCCCTTTGTAAAGTTAAAAGAAGAATATACCTTCAGGTATATTTAAAAAATGTTCTTTTCCAGGAGTTAACCCAAGTTTTTGATCACGTGTTTCAGTTTAATTATTGGTGAGCATTGTTTAATTTTTAGTTTATGCCTCTCATGGGCAGAGACTAATGTTACCTACCCAGCAGCTTCTGCACACCAGTTTCTCAGTCAGTGAAAACTTTCCAGACCGAAGCTATTTATGTTGTCACATCATCACCATACTTCCTGAGTGGCTAATAAGAATAAGCAAGAACTAATTGCAAATATATCACTATAAAGGGAAACAGCAAATTTTTTACTTTTCCTTTTATTCCTAGAATACAGATATATATTCCTCTTGCATCATAATTTTAATCATTAAAAGTATGAAAGTAATTGTGACGAAAGCAAATGTGCTTATATGGTAATTTTCAGCTGTATCATAAGGCTCAGGATGTAAATGTACAGAGAAGAAAGAAGTAAGCTAAATATTACCTTCAAAATAGGTGAAAAATTACACATCAGATGAGGAAACAGGAAGAAAGATCATGCCAAATAGAGCCTTAGGCATGGGAAGAAAATATTAAATAAACATCAAGTGAAAAATGATTGAATGTGTGGGGGATCATGAGCATGGTGCCCCGTATTCCTGGGGTACATTTAGAATGTAGCCCTCTCTATTATATTAGGTTCTGGAATGATTAATAAATAGTAAATAATTTAGAAGCATCCTGTCCTTCATCTCGTGAAGCTTAGATAACCCATGATGAGATTCTATAAAACCAGAAAAATAGTTTTTTATGTGCCAAGCAGTATGTTAAATACTTTAGATATATGAGCCCACAAAGAACACCCTTGGGAAGACTAAATAACCAAATAACAAAGCCAACAAAACTAGTTAAGTAACATGCCATTCTCTAAGCCCAAATCTTTAAGTCTCCAAAGTTCATCTATTCACTATAATCTACTGATCAACAATGGTGTATGTGTTATTGAAAACATGTGAAAATCTTAAAAATGTGTTTGATGAAAACATCAGCTAAATAAAAAGGGCTATGTTCACGTGTTTGCCTGTATAGGCATATCCCTGGAAACACACCAAGAAACTGCTTATCGTGGCTGCCTTTGAGGAAGGGAAGCGAAAGTGGGATGAGTAAGAAACACATCTTTCAGTGTTTGCACTTTTGGTACATAGATTTTTCGGTCATGTGAATGTAATTAAATTTTTAGCCAAGTAAAATTGAGATGTATGGTAATATTAATTAAAACCTGTCCAAGCCTAAATCAATACAAAAACAGTAAAGCCAAATAAATAGACAACATGAAGAAACCAAATCCTAGAGGAAAAATATCATCTACGTGCTTTGAACTATATTAGAGTAATTAGATAATATTATGGATGGTGGGTTAACTTGTGTTTTTCTAAGTGTTACTTTCAATTTGAGACTAGTAACTCAAAGCAGGCATTTGATTTTTAAAAATTTAATTATATAACTGTGTAAGAGTGATCAAGCTAAATAAGTTCATAGGCCTTCAGGGTAGTAACAAAGAAAGATTAGCCAATTTTTAAAAGTACGCTAAGGTATAAAAATTGTGTCAGTTTTATGTTGTACTCATTCAGTAAATTTACAATGTATGGTTACTATAATTTGACTAGAAATAATAATAAATTACATAGGATTTATATTTCTAAAACACTAAGGACTGAAGAATATGTTAGTGCCTTAGTTCTTGTCAAGAGCACTACATCTCACTATATATAACAATTTTCCTTTGGACAGTTATTTAGATGTGGATATCAAAAAATACTGGAAAATAAAAAATATATTAAGACATTTATACTTGGTTAGACTTTATGGAAAATATCAGATGTAATTTAAAGATGTTTTTCACCTGTAAAAATGAGTCTTCTATACGTTTTTAACAGTGCCTTTTTAATCATATGCCGATATTCAAGTTTTAATGATTTTGGAACAGATCATTACTAGTTTTATAAAATACAGTAACATTAACACTTCCCAATTGAACTAAAATTCTACTTTACCTACAATTACATTCCTTTTAGTTCTTGTGACCTCTCATAAAGGATAGAATCTATCAACGCATTTTTTCTGAGAACAGTACTCATCACTCATACTCACGTATCACCTTAACGAATATTGATTTTAAAAATACAGCCCTGGCTAGTGTGGCTCAGTGGATTGAGTGCCAGGCTGTGAACCAAAGGATGGCTAGTTCAATTCCCAGTCAAAGCATACATACGCCTGTGTTGCAGGCCATCTCCCCAGTAGGGGTCATGCAAGAGGCAACCACACATTGATGTTTCTCTCCCTCCCTTCTTCTCTCTCTAAAAAGAAATAAATAAAATCTTTAAAATAATAAATTAAATGTTAAAAAATTTAAAAAAACAGTGATGGAGAAAAAAGTCAAAATAAGACATGAATAGCAGAATTTCAGTAAGCACTAAAGTGCAAGATAAACATTAAAACTTAGCACTAGTATCTCCAGCCAGACTAAAACACTCATGGGGCCATCAGTGTCAAGAGAATTATTCAGTGGTTACTGCTGAGTACTTCTTATGTAAACAGGATACAAGAGACTTCATTATAAAGTTACTTTCTAAATATATTACATCTTATTATTGGCTCTTTTCATTGATAAAAAAATGGACAAATGGATAGGTCTTGTTTATAACCATACACCATGTTCAGAGGGTTAAACAGTTATAAAGAAAGGACAAAAACTGAGCTTAGTTTTTTTAGTGTCTGTGCTCTGGAATCTGGGTGCTTGAGTTCAAAGCAGAGCTTTGCCACCTCACTATCTGAGTGATCTTCAGAAAGTTGTTTAATCTTGCTTTAGTTCAGTTTTCTCATGTGAAAGATAGTAATGATAAAAAGAAGACTGTAGTGAGGATAAAATGAGAATAGGCATGTATGCTTTTAGCACAGGCTTTGCTATACTGTAAATGATCAACTCAAGTTAACTCAAGTTATTAATAAAGTTCATAACATTTCAATGAGAGCTTGAAATATTATGGGTGGAGGATTTTCAACAGAGGAAACACATGCCATAACTTAACTTTTAAAAGGTTCACCTAAGCTTCAGGGTTGAGAACAGACTGGTGGGGACAAGAACAGAGTGAGAAAAATTATATGAGGCCAATGCAATAATGACCACGTTGAGAGTGGAGGAAGAGGTGAGAAGTGGGAAGGTTTTAGAGATATCACAAGAGGATCACCTTACTGATGGAACATGAGGTTCGAGAGAAAGAGAAGAGTCAAAATAATTAAAAATTGTCGATTTTTTTTGTAGAGGGGGTTGTTTGTTGGGGTTTTCTTTGTTTTCGTCAGAGTGACTAGAAGGATGGAGTTTGAAGTGACAAGACACCCAGATGAGGATAATCATACAGATGCAGGTTTGGGACGAGGACCTGAGGATGGTCAGGAATTTGGTTTTCTGCATGTTCAGATAGAGATGCCTAACAGCCATCCACATGGAAGCACTTGGATAAACGAGAGGAGAAGTCTGGGCTGAAGATTTAGTAGTGGAGTCAACATCCATTAAATTGTGTTGTACAGGATGAGACACAAATGTAAGATGGCAAGTTGAAAGCAGGCAATCCCAACACTTAACCATAGGTAAACTAATTTTTCCCTCAAAAGAGATAGTTTTAAAACCCTTAAATCATGTGAATTGCTGAGCTCTATACATGGCAAGCTTTGGCATTGTCTGCATGTTGTTAAAAGTTTGGAAATCTCATAGTCTTCAAGCAGGGGTGTCCATTTTTTTGGCATCTTTGTGCTGCACTGGAAGAAGAAGAGTTGTCTTGGGCCACACATTAAAAACATTGTGACATGTAATCACAAAGAAAATCTCATAATTTTTTAAGTAAGTGTGTGATTTTGTGTTGGGCTGCATTCACAGCCATCCTGGGCTGCACGAGGCCCATAGGCCACACGTTGGACACCCTGCTTTACAGCAACAGCCCACTGTGAAAAAAATCATGATTCTAAGAAACATCTGTCATGAAATGTGCATATTTGAGTAAGAACACAGGAAGTGGTCAATACTCAGGAAGGCAAGAAGTTTAGTCAACAGATCTCAACTGTTGATCCAAGTAACACTAATTATAGTTTGGTTGCAAGATTCAGGCATTAAAATATCTCACCACAATTCAACTTGGAGCTGGCAATAGTCTCTAATACCTTAGCATTTACTCGTTCAAACAGCTAATCCCTGGGAGTAAAGTTGAAGAGTTAAAGCTGGAGCCTAGAGGAGCCTGGCAAGGGAGACATGCCTGTTGAGAAATCCCCACGTGTTCTACTAAAGGTTCTTCCAGTGCTGAAGAAGCACAGGGCTGGAGTCAGTCACTGGATTCATGTTGTCCCAGGAAGACTTCTGAGAGGAGGTGACTTTCATAAGGACGAAGGAAAAAAGCATGCTAGAAGCGGAGTGCGCAATGAAGGACACTTCTCCATGGGCTTTATTTTGTCTTAGGTAGCTCTTCTATTTGTATTTTTAAACTAAATTGTCTTCACATCACTAAAAATTGAATAATTAGAAATTTAAAGTTAACAAAAACAAATGTAAACATTTTGCAGAACAAGCCTACTTTATTTTCAAAGGGTCCTACTTGGACATCCATTCATTCAATAGAGAAATTTGGAAATAAAGATTGAATCTTCATCAGGGATCCAAGTACAGAAGGGAAGGATTTCAGGAGTTTCAGGAAAGCTTCTTGGGCTGCCCATGGTACTTCCAGCATGGTCTACAGATGCTTCAAAGTACCACAATGACTGTGACTAATTTGAATTTAGTCAGTGAACTAAAATGCAAACGTTGTAAGAATTTGGTGATATTTACAACCTAATATCATTTGAGTGCATCATATTCTGAAGACTTCCCCCCCAAAAAGTGAAGTTGGAGAAATCATAAGGAAGAATAATAATGGAGAATGGGAATATCAGAGATACCATTGCTGTATAAGATGCATTAAATTCTTTTATAAAATTATAATAATTATACAAATTTGACAAATATAAAAGCTATTAACTATGTCATAATATAAGTTGCAAATAAGCTGTGAATTTGTATTTACAAAAGCCTTTATTTGAAATAAGAGTTTATAGTCTCGGCCCATCCATCAGTTCAGAGTGAACTTACTAAGCACTCTTCAGACCCACTGTGACTGAACATGACCTGGCTTCTTCCTTTAGGCTTGAACAGTCCAGGAGGCAAACTCTAAAAGCTCCAAAAGTAAAGTAAATCATCTATTTAGTTCTGAGAAAGTACTTTATAATGTTTAAATTTATTTCCTTGAAAAATGTCCCAATTATCAATTGAGTGATTAAATGAGGATATATATTTTGAAAACGGATGATAAAAAATATGTAATAGTTTTAAGCACTGAAAATCGTGCCACATTTGTAAGACCTCTCTCAATTAAAAGAATGTGACTGTATTTGAGTCACTGTATTTGAGTGGAAGATTAAAAAAATTTGTAAAATGGATTTTCAAAAGATGAGTCTCTCCCTCCACCCCATAATTTTATTAGGCTTTGGGCTTTACATTATACCTTGCCTTGGAAGATTTTGGTTAAAAAGAATTTGTTTTATAATGTATAACAATGTCTTAAAGTACCCGGTAACAACACCAAATGTGTTCCTGGAGTACAGTTCAATAGAAGTGATTAGGTCCAAAGCCAAAGTTTCGGAGCCAGAGGTAATGGGCTCATAGTGGACATTGTGTGGTGGCAAAACCCTCGAGGAGCATAAATCCCAGAAATTTGGATGTATGATGTTTATTTAATTCATTACAATGATGAGAACTATTTTTACTGACTATTCTTTTTTCATAGTTATTTGTGTTAGAAGTTTTATTATAATAGAATGCATTTTAACATTGCAAAGATATAATAGATGAATAAATAATTTCATATCACTAACTGAAATGCTGTTTTCTGAGAGATTATTCTTTGTGTTGAGTGTGAAACTGAGATTTATTAAAATAGAAATAGAGCAGTAACTGTGCAGCACACCAATTGCTTATGGTGGAATACCAAGTGGAGCGCACCTGAGTGCTAAGGCTACAGGGCACACATACGATGTCACAGTGGGTGAGGAGCGCAGTTAGCTGTCTTTCTAAAATGATTAAGAAGCACTGCTAGTACGCCCCCACGTCACCCTCCCCATCCCAATTTCCTACTCTTCCCCCACTTTCGTGTCCCTTGTCCTTTAACCAACAGAACTATCATGACCCAGGAACGCCATGCACCAAGCCTGTCTCCACATCTTTGTTCTTGTTGTCCCCACTCTCCATTCCTACTTCTCACTTCTCTCTAATTCTGCTTCTCCATGAAACGATCCCTGCTCTCTCAACCAGACGGTCTCTTTCTCTGTAGAATCTTTGCAATACTTCAGAGACGTCTCTGGGTGATCAGCACACTCTTCTTTGTGTCTTGGTTATTTATCCTGTAATTGTCACTTGGAGATAATGAGCTTGTGGTTTGTAGAACCTAACACATTGCTCAAAAGTCAGAAGCCAACACATATTTGTTGATTTGAATTACATCTAGCACTACTTGAGGTCTCCTTTAGTGTTGGATGCTGGGTGATTAACACTATAGGTCCACCGCAGTTGATTCTGAAGTCCCTTTCCCCATTTTTCCTTTTGCTTGTACATAGCAACTAAGATAAAACATCTGTATTTTTTTCCTTAAAGAAATCCTTGCTACCAAACATAAGAAAATAAAGTAAGCATTATTTGTCAGAAATGTCTGGTGTATTACAAATTATCCATAAAATTGCATAACTAAGCATTTTCAAACATGTGAGCATAAAAGCACACCCTTCACTGTTCATTAAACAACTGCTTCAATACTTTTACTTCTATGAAAACAGTGGTTTCACAGAATAAGTAGATATATGTTAATTATTTTCTTTTGTAAGTATGGTATAGCTATAAGCCAATAATAATTTTTATCTTCATTTTCTATCACTGTAATTTATAAAAATGATCCTAAACTCTGAAAAACATATTTGATGCCTATAAAAGTGATTTTTCTGAACATCTATAATTTTGAAAGCTCATTTCTCTCCCCCAGCACTCTCTTGATGTGCCCTCAGCCTCTTGTGTTGGTTGCTTGGAGATTTCTTCCTTCTTATCTCCTCTGCTCTTGTAATTTTTGACCAAGTCTTCATGCCCAGCACATTGTTCATCACTCCTAACTCTCCCTTCAAACACTGACTCAAATTTGTATATTTCCACTCTAGGTTTCTCACCTAAGCACTGTTATTTGGTGCACAGTTGGCCCACAGTAGATAACTCTTGAAAAGAATGAGTTAATAACATAAACATTCTAATCCAATCTGTGAGGTGGCTATAGCACATAGTCACTGCAATGACCTTCTATCACTTTTAATTTAATGTGTCTCAAATACAACTCAGTATTCCCCTTCTGCCCCCCAAACTGTGAGCACTCTCAAATCCCTGCCCCTGAACCCCAGTCCAATTTCACTCTACTCTTACATCACATGTTCTAAACATGGAAGTCATTTGTTTATTTCCTTTATGTCTTCCCCTATCCAAAATATTGATTATTCCTATTATTATGTCCCTAAGTTCTTATTCTGGGCTGTGTTTTTGGAAAAAACTCAATCATGACAGCTAACATTAACAAGTGCTTACCATATATGCCAGGAGCTGGCTTAAGTCCTGAGTATATTAATTTTCAAAGTAATCAGTGAGAAGGTGCTACTTATTTCTATTTTAAAGATGAGAAAAAAAGAGCCCTTGCTGGCATAGCTCAGTGGATTGAGTGCGGGCCTGTGAACCAGAGTATCGCAGTTCAACTCCCTGTCAGGGCACATGCCTGGGTCTCAGGCCAGTTCCCAGCAGGGGATGCACAAGAGGTGACCATACATTGATATTTCTCTCCCACTCTTTGTCCTTCCCTTCCCCTCTCTCAAAAAATAAATAAATAAAATATTTTAAAAAATAAAGATGAGAAAAAAGAGTATTAAAATATTTATTGAGTATAAAAATGGGTAATTGAATATGAAACTATCAATATAAAAGGGCATGTATAAGTTTCTATCACATAGTCAAATATATAGTATTTATAATTTACTTTTCCCTATAATATCTTTCCTAATATTTGCAAATAGTTATCTTAAAAATAATAAGATACTGTCACTTTGGTAAATAATTATCTTTAGTAAGAGAGTAAACTGTTTTTGCCCACTTAGCAATAGGTACATATTTGCATGAACAAAGGAAAATGTCACATTTGCAAATATGTTATTCAGAGATTGACACTAATTCAGTTATTCCAAATAGCTATTTTAATCACCAGTATAGTGAACACAGCTATAAAATAATGCAGCTGATAAAAACCGCCAGTAAAAATGCAGTAAAAAAGCAAAAAGGCATTGTTTTTTAGGTTTCTCTTTGGGGTATCTTATATTATCTTCTTCTTTTTGAATAGTACTGAAACAAAATTAACATCTATGAAACAAATTTCACAATTAAAGATGGAGACAAAGTTACATAAACAGACTGACGAAAATGTGCTCAAACTGAAGGGGATCCTTAAAGCCAAACTGAAGGGTTGGGGGAGAGAGCCTCACTCAGTGTGTCTGAGGCGTGCTCCACTGATTCCGACATCCTGAAGGCTGTACCCATCACAAAGGCTTCAAGACGTGAGAGATACAGAAAATATGTCACCTGACACATATTGTAATGAACCCAAGGGAGAGGGCCCTGTCTTTTAAAATAAAACTACCCTTGTGGAATAAACACAGCACAGTAAGCAACTGCTACTGCGACATCTGTAATCTGAATACCTGCGACTGTGAGTGAACGAGGCTGACTGCAGTGGGGAGGGAACAAACACATGGGATGTGGCGAAGGGAAGATATCGGATTAGATGCCAGCCAGGTGCCTGGCTCTTCACTTCCATCATTCCTCAGAATCCTCATGACACCCCAGTGAGGTAGGTCTAACTAGTCTCATTTTACAGATGGAGAAACTGAGATGGGAGTTTTTTTTAAGATCATTTTCAGAAGAATTTGTGGAGTTGGATTGATCACTGTCTTCTGACTGGAAGGGAGCGGTTTTTGTTCACTTGTGTAGAGCCTGTTTCAGGTGTAAAACAGAGTAAGGCAATTTTGATATTAATAAGTGTGCCTTCCACTTTTCGAAAGGGCCCTGAGCAATTTCAGTAGCTAGGATGAGGGGAGAGGTTGGCTGTGATATGGATCAGAAAAAGCCTGAAGGAACCAAGGGTATTCAGGTCCTCTTCACACATTCAAACATGCTTGAGAGAGGCAGGGAATAGAAGGAAGTGAGGATTAATTCCAGGTCCATTCTAGAGAATCACCACCAAGCCCTCGGAACTTTTTTGGGGAAGGAGAGGGGAGAGAAAAATGGGGAGAATAAAAAGAAGAGCGGAGAGGGGAATGTTGGGGGGAAAGACCAGAGACAGAAAAATGAGGATGGGACTCCAAGTTGGAGAGAATGATTCAGAGGAGTTACTGTCCTGCTCTACTAAGGAAGCAGCAGTTAAGACCTTCTTCATCTTCTGAAAAAAGGCACAAGACTAGAAGGCCTGTCCATCTCTCTTCTGTCTGGAGTTGCCTACAGATGACTGAATGCTTTATGTTTTATTTCCTTTTAATGTCTTAGTGAATATTTGGAGTGTTTTAAAATTTATGTATGGTATGGGGTTGTTTACACATAGATTTCATAAAAAATAAAAATGACGAGATGTGAAAAATTCAAGTGTGAGTGTGTGCACTGAGAAACAAGAAAGAAGTAATTAATATAGATGGGAGAAGCTTATGAAACCATGTTTCTTACCCTATCCACTTCCATCAAAAAACAAATGGCAACTCATGAAGAAAATACAGTGTGAGTTTTACATCAGCATTATAAAGATTCTTACAAGTATAAGTTTTTAAAAATGCTATTGTGTTACAAAATTTAATGGAAAAATTTTCTTTCCCTTAAAAATAAACTCAAATACCACAGACATTTCCCAAAAATTCCAGCTGTCTGCTTGCTCTCCTCGTGTCTCCTGAGCTATTTTATTTTTCCTCCATTGGTGGTTAAAAGGTGTACTCTCTGACATTTAATACCATTTTAAAGAGTTTAACAGAATTAAGATATTCTTGCCAGTGTATTAAGCTGTTTATTTTAACAAAATTGAGGTTCACGTTGCACAATTAAAGTGTTTTAATTGGAAAACTTTCTTTACTAGTTAGAAACTGTTGTCTCAATCAAAGAATATACTTCAAAATCAAAGAAAAGTTTACTCCAACAATTTAACAAGTGCACTAATATATGCATGAGTGTGAAATTTTGGAAGAACCAGGCATAAGGGGAAATAATTTCTAATTTGTAATAAAGTCCAAGAATATTTCTAATAAAAATATTTTTACATACTACCACACCCAATATATTGCATTTTTCATTCTATCTTGTTTTTTTCCACTAAAGCATTCATAGTCCAAGTACATTTCTTTATAAAAGCAGACCATCTATCCATCCACTCATTCATCTATCTACCCACCCTTTCATTCATTCAGTAATACCATAAGGGCATTCATTTCGTATGTACCAGGTGCCTGGTCCTATGCTAGGCACTAGGTGATACAGACGAAGGAAGTAGTCTTTCTACTCTTGAGCACTTTACAGAGCAGACTAAAAGGTAATCAGATGATTATAGTACAACGAGGAAGAAGCTACATTAAATATATGGACAAAAGGCTTGACAACGAGGTCTGAGAGGGCAGCGTTATTACCTCTTATGTCATCTCCATACACAAGGTACAATCTACAGTTCACAACAGGAGTTCACAAAATACCTTCCTGCAATTGGCCTCTGTTCCTGATCCTTCCCACCCGTTGCCTCCAACAAGCTGACTCTTGGCACCCTTCACCCACCAGTCTTGAATTCAGCTCCCCCATCTTCTCCTCCGTGCCCCACAGGAACAGTTACTGCTTAATTCATTTCCACAGCACACAATTGGGTTGTTTCCTCAGGTTTCTCCCTTAAAACGGCAACTACTTAAAGACAGAGACTATTTCTTTCATCTTTGCATCACTAGTGCTCATCTTGTAAATGCGTGATGAACAAAAAAAAGGAAGAAAATAATTACAAATATACAAGACCCTACACAAAAACATTTCACTGTGCCCTCCCTATACATGTAACACCCATCCCCTCCTACTGTGAAGAACTGTTCTTTGTTTTTTTTTCTCTGTAAATGTAAGAATTTAAAATATTTTCTCTTTTAAATGGATTTTCCCCCCAGAGGGCAAACCATTCATTTACTCTCCTGGCAGAGAAAAATAGTAAAGTGTCAAAATGTCTAAGCCAGTTTGAAAATATTCTGGAATTTCTGGTTTCTTTGCCTTACTTTTTACACAGCTATATAAATGTGGACCTGTTCTGTGAGTCAGCTTGAAATACACATTTCAAGGTATTTGTCGGACTTTTATTTTTCTTTCTGCATTTCATTTGGCCGGACAGTTGTTTAAAATGTGGTATAACCAGAATGCACCTATTTATATTGGTTATTTCAAAATAGATGCCCATGAGTCACTGTTTTTATATACTTTAGCTAGTCAGCCTGTCAAGGAAAAATATGGTTAAGGTAAATATAAGAACAACAATTAACTAGATGAATGATCTAGTACTGATTAAATTATAAGAATGAAGAAAAAATTTAGTTTATATCTCATATAAATGCATTTTAATTATCTGATCAAATCAATAATGATATAAATATCACTCCAGAAAAATGGAAAATGGAGTTTAATATTATGAGTCACTAAGTATTTAAATCATGAATAAAAATGCACAACAGTTAGAAAAAAACATAACACTAGCAATGGGAAACTATTACATATATTTGGGTATGTCAGTCACTGCCGTGTTTATTCAATGAACCAAGCTTCTGGGATTTCATTTCTATTTACCACCTAGTGAATAAAAATGTGTTAAGTTCCTGCTGTCCTGACCTCTTAACAAATTTTCATTCCTTAGTCCTAGTCTGCATTGGTGGTCAGAGTTGGATGCCAAGATTATGCTTGTCATCCGAATTCCCTTTCAGATGCAGCCCCTCAGCTGGACTACACCACTCTGACAACTGGACAGGACGTGACAGGACCAGCCAAATGATTTTCTGTGCCCAGAGGCTCCATTTTTAAAAGAACCATTCAAGAAGCATTCCAAAGCAATTACAGCAGGGACACATTCTGAATATTTGGGTCATTTGTGCTCCAAGATTGACAGTGGCTATCGGGATATCTCAATCAATGCACCTAGGAAATCTCACTGAGTGACACAAATCATTTACTAAGTCTGCAATTCCACATCCAGAATCCGGTACATAGTCACAGAAACTGCACCATTATTTGTCCTCACCAAAAGATTTGACCAAATTTATCTACGGCAATGTGTCTTTCTATCCATCAGGTCCTTAACCAAAGGTCTCAGATGCCATGGCCTATGAACTTTCGGGAAATGTACACCATTGTGTGTGTGTGTATACTCATACACACATGTGCATATTCACACGTGTGCATATTTGTTTAAGGAGATGGTTCACAATTTTCTCATATTCTGAAAGGAGCTGTGGCTCCAAAATGTGTGGAACCTTAGTCTTTGCAGCAGAAGTATTAGCCGGGGATCCCTGACATATTTGCCCCTCAGTTCTCAGAACCTTTCTGCTGCTTCCATAGAAGCACAGCCACGCACCTGCAGGCAGGACACAGCCCGGGCTCAAACACAACTGTCTTTGGGCTCTGTTTATTAGTTTGACCACATGAAGTAGTCCAAACTCCATCACAAATAAATGACTTTCACTTGATTGACTGATACGATGAAGCACACAATAAAACTGAAGCGCTCAGAGCTGAAACTGGATTCTAATCCATATCACCTGGCCTCAGAGAGTGACTGAGCATCACCATCCACTCTTTGGAGTGTCTCCATATAAACACACTCAGGTTTGTCTTTTTTTCCTCTTCAGAGACATTTCAAACAGGAAAGATCTGAGAATAACAAAAATCAATGTCCATGTGCCCATCACCAATTTTGCTCTATTTCCTTCAGGGTTTGGCCTTAAAAAAAAAGAATTAAATATTCAGATACAGTTGAAACCTGGCCCCTCAATCCAACTTCCCTCCTTCTTTCCCCAGATTTAAAAGCCATTTTTATATCCATCAATTCTAAACATTAAAGAAATATTTATGTGTATGCTAATCTAAGCAACATAGAATTATTAGTTTCTGTGTTTTACAATATTATATAGTGGTCTCATACTGTAAGATATTTTTAAGATTTGTCAGTATCGATTCATGTAGCTCTAATTCATTCCTTTCAACTACTGGATGGCATTTTATTGTATGATGATACAGCCAGTTACTCACTCACTATTCTCTTCATGGATGTAAAACTTTTCTATTACCAGTGATGCTACAGTGGGCAATCTAATTATATCTCCAGCGTCCATCTGCATGTCACCCCACAATGGCCTCCCTGGTCTCTGCAGCAGAAAGCAATCCTCCCTTCCCCTCATGCACAGCACTACGGTTCCTCCAAGGTCAAAGTCTCAGCCTCATCCATGTCAGTATCCATGGTGCCTGGCATTATGCTTCAGTACATAATGAGTCTGCTATAAATATTTACTAAATTTAATTACCACTGGTTTCTCTGCATGGTAGTTGTTGGTGTACCTGGCCAAACTGTCTTAGAAGATTGCTTGTGTTCCCTGGTAGTGGGTCTTTTTTTGTGTACATGTGCTCATGCATCAAGCTGTTACATGCAAATTCTTTATATTTAGAAGGTTTCCAACATTTACTGATCGACTGAACAAATAGAAGAAAAAACTGTTAATTTCATTAAGTATGAGATATCTTAACTGCACTAAATATTACATATACATTTTCTATCAACATGGCCTCTTTCCACTACCTCAAATAACTTTTCTGCCCAAGCTAATTTATTGGAGCTTATTGATTGGCAATACTGAGATCCAAAAGGAGAATTATTTCTATGGAAACTAAATTTGCCCCAGGATGGCCAAATACATAATATGGGGTCTCTTTTAGTCCCTTTCTTTCAATTGCAAAAAAAAGAGCTCTTGCCTCATACAGACAAAGGGGGGGTTTATGTACGTATACCTGTGGATTGGACAGCTGCCAGAAACCCTCGGAGCTTGAAGAATAAGCTGATCTCTGTTTCAGGGTGATAATGGTCTTTCTCTCTCTGTCTCATCTTTGGAAATCTTCGCTTTTCTCTGGCTCCGATCTACTGCTCTCTGTCTCCTGATCACTTTCCTCCACTCAACTCACGTTTCTGCTCCCTCATAATTCCACCTTCCCTCACTGTACTTTCCCTCACTGGCCATGACTTGAACTCCGACTAATGACATCCTTTCAATTTCATCTCTAACAGTTGACTTACCATGTTTATGTTTCATCCCATGTCTCTATAAGTCACCTGTCAACAGGATGAGGACACATGACAGAAAACAGATTTTTCTGGCTTGGGCAGAGTAGTAAACATTTTTCCTGGCCAGATAGTAAATATTTTCATCTCTATTGGCTAGAAGGTCTCTGTTGCAACTACTTAACTCTGCTGTTAGAACATGCAAACAGCTGTGGCCAATACATAAATGAATGTGTATGATGGCATTCCAATAAAACTTTATTTATAAAAACTGGTAGCAGGCTGGATGTGGCCTGTAGCCTAGGCAACAGTGTTTTCAGCAGGGGCTGTGAATGGGAAGAATTTACTGACAGCCCTTACATAGAATCAGAATAGTAATAGGCAGTAGATCCAGACCTACAAGGCTTGATCAGAAACTGACTGTCCTGTGCTTATGTTTACTAAGGCACCTTCCGATGATGGTTTGGTTTGGTACATGGCTCTTTCTACAAAAAAGAGAATCTGAATCATTAAAGAGTTTAATAGGGCTAGTAAGCAAGAAGAGCCCCTTCAAACATGACTAAAGTATACAAAGTAATGGTGACTCATACTCAGTGCTCACAGCGATGGCTAGAAGGTGATACATAAATGGGACACTGTGTCTAGGCTGTGGACTTGCTAACAGTGTCACCTTACAGTATACACTCTGGAACAAGACCCTAAGCCAGTCATGGAGAACTTGATCCCAGATAGTCACCAGCCAAAATCCACCCTCAATAACTCAAGAAAGCCTTGACCAGCACAGCACATTCAGTACACAGGGGTTCTAGTCCAAACAGGTCCCTTTAGTTCACCGAAGGCTTCTGGGTACAGATGCCACTGTGAAGTATGCAGACCACCAGACATCCACATGCTTCTTTTGGTTTTGCAGACACAGGATCGGTAATAACTACAATCTGTTCCACTTGTGGGTAACTGTCATATTTGGTAAGAAAAATAAACTGAGAAATCTTTCTATTTTTATGTTTAGAGGTCCATACATTTACAAAGTGTTCTTAAAATAAACTCACCATTTGTTGCTGAAGTTATTCTTTACAAGCCTGTATTTTTTTCCCAAATGAAGGGGTGTTTTCACACATTTTGACTATGTATGTGTATATGCATACAAACATATTTAAAAGGCAATATTCTCAATGTTTGAGAAGAGAAACAGTGATTGGTGGCAGAAATCCAATTAATCCAATTACACAGCAGTTTGAATTACAAACTAACTTATAAGAAGTTTTAGATTATAAACCAGCAATGGACATAGGGCGACATGGGAGACTAGTGAATCCAAGCTGTGATTAGATGTGGGCATACCTTATCCACCTTCTCTTTACCCACTGTCAGCCTGGCTACAGCATATCACAGGAAGTACTTGGGGGAAGTGGAAATCTCTAATTAGGAAGAAAGACTTTACAGGGAGGTTACTTTCTATTTAGGCTTTTCATGGGTGCTAAAAGAAAAGAACACCATGGCATATGCAAAGAAAAAATATGAGATAAAATTAATGCTTTCCCTTCTTTTCTAAAGTTATAAATTATGAATGGCAAGATTTCAAAATAAAGAAACCAAGCTGAGAAACGAACTGAGGATAAGCCAGAAATGAATGCTTTTGAATTTTGGATGTCCCAGGGAAGGTGGGACTCAGTAACTCTGACTGAGCCCAGCACAAAGCCAGGAAGGACCAAATCTGGGACTTGCTACCACTTCTGCCACCAAGAGAAAGACAAGGGAAGGCCAGAACCTGGAATTCTACCTAAAGGGAATTTCCACATGCCTACCATCTGCTGATCTGATAGCTGTCATTATATTATTAAAATTATTTAAGTTGCTTCCTACTTATTAAGCTTTCATTCCACAATCTGTGGTAGGAGGAATTTGAGCCAGAGTATTTGGCAGAATTAACATGCCCTGAAGTCTAAGCCTTCACAGGGTGCTGGGAGACAGGGTAATATTCCATAACACACATTACCCAGGGAACCCAGGTTCTGAGTATCATTCTCAGCATTTGTAAACCATTCTTCATTTGCACAAGTATATTGACCAACTTTACAACAACCTGACTCAGGGTGTATATACTATGATAAATTTGGTTCAAATAAACTCTTGTCCCCAGAGCTCCTCAGAAAATGCACATGGCTTGTGGAGAGAATGGAAATAGATGGCAGTAATGGGAGAGGATGAGAAGAGAGAACAGAGAAGAAGGTATGTGTTACGTTTACAGTAAAAAAAAAGAGTCATGTGAGACCAAGAGAGTTACAAGAAAAGGTTCATCTTGTCTCAGTCCTGCCCTGCAGTCTTACTCTCCCAAAGTCATTTCCATCAAGTGATTTCTTTCAGTCCTTTTAGAAACTTTCCGTTTGTATACATGCATCAGTTGAGTGGGGTGCATATAATTATATTGGTATCCTCATGATTTGCAGGTGCCATGTTTGTGAATTGGCTTACTCCTAAAATGTACTTGTAACCCCAAAATATGTGCTCACTGGGAATTTGTAGTCATTTGTGGACATGCAAAGAGTGACCAAAATCTGAGTCTCTTGATGCCCACTTTCCCAGCTGACCTTGAATATAGTGATTCCCTGCCCTCGTTTCAGCAATCATACTGTAAACAAGTTTCCTTTCCAAGATTTGTTTAATGCCGTGTTCTTTGCAGTGTGTGTGTGTGTGTGTGTGTGTGTGACTCTGCTGTTTAAAATGCTCCCACTATAGTGCTGAGTTCTCTAATGTTCTCAAATGCAAGAAGAATGTGATGTGCCTTCTAGAGAAAACACATCTAAGGTGATCTTCACTCAGATATGAGTTAAAGTGCTCCTGGCTATGAATTCAATGTTAATAAATCAACTACAAATTAAATAATGTGTGTTTAAACAGAAACACACATAAGACCAGCTTATGTATCGATGGGCTGATGAAAATGTGACTAAAGACTCCAAGAAGCCTGATCTGTATTTCTGCTGGGAGAAATAATTCAGTATTCACAAATTCATTGTTCACAGTGAATTTAGAGATCATAAGTACTGTGAATAAAGAGAATCAAATGCATGTATGTATATATATATATATATATATTTTTTACTTACTAAAGTGAATACTTATGTATACTATATACACCATTTACACCTTGATTGTTTTCACCTAATAATTCCTTTTAGAAACCACATCATTCCACATAATGCATTTTTATTTTCCTTTTTAAAATTATATTTTATTGATTATGCTATTACAGTACTTCTGATTTTTCCCCTTTGCCCCTCCTCCACCCAGCACCCCCACTCCCTCAGGCAATCCCCACACCATTGTACATGTCCATGGGTCATGTGTATAAGTTCTTTGGCTACTCCATTTTCTATACTGTACTTTCTATTCCTGTGGCTATTCTGCAACTACCTATTTGTAGTCCTTAAGCCCCTCACCCCTTCGCCCTTTCCCTCATACCTGCTCTCTCATCTGGCAACCATTAAAATGCTCTCTTTACACAAGGTATGATTCTGTCTCTGTTCTTCTTATTTGCTTGGTTTATTTTTTAGATCAATTGTGGATAGATTTGTAATTTTTGCCATTTTATTGTTCATAGTTTTTCTTAAATAAGCCTCTTTAACATTTCATATAATAATGATTTGGTGATGATGAATACCTCTAGCTTTTGTTTGTTTGTTTGGGAAGCTCTTTATCTGCCCTCCCATTCTAAATGATAGCTTTCCTAAATAGAATAATATAGGTTATAAGTCCCTGCTTTTATTTACTTCATCAATTTAAATACTTCTTGCCAATCACTTCTAGCCTGCAAGCTTTCTTGTGAGATATCAGCTGAGAGTCTTATGGCAACTCCCCTGGAGGTAACTAACTTCTTTTCTATTGCTGCTTTAAGATTCTCTCTTTATCTTTAAACCTTTGGCATTTTAATTGTGATGTGTTTTGGAGTGGGCCTCTTTGAAGCCATCATGTTTGGGATTCTCTGTGCTTCCTGAACTTGCAGGTCTATTTCCTTCACCAAACCAGGGAAGTTTTCTTTCATTATTTTTTTCAAGTAGATTTCCAATTTCTTGTTTTTTCTCTTCTTCTTCTGAAACCCCTATTATGCAAATGTTTGACCTCTTGAAGTTGTCCCAGAGAATGCTTATATTATCCTCATTGTTTTGGATTCTTTTTTTTCTTGTTGTACTGATTACTTGGTTTTTTTTGCATTCTTATGTTCCAAATCAATGATTTGATTCCAAGCTTCATCCAGTCTACTGTTGTTTCCCTATAAGTTGTTCTTTATTTCAACTAGTGTATCCTTTGTTTCTGACTGAATATTTTTTATGCTGTTGAGGTTCTCATTAGGTTCCTTGAGCATCCTTATAACCAGTGTTTTGAACTCTGCATCTGACAGATTGCTTATCTCCATTTTGTTTTGCTCTTTTTCTGGAGTTTTGATAGGTTCTCTCATTTGGTCCATGTTTCTTTGTCTCCTCATTTTGGCAGCCTTCCTATGTATTTTTCTGTGTATTAGGTAGAGCTGCTTTGACTTCTTGTCTTGGTAGTGTGGCCTAATGTAGTAGGTGTCCTGTGGGGTCCAGTGGCACAGCCTTCCCTGTCACCCATGCTGGGTACTCAAGGTCCACCTTTTGTGTGGGATGAGTATACCCTCCTCTTGTAGTTGAACCTTGGTTGCTGTTGGTAGATCTACGGGAGGGATTTACCCAGGCCAGTCAGCTGGAAGGACTGTCTGTGACCACTTACCACCAACCTTTGCCCTCTGTGGAGGATCAGCAGTGCAGACCAAGGTCAGCCCCTACCTGTGTTTTGCCTGGGGCCACTCTGCATGAGCTATAAAGCAATCTCAAATGGCTGCTACTTGTGCTGGTATTGGAGATTCACAGGTGAAGCCAAGCTGTGCATCTAGGCTGACTGCTGCTAGTGCTGGTCCTGGTGCTCACTGAGGCCAGCTGTTGCTTGTTTGATAGGATTTAGAAATTGTAAAGCATGAGCCAAGACCAGCCATTTGTATGGAAAATCAGCTTGGGTGGGCCCCTAAATTGGGTGGGGATGAATCTCTGGGCATCTCCAAGACAGATCAAACAGTGTTAGCCAGGTTGATGGAACTTCAGATATGGCACCAGCTTGCTAGCTTTCTGGGTGGAGGGTTTAGAAAAGGAACAATGGCCTCTGCTCACCTTGATACCAGACACTTCAGTTTCTTCCTGTATTGCACTGGTGCCTTTCAAACTGCTACCCTGGTGCTGGAGCTCAGAGGGAATGAGTCTGAGTAGGTGAGTTCATGTGTAGGTTCTTTAAGAGGAAGTGCTTGGGGCTATAGCAGTTACTTCCCTAAACTCAATCTCTGCTGGTTTTTGCAGTCAAAAGTTGTGGGGACTTTTCTTCCTGGCTCTGTAACCCTGAGATGGGAGGCCTGGTGTGGGGCTGGGACTCTTTGCTCCTGAGATATCCCTTCCAAATTTTTATCCATCACACGTGGGTATGGGACCAGTCTATTCTGCATCCGTGCCCCTCCTACCAGTCTGGGTAGATATGGTTTCTTTAATTCCATAGTTGTCAGACTTTCATTCAACTTTATTTCAGATGGTTCTAAGTGATGGTTGTTCTATTTTAATTGTAATTTTGATGTAGCTGTGTGAAGAGGAAAGGCATTTCTGCCTATGCTGCCATCTTGACCAGAAGTCTGATTTTTTTTTCTTTTCAAAGAATGCAGTTTTGACTTCCGCCAAGATGGAGGCGTAGGTAAAAACACGTTGTGTCCATGCAAAACCAAATCTAAGAACAACAAATTTTTAACAACAATAAACATAACCAAACCACACAGAAAATCGACAATACGGAGTCTGAAAGAAAAAAACCCTGAAATGCTCAGCTAAACTGGTAAGAGGAGTGAAGCCAGCAGCAGAGCGGGTTGACCAAAAAGATCCCTGACCAGGTGGTGCTCAAGCAGCCGAAGGCACAGATCACAGGTGCGGGCTAGCTATGGGCACACACAGGGAAGTGGTAGGTAGCGCATTTGCATGCAGATAAACCAGTGAAGAGGCAAGCATTGAGACCGCACGGCGCAGGGCAGCAGGCTCACACAATTCCCATCGGATAAACAGGCCGGGGCGAGTGGTGGGACGGACTGGGCTAGCGGAGAGGACCGCCACTGCTCCCTCTCTGACCCCGCCCCCACATACAGCATCACAAACCAGCGACCTGGGTGACCCTGCCCTGGTAAACAACTAAGGCTCCGCTCCTCATACTTAATGGCATGAACAGACCAAAAATGGCTCAAGAACAACTCAGAGCCCCAGAGCCGATAAATCTAAGCGATGAAGAAATAGCCAAACTTTCAGATGCACAGTTCAAAACACTGGTTATCAGGATCCTCACAGAACTGGTTGATTTTAGTCACAAATTAGAGAAACATATGAAAGCTAAACTCAGACATCTCCGGGGAGTCCGGTGCTGTGCGGTGCAGGTTAAAAATCAAGAAATATAAACCAGATGCAGCAGTTTTTCGACATGGAGAACCAAGCCCATACTACAGTGGGACACCGAAAATGCCCTCTCTAGGGTGCAGAGACCATTGTGGAAGAGGTAGGCATGTGAGATAGTACAAGCCAGATGAGAGGGGCACAATGAGAAGGCAGATCTGACTCCATCTTACAGCTAACCCTCCCTCTCAATTGAATCTGGACCCAGTTGCCCTGTTTTCCTCAAGAGTGAGGAATGAACAACAAAAAAGGGGGAATTGTAAAACGCTCCACCTTTCTGACTGCATGCCTTTGTTCAATAGCTTCTGCTCAGTCTTGCATATAGTCATGCTAATCATTAGAGAAATTCTGCTTTTGGCTTGAGTTTTACAAAACAATCCATACTTCCCTGGGAGATAAGAGAAGTATTCGGACTTCCGCCAAGATGGAGGCGTAGGTGGAGACGCCGTGCCTTCCCACACAACCAAGTTTAGAGACAACTAAATATTAGCAATAGAAAACATAGCCAGAAGATAGAAAATTGAACTTTTCGGAATTCTGTTAACAACAAATTCTTCAGCCTGACCTGTAAGGGGCGAAACCAGCAGCTGGTGGAGCAGGGTTGCACAGGAAAACTCGGTCAGACGGACTCAGGCGCGTGGAATCCAGGCGAAGGGTTGGACCTAGTGAGCAACCGAGCCAGCAACCAAGCGAGCAATGGCAGGGAAACAGCGGTCCCGTGGCAAGCGGCAGGGAGGGCGCCGCCACTTCCCCGCTCTGACCCCGCCTCCACATACAGCGTCATAACCCAGCGACTCTGAGTGGCCTGGCCCTGGAGAACCACTTAAGGCTCTGTTCCTACCCAGCGGCACCAAACAGCAGAGGGTGCTGCCATTTCCCCACTCTAACCATGCTCCCATGTACGGCGTCACAACCCAGCGACCTGGGAGTCCAAGACGCAGCTGCTCACACTTAAAGAGCACGAACAGACCAAAAATGGCTCAAGAAGATCTCAAAGCCCCAGAGCCTATAAATCTAAGCAATGAAGAAATAGCAAAATTCTCAGACGCACAGTTTAAAACACTGGTCATCAGGATCCTCACAGATCTGGTTAATTATAGCCACAAATTAGACAAATATATGAAGGCGAAACTAATTGAAATGAATGGAATTGCACAGGACACCAATAGCAATGAAAAGGAAACTGGGACTCAAATCAATGGAGTGGATCAGAAGAAAGCAAATAATGGCCAAACAGAAAAGAGTCAAGAAGCAAGAATTCAAAGAAATGAGGAGAGTCTTAGGAACCTCCAGGACATCTTTAAACGCTCCAACATCCGAATTATAGGGGTACCAGAAGGGGGAAAGGCACAGCCACCAGTGGAAAACTTATTTGAACAAATAATAAAGGAGAATTTCCCCAATCTGGCAAAGGAAATAGACACCCAGGAAATCCAGGAAGCCCAGAGAGTCCCAAAGAAGTTGGACCCAAGTAGGAACACACCAAGGCACATCATAATTACATTAGCCAAAATTAAAATGAAGGAGAGAATCCTAGAAGCAGCAAGAGTTAAGGGGATAGTCACCTACAAAGGAGTCCCCATCAGACTGTCAGCAGATTTCTCAAGAGACCTGACAGGCAAGAAGGGGCTGGAAAGAGGTATTCCAAGTCATGAAATCTAAAGACCTACAACCAAGATTGCTCTATCCAGCACAGCTTTCATTTAGAATGGAAGGACAGATAAAGTGCTTCTCAGATAAGATAAAATTCAAGGAGTTCATCATCACCAAGCCCTTATTATATGAAATGCTAAAGGGATTTACCTAAGAAAAAGAAGATTAAAAAGTTGAACAGTGAAAGGACAACAAACTCACAGTTATTAACAACCACACCTAAAACAAAAGCAAATTAAGAGGACAGCTAGATCAGGAGTTGTCCTCTTAATTTGCTTTTGTTTTAAATGAAGATCACATGGAGGATTAGCAACAGGGGAGTGGGAGAAGGAGAAGGGGGGAGAAGGTACAGAAAATAAGTAGCATAGATAGTAGATAGAAAATAGATAGGGGGAGGGTAAGAATAGTAGGGGAAATATAGAATCTAAAGAACTTGAGACACGTGTTCATGAACTAAAGGGAGGAATGGTGGGGGAGGGGTATGCAGGGTGGAGGGGAACGGGGGAATAGAACAACTGTAATGGCATAATCAATAAAGAAATGTTAAAAAAATTAATGAAGAGAAAAAAGAAAAAAAGTCATTAGAAAAAAAAAGAATGCAGTTTTCCCTTGGACAGTGTTGACAACATTGATTTAATTAGTTGCTAGTGATAGTATTTATGCTATTTCTGTATTTTTTTTAAATGACAGTGCTTCAAGGAACATTCTTATGCTTCCATCTTTGCAAACAACATAGAGCTCTGAGTGAAAGAAAACTCTGGCCTCTGTAGCAAACACTTAACAGCTGAGGCTGACTTCAGAAGCTATCAAAAATTCAATAGCTTGATATCAATGCGTAGCGTGCAGGTTTGACCTATGAGTTGGATGTGGCTGAGCAGTACCTACCACATAATCAGACTTTCTTGGATAGGTAAGGTCAGGGTTTAATCAATTCAGGGTTCTTTCATTTGTGGTCCAGTGTAAGTGCTCTGCATTTGTGTTCGAATCTGCTTTATGCCAAAGAGTGACCTTTGTAAAGTGCTCTGTATCTTGTGACACCAAACCAACCCTCTTCTCTAGGGAAAAGAAGGCAACAACCACACGTCAAAGGGAATCTCCTCTGCCTGCTTTCCACCCCTCAATACACTTACTGACTGTGTATGGACAGTGAATGAAGTAGCTCAATCAGGGCTATCAGTGAAGGAGGTTATGACAACCAACAAAGAACACTGTAGATAGTCAAAACTCGTGCGAACAACTTACAGCATAATGGATTGTTCATCAGAATAAATGAGAGTTCTTTGTTTTCTTCAAGTCACCTCTTTGTCAAAATTTTCCAAGCCAAAAGAAAGACGCCTGAAGAGGCATATAAAGTGCACGCCAGCCTCTGAGGGCATGCACGTGACTCATGCAAACAGTGGCAGGCCAACAATTTTAAACCACCACCAAAATTCCTTTCTGCTCATAATTCATTAATGAAACCATTAATTTTCTAATGATACTATTAACCACAAAATGTTTATTACATGCAGACAAGAAATACCAGGAAAATAAAGTAAATTTTAAGGTTAAGTAGATTTTAACCATTCACATTAAAAAAAATTGTGCTTGCAAGCTGGAGATGTGCTTCACCTCTCATGAAACAGGGCAGAGATGTTTCAGAAGTGATGTCTTTGAATCCTGCTGCCCTGCCTATGTGGGACTGTCATGGCCCAGGCTCCCTCGGACAGAGAAGCTGGTGCTGGACCAGTTTAACATGGCATTTTTCAATTCAGATGTTTGAGCTCATTTGCATTTCTGGATGAACACATTTGCTTTTCCCTAATGAATTTACCAAGTGTAATGACAAAGACAGAAAGAGAGAGGCAGAAAGAAAGATGTTTTTTGAAATCCTCATATAACATTTATATATATTCTTTCCCACTCCCACTCCCATTTGCTCGAATTCTGGAGATATTTCTCACAAATTTTCATACCTGGAAAGAAAACACAGTGCTGTGAATGAAGGTATAGCTATTAATTTGTTTCTTACTTGATCTATCCATTTACTGGAGACTTTACAGAGAGAGTCAATATATTTTTTAACCCCCAAAGAGACCCTTTCTTCATTAATTGGCTTCTTTAGAAGAAAGTTAATAAAAATGAATATCTTTCACTGGTTTTTAGAAATTTATAAGAGAGAGAAATATTTTCTGTGTCAACATGCACAGTAAAAAGTACTAAAATGCTTTTCAATACCATATTCTTTATATGATAGTCAAACCAACAATAGTATTTGAAATCTCACTATTCATTTTTTTAAAACTCTACAGAATCTTTCCAAGCGGAAGGCTAGGGCAAATCACAGGACGTAAAACTGGAGTCGTCTCTGTGAGGGTGATGGGAAGGCCTGGCCACCAGCGCACTGCTGACACTCAGTGTCTGATCCTGACCGTGTTACTTAACACTCTTCCAGTCTCAGTTTTTTCCCATCTAAAAAAGGAAAGCATTAGAGGAGGTGACCATGGTCCTTCTAGCTCTATAATCCTATTACTTAAATGTAGCAGAGCAGGAGCCTCTGGTAATTTTTTCAAATGTAAGCTTTATCCAAGTATTTAAAGATAAAGAGATTATAAAATATTTCCTGATTTCTGAGAAAAATCTACTTTGTTCAAGCTCAGACAGCTTCTGTAGATAACAAAAACTTTCTGACCGAATAATCTTGTCACCAAATACAATGCTGTTGTAAAATAAATAATATATTACAATATGTTAATTCATTTATCCACTCATTTATTGATCAAGCAAATGTTCTCACGTGGGCCTATTATTGAGTATTTCCATCTCCAATGAGGCTAAAAAACTGTATTTGGTTAGGGGGCAAAAAACTATCGTGTGTGTGTGTGTGTGTGTGTGTGTGTGTGTGTGTATGCCAGCAATTATATTGTATAAGAAGCTTTAATACTTGCACATTTCCACATTGATCAGGTGGTCGGTGCTTGGCAATGTCAGTGATTTGCCCAAGGTTACACATGCTCAGTGTAGGGGCTTCTAAAGCATTTCTCATTCCCTTTACTTTGGATGCACAGTTGCCAGCTGTGGGTTAGAGTTCCACTTCCATCTGCTTTTGAAATTTGCCCTGCACAGCACTGTTAGAGAGCTTCTCAGAATCGTGCACATTAGTCCTCCACCTGGTCACGCCAAACTCCATCAGAGCCTTTGCAGCTGTCAGAGAAGCACATAACCCCCCTCCTCCTTATCACACCCCAAAGCCGCCATACCAGATATGTATTTACCACAAATCCCTATCTCTCTTTTTCTTGGATCTTCTCTCAATTACTTTAATCTTTCCCCGTTCAAGGGGTCCTTTCCCTTAGGCTTTTACCTTTGTACAGACCTCCAGCTGCTGAGAGAAAGTGAGATTTAGTTGGACTCTGTTGCTCCTAATCAGCCATTCTCCCTCGTCCTTCAACCATTGAATTGTCAGTTAAGCTGCTTAATCTGTCTCCTCCTTTTCCCTCTCCAAGTACTGTTTGGTGCCTTATCTCAAACTGTTCAGAATTGCTTTGCACTTATCAGCATCTCTCGTAAGGGACTGCAAGATTGCTTTCAAACCAGATTTTCCTGCTCTCACAGGAGGCTGTCTGACTACCACTCTCTCTTCTGGAGTCCTCATTCCAGTCATACTTTCCAAAGCACCCTCACCTGAGGGGTGCCTTCTGAGAGGCTGCTGTGCCAGCATACTACGTAGCTGGTGAGTTATTTTGGCCCTTTTATCTGGGAGAATTTTTTCCCCTGTGGTAGGGGATGTCCTCCTACCACACAGTGCTAGTTCACTCCTAGACCCTCAAGTTTTCTTCTAGGACTGGCCCCTCCTCCTTTAACCCGGCTTTCCTCATTATTGATTCTTTTTACACGTACATCTTCATTTCTGTTCTTCATAATCCTGTCATCCCCTTGCATTCTGCTTTGAGACTTACTTAGTCCTCCTGTGGATTCTGTATTACCCGAGTCTTTTTTGTTTCTGTCTCTGTCACAAACCCCTTTCTCCTCTTTTCCCCCAAATATCAGTATTCATGAAACCTCTCTCCCTAGCTTCTTCCCTCGACACCTTTATTATTTCTTCATCCATCACCTCATTGGTCACTGATGACCTTCTGTCTTTTTTTCCCAAACCTCCCAGGTTACATGTCAACTTGTCTATCTGATCTCTCTCAAAAACCAGAATTAAGCAAATTCTGCTGGGTCATTGTCACTTTTGCTTGGAACCTTGAAAACGTTGACTCTTTCATCTCTTTGGTCTACCAGACCCTAATCGAGGACTAAGAACTGCCACTTGCCCTTTTCTCTCCTATTCTCTCTTCCTTCATATTGCCAGGACTAACTGTCCTGGCCAGGTCCTTGTCATGCTATGTTGCTGTCCCCCACACCCCCCACCCCAGACACTTGTTCTGGAGTAACCATTCCAGAACATGTAACCACCTTTACATGTGGCTCTTGAAGCAAGTATAAAAAATACAACAGATTCATTGGCAATAGACCTTTTAAATGTGTTATCATGTACTTTGGAAATCTATATTAAGATTGTAATGTGGAATGGGACTTTGGACCAACGACATACCAAAACACACACAAAAAATTCATGTAACTGCCATTAACCATTTTTGGAGGAAAAATGTATGATCTCTCATTGATGACAATTATGAATTATGGTATCTACTCTTGATTTAGAAGAATTCTGTTTTTTCCAGTACAATGTGACAGTTTCTTGACTATTCTTGTTTAAGGTTGTCTAGGCGATCTCATTTAGTTCCATCTGTAAATTTATTTTTATTATTCACTTCCTGCCCTGAAGCCCGGAATAAAACTCTATACCCACTAGGTCTGGAAAACGGCTCTCGGCAGCATGACCCAATTAGTTTGGGAAGAGTAATTTCTAAAGTAACCCATCAAGTTCAACACTGGAAGCAAAAGCTCTGGAACGATTTATGAGAATTTTTCCAGCTAAAGATAACTTCCATTTTCAGCGAAATGACTCCTATTCCCATCTACTGACAGAAGGGAATAATGGGCCACTGAAGTACGGCCAAGTCAAACTGGTGGTCTGAATGATTGTCTAGAAGTCCACCTGACTGGCAAAAATGTGATGACCAAATACTTCACTTTTTCATGTACCTTCTATCTTACACTTGGAAGGTCTGCAAGACCACTGAGAAGAGCAAGACTGAAATGAAGTAAGACTGTGGCTAGGGTACCTGGCTCATTTGGGCTGACTCTAAAGTATCTCACTGGGTTTTCCCCTTGGTGGATCTGAATGTAAATGAACTTACCTGGCTTTTTTCTAGGAAAAAAATTTTGGATACCAATTTGAATGTTCAAGCTTGGTAAAAATGTTGCTCCTAAACAAAGTGACTCTCATTTTTTCTAACTGCCAAGGATGGCATGAGTAAGAACACGTGCCCATGGGGTTCAAGGTCCCTTCTTGAGAGTTATAAGTGGGTTCCCCCAAATCCTTTTGTATTGCCATTCAACTTCTTTGCCTTGTCCATTTGATGGAGCAAAACAAAACTACTATAGCATTTTATCATCTGACATGGTAAATTTAAAGCTAATTTAATCTCACCTTGTAATTCCTTAACCAGACTACCTATTGACTTCAAAAGTACATCGGAAGGGTTAGGCTGTAATCTGAAGGAGCAAGAACAAGAGTACCTTAGGGATCACAATGAACAAACATTCTGACACTCACTGACCTTATCTTCTCTCTGAAGTACCACTCTCTAGTTGAAGAAAAGAGCTATTTTTCACAAGCCTGAAGAGAGTAAATCAAAATCAAATGGAAAGAAGTATTTCTACAGTGTTCCAAGAGCAGCATATATGGTGGGCACTCAAATGTTGAATGAATGAAAGAAAGAAAAAAAGTGAGTGAATGAATAAATTCCAAGCCCCATGAAAGGTGGAGTATAATATTTTCCTTCTATCTACTAGAATAAAAAAGTTGATAGTTATTAGAAGCTTAGAGTATATACTGAAAATAAACAAGCATTTTATTTGATTAAAATGGCCCTTTGATACATTATTGTTTGTAAGCTATTTTAGGGAGGGGGAAAATAATACCCCAAAAGTATTATAAAGAAGCATTAGTTTCTTTTCTATTTTTAAAAACTATTTTGGAACAAATTAAGCATACTCAGAATGTTTTATTAACTAGAAATTTAGTTTAAGTAGTTTAATTACTGCTATTTGGAAATTACTATGATCAGTGGGCACGTCTGGGTTTGGTCTTTGTGTGGGAGTGTCCTGAGAAGAATGCCCACCTGCCCAGGCAGCTGGACACCCTGGTCCAGACTTTCCCAAGGGGTCAAGAGAACTAGCAATCGGCAATTCTCTATACAGTGATCCTGGAGTTCACCTTGTAAATGCCTTCAATAGGAGCAATAGCTAAATGTTGCTGAAGAAGGGTCAACCTTTGCTTTTATCCTAAGTCAATTCAAAGAAAGATGGTCTTTGTAGCTCAGTAAATAGTAATGAATATCCTTCTGCAGTAAAAATTTCTGAGAAAACTGCTTTTTATTTTCATTCAGCCCTGTGGTTCCTACTCAGGGCCTTATATAGCATGAGGGGAGGTTATTGAACAAACATTAAAGAATCGTGTCTTCATTCTGCAAATCAGAAAGCCTAGAAATGTATCCAATGACCCCAAATGTGGGGAGCACGACCTATATGCTCAGTTCCATCCAGGCCTAGATTCAGTCAGGTGTGAAAGAAACAGGTTTGGAGAAATAGGCTCCCTAAACTGGGTTCCCATTTTATAAAAGGTTATGGGAATAGCATTCAAAAGGTTTATGCTTTGGAAAAATACAGGTGATTTTCTATCTCATATGTAGTCTTATGACAACTTGCATTTTGAGTCCATGCTTTGCTCTCCCAATTAAACAGGAAAACTATGTCTCTTTGCAGCCAAATTATAGATTTATTTCTTGGCTCACTGTTCTTAGAGTAAGGAAACTCCAAACAATGACAACAATCTATGTGAGAAATGTGTTTAGGTTAACTGCTGTTTAACTACATTATAAACATACTTAGACATCTTTAATTATTATAGAAACATCTTTAATGTACCCTTTTCTATAACAATTCCATCTAGAATAAAAATAATTTCTAATGCATTCCTCAACTGTATATAGTGATCAACTTCCAAAATGGAAGATAGGATCCTTTAAGAATTATTCACTGAATCTGAGTAGCCCCAGATTTCAGAAATAATACACAAACAAGTATTAAAACACTTCAGAGCAATTTTAAGCCTCCACTTTCTTATTTTTGAAGAAATCTGAGCCTAACTAAAACTCTAAGAAAAGTAGGGTTCTCTAACCCCTACATCCTTTCAGAGGCCTCCGTTAATTACTGCAATGTGATGTGTAAATTAGGTGGCCCAGTCCTGCAATCTTGGAGCTTGTAAGCAATTACAGGGTCAGTGCATCTCTTGATTAAGAGAAGACCACTTTAAGAGGAAGAGACATCAAATTATACAACATGGTAAGTAGAATTGAAGAGAAACACCATTCCAGAAAGACAGATGCAAAAGAAAAAGAAAGAAACAAACAACAACAAAAAGCAACTAGGAGTGATTAAATTGGGGAAAGGGAGAACAACAGGACAAATGAGAGAGATAAAGGAAGAAATGTCCAGAAAAATATACATGTGTGAGGGGAGGTAAGGAGGCATGAAGGATAATGGAACATATTTATATTAGTGTGAAGAAAACAAGAGTATCTTATCTATTCATTTAAAGAAAGAAAATTCTGTAAAATCAATTTGGAGCAAATGATTCTATATTTAGCCATTATGAAACTTAAATGAAGTAATTTCTGCTATTTTTAAATGAATTTTAGGTATTCTGCAATAAGAGTATAAATTAGGAATTAACATTCACAGAAAACGGTATTAAGAAGTTGCTATAGTGATTTGGGTCCTCAATACAAGTTGCTCCACAATTTAAACCAAGAGAACTTAAGGAAAGTCTTGTTTGGGGGGAAAAAAAAGTTGTAACATTCAAATGGTCCCCCTGGTAGCAATAAGCTAGGTGAATTTGGATTAGAAATTAGAACAAAAACCTTGAATTGTTGCCATAAAAGACACAAAAGAAAAGAGTACTTTGGTTTCTTTAAACGCAATGTTTTTTGTAAAGAATTAGACTAGCAATTTAATTACAACACAATGCAAAATGTAATTAAGGGCTAAAATACATGGCCCAAATATAATGAAGGCCATGGAAGGTAAATAAAGGTAAGGAAATAAACCAGACCTATCCAGAAAAACTTATGGACAAATTAGAACATCAGCTGGTTATAATTTGATGACAGAGAAACAAACATTCCATATATATGAAATTCTCTGATACTAGGCCATACAGGATATTAATTATTATTTATTTTTAACAAATATTTACATGTACCATAGGTAGGTCCATGGAAAATGTCATTTTATTATAACATTAGTGAGAAAAAAAAACAGATTCTCACTCAGATGGGGCCACTGTCTGTGGAGTTTGCACTTTCTCCGCATGTCTCTGTATATTTCCTTCCAGTTTCTGCCCACATCCCAGACGTGTGCACATGAGGTGGACTGGTTGGCATGACTACACTGGTCCAGTCTGAATGTGTTGGGGGTGGTGTGTGAGTGCACCCTGTGAAAAAAAGGCATTGTGTCCAGGATGAGTTCCCACCCAGGATGAGTGCCCTGAGCTGTCAGGAAGGGGTCCAGCTACCCAAGACCCTGAAATGGAATAAGTGGCTTGGAAAATAATTATCTCACTTGTTGTCATTAACTTTTCTTAAGTGTATGTATAACTCACATTGATTTCAATATTTAATATTAGAAATATTTGGGTCTTTATTTAGAAGTTTAGTGATGCTTTTATGACCAGAAATATACACAATAACTTAACTCTTGATTATGTCAATTAGATTATAATAAAATTGGTGTCACTATACATCATTTTCCTTGAAGTTGAAGTTTCCAAGACTCTATCAACAATGATAAGTGAGGACTTACTGTATTTACTATATTGCCCAAGCTACACTAGACTCAAAAGTAGTTTTTTGTACTTATGTAATCCCTATGATAGAAGGGGGGCACGGTCCCACAGGTATCATCCAAAAATATATAATGGCTGAGAACATAGAGCAACCTGCCTTGGTTAAAGCCCTATTCTGCCATTAACTCAGTTGTTGAAGTTGGACCAGTTATTGAACCTCATCTTCCCTCAGTATTCTGATCCGTTAAAGGGAGACAATGATACTAATAATATCTCATTGGGCTATTCTGATGATTAAGGGTTAATGTGTGTGAAGCATTTAGAATAATGTCCAGCACAAAATCAATAATTGAGGACTATTGTTGGTGATAAACAATCTTCTTTCCCACTGTCTGCATTTCACAGTTAACTATTTTTTGAAACTCTCTCAATATCCTTGGTTTCCATGACATCTGATCATATTTTTGTCTGGTGATTTTTTGCATCTTGCTGTCTATTCCATTTCATTCCCCTTCTTCTCTACTTACCTTTCACATGTTAGTATTCCTTAGGTTTCCATCCTTGAGCTGTTGCTTGTCTCTTTACACACTCTCCTTGTGGTTTTATCTGTCTGTAGTTTTACATGTTTTAAATCTTCATCCACAGGTGCTGGACATAAGTAGTTGGAAGTGCCACAGTCACTGAAAGGTCAGCATCTCCTAAAGTAAACTCATTTTATTGTCCCCAACATTCCCTTCAACCTGTGTTCCACTTGTATTCTTGACCTCAGGTATTGGCCCCACTATGTAGCTAACCACCCAAACCAGGAATCAGGAAATAAATCTGTCCCTCTTCCTCAGCTTCCACATTCACTTACTCACTAATACACTTCAATTCTATTGCCATGTTTTTTTTCTTCATCTATACTCCCATTGCCCCAATCTAAGTCCTAATCACATCTTGCCTAAGTTGGAACAACAGTTTCAACATGGATGGATCTCCTACCTCTAGTTTGTCCCCTTCATGCCACCATTCACAGTATAGCTGCTAGAGTGATCAATCTAAAATGAAAATTCAATGGCATTATTACCTGCCTAAACCCCGCCTACCTCAAAGACTACCTATTACCTACAGGATAGAATCCTGGACCTTTAACTTAGCAATACAACCCTCTATCACATTATCTGTGTTTTTCTTTCCATTTTTAATGACAGCCACCATGTTAAGTGTAATTATATACGTATATATGTATATATAATATTATAGAAGCTTGATGTAATACTATCATTCCTGTTTTACAGATTAAGTGGATGGTATTGGAAGCAACTTGTCATTGTCATCAAATTGGTAAAGGTGAAGCTGGTAATAGGATCCAAATCTAATCATATTCCCCAGTGGAATTTCTTTGAAGTCAAAGTCTGCATCATTGCTTTTTTTGAACCCCCCACATCTAGCATATTAACTGGTACACATATGGCTGTTAATTAAATATTAAACTAAATTGACTACTTAAAAAGGGAGAAATTATAACATGATCATTATAAAAGGTCAGCCTGCCATTGACTGAAGAAGAATAGAGACTCTAGAATTACCTCACAGGTACTATAAATGGAAATAACAAACACTATGGCTGAGTTTGTAAAAAGTGTATCTCTTCATATGCATTTCAATTTAAATAGCTTTCAAATTATAACATTATCTCCATATTATCCAGAGTAACTTTAAGATTCTTTTTATTTTTAATTTATGTTTTATTCAAATGTCTTATTTACTTTTAGAGGAGCAAAAATAAAGTAAATGTAAATATTTGCACTAATAAATTCTCGGTTAAAGAATACAGTGTATGTATGTTGTGTGTGTGGAATATATGTGCACATACATGTGATACATATACATAAGAGGAAAAGTTCAAACTATTTTTAAGTTCAAAAATAGATGATGTCAGTAATATTTAGTAAAATCATTCTTCAGGCAAACCGATGAGAAAAAAATCAAAGGATCACCTGAAACTCTGAGACCAATCAAAGAATTCCAATAATTATTTAAAAAAGCAGTTGTGTGGCCAATCTATCTCCTAGGTTGCAACCAAATAAAAATTCAAATAGAATACTTGTAAATGATTGAGGAAAAAGGAAATTAAAATTGAAACAGCTACAAATCATTAAACATAACTATGAGCTATGGCTGTTCAACAATTGGACTTTAAGTAGTTTCACACCACTGAGTTAGGAAAAAACGTGCTCTCCTGGCATTTTCATCTGCCAAAAGAGCCATTTGCAATTAAAAATTAAAACTGGCACCACTTCTTTGGAAGCAACAATAAAAAGGTTGCTGGCTTCCTTGTTTATAGGGTTTCTCGTATCAAGACTTCATTCCATTTTAAAATATTTTTTCTTATGTTTTATTTCTTTTAGGGCATCATATTCCCATACTAATAATTTAACAGTTAATTAAAACCAATTAACTAATTTAATTAGTTTTAACTAATAATTAAATATTTCAAGATATTTAATTATAATATGATCGTCAAATACTATAGAATTGTTTATATATTGGGAAACAGGTAGATTTGAAGGGTACAAACAGCATTTTATGTTAGCAAGGTATAAAGCAGTATAACTTGTATAAGGCCTCTCTACACTAAAATAAACCAATGATTTTTAAGGAATGCAGAAGCAAAAATATAATGCAAACAATTTCTATAGACTTAATTCAGAGGAAATGTGTATTTCCGTACATACATTTTCGTGTGTGTGTGTATATATATATATATAAAATTTATGGGGTCTAATTGAGTCCTGACAAAGAGTGGTCAACAGTAAAATTTTATCTTCCACCTGGAAACCAGTATATTTTGGAGATTTGGAGTATCAGTAAGTGAGTCAATCTGTGTGCATGGGCATCTTCCATGTGGCAGATATTATTTGTTGAGTGCTGATGAGATTGCAGACAACAAGACAGAGAGAAGCCCTGACTTGAAGGAATTGAGTAAAGATAGGTGTTAATAAGCAGATTCCTCCTCCAGGTACATGAGTGATATTTTCTGTTTAACTCTTTAGAAAGATCCTTCTGGCTACTATGTAGCATAAACCTCTCCAGGAGTTGGAAGTAAAGTTAAAGTGACCAGTTAGGAGGTGGCCCTGTAGCTCAGAGATTAAGGAAGAGAAATAATAAAAAGATCACTTCTTATTACAGATACTCCTCTTTTTTTATTGCATTTAGACAATCCACAGTATCTTCTATCATCCTGGCTGGATCACAGACACTATTGTGCCCATTTCAGAGATAAATATATGAAGACTCGAAAGGGTGAGATGACTTATCCCAAGTCACAAGGCTAATTAGTGGAGAAGTTGGAAGCAAAAAAATGGTCTCCTACTTCTAGCCCCATACCTTCTTCCCCTTAAATGAATTACCAGTAGCTTCCAAGAAAATTTAAAAAGACTTGGTAGTTCCTTCAGCTTTGGTTCATTCTAAAATTCTTCTATGTAAAACTTCCAAGGAACATTATTTACTTACCCATTAAGCCAGCATTTATTACAGATCTACTAGATACAAGGCATCATGCTAGGAGCTTGGGATTCAGAGATAAGTATGTTTTCTGTGTAGGGCACTCACCTTTCTGTGGGGAAGACAGACCAAGTAGCACACAGTGACCAAAGAGTGGAGCAAACAGCACTATAATGACATTCCTAGAGTGGAATGGAACCTGAGACCAGGAGTACCTAAATCCTTCTGGTAGGGGATAGAAGCCCAAGAGGAAGTGATCCTTCAATTGTGTTTTGAAAAAAAAGAAAACACAGTAGAAGTTGGACAGCCAGAGTAAAAGAAGTGGGAAGAAAACAAGAGAAGAGTGTGAGTAGAAGCACGGCAGGAAGACACAGGATGGTAAGTCTGGGGCTCGGGGCGTAAATAGAGATGAGGTGAGAAAGACAGGCAGAGGCCATGTTGTGAAGGGTCCCATGAGCAGTTCCAAGGAATGTAGAGTGTAATGTACACCACTGTCTCTATTTCTCCAACTTTTAACACCCTTAATCCACTCACATCACATTTAAAACCCTCAGAGTTCCACAAAAGTTGCTGTGGTAAATGCCATCCATGACCTCTTTCAGGACCAATCCAATGAAATCTCACATGCCTCTTCTAGTCCTTTCTATGGCACTGGAGGCTGAAGATTACAAACTCCTTCCTTTGCTTTTGTGAAAATAAGGTCTCCTAGATTATTCCTTGGTTTTCCGGTTGTTGTGTGGAGTTTTTCTGCGGAACTTAGTCTTCCATTCACCGGTTCATGCTGGTATTCCCCAGACTCTATCCTCCACAATATCCACAACACTCTTCATCTCTGGGCTATCTCATTCATTCTACCACACATCACTTCACCGTAATTGGTAGAGGCTTCCAATTCATATTAGATATGAATATCTAATCTATACATATAGATTAAGCTTTAGATTTGTAAATGCATTAATTCATTGAAAATATTTTATTGAGTGCTCTCTAACTTTCAAAAAATGCCTCCAGTTGAAAAAGACCAAATGTACTTGGTTCACAGTTGTGTTTTTACCACTTAAAATCTCCACCTAAATGTTTTCGAAACATCTGAAACTCAACAAGTCTGAATCTAATTTCATTATATTGCCCCCAAAAATGTGACCTTTGTCTTTTGTCCCATATTGTACTGGTTTAGGGTGCCTCCATCCCACATCACCCAAGTCAGAATCAGCCTTCTCACATTCCACATGAGACTGCTGCCAGTTCTACCTCCATGACATTTCTCTAATTAAACTCTTTCTTGTTCCCACTGCCTGAGCTCCTTAGATAATCATCTCTAATCTTTTTAGAATAGTCCATGACACACAATAGATAGTCAACAGACATTTATATAATGAGTTTATGGATAAAATAATACAAGAATGTATGGAAAACTTGAACAACTGCTATCATCATTTTCCAAGCCATACTGAATCCATTTTGCACCCTTCAATCAATTTACCAAACGGCAGATCTTTCCAAAGTTTGTATTTGATTATACCATTCTTTTGATGATGACCATTCAATAATCACTATTGCCTACAGGATAAAGACCAGATTCCATGGCCAGCATCTGAGGTCATACAAGTTCAGGTATGTGTGCCTTTTCTCTACTCTTTTTTTCTTATAGTTATCTTCATCCTGCAAATACTTAACAGAATTACTGTGTTGATTCACAATTCCACATTTTTGCCCAAGCTGTTTTCTCAACCAGGATTGCTCATTTTCCCTTGCTTTTTGCACCTAAAAATTAACTACTCGTTTGTCAAAACAGTTCACTCCTTACTTCCTCTTTGAAGCTTATGCTTACCTTTCTGCCTTCATCTCTACTTCCCTCTGTTTTCCCCTGAGACTTTGTGCTTTTCTCTGTAATGATACAGATAACATCACTTCATACTTGTTCATGAGCTTGGAATCATTCCCTTGTGTAGTCTTTTCCCTTCTTGAGAATGGAGGCTTTTGCCTTATGAATTGGGAATTAGCACATAGTAGACACTCACATGTTTGCAGATGGATAAATGAATGAATAAATAAATAGACAGTGAAGGGTCATGGAAATATTTTAATTGAGGAAATGATATGATGAGATTTGCATTTTAGAGAGAACATTATTGTCTTAAAACAGAGCTAGGAGGCTGAGAACAAACGCTAGATGATTCAATAAAAGAATATTATACATAATCCAATGGAGAGACATTGAGAAGCAGAGAGAGCTAGTAGAGGTTCCAAAGGAGAAAAGGGAATAGATTTGAAAAATATTTAGACAGTGAATACACAGAATTTAATGGTCATTTGAATGGTCATTGGGAGCAATCTGAGAAAGATGAAGGCATTAAGGGTGAGTTCCAGGTTCCCAGCTTGGGTGACTGGATTATTTCATCTAGTTTAAAATATCTGTACATTCCAATCCATGGCATTATACTAGGCAAAGACACACTGTCATTCGTCTGCCACACTGTTTCCCATGCTATTTCTCAGAAACACATTCGCTGCATTGATGCAAATTTATATGTGGAGCCCCATCATGTGTCCCTCTGCTACCACTATTCTTCTTCTAAACTTTCCCTACAAAAGAGGAGTGATTAAAAATAGAAGAATAAGATTCAAAGAAATCTCTCACCTCATATTTGAATAGCTCGTCTATTAAACTGAAGAATAGCTGAAAACAGGAAATAGGAAACCAGAAAACATAGCTGTCTGGTAAATCTTAAAGAATGACAGGGGAGTGGACTCTGTAATCTACACCAATTTATAAATTGGAAGCAAGTATTTGAAGTAGGTTATCTCTTGTTCTTTCCATCCATCTCATCACTAGGCTAGGATATACACACTCGACACCATCTTACATCGTTAAATAATACCATTATAATAATGATTTTTGCATGTGTAACAAATAATTTTCTACCTAAAACAGAACTTTAAACATACTTTTCTTGCTTCTTGGCAGTGAAAACTTGGGTCTACCAAGTAAATTCATCCCTGAAGTATCTCATTAATCACAGTGCACTTGTTCTTGGCAAGAACCTTAATGTGTTACAAAAACTGTTATTAAAGTAAGATTTGGGGATTCCCAGGCTGGCAGAGAATTAGTTAATTACACCCCTCTAGAAATAGCTTTCTTATAATTTCCTTTATTATTAATAGTCTTGTTAGACTCACAGCTCAAAGTAACTTTCCTTTATTAATTTAATATATAAAGCACAGCTATTCTAAAGCTCATTATTCAAAATTATAAACAGCAATTTCCAAAGATGGCTTGTCCCCCAGGGTCCCCTACAGTTGCACAATCCTCCCAGAAAATACTATTCAGTCCCTCTCCGTGTTACTGTGGACCTAGCACTACTATTTAATTGCTCAAGCATTGCAGTTGCAGACTCCAGAAATGTGTAATACCGACCTTTACAGTAGCACATCACACGGAACATTACCTAATTTATTTCATATCTACCACTAAAGACATTGATAGGTAGATTAAGCCTAGTGAACAGAAAATTATTCAAACTTGAATCTCCTGCAAAAATCATTTGTCAAAATTTAGAAATTCTGTAAGGCCATAAAAACTTCTTAAACACGAACATATTGGGGACAAATGTTATATTACAAAAAGGGTTCGTTCAGGTTCAAAGGCATCACATAGGACATGTAAAGTATGAGTACCAACAAAGTTTGTCTCTAACCCACTCTGAACATACAAACATAATTTACCAAAAATTAAAGGCCATAAATGGCATCATGATGTAAACTCAAAACTGTGGATATTTTGAACATCCTCTTTTTGTAAAAGAAGTCACTATCCACACAGTATATCTTTTGCTACCATATTGAGCACAGATCATTATGGCTCATTATGGCTCAATGTTTTAGTAGATCCTGTCAGGTCAAAATAATTTATCAGGCTCACTAGTTAATAGGATTAATTATATATCAACTTGGAGGGGTTGAACATGAAAAGTGTCAGTAGTGTTTCACTATGTCTATCATTTGTTACAGTAAATACACCTAAATCAATGTGATATTACTTACATAAATGAATAATAAAAGTTACACCTTTTGATGTAATAATAATGCAACACAACGGTCTTCTTGTGTATACTGTAAGATGGAAAGTTGGCTGGAATATTCCACCTAATGCTACATGTTCACATCAATCTGAGACTGTAAAATTTTCCAGACACCAGAGCCCCACAGATTGTAGACTCCACCAATTTCCTGACTCTTACGTGGTCAAATTCCAGGTTTACAGATTTACAAAACCAGCCCCTTCTTCCCTGTTATTTAAAAAAAAACTCCTCTTGGTGCCGATCCTCTGTCCCAGGTGAGAGCTATATCTGGACGGCATGCCTCATTTCTAAAAGAAACCTGCTTCATGTGTTCAAAACCGATGTACTGAGAAACAGGGAAGTATCGGGGACCGCGGCTTTCTCTACTGGTTCTCTAAGGCTGACATCTTTATATTTTATTTTAACATAAAAAAGCAGAAAACAAAAAAGAACTAAAAAAAAGTAGAGACAGAAAAAGAGGGAAAAAGGAAGAATTAAAAGGTTGTAATAGCATAAAAACTACTTTTAAATGTCCAGATAAACCTAGCTGGAACAGGAGACTGAATGAATGGACCTTGTGGGAAAAACAGTAGTAAACTTTAAAGCCACTGAAAGGTTTTAAATGCCTAAGGGAAAAATAAACATTTGCTTCCAATCATTTTCTCATTAAGCATTCTCTGCTAGATGGCGAAGGCTTACTTAACACACACACTCACTCTCTCTCTCTCTCTCTCTCTCTCTCTCTCTCTCTCTCTCTGTCTTGGACTCAGCGCCACAAATATCCACTTAACCCACTGTCTGACCCCTGTCCTGGGTGGCGCATCTACTATTGCACTTTGGTCCGAGCCCAAGCGCCCCGGACTCCCCCCTGTCCTCTACCACTTTCTTGGGAGCATCACCTTGCCCCGGCCTGCTCGCCTCTTTCAGACCTTGGCCACCTCTGTGGCAGGAAGGACCACATGCACGGAAAGACTTTCCGTTGGTGGTGGCGAGGCATGTTTCCGGGCTCACTTAAAACCGAGCTGCTCTCCCCACCGAGCGGTAGCTTCCCCAGCTCCGCCCCCAGGACTCTCTCCACCCGTCAAACCCCGCCATCACCTCCTGACCTCGCCAGTAAAGTCTCACAAGCCTCTTACGGGCACGCGTCCTCCCTGTACATTTCCCAGCTCTCAGGCGCCCCGCTCGGTTGAAGTTTACGTATCTCGGAACCTATTCGCTCTCAATTATCCGAGCAGCTTAGGTCCCAGGTCTGCCTGGCTCCAGTCTCTGGTGCCTAAAACTGCCAGACAGCTTATTGGGTGTGCTCGGATAGAAGGTTCAGTTTGTAAAGGTGGAAGAGGTGGAAGGCTCTAGGAGGAAGATCATAAACACGTGCAAAGAAATAAAAGCCACCACGTGTGCGCGCAGTGCGTGTGTGCGTGTGTGTGTGTGTGTGTGTGTGTGTGTGTGTGTGTCTATGCGCGCGCGTGTGTGTCTGGACGCGCGCGCACGCCAGGCCAGGGCGTGGGCGCGGAGAGCGCGTCCCAGGGGGCCAGGCACATGGGCCACCCGAGGCGGGCGTGGCAGGGGGCGCGCGGGGGGCTCGGGTACTCACACGAACGCGTGGTAAATGAACGCCCAGCCGCGGGGCCTCTCCAGCACGTTGTACAGGTAGTTCTGCACCCTCCGGTACTTGACGTTGCGCCGGCAGCTCTGGCTACTGGTGTACGAGAGCGGTTTCCCCAGCAGGCTCATCCGGGCCCCCTGCTTGCCCCGGCGGCTCTCCCTCAGGCCGCCGCCGCCGCCGCCGAGCGCGGCCGCGCGGGTGCCCAGCAGCAGCAGGCCGTCGCCCCTGGCGGCCGCCGAGTTCAGCAGCACCCTGCCCCGGCCGGACTCCACATCCTTCATGCCGCCGCCGGGGCGCCCCCCGCCCGCCGCCGCCGCCGCGCCGCTCTTCACCCAGAGCCCGGCGGCGCCGCCCTCCTCTCCTCCCGCGTGGTGGCGGGGCATGGCATCACCACGGGCACCGCGAGGGGGGCGCCTGTCCCTGCGCCGGGGGCAGCGGCCGCAAGCGCGCTGGCGGGTTTCTGGGAGGAAGCCGCGGCTGACCCGGGGCCTCCTGCTCCCGACCTCCGAGTCGGGGGCGGGAAAGCCGGCAGCTCGCAAACCGCTGGGGCTTCGGGGCCGGGGCGGAGGTGGGGGGTGCGGAGGAGGAAGAGGAGTCCCAATTTCTAGCAGCAGCCTGTAGCTTCGAATTCGCGATCCGGACCTGTTTGGGGCGTCACTTTGACAGGGTTTCTCTCGCTCCCTCTGATTCCCGTGGCTACCACTCCCTCCTAACGAAGTGCCCCCCAGGGCGGGAGCGGGTAGTGCGGGGCGCTCCGAGGCGCGCTCCCACGCGCGCACACCAGCCCCAGGCTCCCCCTTTCTTCTTTCCCTCCACTTTCCACGCCCAGGCTGCCTCTGCCTCCCTCCCCCGGAGAGGACGGGGCTCGAAAGCCCCCTCTCCGAGGCGCGAGTTTGGTTCGGTTCTCTGGGGCTTTGGAGCTGTCCGGAAGGTTAAGTCAGCCTCGTGCCCAGAGGAGAAACTGAAGATGCAGATCGCTGCTCTCTCCCGCCGCTACTCTGCAGCGCTAGGTCCTGCCATCCTTCTGCAACGGGTGTGTGAGCGGGAACGGCCCTGCCCTGCCCTGCCCTGCCCTGCCCTTCGGGACTGACTAGTCCCCAGCCGGAGCGCGGGGCGACGCTCCGGACAGTGGCTCTGGTGTCCCGCACTGCTCTCGAGTCCCAGGCAGTTCAGTGAGCAACCCCGCAGGACAGGACTGCCGACACGGAGAGGCGGGGACCAGGCATCTCCCTGAGGCTCGCTCCAGCTTGCAGGCTGTGACTTTCCATCCCAGCATCAGACAGCAAGCCCGCGAGTGACTTGGCCATCCTTCCCAGCCCGGGGGTGGAATATGGGGAGGGCACAGAAAACTCCAAAGTGGCCCCTCCGCTGGTTAACGACTTGCCTGGGAGCTCTGTCTGACAGTGGCGAGAAGCATGGGTGAACAAACCCGGTTCCTTCAGTCAAGAAATTTCCATTTAACTTCGAGAAAGTCATAAAATTGCGAAGTCTCGGCAGTGGCAGCGGAGGCCCCAGGGTCTGGGAGAAAAAATCCTGGAAGGTGGAAAGCCCAGGACACGGGTTTCTGGAGTCCCACCCACCCTCGCCTGCTGTAGTTTACACGGTGAGAGACGTTTTAAGACTTGCTTGGGTCTCCCTCCACCTCTGACACTGGGGCAGCCCAAAGCCCAGCGTCCTTGGCTTCGAGGGAGACGACAGTGCCACTGCGGACTTTGGCCTTCAGCAACAGCGTATTATAAAGTATAAGTAGTTACACATCAGTCAGCGTGGGGAAATTGAAAGGAAGCCAGGCTTGGGAACTTCTAACAGATCAGACCTCTCCTTCCCACCCCTTACGTCCAGAATGAACAAAAATGATCACCAAGTTAAACTGAAGGAAGAACTAAGCCTCTATTACAAAACCATAGCACATCTTTGCATGTGGTTGCATAGCACGCGGTAGTGATTCCGAGTGTCTTACTCCTGTCGGAAGCCTAACCCCCAGGCAGCGCTAAGGCAAAAGTGTTATTTCAGCTTCCTCTGCCCCTCGGAGACAGACACTCTCCCAACTCTCTCGGGTACACATACCCACGCTCGCGACAGCTCCTTCCTGCCTGTGGCAGTACTTCAACTGAAATGCTTTATTTTCACTTTTTATTGTCATTGCCATTATTTTCGTGAAACCCTCATGCCAGCTCCTGGCCACTGGCAGGACCCTGCCTTTTCCTTCCCTCCTTTCCCCCAAGCCTCTCCACCGCAGGCACTAGCCTCAGAGCCGCTCTACGCCACGGGCAGAGAGGTGCCACGTGACTGTGCCGGAGCAGCAGTACCCAGAGTCACTCTCCCTTTCCCCTCTTACACTTCACACCCACGCGCTGTGGAGGTGCAAGAGAAATTGCTCCGTGCCCTGCTATTCCAGGCAGATGCAGACAGCGCCCTGGAGCAAGCTCTCCAATCCTAGGGCTGCACGAAGGCCGGGGCTGCTTGCTGGGGGGAGTTTGCTGTTGCTATATTTAGTCTCCCCGCGGAGTTTCTATAAGGGGACTTTCAGGGTGAAATACCCAGAGACAGACTTAAAATGACTCGCGTGCACTCTTTAAACTTGAAAACCTTGGCTTTTCTGCAGGCAGGAAAATGAAAACCATTTCCTCTTAACCGAGAGGATTTTTCTTCTTGCAAACTTTGATCACCACTGCTGCCTAACTCAGGCCACTTCCATGTCACTGGTGTAGCTGGGCCCCCGCGTACAAGCAGGAAGTCTCTGAAAGGCTGAAGGTGAATGTTTCCTAGGAAGACAGCCAGCTGCTTAAATACCCAGTGACGCTTTCCTGGGGTGCAGTAATAATGTTAGTGCAACTGTGATGTTGATTAAGCAAATGCCATTACACTTTAAAAAAATCAGATCTGGTGATCAGTAGCAGTTTAGGGTTGGGAAGGACCTTTGGGATCATCTCTTCTAGAGCAACCTCCAGAGAAGTTAGCCCAGAGAAGGAGACCCGCCCCAGCATTCACAGGTAGTACGAGGGATAATAGGAACCTGACCATCATGCCTTTCAGTTTAGTAAGACATCCATCCAGCCAGTGGTCCTCATCTTCAACAGAATATGTATTTAAAAGCACATGGCTTTATTTCTCTGTCTCTGCCTACTATTATTCAGAGAGAGGCATTTAGCTTTCATAACCATCCTGCCCTTGCATGTTCTGGAGCCAAGGCCAAGTGAAGTTGCAGATTCTCTCAATGTACCTCACTTCCTTTATTACCTGCTCACTTCCCTCAAAAGGCAGGACTTACCCGTGGGAGACACAAGGTATTGTGATTAAGCTTTTTCTGTTGTTATGCCTTTGAATACAGATGTTGCTAGAAAAGTCTTTCATTCTTTTTGCTGAAATATTAAAACCCAAGTATCAGAAGAGAAGATGGGCACATGGGCAGAGTAAAACAATGTAGTGTATATCCTGTGCATAACTAATTACATTAGAGCATTATAAAGAGGCATAAAGTTAAAGGACAACCACCTTTTTCAATGGCAAATGCTTATTGCTAGTGCAGAACACCTGAGTGACTGGGCCTTCCATCCTTTGGAGACAGATTTGCTTTCAGCCATTCATTCTCTACACATTAAAAGATGCCTGCCCAAAATTTAATCATGGAAACTTCTATTTTCTGAAGTCCACATGGAGATGGTTTCACCTGAAAGCAATTACTAAAAATATTTTATTTCAACATGTCTCTATCCCATTATATTTTTCTCCTGAACGTACTCTAAAATAGTAATATTAAAAATTTGATACAAGTGCTAGAGACGCCCAGGAGAGATTTTTGAGGCAGAATAACTAGATCTGAGCTGGTTTCACAAAATGCGCTCCCCTTGTCCTTCTTCTTTATGCCTCCCCTTCTTTCCTTTAGCCCAGCCTTTCCACCTCAACATACCCTCCTACCAAGTACTGTTCATGGTTCTGATCAACTAGTGAGCACTATAAGTGCCACTTTTTAGTGATTCGGATATACTTTGATCCACTGTGAAATTACTGGGTCAACCAGAGTAGGAATGATGAATAGATATCAACCTTAAAGCAAAAAGGAAATTTACTGATGAAGAAATAGAAATCCATGGTTGGCTACTGTTCAGTGACTTGCCTGAGGTTTGGCTGTTTGCTTTGTAGGCCTCCAGGTAGAACAGAAGTCTCCTTGTTGCTGAATAGAAAGCCCTTTAAACAGTGTCACCCTTTCTTTCAGCTTTTATTTTCCCTTCTATCAAGTTATAACAAAATCAATAAGCATAACAGCCTTAATTGCATTTGTTAGGTATCTCATTATAACCATTGGTTGGGCAAACATATTTGCCCCCTTTCATTATTTAAAACTTATCCACATTGTGTACCACAGTACCATTTTTAATCAATCAAGAATTCTTATCTGTAAGAGATATGATGCTAAATTTCTCAAGATGTTTCTCCAACAAGCAGAAATTAATCAGAGAGCCAAGGGCAACATCAGAGTTCACTTGAGCCTGGCCAGATGACATGAAGGTTCTAACATAGTAGGGATCCCAGCCCTCCCCCGCACAGTGGATGAGGCTTGGACCTTTGAGAACAGCCTTTGCCCCAGGGATGCAGAAAGAGTGTAGGTGTAAGTACATGTAAATATCCAGAGAGGTTGGTAGGAGTGCAAAAAAAAAAAAAAGTAGGAAAAGGGCCCAAAGATCACAACATTTTCATTCCAGCAACTATCAGAATAGATTTTCCTAAGAATTAATAATGCGCTGATCACCAGTTTCAAAGAAAAATATTGGCAAATTCTAGCATCAATTACTGTGCTTCAGGCACTGTGATTTATAAGAATTATTTCACTTGATTCCAACAATAGCCCCATAAGTAGACACTGCATTCATATTCAGTTTACAGAGGAAGAAACTAAGCTGCGGACTAGTTAATAATGTTTCAAAACTAATAAACATTTGAGTCAGGACTCAGACTTACAGTATTTAATGGAAAAACAAAACCCACAAAAACAAAAACATTTTAACTACTAAATATGTTAACTTTTGAAAGAAAAAGCTTACCTATTATTGTGTGTTAGTAATCTTGACAGTTTCTCGTTCCAAAACAGAAGTATTAGAAAGTTTCTACTTGTTATCTTAAAGCAGGCTTTGGGGCTTCATTCTAAATACAGAAATAGCCTCACTGTTCCTGCAGAGGTAAGGGCTTCCCTGCACAGGTACTTTTTTGTATTGAAAATTGTAAACAGTCACAAATCTTGTATCAATTTACTGAAATTACATTAAAAAATTTTAAAGATTTTATTTATTTATTTTTAGAGAGAAGGGAAGGGAGGGAGAGAAAGAGAGGGAGAGAAACATCCATGTGAGAGAGAAACATCTACTAGTTGCCTCTCGCACGCTCCCTGCTGGGACTGGCCTGCAACCCAGGCATGTGCCATGACCTGGAATTGAACTGGTGACCTTTTGCTTGGAGCAATTAAGCCAACCAACTGATCCACATGAGTCAGGGCTGAAATTACATGTTGATCTTTTCCCTAAAACTTCCTTCAGTTTTATGCATAAAACCCCGTTGATTATATTTGGCTATACCTGACTTCATCCTGTCTGACACGTTAGTATGACAGCCCGCTCAGTTTCAGCCGGCTACTGTAACACTTCTTTCTGGACATAGTTTGGATACAGTCATTTGATATTTTTAAGATCCATATATTTAGAAACTGTGTGAAGAGGTCGATACAGAAGGAAAAGATGTCCTTTGAGCTAGTGTAGTGGAAAATTCTGTTAGAATTCTATGCCCTCTAGTGGTACTGACATTTTACCTTTTGAAAATTTTTTCCAGAGACAAATTAAGAAGAAAGCATCCTTTATGAATATTCCTCCCCAAACATTTTCTTCTCTTCCTCAAGCAATCGTCAGTCGTCAGGTGTGGTGCTAGCTGGAGTGGGTACAGAGATGAAAACCAGTCCTGATTCTTATGTTCATGGACTAGTGGGGGAGACACGCAAACAGGCAAGCAGTTACAACGTGGCGATGCGTTCGCAGAGGTTCTCACAGGCTGTTATGGGAAGCCATAGAGGATATCCTGAAGCATGCAATAGCTGAGCTAAGTCTTGAGGAGTAACTAGATTTTGGTGAAATCATGAGGGAGAGTATTCAAAGAGAAAACGTTCGAGAAAACGTGGAGTCTTGAGAGGTGATCATTCTTTGAGAGTGACAGTAGTTGGATTTTTACAGAGCCCAGGGTGCTCTTGAGAGTGGTACTGTAAGGAGGAGAAAGGAGAAGGAAGGCAGGGCCTCTGTGACCAACAGTTTCAGCAAGAACTTTAGAGTGTATCATAAATGGTGTAGGGAACCACTGAAGAACATTAAGCAAAAAATTACACGTCTCTACTTCCACTTTCAGAAAAACACTTGGTATTAGTTTAGTTTAATGAAGAACAATGTGGATTGGGCACCTAAGTGTGGAACACACTACTCCAAGCTGGGGATTCAAAGGTGAAGTGTCTATGTTGGACTTTAGTGATAGCTACCAATTCGTGCACAGGTGTTAAGTCTAACTTTCAGTTTTCAGACATAAGTATGTAGGTGGATTGTGGTGTCGTTCACTGAACTAGGCAAGATCATCTGGGGAGGCCCCCAGGAGAAGGGGAAGATGTTGAGCTCTATTTTACATTGAATTTGTTATGACTGTTGAGATAGCCCAGTGGGAATGTCCTTTGGATGTATGGATTTGCAACTCAAGGGGGAGCTAGAAATCAAAATTTGAGAAATATATAAATAAATATAAATATAAATGTAAATATGATGAAAGTGATCGGTTGGGATCAGATTGCCTGGGAAATCATGTAGATTGACTCAGCAAGGAAGAGGCCTGAGGACCCAATTCTGGTGTCCATGAGCATTTAGGGTATGGGAAAAGGAGAAAGAAGTGAAAGAGGCTGAAAAAGAGGAAGCTAAGTAACCACTGAGGATCGCTGTCACAGCAGCCAGAAAAGAAGCTTCAACAGGGGAATGCTGCAAAGAGATCAAATGAGGTAACAATTTTTGTTTGGCAACAAGGAGGTCATTTGAAAAAGTTACTGTTTCTGTTTTTTTTTTGGGGGGGTTGATTGTGCAGAATTATAGAAATAAAAATCAGGTGAGGGAGTGGAGATAATGATTCTGAAGGATAAGAGAGAGGTAGCAGCAAGCAGAGGATTTGGATTTGAGGAAGGTTCCAAACGAAACATAATGTTGACTCATGTCAGACTCGAGTCGCCATTACGGTTACTCTTACAGGGCCATGGTTGGGCAGGTATTTGGACATCTGAGCTGCCATTTCAGCTGGCTATTTCACTGCCAGTTCTGAAGTCTGAAAAAACTATTGATTTTACTCAGTACTCTTATAGCATCTTAAATGAAATCTATCATTTTCTACATCTGATATTTTCAAAAAGGTCCATTTAACAAATATGTATTTCTTCTGTTTAGTTTTACCTGGAAGGAAGAGACATGTTGGATAAAAAACACATTTTTGTTTTATTTTACTTATAACAAAAGTTGAGGAACTTACCATCTCATCCAGGGGGAAAAAAACCCTTAATTTGTATGAAAGGCAAATGCCCTGAAAAACAGACATAGGGTCCCTGAACAGTGAGGCTCAGCTGGTTGGCCATCATTCTGTAAACCAAAGAGTCACCTACCTGTTCAATTCCCTGTCAGGCATCTGCCTGGGTTGTAGGTTTGGTCCTGGTCTGGTTGGAACACATGGGAGAGAAAACAGTTTGATGTTTCTCTCTCTCACATTGATGTTTCTCTCCCTTTCTCCTTCCCTTTCCCTCTCTCTAAAACTAAATAAATACATATTTTTAAATTCTTGTTTATTACAGTTGTCCCAATTTTTCCTCCTTTGCCCTTCTCCACCCGGTCCACCCCCCACTCCCACAGTCAGTCCCCACACTGTTGTCCATGTCCACAGGTCAGTCATACATGTGCTTTGTCTAATCTCTTCCCCTTCTTTCTACCATCCCCCTGCACCCCACTTTCTTCTAGCAGCTGCCAGTCTGTTCCATGTTTCCATGTCTCTGGCTCTGTTTGTCTCACTAGTTTATTTTGTTCATTAGATTCCTCTGGTAGGTGAGATCATACAATATTTATCTTTCACTGACTGGCTTATTTCACTCAGCATAATGCACTCTAGTTCCATCCATGCTGTCACAAAGGGTAGGAATTTCTTCTTTATTTCTGCTGCATAGTATTCCATTGCATAAATGGGCCACCATTTTTTAATCCATTCATCTACTTATGGGTATTTAGGCTGTTTCCAACACTTGGCTATTGTATGTAGCAGTGCTATGAGCATAAGGATGCATAAGTCCTTTTGAATCGGTGTCTTGAGATTTTTAGGGTATATTCCAGCCATGGAATCACTGGGTCACAAGGTAGTTTCCTTTTTAATTTTTTTAGGAAATTTCATACTGTTTTCCACTGTGGCTGCACCAGTCTGCATTCCCACCAACAGTGCACTAGGGTCCCCTTTTCTCCACAATCTCACCAGCACTAGTTTGCTGATTTATTAATGGTGGCCATTCTGACAGGTGTGAGGTGATATCTCATTGTGGTTTTAATTTGCATACCCCTGATGACCAGTGCTGTTTCATATGTCTATGGGCCCTCTGCATGTTTTCCTTGGAGAATTATCTATTCAGGATGATCGCCCATTTTTTAATGGATTGCTTGTCTTCCTGGTGTTGAGTCATATAAGTTTTTAAATATATTTTGAAGATTAAACTCTTGCCTTGATGTATCATTGGCAAATATGTTCTCCCATACAGTCAGTTCCCTTTTCATTTTGCTGATGGTTTCTTTAGTTGTATAGAAGCTTTTTAATTTGATATAGCCCCATTGGTTTATTTTTTCCTTTATTTCCCTTGCTTTAGGAGATATACTAGCAAAAATATTGCTATATATAAATAAAATCTTTTAAATACAAAAAATAGAGGGAAAGTGAGATTGCGACCAACTTATTTTATTTTCTTGGTGGTTTTTTTTTTTTTTTTGCTACCATGGTGTAAAGTTTTGATAAGGTCAATGAAATGGAAGGAGCATTATTTGGCATGTTTTTAATGTTTTTGAATTTGTTTTTGCTTGTTATTTTTTATGTGAGACTGCAGCATGTTGAGGAAAAGAGGGATAAGTTAAAATTATTTTAAGGAAGAAGATATTTTCTGATGTGAGCAGGATGATTAAGAACAAGGAGGAAACTGGGGGCCACCAGACCCAATATTGTTTTGGGTGGTGACAACCAAAAATTAAGCAATAAATACCAATAAGTTGTTTTTAAAGTACTCAGGATTTGGAATCAGAAAAATCATATAAGCTGTGGGATCCTAGTTCCTGTGTCAGTTACTGAATTCCCTTAGGTAATCATTTCTTTTATGTTTGAAGTGAGAATAACATTATTCTTATCACAGGGTTTTGTGAGAATTAAATGAAACAGTTCCTGCAAAAGCCTTGGCATAGCTCTGACAGAGTGCTCACTGCCGCTACTGCCGTTCATGCATAGCGAAATGTACCTTATGTTCAATTTTTTATTTAACTTGCAATTTGAAAATAATAGCTGATTAATTTTCTGAATCATTAGCTTCTGTACTTGTTAACATTTAACTGAAATTTATCAGGCACATAAAAATTATGGAAATATGAACTTAGAAAATAATATGGTTCTTATGGATAAACCTTGAGATAACCCAGAAGTGAAACTTTAAATGTAGCAGTGATAGCTTTCAGGTGAACTATATTTAAAGTTCAAAAGCAAATGAAAGCAACCATATCTGAAATATATTAGGCTGTGCATTCATTTATGAATTAATAATACTTTATTAAAGGCTACTAGATATAATTAAATAAGGAAAACCTTAAGATATATAGCTTTGAATATTATTATGCTTCTAACAGCAATATTCAAATGGTAATAGGTGTTTAATTCTTTAACTCTAAAATATATGTGATATTTTAGCTGTCTATTGATGCAATGAATTCATTACTTATAATATCTTTGAATTTATGATTCTGAAGTTTTTATGGATGACCAAGGTTTGAGAATTTGGTGAAAGCCTTAGAAAATATCTACAAAAAGACTTCTGCCAAGATGGAGGCGTAGGTGGGAACACTTTTCGTCCTCACACAACCAAATCTAAAAAACAATAAAGTTTTAACAATAATAAACACAACCAAACCACACAGAAAATTGAATATGGAGTCCGGAAATAACGGACCACTCAGCTAAACCGGTGAGAGGGGCGAAACCAGCAGCGGAGCCAGTCGGGCAAAAAAGATCCGGGCGGTGCACAGGCAGCCGGGGACGCAGAGCCCAGGTGCAGGCTAGCTACCGGCAGAACCCAGGGAAGAGGAGCTGCTGGCTGTCTGCAGTCGGTCTCACATTTGCACGCAGATAAACCAGTGAAGAGGCGAGCGTTGAGACAGATCTCGCCCCTGACTGGCGCAGGGCAGCAGACTCGCACATTTGCGCTCGGATAAGCAGGCAGGGGCGAGCAGTGAGGCGGACTGGGCGAACGGAGAGGACCGCCATTGCTCCCTCTCTGACCCTGCCCCCACATACAGCATCACAAACCTGCAACCTGGGTGGCCCTACCCCGGTAAACACCAAGGTGCCTCTCCTCGTACGTAACAGGCATGAACAGATAAAAACAGGGCTCGAACACTCAGAGCCCGGCCTTATCTGCTCTAGCCAAACTTTCAGATGCACAGTTCAAAACACTGGTGATCAGGATCCTCATAGAACTGGTTGATTATAGCCACAAATTAGAGGAACATATGAAAGCTAAACTAATTGAAATGAAGGGAAATGCACAGGAAACCAATAGTAATGGAAAGGAAACTGGGACTCAAATCAAAGGTGTGGACCAGAAAGAGGAAAAAAATGACCAAACAGAAAAGGATGAAGAAACAAGAATTCAAAAAAATGAGGAGAGGCTTAGGAACCTTCAGGACATCTTTAAATGCTCCAACATCTGAATTATAGGGGTACCAGAAGGGGAAGAAGAACAGTCACAAGTGGAAACCTTATTTGAACAAATAATAAAAGAGAACTTCCCCATTCTGGCAAAGGAAATAGACTTCCAGGAAATCCAGGAAGCCCAGAGAGTCCCAAAGAAGTTGGACCCAAGAAGGAACACACCAAGACACAGCATAATTATATTAGCCAAGATTAAAATGAAAGAGAGAATTCTAGAAGCAGCAAGAGATAAGGGGACAGTCACCTACAAAGGAGTTCCCATCAGACTGTCAGCAGATGTCTCAAAAGAGACCTTACAGGCAAGAAGGGGCTGGAAAGAGGTATCCCAAGTCATGAAAACCAAAGACCTACAACCAAGATTGATCTATCCAGCAAAGTTTTCACTTAGAATAGAAGGACAGATAAAGTGCTTCTCAGATAAGATCAAATTCAAGGAGTTCATCATCACTAAGCCCTTACTATATGAAATATTAAAGGGACTTACCTAAGAAAAAGAAGGTAAAAAAGATGAACAGTGAAAGGACAGCAAACTCACAGTTATTAACAACCACACCTAAAACAAAAGCAAATTAAGAGGACAACTATATCAGGAGCAGAACCATAGAAATGAAGATCACATGGAGGGTTAGCAACAGGGGAGTGGGAGGAGGAAAAGGGGGGAGAAGGTACAGAAAATAAGTAGCATAGACAGCAGATAGAAAATAGATGGGGGGAGGGTAAGAATAGTAGGGGAAATATAGAATCTAAAGAACTTGAGACATGAGTTCATGAACTAAAGGGGGGAGAATGGTGGGGGAGGGATATACAGGGTGAAGGGGAATGGAGGAGGGGAAATAGAACAAATGTAATGGCATAATCAATAAAAAAGTTAAAAAAAAGAAAATATCTACAAAATATACCAATAATTTTCCTACACCTGCTAGGGTTCACAGACACTCTGAAGCAGTTCATAAAACCTGGTGTTTATGGGTTGCAGATTGTGAGTCCTTGGGCTGCATGCTTAAAGGAGTGAATCTTATGAGGAGTCTCTGGGGGCTATCTTCAGGATGCCTTGTATTGGAAGTATGGAAACATTAGTAGTAGTAGGGACTTCCTTGACCCCCCTGAAATGGCCCATACAATTTCTCAGGGAGCAGTGAGGAGCACCCTGATGCTGTTCATATAATGCATCATCCGGGTATTCCCATGGCAGGAAGGTTTGTGGTCACCACAGAGCTTTTGAATTGACAAAACTGAGATTTTTGGATCTCTGTGATGGCCTTTTATGTTAGAAGTGTCTAAATGAATTCTTGAACTTTCTTCATATGGTACAGTGTGGGAGCACATAACAGATAACCTAAATCTGTTCCACATTTAAGTTTTCAGAATTTGAATATTTTAAATAAAAAAGTATGATTGTGTGTGTATGTGTGTGCATGTGTACAGCTTAGTGCATGTAGTAATATAAATATGTATTAATATAATTGCAACCCAGTGCTTTAAAAGGTTGTCCATCAACATGCAAACCACCAAGAAACATCTACTTGTGCAATAAAAGAAAAGATCATGGGCCAACTCAGAACTTCAAGTCTGGCAAATAAATCAGTTATTTTTATGCTAAAATTCCTTTCACTGGCATGAGAAATTCTCAGCTTTATTCTTGTCAGTCACCCCCAGGAATTAAAGTCTTGACCTTGTGTCAGAGTGGTGACTGGAGTACCATTACTGCTTAACCAACTTCCAAAATGTCAGGGACCTACCTGCCCACCCACTTAAACCTGTGGATGTCATCTTGGCCACACTATTTCTTTAGGACACTGTATTATATATGCAAGTATATATTGGATAACCTCCAATTGCATGGTTCCAGCACAAGCCTGAAATGTAGCAATGGCTGCCTAGCCTGCAATTTCCTACCCACACCTGAAGTTTGTGCTGTTCTCCCCAGCCCTTGCCCAAGTTTTTAAGGGGACCTGTCAGTGTTCAGGCCTACAGTGGTTAGCTGGGTCATGACTAATCCTACCTGAGTTTACACAAAACTGCTATCTCATTCTCTTAGTGAGAATTTATTCATTCATCCATTCATCAATTCATTCAACAATAGTTAATTGAGTGCTTACCATGTGTCAAAACTCTAGAACAGATATTCTCTCTGTCTGGTGCAGCCTATAATTTACTGTGACTTTTCAAAAGCTTTAAAACCTTTTTTTAGCAGACTTAAATACCTAACATAAAAGGATAGAAAGATTATCTACAACTTGATAATCCAAAACCAACTAAAATGGTCTTTTAATTATGCATTCACCCAGAGCTGATTATTTATACCAGGGGTGATTTTGCCTTAGCGAGGATATTTCAATGCCTGGAGCCATTTTTGGTAGGCAGGGTGTAAAGGAAGTTGAGGATGTGGGGAGGCACTGCTACTGGTGTCCAAGAGGTGGGGACCGGGATGCTGCTAACCATCCTTCAATGCATGGGATACCTCCCACACGAAGACTTACCCTGCCAAAAATGTCCACAGCACTGAGGTGGAGAAACACTGCTTTAAGCAATTCTTTAAAGCATTTTTTGACGATGTCGAAGTGGGGAGTTTGCTTGCTATTGTTTGGTAATACGTGTTGGTCTATATACCATTTGTTTCTATATTTAGAATTTTAGTGTTTGGTTTGTGCACTGGAAAAATGTGCTAGACCTTTGTAGGAAAAATATTTTACTATTTCAAATAAAATCTTTCAATACCAGGGAAGGTCAACAGGTTGGTAAGCATGTTTATCTCAATACTACTCTAGAAAGTTATGCACTATCAACATTTCTTATACATAGATGTTAACATTTCTTTTTGCCTAGACCATAGGACAGAGATGAAAGAGGCAGCAGAAGTCAGACAACAAATGAATGGCCAGTTGGTTCAGAGTCTTGAGGGCTCCTTGAGACATTCTATCTTGATTGCATTAGAATAGTGATCCCTCAAATGACACTATCGGTTTATTCAAGCTTTATCTAATTCCATTTAAATTTACACAAGGGCTCTTAAGGGTAGGATGTAATAAAATACTAATCAGCAAAGTAAATTAAATATGGGTTTTAGCTGCCTATTCCCCACTTACTAGAAGTATTTTACTTAGGGATGCAAGCCTGAACATTTGGTCTGAGTGTCATTTTAATGTGTTCATATCATAACTTTAAAAGAGATATGTACCTGACAATAATTTTTACTTAATTAATAATATATGAGTATACTATAGTGACTAATAGTTTTTTGTATAATAATTGTACAAAATCATTAGAGTGGAAAAATATCAAAAGGAATAAAATAACAATACATTTTTACTGTCATGTTACCCATGAAAAGATTTACCTACTTTTTTTAATGGCATGGCTTGTTTTTAAGCTTTTTTTTTTTTACTTAATCAAGACATGTTTTCTACAGTTAATACTTATTTTTTACACATATACAACCTGGATATAGATACACGATCCCTCAGAGCCTTTAAAACACTAACTTTATGTCTGTGTTCACCGATCTGCTAAGCTCCTTAAGCTTCCTTGTTCTGGAAAAAAAAAGCAAAACTGCTCCTCCTATTTGAATTCTGAAAGTATTTCTTCCTATTTCCTTAACACTCCTTGAGTGATGTTAATTTGAATACAAATGATTAAACTTTTGCTAGATTATACTAGAAAAATTTGAGGTTTTACCTGGATTAGTTTAAATCACAATATCTCTATTTAACATACAAGTAAACTTGAATATATTGTTTAGTTTTTCTTGCCCCTCGATTTATTCATTTGCAAAATGGGAAACCATAAGGGTTACTGGGACATCGGTGAAGTTGTATAATGCATACAAAGTGCCTCGCACCTGTGGGGGCTCTGTAAACGTTAAAATAACGATCACAGTGCTTTCTCACTTTGTTATGGGAAAATAAAAAAGTACTTTAGGAGAAAATATTAAGAGACACAACCTGGTGAAATATTTACCTATTTACTTAAATACTTTTTTTTCTTGTAAAGGAACATGGTTAACTGGCAAATTCAAGCTTGCTCAGCTGTACAGGTTTAAGGTGTTTGTAGTTGCTCTAAAACTGAATACATGGAAAGACTCATGTACATGAATACAAGTAGGCTTAGTCTCTCTCTCTCTCCTATTCTATGTTTTTGTTTTGTTTTCCTTTTTATTTTAAGTCCCTGTGCTTTGTTTCCACCGCCAGAGTGACCTACCAGTTCAAGATGGCAGATGTTCAGATTCTCTTCACTACTTTTCCTAGAGCAGAAATTGTAGGCTTATAATGATGTCCAAGCACAACTTTCTTATCTCATTTGGGACACAGATCCTTGTTTGTCTCTACTATTTTATAGAAACACAAATTGCAAGAAAATATAATTTCAAAGATAAGCAAACAAAAAAACCCAAAAAGACTTAATAGAGAATTTGATGACATTATATATTCTTTGTGTTCTGGGAGAGGTCACAAGAAACTGAGTGTTATTTCATTTTCTTTTCAGAAGAAGGAAAAACCACATCATTGTGCTGTCAGGTCACAGACTGTACAAGGAACAGTTTTTTGAGTCGATCCTGTGAATTCAAATGCAGCTGAAATGGAAACAGCACAAATCAAAAAGAGTAGATAATCAGAATGTTAGTTAAATAAATACAAGTATCTTAATGTTATCCTCAGACTTAGGCATTTTATGCAATTAAATTAATTGATAAATTTTTAATAACAGTAGAGAACAGATAATTTTGCACACACTTGCACACACATGTGCACACACCAACTGAAGTAATAAGGAAACACAATGTTGGTGTTCTGCTTTTGGCATTATGGAAAAAGATATGCTTCGATCCAGACTCCTTCAGAAGTGAAAAACTAATGAAAATAAGATTCTCATAGGTAAGTGGAGCTCCCACCCTAAGATACTTGCCAAATTTAAGTGAACTTGAAATTCAGTTTCCACACAGTGTTAATGAGGTTGAGGGTAGAGTGGCAGGGGGCAAAACTACTCAACGTAGGGGGTCTAATAGACGGTTTTCCTTGCATGAGACCTCAATGGGCTAGATCCTCACTTAAAGGACTAACTGGGAAAAGACTGAAGGGAAAATTAACTGTCTTAAAATGTGGCATCAGCTTTATGGGAAAAGAGGCTTTCCCAATAATTCTTAACAGGTAAGTACACAAACATTTACAGATTGAAGTCATAGCATTTGGATGGTTAAAAAAGGCTACTGGTGGTATTTTAGTTTAGTGATGTCCCAGGTTTTCACTGTCCTCAGAGTTTGAGGAAAAATTGAATGCAAAACATGCTAACCAATATCAAGCCAGGTCTCAGAATACTGGCAGAAAACATTCCAAAGAATGGGAAATCATTGTCAAAATCACAAACACACAAGAAAAGAGTATGACAGGAATGAGCACCATCAGAGGAAACAAACAACTGAGTCAAATCAGTGAAGCTTTTATAGATTTATCAGACAATAAAATGGCTGTGTTTAGCATTGTAAAAATATTTGCTTTGAAAAGAGGATTAAAATATAAAGTGCTATAAAACTAAACAAGCATACTTTAAAGAAATAAAATAGAATTTTCAGAAATAAAAAAATAAAAATAGTGCTTATGTTTAATGGATAATTAGAGATTTCATGAGAACATTAGTAACCCAGATGGTGGATCTGATGAATTTCCCTAGAATGTGGCACAATGAGTAAAATGTAAAATATGGTAGAAAAGAGACAGGACAGAGTAAAAAGTTCTAATATAATCGAAATAATTGGAGTTCTAGAACTAGAGAAAGACTGAGGTGGAAGCAACATCCAAAGAGAAAAGAGACAGAAATTTGCTAATTTGATGAAAAATATCAATTTATAGATTATGAGCCACAGTAAAATAAACAAAAAGTAAACAAACACCTAGATTATATAGTTTAAAGTACAGAATACTGTAGACTAACAGAAAAATAAAAAAAAAAACCTACCAGAGAGAATGGAAGTATAAATAGGCTTGTAATTGACTTCTCAGCAACAACGATAGAAATGAAAAGATAGTGGAATATTTAGTGGGATGAGAAAAAGTATGTCAGTCCAGAATTATATAATTAGCAAAATAACTTTGAAAAAAGAAAAATATATTGTCAAATGAGAAAAAGTGAATTTGTGACAAAAGTACTCTATCTAAAATATTCAACAGATCAACAGCTAGATCAGGAGTGGAAACATAGAAATGAAGATCTCAAGAAAGGTTAGCAACAGGGGAGTGGGAGGAGGAGAAGGGGGAGAAGGTACAGAAAATAAGTAGCATAGACAGTAGATAGAAAATAGATGGGGGGGCAAGAATAGTATGAGAAATATAGAATCTAAAGGACTTGAGACACATGGACATAAACTAAAGGGGGGGTAATGGTGGGGACGGGGGGGTAGGGTGGAGGGGAATGAAGCGGGGGAATAGAACAACTGTAACAGCATAATCAATAAAAAAATTAAAAAAACAATGACTACACACAAAAAATAAATAAAAATAAAATATTCAACAGATGTACTTCAGACAAAAGGAAACCAATTTCACTTGGAAGATGCAAAAATGATTAAAGAGAAAGTGGTAGATATATAAGTAAAAATAAGCAACATCGAATACACAAACAATACTTCTCTTTGGGTTTAAAACAAGGTGACACTGCCTTGACTGGCATGGCTTAGTGAGTTGGAGCATTGTCTTGTAAACTGAAAGGTCTTGGATTTGATTCCAGGTCAGGACAAATACCTAGTTGTGGGATCAGTCCCCAGTTGGGGTGTGTGCAAGAGGCAACCACGGATGATTCTCTCTCACATGGATGTTTCTCTCTCTCTCCTTTCCCCTCTCTTTAAAATCAATAACAATAGACTTCCAGTCAAGATGGAGGCATAAGTAAACATGGCGTGCCTCCTCACACAACGAAATTTACCACATCAAAATTTTAACTAACACAAAACATCTATCACTCAGAACCATCAGAAATTGAGTTGAATGGAAGTCTGAGAATTATGGAATTAAAAAAAACACATCCAACCAGGTAGGAGACACGGAGACACTGAATGGGCAGGTCCCACATCCAATTTTGGTGGATAATAATTCAGGAGGCATATCTCGGGAGCAAGGAGCCCCAGTCCCTCAGCAGGCCCCCTAGACCAGGTTCTAGTGCCAGGAAGATAAGTCCTCATAATTTCTGGCTGCAAAAAACAGAAGGGTTTGAATCAGTGGAAGAAATTTCTAGAATCCCAAGCAGTTTCTCTTAAAGAACCTGCACACAGACTTATTCAGACACCTTCTCTGAGCTCCAGCACCAGGCTAGCAGTTTGAAAGACAGCAGCAGCATACAGCAAGGAACTGAAGTGTCTGCCATCAAGGTGAGAGACAGATTTGTCTCGGACAGAAAGGCAGGAAGAGGCCATTGTACCTTTTCTGAACCCTCCCTCAACAGAGCCACAGAGCTGACAGGTGGGTGCATATCTGAGACTCCATCAACCTGGCTGATCTCCTTGCCTTGCCCTGGAGATCCCCTGAGACTCTGTCCCACCCAACTTAGGGCCCACCCAAGCTGTTAACAGTGACTTCTCCATATGTATGGCTGGTCTTGGCTTGTGTTTCACAACTTCCTAAATCCTTTCAAACAAGCAACAGCCAGCCTCAGTGGGCCCTTAGCACCTGTACCTCTTGCTAAGTGGCTCTAGGCCCAGTACTAGCAGCAGCCAGCCTAGATTCATAGCTTGGCTTCACCTGGGAATTTCCAAGCCCAGCACAAGTAGCAGCCATTTCAGATTGCTTTATAGCTCATTCGGGGTGGCCTTGGGCAGAACACAGGCAGGGGCTGACCTCGGTGGGCACCACCCAGGAAACCTCAAAGCCTTCACACCCAGTGGAGAGCTACAGACTGTGTCTGAGGACCACCACCCTGCCCCTGCACAGCTGATCTTTCATGGAGTTGGAGGTTGGTAGTCAGTGGTCACAGCCAGTCCTTGTAGCTGATTGGCCTGGATAATTCCCCGCCCCTTGCATGGATATGCCAACAGGAATCAAGGCTCAACTACAGGATGAGAGTGTCCATTACTCAACCCACACAAAGAGCACTTCGAGTACCCAGCTTGGATGATAGGGGAGGCTGTGCCACTGGACCCTTCAGGACAACTACTACATTAGGTCACACTACCAAGACATGGAGTCAAAGCAGCTCTACCTAATGCATAGGAACAAACACAGAAAGGATACAAAAAAATAATGTAACACTATGATATGCCATAATAATTACATATAACTTAAGAAGGCATGATCGGATTTAAAGGTTAACAAGGTCATTGTTTTAAAGATGTGAAAATTGTAATTTTAGATTTTTTCAATTAATTTTTTTAGAGAGGGGAAGGGGGACCGAAAGAGAGGGAAAGAAACATCAATGTGTGGTTGTCTCTCACATGCCCCCTACTGGGGACCTGGCCTGCCACTCAGGCATGTGGTGTAAACTGGGAGTCCAAGGGTAACCCTTTGGTTCACAGGCCGCACTCAATCCACTTAGCCACCCCAGTCAGAGCTATAATTTTCGATTTTGATAAGTTAAGTAGACACTCTGAAAATATTTAGGTAACCAATAAAAGAATAGATATAAAAAGTCTAACTTCCAAATCTATAAAAGAAAATGAAAGAGAAAAATTTAATCAAATTTAGAAAGGTAAAAGTAACAAAAAAGGTAGGACAAAAATGTAGACTCAAATAAGGTAGGGCAAATAGAAAAAAATACATAGGGTAGTAGAAAGAATTCCAAATAGAGCCATCTCTCACTTCTGAGCTTTCAGTGTCTAGATATTTGCAATAATGGCTTACAGAGGTTTTATTAAATTTTTAATATCTTAAATGAAAACCAAATATGGTGAATCCATATATGCACCAGCAAAAAGTTCTTTGTATGTTCAGAAAGAGGTTTTATAGGTTTTGCAGAATTACTCAGCTGTTTTCCTGATAATGTCTTATCACTTACTAGTGTTATTTTCCTAAGGATTGAGCCTTTGTGTTTGTTTTTGACAGTTATCTTTGGCCACTGACATCTAGATCCAGTTTAGATAGAACCCCTACCGTATTTAATACACAACTCCTTTGTCTTATGTAACAGTACGTATTCATTATTAAGCATAGAAAGTCAATGTAACTTACATTCAATACTCTGCAGAATAAATACACACTAGATACAATATACTCAGTGACACCCATTAATTAATTGGGTAAATTGGGTTTAAAATGTTCTATGTAGTGTAGAAATCTTTAGTGCTTGCTTGGTTATGTGAGTTTTAGGCTGTTTTAGTGATGTTTAGGGAAATTGATCTTGGTTTTTGTATTATTATTATTGCCCCTAATTTGATTTGCAGGAATATAAAAATATTAAAATATAACTTAAGATTTGGTTAGAAGACAAGGATTTTTTAGTCTTGATAAAAAATAAAAGACTCACCTGAAACCTCAGGGTATAGTTTGAAAATAAAAGGATGAAACCAAGATTTATTGCATGAATGGTAGTCAAAAGCAGAACTCTACTATAACTACTTAATTTTCAGACAAAACATTAATAGAGATAAAAGAATAATTACAGTGTGGAGAAAAGTTTCAATTTATTGACACAATACAGGAATTTAATTTGTATGTATCTACTTAATAATGGCCTTCACATATGTCTACACGGTTAGGATGAAAAGACATACACCATCAGAGTGAGAAATTGTAACACCTTTGTTTAATAGCTGAGAGATCAGGCTCATAAAATCAGTGAGAATATAGACAATCTGAATTACATAATTAACCAGCTTAACCTAATGGATCAACTGCAAAATGCTCATTTTGTTCATGGGCACTTAGAACTTTCACAAAATTAACCACACATTATGCCGCAAAGCAAGGCTCACCAAACTTTAAATGGCTGGTGTCATGTAGAAATTTCTGTGACGGCAATGAAATAAAGTTAGAAATAATTAGTGAAAATTTAAGACAAAACTCATCCTTTTGAAAATTAAACATTTCTAAAAAAACACATCAAAGAAGAATCATAACAAAAATTGGTAAGTACTGGGACGGAAGGATAATGAAAATGCCGCGTAACAAACTTAAGTGATGAAGCCATCATGGTTCTTAGAGGAAAATGTAGGGCTTTTAAGTCAATATGTTAGAAAATAAAATAGCCTCAGACTGATGCATTTAAGAAATTAGACAAACAAAAAACTGAAGTTATCCTCCAAAAATAGAAGGCAGGAACTAACAGAGAACCAATGGAAAGAAAACAGACATAAAATAGAGAAAAGGAACACGGCCAAAAATTGGTTATCTGAAATTGATAGGAAATTGACCAACTCTGGTAAAACTAGGCGAGAATAAAAAGATACATTCCACTGTATGTATTGTATATGTAAGATGTGGTACATGTATACAGTAGAATATTACCCAGCCATAAGGAAAGGAAATATTGCCATCATTTCACCCACAACATGGATTGATCTTGAGAATATCACGCTAAGCAAAATAAGTCAGACAGAAAAAGTCAGGAACGATACGATTTCACTCAAATGTGGGATATAAAACTAAAAGCAAAAAATGAACAAACAAGACAAACAAACACAAAATCAAAGACATAGATAACAGTATGGTGGTTACAAGAGACAAAGGGGAGGGTGAAGGGCTGGTAAAGAGCAACTGGGGTCAAATACATGGTGTATATGTTATATATGTTGTATATATTTTATTCTGTTATGGAACTTAACAAACTGATTCTACAGTTTATATTGAAGAGCAGAATCCAAAACAGCTAAGACACTGCTGAACACAGCAAACTTTGCCTTACTGAGATAAATTTTAAAGAATAATTGTAAAACTGCATAATGAGGTCAGTTGACAAAACAGAAGAATTCCCAGAAACAGAACGAAACATATATAAACTAAACTGATAAGTTAGCCTTTCATATTAATGGTGATAAAGGCACTTATTTAAAAATGGAGCAGTGAAATAATTATGGGCTAAAATAAAACTGGGCCTAAATGCAAACACAAACATAACTTTCAATGGATATAATGATAGAGAATTATTTTTATGCCTAAAGCATCAAGAGGGCTACTAAGATGCAAAAATGCATTAATTGGTACATTTAAATAAAGACCTTCAGCTCAAAATAACCATAAATTAAATAAAAACAAACAAGCATTGGAAGATATTTGCAATGTATATAATTGAGCAAAAATTAGAGTATAGGATATTAAAGAAATCTCACAAAATCAACAGGCAAAAGACAAACTGTAATAAAATGGACCAAAAAATAGAAAATGGGGGGAAAAGTCAAAAGCCATTTCACCTGAGAGAAACAAAATGCCAGAAAATATATGAGGTTCACTCTCATTAAGAAACAGGGGAACAGTCCTGGCTGGTGTAGCTCAGTGGATTGAGCATGGGGTCTGTGAAGCAAAGGGTCACTGGTTCAATTCCCAGTTAGGGCACATGCCTGGGTTGCAGGCCAGGTCTCCAGTAGGGAACACATGAGAGGCAACCACACATTGATATTTTCTCCCATTCTTTCTTCTTCCCTTCCCCTCTCTCTAAAAATAAATAAATATTAAAAAACGGGGGGATGGAAATTAAGACTATAATGAGAAGTTGGTTCATGTCAGAATATCACATTTTGCTTAATTTATGGAGCCACCAGACTGCTCTGCGCTGTGGGTGGACATGTAAATTGGAGTTGTCAGTTCAGAACTACTCGAAATTTTCTAATTTAGTTGAAGATACATCAATTCTATGACCTACAGATTTCACTCTCATCCACATATCAGAAAAAAATACACATGGAAACCAGGAAATAATGTGCAAGGATGTTATTAGAAGCACTGTTTGCTAACAGGCAAAAACTGGAAACAACCCAATAGTAGACTTAATACATAAACTGTGGAATATTCATATAAGGGAATGGTAAACAATTAAATAATGAGTGAATTACAGCCACATACAATGTTTCTGAATCTCTAAGGAGCAAAAGAAAAAAAAACAAATTCAAGAAGACACTTGACAATTTCGTTTATCTAAAGTACTAAAACCACTCAAAGAATAAACAACTGTTTGCAAAAATAAATGTACTTGGTAGCAATTTTAAAAATCAAAAGGAATGATGTAGGAAAATAGGACTGTAGTTACGTGGGATAGAGAGGGAGAGTGCTGGGAAAAGGGGCTGCAGGTGTACAGAGTGACAATAATTTGGAGAGTCTTAACTGGGTTAAAGGTTAGCATGTGTTTGTTGAAATGTTGCATTGTTGTTTTTGTACTTTACACATTTTGTTCATATATTTGAATCTACACAATGTTTAATGAAAACAACTGAAAAACTATCTTCAGTAAGTGCTGTGGGGCAAACTCATATTCACAAATGTAATAACTGTAGGAACATCTCCTAATAGTTTATTTCCCTGAGACTTTGATGCTACCAGAGAACATCCCAGGAGCTAGCAGAGTAGATCTGATTCTGAATGAATCAACTTTGGTGCAAGTTCTTAAGTATCTTTTTTGCATTATAAACCCTCTCTGGCATGACTAAGACATTTTTGGTGAGGAGAAGGGATGAAAAACTAGATAATGATAGCTCACAAATCTTTATGATTCTTGACTTTCTTAAGATTGCTGTAAGTGAAGGGTGAAAATATCTTGAGAGTAAAGCACAACTTGATCTGAGTAATTTGTTGGGTGGGGATATTTTAAGGTAAAGTGGAATGAACTTACAGAAAGTGCTAAGTGGGATTTACTTATAGATATTCCACATCATCTTTTGTCTTAATTTAAATTATGATTCTTTTAATGTGAAAATAACTGTTTTCAGTCAACATTAAGAGCTGCCAACACTTGCTGCTTTCTTTTATAGGATATTAAATGGGAACATGTCTGTTAAACACATACTCTTGAGGTTTTCTTCCCTTCAGTTGCATGTGGGTCCTCACGTCTCTCCTTATTAGTATTATCTTAATTGTTCCCCTCTCTTTCCTTAAGGCATAATTGCTATTCCAGGAGCCATGTTTAAGAGGTACTAAGCTATTGCTGTTTGAAGTTGCTGCTGCCTTGTAGAGATGTGCCTTCAGTAAACTGTAGCTCAAGGCCTGAGCTTACTCTCTTATCTTCCTAGACTCCATTTACTGACTTTTCCAGAGATCAGCAGGCTACGGAAGACAAATTGAATATAACAATAACAGCTATCATCTTTGCTTTTAGCTAATGTGAAGGCACAATTTTTACAACTAAAAAAAAACCCTGATATATTATTTTAAATTCAGCTGCCTTAGAAACTTTCAGAAGTAAATGAACTTATGTGATTAATATGGAAAATAATTCTGCTCTCCTTCACCCCCACGATCCATTCTGTGTTTTAGTTGTATTTGTGCCAAGAAGTCTTGGCAACCTGTACATCATTTTTTTAAACCTCAAAAGTAAATAACAAAACACAGACTCCATGATCGTGTGGTTGATTTTACAGAGTCTTACGGCATGGAGGGCCATGATATAATTCTCCCAACTTTGCTCTGCTACAAGTGCATCTCTGGAATCTTCCCACAGTGTCTGTGTGCATGCATGTATGTGTGATTTCTAAATTGGTATTGCATTTACATGACTCAAACTTTCAAAAAATTAAAAAATATTCAGTGATCCCTCAGTGTCCTGAATGCTACCTAAAAAAAAAAAAGCTGAATAAAATGTTTAAAAATTTTCTAAGAGCCTAGATGAGTTCACAAGATAATGAAGAATTACCTAGCCAAAATCTAGGATAAGCTGAAAATTCCGGGGGTTAAGCTCAAAGCTAAAAGCTGCTTTTGCCCAAAGAAACAAGGAGTTGTGGAACGGAGCTGCTTTGGCAACCTCCTGGGGCAAAGCACAGACTTCAAAACCTATTCCTCTCTAACTGCAGCACCTGAAAAGAGTTGTACCCTCTGAGAAAGGGCGAACCAGATGGAAAGAAACACCTCCTTGAACCTGCAGCCTCAGCAGACGACACCTTCATAACCCCCCAAGTCCCTGGCAAAAGCAAGTGAAAATTCTCTTTTGAGGCCTCACATTATTTCTGCAATTAATTTTTTCCAATACAATGATCAGACATACGAGAAAGAAAATACCATAAATTAGAACCAGCATAGAAAAGTAGATAATAGAATAAAAGGCAACTTATGCTTATAAGTTGAAAATATTTTTAAAAAACAGGTTTAAGAAGTAAAAAATTATTTTGAAAAATGCACTGATTTTTAAAATACCAAGTCAGCCTTGTCATTCTAAAACTATAAATTAAGAACTCAGTGAAAAGATCTCACAACTAACTAGAAATAGCTGGAAAGAAACTTAGTGAGCTAAAAGATGGGTTAGAATAAATCTTCCAAAATGCAGCATAAAAAGGCAAAAAGATGAAAATGCAAATGACATAGTAAGGGATATAGAACATAGAGTGAGAAGATCTAAAATAACACGGGTAGGAGTTGGGTTTTGCAGCTTGTCTCTCTAGACTCAGGAAGCTGCAAGGAGGAGACAGGTGTGGTGATAAAAAGGCACCACGAGGGGCACTCATGGTTTTGGAACTATTCTTCATCTTCACTGGGTAACCATGTGTGATAAAGCTGTGTAAAACTAAATACACTCAAATAAACACAAGTAAAAACTGGAAAGATCTGAATAAGATTAGAGGATGATATAAATATTAATTTCCTGATTGTGATATTATATTATAGTTTAACAAAATTTTAACATGGGGGAGAACTAGGGAAAGCACACATAAGATCTCTCTGTATTATTTTTTCTGTATGTGAATCCAACTAACAATAAAATCTTAATTGAAACAGAAGCACACAGTTTGACATACAATAATGCAATTGCAAAATACCTAAGGCAAAGAGAAAATCGTAAGTGCAACAGAGGTAAGAAAAGGTAGAAGAATACTTCCAAAATAATAGGAGCTTGACTGACAACCTACTCCTCAACAGTGACCAAGGATGCTGAAAGTCAGTAAAATAGTATCTTCAGTGTTCTAAGATAAAGAGCCAGTGAAGTTATCCTCTGAAATGAAGGTAAAATCTCCAGATAAACAAAAAATGGAAGTATTCAATACCCACAAAGCTGTATTAAAAATAAATTCCAAAGGATGTACTTAATAGGTTAACAATGATCCCAGATAAAAGATTTGAGAGGCTAAAGGAATAAAAAGGAAATGAAGTCGTGTGTTAGTCTGTGAAGTAGAAGTTATCAGATCTCTCAACCAGATTCAAGACTTAGTAACATGGAGACAGTGTAGAGTAGTTAAGGTCGCCCAATGAGACAAACGAAAGAGCCAAGAAACAGAGCCACTTACGTGTGGACAGTGGGTGAAGCAGTGGAGAGCAGTGGGAAATGACATCTTTTAAATGAACAGTGAGGTAGTAGTTCAGTGTGTATCTGGGAAAATGAACGTGGAGTCCTGTCTTACACTGTTCATGGGTGGATGATGAGGCACTTATGAGGGACAGGCACAATGATAGAGCTACTGAAATAAGTTTGCATAATATATCCTTGATATCTGGAAAGGGAAATATTTCTCAAATAAGACACAAAAACACAGACTATAAAGGGAAAGACCAATAAATATAACTGTGTTAGAATTATACATTTTATTCATCAAAAGGTACTATAAATTACCAAGCCACAGAATGGGAGAAGATATTCACTAACAGATAGAGAATCATATCCATAACATACAATGAACTTACACAAATCAATAAAAAATGAGAAAATATGATAGAAAGAAATGGGCAAAAAGCATGAATAAGCCAATAAACCCAGAAGTGCTTGACTACATTTATAATCATGAACATACTGGTTAAAATTTTAATAAGGTAACAATACTACTGATCAGCAAAATTTGCATACTCAAAACACAATCATAAGAAAAGCAAGTCAGTTTTTAAATGGTCAGAGTCTTTGTCACCAAAGATATTCAGATAGAAAATAAGCACATGAAAAGATTCCCAACATCACTGGTCATTAGGTAAATGCAACTTGGGATCACAACAAAAATCAACTGCATGCCTATTTAAATGCCTGCAGCTAAAAACACTGACCATGCTGAGTGTCAGCGAGAGTGTGGAGGAACTGGAACTCCCACACACCACTGGCAGTACGATCTTGCGTGTATTTTGAGTCAGGAGTATAGCTGTCTCCTAGTTTTACCAAAAATATATAGATTTCACATTTTTGTGTCTTTTCTAGGTTTTTCCAGTACAAGAATGGGAGGAAATGCTGACTTTCATGGCCATGTCCATCTTGAAACATTCTTTATGTTTTTAGGCCCTTTAATAAGTAATTTTCAAAAGCTGGTTACAGGTGCCCTTTTAATACTAAGCTTTAGGTTGTTATTTGAGATTGTACAGTGCTATCAAGAAACAAAGCAGAAAGAATATTTTCCTACACTATACTACTTCTTAATCCCAGGAAAATTAACCTGATCCAATTTACTCAGCAAAATAGAGTGAATATTGCAATCAGAAAAATGAAGGGTGAAGAAAATCAAAACAACTATAACATCCTAAAGTCATATTTAGTACAATAAGTAGATGACAGAAATATGAGACATTCTCACCCAAGGCATGTGTTAAGTTTGTTCAGTGGGCAGAGAATGTTTACCCTGCTGTAGGCTCGCAGAGGAACTGGAAATTACTCACCTGTCTCCCGAGAGCTCAAGTCTCATTCCTGCAAATCTCCAGGGGAGAGCTGAGTGTACCCGCTTGTTAGGGGATAAAGCTACAGTGTAATTTTTATCTTTTGAACAAAGATGAATCTAAGAAGGCCTTATGAGGGCCTTTCCACATTTCTCCTGATAGATAGTTGGACATTTTACGCTTGATACAACACTAAAAAGGGCTCTCTCAAAAACAATTTGTTTCTCTATACTTGTGTGTTGGTTTTCAAGAAATGCCCAACCCCATTCTTCTTCCATCAGAGCAAGTTCTAAATTTCTCTTTTATTATCCCAACAGATTGCTGAAAGTTTTATCTTATATACACAGGACTTACTTTACTGAACTTATTCCTAGGCCTTTTCTGTCTTCTCTGAAATGTTTTAAGAAGTCCCTCTTCAGAAAGGCAGAAAAGAAACACGAGAGAGGAATCTATGTGTGGGGAGGCTGGGATTGGGGACATGGGTGAGTCCAGAAAGGGCGGCAAGTGGAAAGAGAACAGGAAAGACTGAACTAAGTGTTAAAACGGGGCCTACACAGGACAACAGAAAACATTTTTAAGTGGCACGTCCCATGATTTACACTAGATGTTCACTATGTCAGGATAAAAGATAGGTGCCTGAACTGAGCAATAGTTGTAAAGAATTAAACCAACCTGAAGACAGAAAAATAGTCTAAATGCTGTTTTTTTAAAATTCTTAACCAAGTCTGAACAGAATAGGCTAAGATCACTGCCAGAAACCTATCAGATGTCCTCGATCCAACTCCAATTTTTATGTCGCTCTCTTGGTGTTTGTACAGTTGGTGTAGTTCTCTGAAAAAGGAATGTATTTTGGAGCCCAATGGACTTGGGTTAAAACAGAAGTTTCACTAGTGCTCTTTTGAAATACTTATGGGTTAAATAATTTCAAGTAAAAATACTGAATAAACGTGTGTAGCGCACATTTTCTACTCATAATCGATAAGCAAGTGTGGCCCAGCGCGGCCCCTGCCAGGTAGGCTGTGCACGTGCTGGTGTTTGGAAGGTATTATCCTGCCCGTATGGCTATTTGTTACCATGCAAAAGCTTCCCCAATGGAAGCTCAGCAAGGCACTGCCATGTAGAAAGATGGGGTTATCAGACTTCCTGGTCTAAGAGAAGAGGCATTAAGAGAGCATAAAAACTTGGAAACTGGATAAAGCACTGCAAAAGGGTATTTAGGAGGACAGAGCACAGGAGCAGCCTCCTGGTTTTGTTTACCAATCCTAGACAAAGGGATCTTAGAAAGAAACAGGCATTGTGGAAAAGAAGTGCTCCTTTTCTAACCAGGCGTGTTAACCACAGTGAAGTTCTGTCTGCGATGCACACAAATAATATTTATTCTTTATTCTTAGTGACTAAAAAAGAAAATCTAAACATTACTTTATTTTCAATGCTGAGGAAAGATTTTTTTCCAACTCTAGTCAATTGACTTTTAGAAATAATCACTGACTCTTTCAATAGTCCTGACAACCTCAGTATCTTTACAATGTATTTGTTATTAGCTTACAGGACCTTTGATCATAATTGTCCTGGCAGTCTTCTATTGAGTCTAATGTTTGTACCTTCTTTATCGCTTTGCCACCATGATTTGTTTTGTAAATAATTAAACACCTTTTGCATTATCGTACTGTCTGATTCATTTCCCATATTGAGGAACTGGCTTGTGTACTTTTAGGAGGCTATGCTCTTGAAACACTACAGGGAAAAGGATTCTTGAATTAATTATCTGCTAGATGAGGAACGGTCTATAGACAGGGTGAAAGGAAAGTACAATTCTCTGGAATGAAAAAAAGAAAACTAGCACAAGGGATTATTACATTGTAACTGTTGATAGTAGATAGTTTGACATAAAAACTATGGTAGTCCTTTGGGTATTTTATACCCACGTATTTTTAGGTCATAAATTTGACTGTAATTATATCAGCAAAGCATGTTTCAGCATGCTTTGCAACAAACTGTGAAAATCTTCTTGAAATTTTGTACTTAATGAGCCCTTCGCAAGTGATCCAAAGAATGACCCACCAGGTGAGTTGCGAGCTGGAAGAGCATCCGTTAAAGAAAGAGACGCTCCAGGCAGCATGCTTGCTTGAACTTTGAGGGCATTCACGAATTTCAGAATTAGAGCAAGGGAACAAACTAGGATAAACACAGGAACTTGATCTTAACTGCTAGCCACCCTAACACACAGCAAATCTTATAGTGGTGAATTTTATTTCAGAAAAAGACAACCTAAGAGGAGAAATAAAGTATCCAAGGGATATAGTTGTATGATGGGCACCGGTCCTCAGAAGAGTTACAGACAGTTTCCAAATGTTGTTGGTTAAAAAGTCACAGGGTTGGATACTTAGATACAACTTTTTCTGTTCCACAAAATAATATCACCACCACAAGCAGAATTTTGTCTCCACTTAGGTAGTAGTTTAGATATCAACACATATCTTGGGAAATAACTCTTCAGAATAATGGGTTAATCTCATTTTTAACATCTATTTATTTTTTAGCTCAAAACATACCCTTTACTTAAAAAAATATGAACATTCCCCCAGTGAACTTTACTATTAATGCCATTAAATTATTTTTGCTGCTTTCAAATACATTAGATGTATTACTTTTCTATGGAACGAGCAGGATGATAACAATAGCTTCGCTTTAGAAGAACTAAAGCTGATTCTAGTGATAAGTATCAGAGGGAATTATTACACATAGGCTTTTTAAATAGAGGAAATAGAGTACATTAAAGAAATATTTTTACTGTAAGAATGGCTAACTGTAACTGTTAACTATATATAGAAATTGCAAAAAACATTTTTATGTAAAAATGCTATTACAATGTGTTTTCTTTCCACACATGAATTGCAAATCAATAAATATGATGCCAGCTCTTTCTAGACTCATAAGCTTAAATTAACTGGAGTGGCTCCCTTTCCAGTAGCCGGAAGCAGGCAGCAGATGGCACTAGGAACATTTAGCACAGCAGCCGGGAAGAGGTCTTCCTTAATTGCTTCTGCAGGGTCAGAAAACTGTCTGCAAAATGAGATATACTAACTGAATACAGCCTTCTCAAGACACATTACACAATAGAAACTGCAAGATCCATATACTCCTCTTACTTTAGAAGAACATTCAGAATAAACATAGAGATAACACCATGTTGAGCCTCTTCAATAATTAGGATATTGTGACATTTTCTGAAATGTGAGCCATCACAGCCATTATTTAAAAATTCTCAGGTTAAACACATTTGTTTTAACTTTGGAAACATAAAACACAAGGTGTGTAGTTTTTATATTCCAGGACAAAGAAATGATAATCTACACAGTAGATGGTCCAGCAAGCCCCTGAGTGTCTCCACGTTATGTTGTCCATGCTCTTACTCTGTGCTGCCTTCTCTGTGTCTCCACTGAAGCAGCACTGAAGACTGATGTGGTCTCAGTTACCCCCTCCCCCTCTACTGCGTGCTTTTCTTTAGCAAACTGATATTGGAAGCAGGGTTTAGTTGTTAAGTTACGATATCTTTAAGTGCCTAATAATATATGACTAAGCCATGGATAAAAACTGAAGTAGGCTAATGTCTCTAATCAAAAATATAAATGAAGCAAATTTCTGAGTCATTGTTTTGCTTTTGAAAATAACCTGTGTTATAGAAATTTCTTTTGTATGTGCAGTACAAATTACATCATTTTTTGGCTCACAGGTAACTTTTACATAATTTTTTTGCATCAGTAATACATATTTATATCAGAAACATATGGTGCAATATGTTTTGACATGCATTTATTACGCAATGGGTTAATAACTTTTTAGTCCTTCTCTTTCAGTGATTAAACCTTTATTTAAAGAAGACGAATTCAGTAGGTGCTATGGATGTACAAAGTCCAGATGAACCTGCATCACACAATGATATTTGTTGCCATAAATGATTTGTAGTCGCAATGCTCCTTGCTGTTCCACTTGGCCTGCCATCCATACATTCTAAAACTAACAGTTTAGAAATCTTTTTGTGATTTTTTGCTGTTACTAACTGAGGTTTCTGATTAGATCAACTGGACATACAAGAGAGATGAAAATAAATAGTTTGACACCTGCTGTAGACATATGAAATAGAGATATCAAGTATCATTCTTGTCTCATTTCTTTATGTAGAAAATATTCCTTCCAGGATAATTGCATAGACGAATGAAGGAAATCATGGGCGGATGAGGTTGGAGAACCAGAGAGCCCCGTATATCAAACTAGAACACAAACAGAGTACTGACTTGTGAATTTAATATTTATCATTCGTTAAAGTTTCTCCATTTTCAGGAACAGGTTTTAATAATGTCTGCCAGCCCTAACGTGCTCAGCATGCTCATGTATATCAGAAAACCCACAGCTTTGGATAAAAATATAATATGTAGTATTTCCAGCAGTATCTCTTAAGAGTAGACATTAGTCTTGGCCGCGTGACTCATTTGGTTGGAGCATCATTCTGTACACCAGAAGGTTAAAGGTTCAATTCCTGGTCAGGGCACATGCCTAGCTTGTGGGTTAGCTCCCTGGTCAGGGTGCATATGAGAGGCAACTGATTTACATTTCTCTCTCACATTGATCTTTCTCTCTCTCTCTCTTTCTCTCCTTTCATCTAGCTCTAAAATCAATAACGTTATCTTCAGGTGAGGCTTTAAAAAAATAGTAGAAATGACACTATGGCTTAACGAACTTCTGTTAACACCCTGTCGATGTTTGCAAGGATGAAAGAAGATACCGTTTGCTTTCACTTAGGGTCTTGCAATATAATATTCCTCCTTTATTCTGAAGGGGTGTAATCACCTAGTGCACAATTTTCCAAATCTTAGTCTATAGAATATTAGGGTTTCTAGAGATGTTAATAAGTGTTCTATAAAAAATATTAACAATATCTTTTATTTTAGATGTAGTTTTAAATGTAAGAAAAAGTTTATGGTACTCATGCATTTGTTTTTATTATCATGCTAAAATCTAACTTTTAAGAAATTCCCAAGAGTGTCAGGAAGTGAAAAAGAAAATACCTGGCTCATGCTGTTTGGTCAGTGTGTTACGGCAAAGGTGGCGTTCACCGGCACAGACCGATGCTGACCCTCTGCTCCCATTGCGTCTTTTGGTTTTGTATCTTTAACACACAATGGTGGCATTTTCAACACTTAAGGTATTTGAAACATTTCTAGATTAATGAGATTCTGTTGTGTTTCTGATGGTACATCATCATTTAAAAATTACTTGGGGATCACATAAGTTTGAGATATGTAACTCTAGAGAGCAATTTTACAGTTGTGAATAGTCTACAAATAGTAACAAAGTTTGATCATTATTTAGAGGAAGAGAAAGGTGAAAAAAAATTTCCCATCTTATATGAGAAATAGTTTTATATACATAAAGTTGTTATTTTCAATTTTGCTACAGTTGGTTTGATGACATTTCCAATTTTTAAGCACTAGTCTACAGAGAATAAAGGTTACTTGAAGGTTTTTGTGACTAATAAAGTTTATTTTCTAGATCAATTTTAGGGTATAGCAAAATGAGCACAAGGTACAGGGAGTTCTCGTATACCCTCTGCCCCCCTCACACAATTTTCCCCACTGCTGATATCCTGGACCATACGGTGCACTTGTTACAATCAATGAACCCACATTAACTCCCCATTATCGCCCAGGGTCAGTAGTACAGGTTATGCTCACAACTGGTGTGGTGTGTTTTATGGGTCTTGACTAGTGTATAATGGCCATATACTGTCATTGTAGTATAATACAGAACTGTTTCACTTCCCTAAGTTTTTTCTAGGCTCTACCTATTCACTCCTCACTCCCCCTGTAACTCTTGGCAACCATTAAGCTTTTTACTGTGTCCATAGTTTTGCCTTTTCCAAAATGTCATATAGTTGGAATCATGCAGTATATAGCCTTTCAAGTTGACTTCTTTCACTTAGTAATATGCAATTAAATTCCCACCATGTCTTTTTATGGCTTGATAACTCATTCCTTTTTAGTGCTAAATAATATTCCACTGTCTGGATGCATCATAGTTTATTAATCCAGTCACCTACAAAGGTGTTTAGGTTCTTATTTGGCTTGAGTATGATGACATCCAGTTTATCAGTTCTTTCTCCCATAGATTGTGTTGTGGTGTTTTATCTAAATAGTCATCGCTCAAGGTCACACTCAAGGTCACCTAGATTTTCTCCTATGTTATCTTCTAGGAGTTTTACTATTTTGCATTTTACATTTAAATCTAGATTTATTTTGTGTTAATTTTTATAAAGGATGTAGGTCTTTGTCAACTCATTGCTTTTACATGTGGATGTTCAATCGTTTCAGTGCATCTTTGTTGAAGAGATTATCTTTGCTCCATTGTATTGCCTTTGCTCCTTTGTCAAAGATCATTTGACTATTTTTATGGCGCTCTATTTCTGGGTTCTACATTCTATTCTATTGCTCTTTTGTCTATTCTTTTGCCAATACCACACTGTGTTGATTATTGTAGCTTTATAATGAATCTTCAAGTTGGATGGTGTCAGACCTCTGACTTTGTTCTCCTTCAATATTGAATTGGCTATTGTGTGTGTTTTGCCTTTCTATACAAACTTTGCAATCAGTTTTTCAATATTCACAAAATAACTCACTGGGATTTTGATTGTGGTTGTGGTTAATGTAGAGATCAAATCCAGAAGAACTGACATCTTGACAATACTGACTTTCTATCCACAAACATGGAATATCTCTCCACTTATTTAGTTCTTCCATGGTATCTCATCCAAACTGCAGTTTGCATCACTTAGATCTTGTACATATGCTGTTAGAAATATATCTAGTTTTTTAGTGTTAATGTAAATGATAATGCATGTTTTTTGGTGTTACAGCATTTATTAACATAATGCCATGTGTTAATAGAAATAGCAAAGAACCAAAAATTACAATCCAAATAAAATGGAAATACAATTAAAATCCCAACCAAAACCCAAAGTATCTAATGTGCTTATTCATGAGCTAACTAAAAAGCCCAAGAAAAATAAGATACTCAATATAATAAAATACTGCAAAACATTTGGGAATTTTTAGTTATCAGAATGTTGTGTTTTTCATTTTGGATCCTTTTCTTAATCAAGACAAAAGTTGTTTGTGAAATGTTATATAACATACATATAAGAAAAGAGAAGAATATATTATACACTTGTAACAATGGCTGTGGATACATTATCTTACATTTTACTCATAAGCAATATGTTGCTTATGGTACATATCAACACACAGTATGAAACTACTAAAATAATAAAGGATAGATAAAAATATATGTCAGCTGTATGGTAACATACAAACAACATCCCATCTACCCATGCTAAAAAATACATAATATTTAAAATGTCTTAAATGCTACATATTTTCATAAGAAATAAATTCAACAAACAATAATGACACAGAAGACTAAAGGCATTTAGAAATCTCAAAAATCATGCTTATTTTCAGTCAATACAAAATGTTGTCAAATATGTTTTCAAAAGTTTGTTCAGAGCCAACATTACTCATAAATGTCATGCATTTATTTCATACATTTACTTTCTCTTTCATAAAGGACTTCAATAAACATCTAAAATGAATGGTAATGTGTTTTTCACTTAAATTCCACTTGCTCATTGCTGGTATATAGGGAAGCAGGAGGCGATTGACTTTTTAATAATATTAGCTTTGTATCCTGCAATCTTGCTTATTAGGTTCAGGATTTTTTTTTGTTATTGATTCAGATTTTCTACTGCATAATCAATATCATTGCAAACAAAAACAGTTTTATTTCTTCCTTCCCAATCTGCATATTTTTAATGTCTTCTTGTCCTACTAGACTAAATGGGACTTTGGTATGATGTTGAAAAGCAGTGTTGAGAGGGGACAGCTTCGTCTTTGTCCCTGATCCCAATGGGTTTCCCAATGGGAAACTCCCAATGGGAGTTTCTCACTGTTAAATATGATGTGGGCTGTAGGGTTTTTGTACATATTCTTTACCAAGTTGAAGAAGTTTCTCTCTATTCTAATTTTCTGAAAGACTGTTTTGTATCATGAGTGGGTGTTGGATTTTGTCAGTTTTCTTCTGCATCTTTTCATATGCAATATTTCTTCTTTAGCCTGTTGATGACATGTGACATTAATTGATTTTTAAATGTTGAATGAGACTTGCATACCTGAAATAAATTCCACTTGGTTGTGGTGAATAATCATTTTTACATATTGTTGAATTTGATTTTCTAATATTTTGTTGAAGATTTTTACTTTGTGGTCTTGGGAGACATTGGTCTGTATTTTTCTTTGTGATGCCTTTTCTGGTTTTGGTATTAGGGTAATGTTGGTCTTATGGAATGAATTAAGAAGTATTCTCTCTACTTATCTCTTCTGAAGAAGTGTGTAGAAAATTGGTATAATTTCTTACTGAAATGTTTGATAGAATTTACCAGTGAAATTCATTCCATCTGGGTCTGTTGCTTTCTGTTTTGGAAGGTTATTATTAATTTAATTTTTTTAATGTGTATAGTTATATTCAGATTATTTATTTCTTCTAGTGCATTTTAAAAGGATTGTGTTATCTAAGGAACTGGTCTCCTAACTTCTACTTTTTCGACTGTTAACTTGTTCTATTATCTGATTGTTTTGTTTATGAATCGATAAGTAATTGCATTTAAAAGTAGAGTGATCTTCTCTTTCTCAATCTGAAGAGATGAGACATACCATCTTTGTATAGTTATTTGATTTGTTTTAATGAATTTTATTTTCTCAAAATTACTCCAAAAATCCCATTTATGTAAACAAAGTGTTTTTTGATTAAATGGCAAGATCACCAGTAACTTTTCAATAACTGATTTTATTAAAGATGAAGTTTGTGATATTTTTATATATCCAGCAAGTGTGAATTAATACTCAAATTGATTTCACTAATGGCATTTACCTCAGAAAACTATGATTACCACGAATTATTGTTTTCATCTTTCTTATATTTTAGGAATATAAGCTGAATTTTTACTTACAGCTGTGTCTTGAGAATTTTAGAAATGGAACAAAACCACATTATCATTATGGTTGAAGTTTTGAGTAGTTAATAACCTTTAAAAACTAAACATACATCTCCTATTTTCAAGAAGAGAAAAGAAAAACATACATAGTGAAAAGAGCATTTACTGATATTTCCAACTCTGCTGTGCGTAGTCTTCAGACCGAAATATCAGGCCCCGATATGGGCCCTAAAGCAGCGCTCAGAACCTTCTGCTCCAAAATGTGACACTCCAGGGGCTCTCAAATGCCTCGTCACTGTTCACTGTGGCATTTATTATAGAAAATTGAACAGAATGTCTGGCTGTACTTTCTTATCCCTGGTGGCTCTCCAAATGCCAAATGACACTGCTGGCCGAGATGATGCTCAGCACTTGTTTCTCCTAAGCGTGTGTGTTAAAGCTGTTTCACACCATTAAGTTCAGAAAGGACAAGCGAGCACACGGTCTCTGCCTTCAAGGAGCTTACATGCTGTCGAGGGAGATACATAGAAAAAGAAACAAAAGTGCTCAAGTAAATACTGTGCTGTTTGTGGGAACACAGGGGAGGAAGTTAGTAACTCTTTGGAACAGATTAGAAAATCTTTTAGAGATGAGGTGTGATTATAGTTTGCCCTTGACCACTGAATTTATTCCTCAGAGACCAGGTCTAAAGGAAATGGGGAGAGATTAAAGAAGTATGCTCACTCAAATTATGAACATATAAGATTGTCCAATTGATTATTAAAAATTATTTCTAATATGGTTATTAGAAGATCAAGAAATGGTCAGCACTGGATAAAATGGAGCTATAACTTAGGGAGTTAAGGAAGAAGGATGCATTTCTTCTTTCTTAACTTGTTCACTTTCTAATGAATATAAAAAGTCAAAGCATATAAAGATGCTTGCACTCTAGCACCCATCAGAGTATTTATTATAGGCAAGACATAGTGCTAATTTCATTGCACAGGATATTCCAGTTCATTCTGTCAGTAATTCTCACAGTTAGGTATTATTTCCACTTTATAGTTGGAAAAAATACAAAGGTTAATAAAGGTTTAATAAACTTCTGGAGGTCACTTGGATGGTAGGTGGTATTAGAGGGATTCAAATCCACACTAACTCCAAAGTTCATCCATGTTCTTAGGCGCTATATTGCACTATCTCCATTGGGCAAGATGTGTGCTGAAAAGAATATTGGGAATCCCATAAGTACCTGGTAGCTAACTTCTAGAAGGAAGCACACAGGGTGGGGACTTATTCTGGAAGAAATCTGCAGAGACTGAGTTCAGAGCACTCACCATGTCATTTTTTAGAAATTGATAGATGACTTTGGCAATCCCAGTAGTTGGTTCTATAATTCAGGAGCATATCACTCCTTGTATTTTACAGTTAGAGCTAGAGGTTAGTCTGTTGACATTCTACCTCCTTGGCACACGTCTGCAAAATCCTACCCTTAAAATTTCTTTGACATAGTTATTTAATTTTTCTGTTTTTAATGCTAAGCCTCTATATCAAGTTAGGAATTCTCCACTGTTAATAAATTCAGATCGCACCGCTGGGGAAATGTGAGATGGGGGATGGAGATGGAAGACTGTTCATTTTGGCTGAGGATTCCTAGATAGATACCCCAAAAAACAGAAGTTGTGCTGGCAGCATTCCTGTCTCAGTTTGCAACGCTGTGGCCCACAGGCTGCAGGAGAAAGTATCTGGCAGACTTCCTAGTAACTGATGTTAATGTGTGTGGGTCAGAGAAGGCCAAGTGGATGTTGGTCAAATGCCTGACTTCTGAGATTGACCAAAGCTAGTCTATAATAGGCAATTCTTCCTAGAGGTTTTACTCAGGAATACATCAATTAGTCACATTTCCAATCACCTTTTTGTTTTACAGATAAGATAGTGCTTCCATGTTGTAGAGACAAGTGAAGTCCAATCTTAATTCACCTATTTCATACCTGATTGAACACCATCACAAACACTTCTGATGGTTAGTTACCCATGGAAACTGCTTGAGTTTCTTCTCTCTATTACTTATCTATTAAAACTTTGTATTAAAAAAGGCAGTGTATTCCAGATCTTGATTCAAATTTTTCTATAGAACCATAGAAACCATCTTATCTAAACTTCTCAGTTTACAGGTATGCTTGATGTGGGAACTGAAAATTAAAATACCTTAGAGAAATTTTGTGTTTCTAGGCAAGTTTTAGCAGGCTTTACTTGGAGCACAGTGAAAATGATGTTTTAAAAAATATATTATTAAGCTCGTGAAGCAAAAGGAGAGAATCCCCTGAATGTGTTTTTGTCCACTGTGCACAGGAGGCACAGTAGCTGACTTCTGAGCAAAAGGAAATTATTACAGAAATTATTTTAAAAGTTAACACGGAGAAGATTATTTTAATGTGACAAAGTTAATGTATTCAGCAACGGAATTACTATGTTTGCAAACCTCTTAATTGCATTTCTGTTTTTATATAAATCGCAAAGCACTTGTGCCTTATTATAAATGAAGTGGCACATCCACCCAGATAATTACCATTTGATGTTGAGCAGACACCTCTGAGCGTGCCATTCACACAAATTTGGACTTCAGTTGTTGAAATATGTGCTTTGAATTCATATCTTTACATTATTACTCATTTGTAATTCTAGTAAAATGAAGAATGAACTGCTATAATATTTTTCTGTTCTGATATATTAGAGAAAAAAAACTAAGATGAATAATCTAACAATAGGCACAAATTATAAACATTTTTATTAAAATATCATTTGCCTTTAGTTGTAAAGGTATTAGTTATTAGTGACAATAACTCAGTTATTGTCACTAATATTACCAGTATTATGGCAGTTAAGAATAATACTTTAAAATTTTAAAATAATTAATAGTAAAGTAATTTTTAGAGTATTATTACCTTACAAGGTAAAATTAATGAACATTATCAAAAACTGAGACACATAAAAAACAATTCATAATTATTGACTGCAGCAAGTTTTAACAAATGTGATCTCAGAAATGAGAAAAATCAGAAAAAATACATCATAATTAAATAACTAGGAAATAATTTATATTTCTTTACTTAAATATTTGAAGTGAAAAATAGGAGGAAAGCATCAATATTTAAGTTCTAGTTATACAAAGAGTCAGAATACAGAAATTTGAGAAATGGCAAATTAACGATGAGCACGAGCAATTTCTCCTTTGGCTGGAGTGCAGGTAGAACAGCTGGATATAGGAGAACCTGAAAATAGGCACAGTGACACAGAGTATACTTCTGATTTCTGTTTTCTTACCATTACATTATAATAATGTTCTCAGTAAGCTTTTCCTTGATATCATTAGTACAATGTCCTCTGAGGCTAAAGAGATGGGCTTGGAAGCCTCACTTACTTGAAGTAAGTGACTTACTTGAAGTCGCTTACTTCACCCTCAGAAGCTGAGGAGTAAGTGACTCCCCTGCCTCAACATAATGTGTGAAACAACCAGCCCTAAAATGAGAGACTCTGGGCTCCTGGGCCGTAACTCTCCCAAGGGTTTGCAATGAAGCAGATGGAGACATTCAGAATATGCAGCTGAATGTGTGGAACTGAACCCAAGAGAGAGACTGGACAGAGATAGTTTGGTTTTCTTATGGGGTAGTTAATAATGTCGGAGTGGGTGATATAACTGCAGGAATGCAAATATGCTCAGTGAAAAAGGTAGAGAGTGCAGGTGGAATGCTAGGAAACAAACGTTACGGGGATAAGCCATAGCAGAAGGTCCACCGGGAACTGCCGGGGAGTAAGATAGATAGCATATTTTACAAAATGGAGAATAAGCACAGTTTCAAGCATGTTGCTTTAAGTATAGTGTCAAATGATGCAGGGAGATAGCATATTTAAAGGCCTGTGGATTTGTAGAAGTGAGTTGGTAGCATTAGCATGTGTAGATCAAAAGGATGGTGAGTGCGGAAGCCAGAATGCTACTTGCTGAGGTGAATTAGAGGAGACAAAGTGGTGGAAAGCCAGCGTTGTCTCTGCTGGCATTGATTTGTGCTATTATTTCTACCACAGAAATGGTAGAAGAAGAGACAGAATAGCATAGTGCCATAGTTCACACATTTACAGTCACCTTGAGAAGAATTTGTTTTATTTCTTTATACTAATGTCTGGGTCTCACCCCAAACCAGTTGAATCTAAATTTCTGGGGATGGGACCCAGATATTGATATTTAAAAATAGCACTCCAGGTAATTCTAATGTTTAGCTAGAACTGTAGATACTGGATGAATTCCATAAGAACATGGGTTCCAGAATCAGCGTTAGTTCAAACATCAGCCTCGCTGTCTGCGGGACTTCTCTGAGCCTCAGTTCCTTTATCAAAGAAGAAAAAATAATAATAGTACCTTCCTTGTTGGAAGAAGGATTAATTAAGACAAGTTATATCAAACATTTGGCATGGCACTATTTATTATTGGTGGTTGCTGCTGTGTGTGTGGAGAGAGAGAGAGAGAACCCCTCTACCGGTCCTTCAATGACCATATACTGATCCGGAGATGACAGATGAGGGGCAGGCTTTGCAATTCTTTCCACCACTCATACTTCATGTCACCTACTCAACCACCCTACTATGCTTTTGTCATAGTCTTCTCAAAATTTTCTTGCTTTATTCTTGTTGTTGCTAGACTTCTACATTTGCATCTTGGGCCTTTCTTCTCTAACACCAACCATAGAAATTTGACTCTTTCTTAGAACTTTATAGGCTCCTTTGAGCCACTGTTATTTTCAATTCTGCCCTAAAATCATTTGTGACCCTGCCTTATTGGGCTAGCAATCTACAAATACTATATTCCTAGAGCCGACTGACATTGGAAAATGTTTATTGGGTGGTGGTTCCTTGAATAATGCCTGACTTCTTGTCTGGCTTTCTATCCTTGGACCTTACCTTGGTTGCCATTGTCAAAACAAGAAGTTGAGCTGGAGAAAGTTAAATAGGCAAGGGGGCTTTTATTTAAGGCTAATGCAATATGGGAGACAGACCTCAGTCTGAATGAAATTCTGCTGAAACAGAAGGCAGGGGGGTCTTCAAGTACTGGAGTGAGCTACTAGAAAGTAGTAGAATCTACTAAGTAGAGGAAGTTAAGGGAACGGTTGAACAATGGGATGTGTTGTAACTTCGAGTAATTTCTGAGTTTGCAAATATTCTTCTCTGTGGTTACAGGCCTGTGTTTGCTGATTGGTGCCCATTGAGTTGGGCTCCTCTCCTCCCACGAGACTGAGTGACAGAAGCCCTAGCTTCCTTGCTGTTATTTCAAAGGGGTGGCTCTCAGGTCCTCCAAAAAATATTCCTGAATTGTTAAAACTGGAGAGACTGGGGAAAATGTGCATCTGAAAGGGGCAGAAGAAGAGTTTATAAATTTTCTGAAGTAAGTACTCCAAGAAAAGGGAAGTCAGGGGCTGGAATCAGGAAGAAGCCTGTGTGAAGCTCAGTCAAGCTGAGGGGAAAGTTAAGGCTGTCTTAGTTACCATACTGAATTTTCTTTGGTTTAATTTTTTTCCTGTTTTTTTTTAATGTTTATGTTTATTGATGTGAGAGAGATAGACTGTGAGAAGCATCAATTGGTGGTTGCCTCTCATACATGCTCTGACTGGGGACAGAACCTGCAGCCTAGGTATATGCCCTAACTAGGAATTAAAGGCCCAAACTTTTGGTGTGTGTGATGGCGATGCTCCAAGCTTCTGAGCCACACCAGCCAGGAATAAACTTTTGCTTAGCATCAGCTCTCTGCTTTCATGCTATGGGTTAAGTCAAAATTTTATGGAGCTAATAAAATTTTTAAAATCTTTTAAAAACTGCATTACTTCAGAAAAGCACATATGATTAAAATTACATACACACACTTTAGATCTGGAAGTAATCTTAAAAGTAGTCTAACTTCCACCCTCTTGTAGCATTGACAAATATTTATTTGAGTGTCTTCTACAGCACTCTGCCCCTGTCTGATTATGTTTAGGGAAGATGTGTTAGATATTCTTCCTCTCTTTGGTCATGTCCTTACCCTCAAAAACAAAAGTGTACAAGTGAAATTACAAGAGTGTTCCTGCAGTGATTGTACATAGTGTTGAACTTTAACATTTCCTTCCTTGCTAGGTATGTGTTTCTCTTCTTTGGTTTAGACACCCACCATTGCATATATGATATTGATTTAAGGCAACTCATTTTTGTGGTCATTGTCTTCAACATTTCTTTAAAGATGGGGTGCTCAGGAATAAACACAAAACTTCCTGAGTGGCCACTGACCAGTTCAGGGTAGAGTATGATCACCTGACTTCTTCTGTACAATTAATCTACTGCTACTGATACAGACAGAGACCAAATTCACTTGTAATAACTATTCTTTTCTCATATACTTTCTTCCTATACTTTTAAAAACCAAGTGTCAGACTTCACATATACTCCTATAAATATATTTTTTTGGATTTGATCCACTATTCTGGCTTGCGAAGAACATTGGGAGAGCCTACACTTTATTAGCTAATTTTCTCATTCTCACGTAATCTGCTATTTGGATAAAGATTTACTGTCTGAAATGAAGAAGAGCCCCCTTGCCTGCCATTCACCAGTGAGTCAGCACTTTTAGGGCTTGGTCATTCAGCAAGTTGTAAATTCACCTCACTGTGCCCAATCTCCATTTATATCCATATCCTAACATACTTCAATGTACTAATAAAGATTCTTTTCAACAATCTTTATTATATTCCGATTGTTTTCATGAACTTAACTTTTAAGAATCAAAAGCATTTTAAAAATTAGGGTAGATACTTCCACCCTCTTGTAGCATTTACAGATATTTATTTAAACTAAAACATACTTATTCTGGTATTTAAGAAAGACATTCCATTTTAAAACTCATCCTGGTCTTTCTGCAAAACTTAGAGTTTCTCTAGGAAACATTAGTTGCAATAATTTTGGGGAAAAAATGAACTTATCATCTTTATATTCATGAACAACCGTGAGACGGGAGGTCCGGGTGTCCTTTGCTCGGGTCCTCCGGCGGAGCGATGTCTTCTCCGATTTCCACTCCATCACAAAATAGGCCAAGGTGCAAGCCTCCTTTAATCGCCACACAATCAGCCTTTAAATATTAACTTTCATAACTTTGGGGTTTTTTTTTCCTGAATTTGCATTCTGTGGCTTTGGTGGCATACTAAAATTTTAGGTGACTTATTTAAACTTTTATCATAGAATATTTTATGCATATAAATACATGTAACAAATAAGGTATGATGACTAGTAAAAAAATGAACAATTCATCCCCAATTTGAGAACTAGAAAAAAAAAGAATGAGATCATCTCCAAACCATTGTGCTTTCCCTTACTGCATTTTACTACCTTCCTTCTGGGAGGTAACTGCCATCCTGAATTTTATATTTAGCATTCCTTTCCTTTAAAAATATTATCACATATGTAAGTATCCCTAAACAATATATTTAGTTATCTTTGATTTTACTTTGTTTTTCAAATATGAGGTAAAGTTCAAAATGTTTAGATACCTGTAAGGACCAAAGCAGAGATTTGCAGGCAAGGTGTTATTAGCCAAGCAACTGGCTGCACACTGGGCACTCTGCTGCTGTTCGGATCCCCCCTTAGACCAGGAGATGCTTTTGAAAACATTATAGACTATGTCTGCAATGCTGCTCACTTGCCAAAAACACTTCTTTAGTTTTATGTTTTTAAAGGTTATATGCAGTACATGTAATCATTTTGCTGGTGTTAACAGAATATTAGAAAACAAAAACATGTTTAACTCAAACTTTGACATAACAATGACTTTGATTATTCTACCTGTAAGAATAGTCAAGTATATTCACAATTGAAGTGTAATTGTGCTATTTAATTTATATAATAGTTACACTGGCTGTACATACAAGTACTAAATTTCAGATACACAGATACCCAGACAAGGGTCCTCCTTCTAAATCTTGAATGCTGTAGTGTTTTTTACAGGGTCTTTATTCTCCTTGAGTGTCTGCCTAGCTGATTATGTGTTTATTGAGACATCTCTCTTCTACCTGAATTTTGCCAGCCTTGACATCTGTCTTTTCTTAACCCTCTTTTCTTTGGCATCTGCCTTCTCGTCACTTCTCTCTCTACAAGTCTCTCACTCCTGCTTTGTCCAGGATGCGGAATGAATTTAAAGTCTAGGTTCAGAGTCCAGATTGAAACTTCTGAAGAAACTCTGGCCAGATCTAAATTAAGTTGTGTGATCACAAGGAAAGAGGTGGAAAAACTTTAAGAGTAGGGTAACAGATACAGAGATAGAGAAGGAGGAAATGAGATGTGCAGATAGGTGGGAATGAATTTTAGTATAAGATGAAAAATAGGAGGAAAGACAATTTTAAACTTAAGGGAAATCTACACAAACCACTTTTGAAAAACTAAGATTTTTAACCGCTTATCTTGTTTACAATCTGCACCAAAGACCCCTAAGTTCTGGATGATTGAAATGCAAGTTCAGTTTTTTTTAAATTTTATTATGGATTGTTTGCTGGGGCTTGCTCATAAATAAGGCAACCAGGTTCTATTTCAATAGAGCTTCCATCCATCCTGTGATATTAATAATTGGGGATTTCGTTTGCAACTTCTTGTTGTGTTTTTACTATCCTTTTATAATTTATACACCCATGGCATCCCTTCAAGTAGACTATAAACCTTTGTCTGGCAGGATAAGGCTCTAGCACTAGGCGCTTACTCAAAATTAATCTCTTGAATATTAAATAAACATTCAGGGAAAGGTGACTGCTGAGTCAGCCAGGAGTAAAGGGAAGGATTGGCAGGCAGGAGTGGTGATTCTGGATCACAGATCTGCCACTAAACTTTCACTGTCAGCTGCCATGACTTCCACAGTCTTACACTGAACTGAATGAAGTCTACATGTGTTTCAGTCTCAGCCCTGAGAGCTTTCATGTAGTGAGGCACAGCAGAGCCAAGGGGTAACTGAGAGATGTGACAGGTCTCTCTCCAGGATGAAGCTTTTGTGTCCCTGACTTCCATGGGAACCTGAGAACTAGGACTCCAAGAAAAACATACAGTTTACAATCTATGAGCAAGAGACATTGTCAAGTGTGGCTACAAATGTCATCTACTGTCTCCACCCAGGAAATCTCTAGGCAGCTGAGAGCGGCCACTTTGGGTCCTGGGGTCCTGAAAGGTGCCGCTGATACACAGCCATGGATATTCTAAGTATGAGAAAACGTGATGGTGCTAGGACGTCCCCAAAGTTGATGTTTCTCCAACTTTAATGTGCTTGCAACTCACCTGGGGATCTTAACAAGATGCAGATTCCAAAGACATTGACAAAGCCTGTCCTGAGTAGGGCCTGAGAATCTGTCTTTCTGGCAAGCTCCCAGGTGCTTCTGTTCTGCTGTTTGAAGGACCATACTTAGACAAAACTGCTCTCAACAGTCACTGCACAATGATCAATGCCATCGGGAATTTGGAAAGGCCTTTATGAATATCCACAACCCAAGAACAGGTCTCTGCTGGGCCAGGGCACACGTGCCTATCCAGTCAGGTCAGCAGAATCGATGCTGGAAGTTGGTGTGATGACTGAGGACACCTTCGGATCAGCTTCCCAGGCAGGAGTCACTACCATGAGTAAAGAGATGAGCCATGTTTGTGACCCAGAATGGTGAACCTTCCCCATAGAACCCAGCTGTGCAAACAATACTAATTAAAGAGGCCCACACTGGCTGCTGCCTGCAGTGGCGAGTGACCATCTGTCTGGGCGTGCGTGCAGAAAGCCCTGTAATATAGTGATCAAGACTCAGGCTTTTGGGTAGGACATTCTGCTGTAGACATGCACCATCCCTTAGTTGTATTTTTTAGAAAGTTACTTAACCTTTCTGGGCCTCATTTTTTCCATATGTTGAGATATTTAGCATGCCTTCTTCCCAGGGTTGTTATAAGACATATAGAAGGACTTACCACCATGCTGGATACTTTAAAAGTGCTCAGTAAAGATTAGTTACTATGCTTCCAGCAAAATAAAATTTGCCTTTGATGTTCATCTAGTGGCATCATCAGAATAAAGATTTTCTTATAATTTTAATGTGACAAATGCAAAATATTTACAGAGGAGCAAGAAATTATTTTAGAAAGTTAATTTGATCAGAGTATATAAATTCTCTTAAGATTAGCTCATTTAAACAATTTTTTTAAAAATAATAACTAGGCTTGGTTAAAGGGTTCCTGAGGCATTTCCTCTAAGTCTGAATCCTAACTTGGGACAAATTTTATCTCACAAATTAGCAAATTCTAACAAAGTTAGAATGTCGATCATTTCTGCTATCATGACAAATGATGTTTTTCTGGGACACTCTCATCGTCAGCTTAATTCTGAGTTCTCACAGAATACGTATTGTGTTTATTCATTCATTCATTCATTTTTTCAACTCTTTATTGCACACAATCTATTCCTATTGCCATGGGAATAGCTATTTAATGACAATAATGTTTTTTTACTTCATTTTAGTCATTTCCAGTTACTGTTGTGAGGTTGATTCTGGCTTTGATGTTGATGAAAAGGAAAAAAGAAACTTATTTAATAAAGTGATTTTTTTCCACTTAATTTGCTTTTGCATCTCTTTATCTGTGCCCCAAATTTAGCAAGTGGAACATTTGTTCCAAGGGATCTTTTGAAATACGTTGTGGGCTGTCACACACATGATTGATTTTAAACGTATGCTTGAATCCTTCCTACCAGACTAAACCTCTAGGACAGCAAAACATACTGTAAAAAGGCTTTCCTGTCATCATCAGGTACTCCTGTCATCTTTGACTTAACCCTTGTGCTGTAAACAAGTAGTTGCTGGCAAGAGATAAAAATGAAACCAATTTCTGTGTCTATATTTTCCACATGTCTCGCCAGGAAGGGTATCTCTCTAAGACATCACCGCATTTTAAACTCTTTGTCCCTGACTCTCTTTGTCCCTCTTCTTGCATGCCACATTCACTTTCCCATATCCATTTTGCATCAGTCTGCACTTCTCTGGTTACTGTGGCTCAGCAATGATTCCTGGAAACTGCTCAAGACTTTCACTCGATTTCTCCCACCAGCCATATCCTGTTATTCGTCTGCCTTTCAGCTGCCCTTGTGTAACAAGATGCTCTTTCACTTGCCTTCTTCATTGTTATTTCTCATTTAAATTCTTTCCCTTCCTGACTTGCCATTGCTATCCTCATTTTTAATTTTAAATACTTCTATTAATCTCTTTTAAAGTAGGAATTTGGCTAAGTGACAGTGTCTTTCTATGTTATGAACTAAGTAATAGTATAACGTGCTAAATTTAGTTAGTTCTAATTAGTGTTTCATACCCAAGTGATCATATGATTAGTCTCATCTCCCTTCGATAGCAGAAGGATATAATACAAAATTTCAGCGTGTATGTGCAAAAGCTTGATTTCCGTTTCCCTTCAAATCTTACTATTTTTATGATTTTTGAGACTCCAGCTATATTTCATTGGACTGATTTTAATGTCACTGGATCACTGGCTAAGTGCTAGTTCAATTGTAACAGGAGTTGGAAAACTACAGCCTATGGGTCAAATCTGACCTGACACCTATTTTTGTAAATACAATTTTAATGGAATACACTCACACTCCTTTGCTTATATAACATCTGTGATTGTTTTTACACTACAAAGTAGGAGTTGCGACAGATTGTATGGCCTGCAAAACCTAAAGTATTTATTATCTGACTTTAAAAGGAAATGTTTGCCCATTTGTGAACTATCCAATGCACCAGATTTAGCAAATTTTCCTAGTTAGGACTTGAGGCAAATTTTCTAAGATATTCAACCACTGAATAGTTCTTTCCTCCAAATTTGCGGAAATCACATATTAATTCATAGGGAAAGCCAGATTATCTTCAGAGATAGCTCAAAGATATTTGCATACAAATAGGATTGCTCGGTACACAAAACACAGTTAACTTTCAATTTCAGATGAACTACAAAGAATTTTTTGGTATCAGTATGTTCCAAATATTTTATTTTTTTTATTGTTGTTCAAGTGCAGATGTCTCCATTTTCCCACCACCACTTTCCCCTGCCCCACCCACCACCACCTCCCGCCCTCAATCCTACCCATTTGGCTTTGTCCATTGGTCCTTTATACATGTTCCTTGACAACTCTTCCCCTTCTTTCTTCTGTTACTTCTTTCTTCTCCCCTCTGGTTACTGTCAGTTTATTCTTTATAACCAATGCCTCTGGTTATATTTTGCTTGCTTGTTTGTTTTATTGACTAGGTTCCATTTACAGGTGAAATCATATGAAATTTGTCTTTCACCTCCTGGCTTATTTCAATTAGTATAATGCTCCCCAGATCCATCCATGCTGTTGTGAAGGGTTGGAGCTCCATCTTTCCTTCTACTGTGTAGTGTTCCATCGTGTAAATGTACCATAATTTTTTTAAATATTAAAACTCTATTTGTTCTTTATCTGAAATTCAAATTTAACTGGACATATTGTACTTTTATTTGCTAAATCTGGCAGGCTTCTATATAAAGGGATGAAAAGAAGAAAAGCTGAAAGAGAAGCTGCAGCAACATCTATAGAGCAAAGTGTTAAATTTTTAGTTTATTAGCACCTTCTGGTATATTGCCTGGAATTATTCCAGAGTTTTCCAATTTATATTCATGTTTTGAATCAATAACAAGAGGCTTCGATCTTTATGCCCAGGTGTTTGGCACACAGATGGTCTGCTTTCTGACCCAGGGATACATGCTGTTTAAAATTTCAATTGTATGTCAGATTGCAGGGGGAAGGGCACTTTCATACAAGATAAAGGGCAATTACACAGCAGGACTTTATAGGTTTGATTTAGTCACAGGAAGAAAGCCAAAAATAGAGTTTACAAAATGAGTGGGGAAAAGGCAAGAGTCAACTTGTTCTGATATGGCTCTCTCTGTGAGGAACAGTATTAGGAATTTAATTGTAATTAGGAAGTACTGGGCAATGAAGGATATTAACTGAGAGGAAGCACAGTTTGCTAAATAGAAGAATAATATATTTTAAAATTCTTGTTAGAGGCAAGCTTTTGCTTAGGCATACCTTAGAATATCAAACTCCCTGTGTTGGCATGTTTGTTTCAATTGAAGTTATTACTAAGTCGTTGAGTAATTTTAAGTCAATATTTTCACCTTTTGGTTCGCAATTTCTCATCTGAAGAAGCTGAAGTAGAAGATTTCAGTGGTTCTTACCAGGTCTAAAACACTACTTCTATTACATGCCTACTATGCACATTATATTAGAATGTGATACTAACAATATACCCAGAATATCAAAATGATCAAAATCTAAATGTGCACACCAGCCCTATATTTTGTCAACGTGGCAGCAGCAGAAGCTAGCCTCTACAGATAAGGCTGACCACCATCAAACGGTGGCAGACCTGTTTGTATCAGGTAAACAGGTTCATTACATGGGGCACTGGTTTAGTGTCTTAGGTTTGTCTAGTCCTAGTATGTTCTTATGAAATATTTGTATGTCTGAAATTCTATTCTTTTTATTCTCTGTAAATAGTTTGGCTACCTGGTAATTTGTAAAATTTTCAGACCAAATTTTAATTGGTAGTAACTTCTATTATAAGGTACCTGATTTGGTAGTAAGTGCCATAGACAGAAAATCTATCTTTTGTGTGGTTTGTGATGCAATAATCTATCAATTAAATAGAAAAAGTACACAAGAGATTATAGTAAAAATTTAAGGGAAAAGAACGGACACTTGATATGCTTATTCAGAGATAGTTATTTGAGAAAATGGGACTAGAATTGGGAGATGATAATATGTATTCTCTGTCTTAACCATTTTAAAAAATATGAATTTGAGAAAGTAAAAGAGTATGTAAATATGCTACAATTAACTCATGTATCTACTAAAACATTATTTTTAGATTGACTTTTTATTTACACAAATAGCATATGAAGGCATTCTCTTTGCCTAAAATTAAAACACTATAATGTGGCTCAGATTGCCTTTGATCATCACCTTAATTCTTCTTCCTTTACCCCTCCTTTGGGATAAATACTGTTGCTGGTTTTGTGTGTGTCCTTTTAGATCATTTTCAATGCATTTTCTCACAGAGATTTAACTCTGTTGTATTACATATATGCTAATGGGCTTAGCTTGCTGTGTTTGGTGATGCTAGACAAGAAAACAATGATGCCTACGGAAGACCTTTTGCATTGGGATTAATTACCTAAGTGCACATGTGCACATGCACACACACATATGGTTCACAAGCCACTCTACCTCGATTTCCTTATCTGCAACCCAGAATGTGATGATCCAAAGCATCACTAAGGTTTTGTTCAGCTCTAAGTTTTTTTGGTCCATTATTTCCAGTACTAATATAACAGAAAAGTTGGCTACATAACAGGACTTCCGTTTTTTGTTGTTTTTTTTTATATTTCCACCATGGTGTTTAGTTATAGCATCTGTTTGTGCAACCTAACAGGGTTTGCAAAAGCTGGATACATACTCCTTCGCTCAAAATAGATTCACCTTATTCCTCGTTCCCAGTGACCAGGAAGGAAGATCCAGTAATCTTGGTGATCCTTTCACAGCATCTAATGATCATTCCTTAAAAGTTTTGTTCGATTAATTTAGAGTTTATCCCACTAGATTCACCCTGTCATTCACCCCTCACTGTAATTCCCTCTCCACACCGAATTTGGTGAACAATGCCGTTAAGTCATGTGAGGTACTCTGCAATCTCTTATTTCAGAGCTCTAAGCTCAGCTTAACTTCTATACCCCCTTTTCTGTCTCACTTTCTCTTCCCCATAATCACTGCTACCCACACTAAAGCATCAAAAAGTAGTTTTAAAAAAATCTTTATAAGGTTGCATGTTCTACACACAGGCGAAAGTGATTTCTAATCAGCTGGTGTTCCTTCTCTATCAAACAGATGATTATGATATGACCTGCTGCCAGCATTTATTTATAAGCGCTGCATCCTGCTCCTGCATTTATGGCATTAGGATTTTGTTGTTAGAATGCTTTCTAACATTCTTTAAATCTCCCTCATCGGCCACATTCCCTGTTATTCTCCATAGCAAATGAAGCTGGATACACATGAACTGTCTGGTAGAGTGAAGCCACGGATTTGGGCAGAGAGCTGAGCACAGGGGAACAACGCCCTAAGAATTCCTTTTTTTTTTTCCTGAAGCTTTAGAACAAACACAAAACAAACAAAATAAACTTAGTGAAAACATACACCTTTGTAATTTCAGAGTCCATTGGAAAATACATTTTGCAAATTTGTAACCTCTTTGTAAATATGTCTTCATTAACAATCCTGAGTAGTTCAATTGTCACTTAATCTGAGGTTTTCAAAATAGGCCTGAAAGATATTACACCCTAAAAATGGCACTCAGTTGTAACCACTGACGGTTTCTCCTTGGTTAAGGTATCTTGTTTGCAATATCACAGGTGTGAGTATCCAGCTTGCTTCAGCCTGCTTCTTCGCCAATCTTATTACCTGTGATTTCCAGTTGAAACTTTATCACACTTAGGTGATTGAAAAGCAGTACAGACCTGTGAGGAAGAGATTCAGCTGCAGAGACTCCAACATTGTTTAATATTTACAGGCATCCCTCATTTCATCGTACTTTGTTTTATTGTGCTTCAAAGATATTATGTATTTTACAAATTGAAGTTTTGTGGCAACCCAGTGTCGAGCAAGTCTACCAGTGCTATTTTTCCAACAGCATTTGCTCACTTTATGTCTCGTTGTCACATTTTGGTAATTATTGCAATATTTCAAATGTTTTCATTATGGTATTTGTTATGATGATCTGTGGTCAGTGAGCTTTGATGTCACCAGTGTGATTTTGATGGGGTGCCAACAGCTGTGCCTAAGACGATGAATTCAGTAAATGTGGTGTGTGTTCTGAAAGCTCCACCAACTAGCTGTTTCCACATCTCTCTCCCTCCCCGCAGGCCTCCCTACTGCCTAAAACAGCAATATTAAAATTAGGCCAACTAATAACCCTATAATGGCCTCTAAGTGAAAAGAGGAGTCCCCATGATTCTCAGTTTAAATAAAAAAACTACAAATGATTAAGTGAGGAAGGCACGTCAAAAGCCAAGACAGGCCGAAAGCTTGGCCTCTTGCACACAGTTAGCCAAGTTGTGAATCCAAAGAAAAGCTTTTTCAAGGAAATTCAAAGTGCTATGCTGTGAACAAATGAATGATAATAAAGTGAAATAGCCTTATTGTTGATATGAAGAAAGTTTTAGTGGTCTGGGTAGGGGAGACTGGTTTATGAGGTTTAAGGAAAGAAGCTGTCTCCAGAACACAATGGTGCAAAAGGAAGCAGTCAGTGCTGATGTAGGAGCTGTGGCAAGTCATCCAGAAAGTCTAGCTAAGACATGAATGAGGGCGGCTACTCTGAAAAACAGATTTTCAATGTAAATTGAAAATGCCGTTTATATTCTCATAACTGGTTAGTGAAGATCATTATTGTCTTTCTGAAACACTGATCAATCATCTTTAACCCAGATTCATAAACAGACAGTGAAAGCTTTGGGTAAATATCATTCATTCTGCTAATCAATGATGATGTTAATATTCTTATAAAATAGTGTAGCGTATCGTTTCAAAGATATTGATTTAGCATCAAAAAAGATGATATAACTATTATTCTCTTGCACTCACTGGTAAAAATTAAATACAGGAATGCAGCAGTCTTTACAACAGTATTATGATGAACTGCAGTTTTCAAGTTTGCGCTCTTGCAGGACATATCGGAAGTCTCGATGATATTCATCACAAATCTGTCTGCCGCGTGGGCGAGTCATCCTGATCTTTAAAGCTCAGATAACGATTTAGTCGATTATTATTTTGCATTTGTCTGACCGTGGTGAAAACGATATTCGTCGTTAACCGATGATTCTCAGGAAGGCGACATTACATCTGTGCCGTTGGATAAACTAGTGTGCACTCTCAACGATTCTAAATGCCAAGTTGATATAATTCAGTAGAAAATTTCATAGCATTAGTGTGTGAGTCATTCGAAGAAGTTTGATCTAACCTCATAGTGATGGAATGGGTTGGCAGACGATTCCTATCTTGGAGGAGTACCAGAAAGTGTGGTGGAAATAGAAAGAGAAATAGAATTACAAGTAGACCATGAAGACGTGACTAAATGTTTTCAATATTATGATTAAATTTTAATGGATGAGGAGTTGCTTCTTATGGATGAGCCAAGAAAGTACTTTCTTGAGACAGGATCTTCTCCTGGTGGAAATATTCTGCAGTTTGTTGAAATGACAGCACAGAATTTATATTATTATATAAATTTAGCTGATAAAGCAGGATCAGGGTTTGAGAGAGTTGACTCTAAGTTTCAAAGAAATTCTACTGTGAGTGAAATGTTAAGGGAGAATCAATTGACCCAGCAAACTTCACTGTTGTCTTATTTTAAGAAATTGCCGCAGCCACCCCAGCCTTCAGCAACTACCACCCTGATCAGTCAGCAGCCATAAACATGGGGGTGAGACCCTCCACCAACAAAAAAATGATTGCTTGCTGAAGGCTCAGATGATGGTGCATTTTTAGCAATAAAGTATTTTTAATTAAGGCACGTACATTATTTTTTAGTCAAAATGCTATTGCATACTTAATAGACAATAGTACAGTATAAGCATAATATTTATGGGCACTGGGAAACAAAAAATTGTGTGACTTGTGTTATTGTAATATTTGCTTTATTGAGGTGGTTTGGAGCTGAATTTGTCACACACCTAAGGTATGCTGGTACCAGAAAAATATCCAGAAGGGCCACATTTAAAAACATCAACTAAAATGTTTCAACACAATGAAAGCTTAATGTATACATCTTGGGTTTAATTTGATATTCTCAAGGTGTGTAAAAAGGCAAAGTTAATGTGGCATTTTTAGGGTTCAGAGATAATAGAAAACTTGGCAAAAACTGCCAGAATCAACTTCAGAACTCTGTTTAATCAAGAAAAAGTTGCAGAATATAAATTTAATGCACAAAAAGTCGTTGCATTTCTGAACACTAATAATGAACTATCAGAAGGAGATCAAGAAAACAATTCCACTAGTAATTGCATAAAAATAATACCTAGGAATAAATTTAATCAATGAGGTGAAAGACCTGTTCTCTGAAAACTGTGACATTGATGAATGGAAATGAACAAAACACAAATAAGTGAAAGGCTGTACTTTGCTCACATATTAAAAGATTAATATTATTAAAATATCAATACTACCCAAAATAATCTACACATACAATATAATATCTATCAAAAAACCAATGATGTTTTCCACTGAACTAGATCAAACAATCCTAAAACTTGTATGGAACCACAGAAAAACCCAAATGGCTGAAGCTGTCTTGAAAAAAGAGCAAATTGTAAAGTATCACACTCACCCGTGTCAAATTATGCTACAAAGCTATAGTAATCACAACAGTATAATACTGACACAAAAACAGGGAAGGAACAATCCCTTGAATAAATGCTGTTGAGAAAATTTGACAGATACACACAAAAAGGGATCATTTTCTTATAGCATATATAAAAATAAACTCAAAATGGGTTTAAGATTTACATGTTAAGAACACAAATCATAAGACCCCTAGAGAAAACACAGGTAGTCGACTTTTTGACATCAGTTTAAATAATATTTTTTGGGTATGTCTTATCACAAACATATCCACCCACCAAGGGGTGGATGAAAAGGTAAAGGAGAATAAATGCTAAAACCTTCCAGTTGTAAAATACAATAAGCCTGAGAAAAGTAATGTGCCTAGGAGTACAGTTAATAATGTTGTAATTACTCTATGATGATAGATGAATACTAGATTGATTTATCAGGATGATAACTTTGTAAAATACATAAATGTTGAATAATTATATATCTTAAAATTCACATAGTATTGTACTTTAATTTAATTTAATTTTGTTTTTTAAATCAAGGGTGGGAAGTGGGGATGGCTGGGGTGGGGGAGTGGTGTGGGAAAATGGAGACAACTGTACTTGAACACAATTAAAAAATTTAAAAATACATTAATTAAAAATTTTTTTAAACCCCAAAGTATAAAAAATATATTTTATTGTTTATGCTATTACAGTTGTCCCAATTTTTCTCTCTTTGCCCTTCTCCACCCAGGCCTCACCCACTCCCTCAGGCAATTCCCACCCCACTGTCCTTGTCCAAGGGTCTTGCATATATACTCTTTGGCTACTATAGTCCCTAAGCTGTACTTTATATCTCCATGAGTATTTTGTGAAAACCAATTTCTACTTCTTAATCCCTTCACCTTTTGTACCCAATTCCCCAACCTCCCCCCTTCCTGGGAAGCATCAAAACATTCTCTGTATCGATAATTCTGTTTCTATTCTTGTTTGTTTAGTTTGTTTTTTAGATTCAATTGTTGATAAATATGTATTTATTGCCATTTTATTATTCCTATTTTTTATTTTCTTCTTCTTAAGAAAGACTCTTTAAAATTTTATATAATACTGGTGTGGTGACGAGGAACTCTTTTAGCTTTTTCTTGTCCTGGGCTTCACCAGTCCAATTAAAGCACTTCACCAGTCCTTTAATTCTAAATGATAGCTTTTTTGGGTAGAGCAATCTTGATTGTAGATCCTTGCTTCTCATTACTTTGAATATTTCTTGGCAATTCCTTCTAGCCTGCAAAATCTCTTTTAAGAAATCAGCTGACAGTATTATGGGAGCTCCCTGTAGATAATTAACTGCTTTTTTCTTGCTGCTTTTAAGATTCTCTCTTTGTCCTTAACCTTTGACATTTTAATTATGATGTGCCTTGGTGGGTTAAGAATAATGTTCTCTGCCAGCACTTCTATCTAAAAAAAGATACCTCCCAGCTCTCACCTTGTTACCAGGCCCCTCAGTTCTTCCCTTTATGCCTCTGGTGCTTTTCAAGCTGGTGCTTCTATGCTGGAACTCAGAGGCATTGAGTCCAAATAAGTCTGTGTGTGAACTCCTTATGAGAAACTGCCTGAACCCAGAAGTTTCTGTGTGCCACAGCCTCAGTCCTCACCAGTTTTTACTACTGGGAGTTATGGGAACTTACCTTCCTGGCTCTGGAACCCTGGGTTGGGGTGGCCTGGTGTGGGGCCCTTGTTCCTGAGATATCCTTCCCAGTTTTCAGCCAGCACATGTGGGTATGAGGTCCGTCCCTTCCATGAGTTCGTCCCTCCTACCAGTCTTTAATTCTGCAGTTGTAGGATTTCATATCAGCTCTATTTCTGGCATTCTGAATAATAGTTATTCTGTGGTTTAGCTGTAATTTTAATGTGGTTGTACAAGGAGGCAAGCCATATTTATCTATGCCACCATCTTGAATGGAAGTTCATTATACTTTAAAAAACTATAGTAGAGCAGAAAAATCTAGTAAAGCAAGTAATGACTGAAGTTGTGGATGCTCTGAGTATCTTTTAATACTCAGTTACCTAGAAATATATCCCACATATGGTACTGATGATGGGAAAGAACTAAAGTCAGGAAATAATATTTAGTGCCAATAGTAAAAGTTTTGATTAGAGATCCTATTACAAAGCCAAAACCCTTGAAGTGCAACACCCATGCTTAAAGAGTGAGCAAATAAATAAAGAAACTTGCTTCCCACAGATTTGTCTCTAAAAGGATGAGGGGAGGGTAATCTCATGCAGGTTTGCAGCTAGAATTATCACTGCCTAGTTCTTTCCCCAAAAAGAATTTAGTTAATTAAAAGTGATCCTCAATGGAGGCTCCATTTCCATGACTAACAAAAATAAGCAAACCAGAAACTGAAAGTGAAACAAAAACAATGATACATTCCAAAAAATAAGAACACTAAATGTATACCTCAAAATGTGAAAAAGTACCAAAAACTATAAACCCATGATTTGAAACAAATCACAAATACATAAAGAACGAAAGTCAGCATAAGAGAAAGAAGATATAACGGACTTGTAAAATATTAAAATATTATCATTATTAGATATTAAATATAAAATGAGTTTGTTTAATAGAATAAGAGAAAAAAGGGTCCTTAAGAGATCTTCAAAAATGAACACAAAGAGGTACTGATTCTGGTAATGATGGATAATCTTGATTTGAGCTGGTCCTACTGCAAATCACAGTTATAAGCCCAGTACAAATTACTCCTTAAATAAGCAATATTTCAAGGTATGTGAGTATAATAAAAGCAGGCAGAAACTTGAGGGGGGATCATCTTTGACAAAATAGGCCTGAGAGAGATGACCATTTATGTGAATTTTTTCCAGTCTCAGTGAACCAGAAAACTCCTCTCTTGCTGACTAAAGGAGTCAGCCGATGAATTAGGTCCTGCCACAATGAATGTAAAGTTAGCGAAACGTGAGAAAAAAGGGGGTTTTACAGAGTGGGAGCCCTAAAAGTCTATTAAAAGTTATATCCATATTCTTGGGTGACCCTGAATTATGCAAGCATTAGAGAGATTACAAGAAAACTAAAAAGCTTGAGCTGGAAAGATGAGGGAACTAAGATGCAATTTTAGCTGCTTCCAAATGCAAGGGAAACAAAGGTGGTTGCTTGTGTCCAGCTGAATGAACTACTTCCTTAAACAAAAATCAATACTTTTCAGAAGCTAATACAATGTGTTGTCCACAAAGCTCAGTATAAAATAAAAAAATTACTAAATATACGTTGGCTAGTATGGCTCAGTTGGTTGGAACATTATCTCATTTGGAAGGTTGAGAGATCATTTCCCGGTCAGGACACATACCTAGGTTGTGGGATCTCTCTCAAGTCTGGCGGCACATACACGAGGCAACCAATCGATGTTTGTCCCTCACGTCAGTGTTTCTCTCTCTCCCTTCCTTTCTCTATTAAAAAGAAGCAATGGAAAAAAGTTCTCAGGTAACAATTAAAAAACAAAGAACTACACTGAAGCACAAACCCTGGACAGCTTTTATAAACAAACAAACAAACAAACAAATAAAATTACTAAATATAGAAAGAAAATATGTAAAGAAATAGGAAATATGTTTATAGTCAAGAGGGAAAGAAGTCAATAGAAACAGATTCTAGTACAATGCAGATATTAGTAGATGAGGCCTTGAAAAACTGATAATAAACATAGTCAAGAACTAAAAGGTTAATCGTTATAATGGATGAACAGGAAATCTCTACATGGAAGTGAAAAAAAGATGAAATGAAAATTTAACTTAAAAGGTAAATATTTGAAAAAAAGCTTACTTAAAAACATTGGAGTGGACAGAGGGTTAACAAACTCGGTGTTAGCGCAGTAGAAACAGTAATATGGTAAATGGAGAGGAACTATAGGGAGGAAAGGGCTTACGGAACAATGCCATGTAGCTTTAATGTACGCACAATTAGAGTCCCAAGGAAGAAGGGGGTAACAGAGCTGAAAATGTATTTTAAAAGAAAATTAGAGCTAACAATGTCCTGTACTTCCTGACAACATAAATTTTCAGATTTAAAATTTCCGTATATTCTAAGCATCATAAATAAAAGAAAATGACACCTATGTATATCACTGTAAAATGACTGAAAACCAAAGATAAAAAGAAAATCTTAAAAGCAATCAGAATAATGTCACACAGTGGAACACAGTGTTTATATGACAACAGACCTCTCAGAAACAATTCAGTTCAAAAGAAATGAAATGTTTCTTAAATGTCCATAAAAAAACAAAACAAAACAAAACAAAACAAAACTGGCTGATCTGTATTTCTCTATCTAACAAAAATATCTTTAAAAAATGAAGGCAAAATAAGCATATTTTAAGATAAGAGTTTTATTAATAGTTTAATTCTAGGTCAACAATCCTGAAACTACTTTCTTTATATTCTCTGCTTGTGTAAATGAGTAATATTTTAGAATAATGGGAGCCAACTTTATCACTATTAGAGAAGAGATTTATAAATAAAGAAAGAAAACATTCTGTGAGAAACCCAGTGGCACTGAATTGAGAAATTGCAGTAAATTCATTACACACACACACACACACACACACACACACACACACATTTTAAAGGTCTGTGGTTGAGAAGCCGAAGAAACAATGACGCACTAGTGGAAACAAGTACAGTAAATGTCGTGCCATTGGTTTATAAATACCATTCTTTCCAAAAGAAATCAGTGCTTCTTGGAGGAAGGGCTGTTTTTAGGACTGGGACAGGGAAAGTCCTAGATGACTTTGGAACATCTTCTTTCAGCAAAAAGTAAAAAAGTATCAAAAAATGATGGGGAATTATCAAAAAAGTATAAGGACCAGCTGTTAAAAGCTCCTTTTAGAAATCTGGAATTTGATCTTTTCAAATAATTAAATTTCTATTTAATTGATTTTATCTATTTTTATTTTCAATTTTAGTAATTTGCCTTTATTATTTTATTCCTTCTTTTTTCTTTACATTTATTTTGCGACTCTGTGTCTAGGTTCTTGATGTTGGCACCTAGATTATTTTCCTGTCTGGAATGGCAATTGTCAGACAACTGAGGCCGCACCTCTGTGCTTCGTACCTGCCCGGGTCTCTGGGTTTAGCCCCTGCGGCCCCTTCCCACCGCACTAAGAATGCTAGTTGTATCTCTTTGCTCCTCCTGCAACAGCCAGATTCCTCCCCTCTTCGTGGCCATTGAGACCTTTCAGTCCACGGCCATACCACCCTGAACGCGCCCGATCGAGTCTGATCTCGGAAGCTATGCAAGGTTGGGCCTGGTTAGTACTTGGATAGGAGACCTCTTTCAGATGTCTGTGCTCCTATGATAGTTTCCTAGAGCGTCTGCAGCAAAGCACCGAGAACTTGGCAGCTGCAGACAAAAGAACTGTGTTCTCTCACTGTCTGGAAGCTGGAAGTTTGAAATTAAAGGGTCAGTGAGGGCATCTTCCCTCTGACAGCTTTTGGGAGACTTCTCTTTGTCTCTTTCATCTTTTCATGGTTGCCGGCAATCCCTGGTATGCCTGGGCTTGTTGACGCATCAATCCTCTCTTTGTTTTCTTCCCACAGCATCTCCTCTCTGCGTCTCGGTGTGCCTCGTTGTCTCAAAAGACACTAGTCATGGGACTCAGAGGTCAACCCATTGCAGTGTGACCTCATCTGAAGTATTTTCAAATCTGAAAACCTCATTTCCAAATGAGGTCACATAAATCATGTGTAAACATGAATTTTGGTGACGCACTGACAAATATGCCAAGACTGTAGTGATGAACTGTGATGACATGAAGACATTTTCTGCAACATTTGGGGAAACCTAATTAAATTTTCAGGAGTAGCGAGAATGCGTCCTATAGGAGCAAGCACAGACTTTATCTGAGATAAGAAATAGCAAAGAGATGTCGAAGAACTTCAAATCTCCCATACTGGAGAGTAATGCAAGCCTAGTTATAGTTATTAAAGTTCAAATGTATTGGTTCCAGAGGAGAGATGTTCAATTCAGAAGTTTTCTGTGATCATCAAAAACTCTCAAGGCAAACATTCACAACTCTTTTATGCTGATTAAGCTCATGAAACACATGCACACACATACATAACACAATTAATTGTATCACCAAGCAGAGTCAGGACAGGGAAAAAAGAGAAAGAAAAATACTAAGATTGTGCACTTGTTTGTACTCTAATCAACAGCCCAAACAGTGAAAAATCCAATGCTAGATTCAAGGTGTCTATAAGTAGTTTACACAATGATGTTGAAAATCATACCAACAAAATCTATCTATGTACCCATTTTGAGAGAAATATAGCGGTTACTAAAGAAAGTATGCAAGCTTATACTTTCAAAATCAGAGGTACTATGATGGGTTCCAAAAGTTCTTAGTTCGGAGACCAAGAGCCAAGGAATCAGGATCCTTCCTTATATTCCCAGGTGAAAAGTGGAGAGCTATGAGCCACACCTAGGTCATTTATTAGCATCATTTGCTCAGTTACATTAACCATTTGATTAATCCTCAGTACGTGCCTCTCTCCCCTACACCTTTTGCCTTTCTGCACTATCAAACCTTGAAGAGACTTAAGGCAGGAAGATTGGTTGTCTTGTTAGGACAAACATTTTGAATCCAGTTTTGCTTTTTCAATCTGCCTACAGAAGGAAGTTTTGGCTTTGCCCATCAATGACCTTCCTTCCTCCATTCCTGAGAAATTATCTGAAAATGCCCAACTAGCTTTTTGGAATCATGTGACTTTAAAAAGATAACAAGAAGAGGAAGAAAGAACCAGAGAGATAAGAAAAGTGGAGGGTTATAAAGATCAAACAGTAGGCCAGTGCTCAGAAAAAAAGAGAAGGAAAGGGGTTTGGGGTGAATCGGGAGAGAGATACTGGAGCAGGACAACAAGGTGTGAGGGAGAGGGAGGCAGGAGACATGCTGGGTCTAAATATGCTATTTTAACTCTATACGTCTGGATTCTCTTCATAGTTTTTGAAAAATGCAAGTAAACACTTTGAGTCAAAAATTAAAATGTAAGAAATTTTTGCTGGTTGTTTTGATTTTTTTTAAAAATTAAAACATTGCTCTGAGATTAACCAGGTTGTTCTTCAGGTTCACAAACTGGTACTGGAGACAGATAACAAAGACCTGAATTTGGTGAGTGGTTTGCAAAAACAATTTAGACCCACATCCAGATGTCCCATCGATGTCACTCCATTCTCACAGCCTCAGCTTCTGTTTTCATCCTGCCTCACTTAGTATATTGTCGAACCTCCCTAAGATTACCACCATGAAAAATGTCCTAAGATTATAGATTTTGAAGATCGTGCCAGTTAAATTTTTATTTCAAAGATCATTATATATGTTAGATTCAAACACAGTTTATAATTTTATTTTTTTTTAAATTTACTTCTGAATTGCAGCTTTAAAACAGCACTGAATTTGTTAGCATTAAGTAGAATGTGTACAAAAATATAGATAACCTTATGTATTTGTATAACAAATATTTGAACACATAAAAAGTATAAAATTAAATTAGACTTTTGAAAAACTAGTCATACTCAGAACTTGCAGTCAGAACTGTCAGGATTACACAAAGTGGGGGAGAGTCTGCACCACTGCAGCGATTTGCCCTTGCGTACAATATTTGGGCACAATTGGGAACATTCTTTTCCCTCCTCAATAGTGGCAAAGCTCAGAGTTTTAAAGAGGATTTGATTGTGAGAAAGTCATACAGCTTTGACAACCAAATTTGATGGTGCAAGTTGTCCAATTAATACCAATTTTTATAATAAAACAAAATATAAGTGAAAAAAATTCTTTTACTCTATCTTCTTGTCAGTCCATTTTCTTTCTTATCCCACAACATGACTTCACTGAAGATTCTGCCATCTAATGTCCAGCTTTTCTTACTGAGTACCTCCATGGACCTGAACATAAGGTGGCAAAATTGTTTGAGCTGATTTCCTGAGTGATCTTTGTGCCTGCCCTCGTGGCTCTCTGAGGAGACACTTCAGACGAGTTTGGCCGAGGGTTTGGCTGAGTGGTGAAAAGCAGAAGTAGGAATGAATGTCAGCCTTTCCCTAAGAACGGTCTTTAAGCTCAAAGGGACATCTGGGGATTCTAACCAAACGGACAAAATAACAAGCTGATAAAATGGTAGAAAAAAAGCTGTCGAAGTTGGAAAAAATATTTCTATTGAAAATTGCTTTGTTAAGTTCATTGAGGAGTACAAAGCTGCTTCTGGCGGGACACGCATAGCTAAAAGCTGTGAAGGACTCTTCAGAGTAAGGGGGCCATCCTGTCCGGGTCTGGTCCCGAGAAGCTTCCTGGCAGACGGTGCAGGCTGTCCTTAAAGAGGGGATTTCTTTTCTCTCCGTCTCACTTGACAGAACCTCACCTCTCACAGATCAGAAGCTGAGCTGTTGCCCCTGAGAGACAACCTATAGTCAGAGAAGCACAAGTCAAGTCCACTGCTCAAGCTAGTTCTCTTTTGCTCTCTCTTCCCTCTCCACACACAACCACACACACTCAACTTCACCTCTCACTGTTATAGAGTGGATATAAAGAATTTCAAACTACTGAAAAGGTGGACTTTTTTTTTTTAATGTTTCTGTTTGGTTGTAATTTTGACAGATCTTTCTTTATATAAAGGTCAAGAAAATAGAATGGGGGCTAAAACCCAGGAAGACTTTGAGTCAATCAAGCATCTATGTAGTCACTCAAAAAATACTAAGAGCACAGCAGGTGTTAGGGAGTTAGGCATTTTGCTGGGTGCTACAGATACAGCTTTGAATAGGGCACAGGTAGAGATACCCTGCCCTTACCCCAGTGAAGGGTACACCCCAGTGAAGGGTTTAAGTAGGGTAATAGGCAAATATAGTAAATACCTTTACTGTAGCCTTAAGAACAGGGTACTGAGGGAACACAAATAAGGGACATGGAGCTGAGCCAGGATGGGGAAGCACGATGCTATTCAGGGACCGACCAAATTTCAAGAATGAAGTGTGACTCAGGAATGTATTGATGTTGAGGGAAGAATGGCAATTTGAGGTGTACTTTATTATGTAAACAGCTCTTAATACAGTTCTTTATCCAAGTATATTTCATTATATTTTTACATATCTTTCTTTGCCCCCATGCACAGTTATTTCAGATAAAAGTTTGTATTTATTCATTTATTCATTCAATACTTATCGAGTGCCTCTGAGTGCCGGGCACTACGCTCGCATGCTGGTGATCCTGCAGTGACAAAGGCAGTTGATGTTTTCATGGGACATTGTCCATAGGGGACTAAAACTCAGATCAGGCAAATCAGTGAAGTCAGCAAAGTGTATTGCAGAAGGGAACAGTGAAGACATTAAACTTGACAAAACCTTCTGTCTATTGGCATTTAAGTTCAGATTATAAAGCAACACTGAGTCACTCACAGGATGCCAATTGAAGACTTCCGCAAGATCAAAAGAAACAGTTGCTTCCCAGTTAACATACAGAGGAGGATGTTCTGTAATACAGCTTCTGGAGGCCATTTGAGTGATACAGTAGAACACTGGAGTAGAGAGAAGACAGACATGGGACCTGGGGACCAAACATGTGTGAGCTAGCACTTCCATGCTCAGCTACAGTGTCTTAGTGGTGAACCCTAAAGAAAGCATCAAAAGCATCACTGTATCACTCCTTTTGATCACTTCTCTCTTCTTATTTGTTAATGTGGGTTTGAATGAAAGAAATACATAAGCAAAACATCAAGAACGATTGGAATTACAATACTGATAGCTGCAGGAAGAAATAATAAGATAATGAAAGATTATTTTCCAGAAAGAAGCAAAAGGAGAACCAGCCACTTCCAATTTTAAGGGTAATGTTGAAGGAGGGCTCCTCCTAGCTCCTGTGAATAGAAAGGAGGCACAGCCCCTAAAATGTCGGGGGAGGAACGCCATGTGACTCTAAAGGTTCTACATTCACTTGGGGGTAATCTCAAGGAGGAGAGGCACCTCGGTGATCAGCCTCAGGGCAAAGCTCATGTCTACCCAGGGGCAGCAGCCCCACAGTGGGCCACAAACAAGCTGACAGTTACCTGAGGAAAATAGCTTGGCATCTGTGTAGCTGGGTGTCAGCAGTGTGAGATGTGGAGATGGGGGAACCTCAGGTGGATGGCAGAGCTCTGGGTTGGGGAATTAAGGTGGCCCCTAGCACCACTTGCCTTGGCCACTGTGAGAATCAGAAACAGTGCTGCTAGAGAGTGAAGAAACCTGGGAGCAGATGTGGGAGGCCTTCCTAGATGACGATCATGGCAAGGATGGCTGGCAGGGCCGACAGCAAGGTAGGGTACCATTTGGGTTGCCATGGAATTCTATATATGAGAGGGAGAATGGCCTGACAGTGATGCCACGCCTTGTTCAGGGGCAGCACCCCGGGCAATGTTGCTTAGATGCGTTGTCCTCTATAATGTCCCCACCCAAAAGACAAAACAAGTAGAGTGAGCACTTTTCTCCACTTTCAGAGAGTTGGGGGGGGGAACTTTTCTATCCCTGATGCCAGTATTACCCAGTCTGAGCATTTATTTCCCACTCCATCTGATGGTGATGTACTTCTAACTGCCTGCTACTTGGGAAGAAGAGGAGCCAATAGGGGTCTCAATGAGTAACTGGTTTAATGGAGCATCTTGAAATGTAGCCACACATTCTGCTAGAATAATTACAGTACATTTGAACAAGAGCAACATTTTGGGTGAATACATTAAGCTTAAAAGTAACTAAATAATCATTCTATACAGTGTTGGCAAAGGATGCCGTTTTTCCTAAAAATATCTAGGCATAAAATGAAACTTTATACAGTAATGCTTTGAGGAGATGACGTTGTTGCTGGTGTATGTTTACGTTTGTATTTGAAGAAAAAACTCTTGGGTAGCTTTGTAGTCCAAATTCAGACTTTCAAAGGAGGCGCATTCCTCCTGCCAGCTATAATATCAGCACTCTGGTAAGTAATGTTGAAGTTAAGTAAACACACGTCTACTTGTCCTCCCCCCAAAAGCCTAAGTGTCTCTTTAATTTGCTTCCATATCTTGTTCATTCTGCTTCTAATGCACTTAACAGTTTTTCCACTTCTTTGCAATCATAGTCGCAGTGTACGAAAGCATTTCCCATATGAAATGACTGCATCATCCTTCTTCTATGGCCTTGTCGCAAAATCTTAAATATTGACTGAAACAATTTCTAGCCATGATTTCTTTCGTGGTTGAACAAGGGGAACTGTAAACTGAGTTGAGAATCCTTCTCTATACATTTTAATAATTTCTATTAATGGTACTAACTTTCTGCTTTACTGTACTTCTCTTAGCAGACCCCTCAGGTTGAACACTTGGAAACTGAGGAATTGCCCAGCATATGTACTGACAGATCAACAGTCTCAAGCAAGAGCAAAGAAGCTCGCTATGTATGTTCATCTCAGCACAGATGCATTCCCCCTTCACTCTGATTTTTTAAGTGCATCGAATATTAATAAATGCACTCTTGAATGTTCTTACATATGCCTTTACGATAATGTGGTTTTATACTTAAACCTGTCTTCACTAGGCTTACAAAATCTTTGTACAGGCAAATCTTTTGTAATCAAAAATTTCTCATGAGGCACAGTACTGGAAACACAGGTTGCTGAAGAGAAGCAAAAAGATTGATTGGTGTGGTTTAGATTCATCCGGCCACACTGAAAGGCATGTAGCCAGTGTTACCACTGGGGAAACTGACAATCAGAGCCAGGCCTGCTAGTATGGGATGCTGGCTACAGCGACGCTGGGACTGCATACCTTGTTAATAAGCAGCTGGATCCACTGTGATCAACAGTAAGGCCAGTGTTAATAAAGCCAGTTTAGAACCTGCTAAAAAAAACCCCTCATGTGTAGCATAAGAATCAAAAGTCTGTCTTTCATTTGGAGTGGGGAAATGGTTTTTAATTAATAATGTTCTACATGTGTATGGGCTTCCTGTGAGAAATGTAACGAACCCATCTTACTGAGCAAGTCAACCCACTATGTGCACAACAAGAGAAGTGAAGCGAGGCTTCGATCCAATAAGTTATGGTAAGAAATAAGGGTAATAGGGTTTGTAGAAGTTGCAAGCTGAAAGTTTGAGACCTGACTTGGGGTCCCAGGTTTACATTCAGCAGCTCAGTGATCTGAGTAAACATTGCTCTTCCCCGCACCTGTGATCAGACAGTGGTGCAGGCCCCACTGACGCACAGGGTACTGTGAAGGTGAGACAGGAAGTCGCATGATTGGAGATTCAAGGTTCTCCGAAGTGATTGATGAAATGATGACTTGGAAACATTTATACTAGAATCACTTAACTAGAGCATGCTGGTTCTTGATAAGTGTGCCTTTCACTTTATGGTTCCTAGTGATTTTTGATTTATTTTGTCTTCTGATCTTTGCTTATGTAGTTCAAGGCTGTATGTAAAGGAGACAGCATGGTGTGAGAAAAATCTGGGATTTAGAGTTAGGCGGTCTAGCTTAAACTTTCACTCTACGACCCAAAGTAAGTTATTTAATTAAGCTATGAGGGTGATAATGATGACGATGATGCATAAACCAACCTTTCTGAAATGCTTGCACATGCTCAGGACTAAGTAATCTATACCTCGGTAGTAATTCCTCAAATCAACCTTATTATCATCCTCATTTTATGAATGGGGAAACAAACTAAAAAGTTTATAAACTTGTGAGATTAATCGGTATTGTAAACAGTTAACAATTTGAACCCACATGGTCTGATTCCGTAATCCTTGCTACCACCTGCCATCCTCCCACGAAGCGGGGATAGTAACAAACTTGCAGTGACTGGGACAGTGAAATCGTTTTGGCCGCTGTGGAATGCATTCGGTGGTTCGTTTGAGACATGCTGAGCCTCCACAAACAAACTTTTTGGGGTGTAAAAATTATAAAAATGTGTTCTCCTACTCTGGGATCCCTACTGAATTGGAGTTTGAGAAAAAGTTGGTTCACAATAACCTGAGAAGAGCTACATTGTGCACCGTTCACACACACTATGCATCGGGATAGAGGGAGTTATTCCTCCTCTATCCCAGTCAAAGTTTCAGAAGGTAAAGTTTGTTGTGATCTTGGCCAGTGACTAGGCTGTTACTTTAACAGGAATGACGACACACTGCGGATGCTGTTGGTCGTGAAATCTTTTTTGTAAGTCTCCATAAAAAATAGACGCTCCTCATTTCTCTGAGTTTAGCTTTTGCTTAATCCTGTGGAGTTAAAAGTTTAAGATAACTTTTCAAAATCCCTTCTAAATCCTATGAAAATGTGATTTGTACATGTTAATGATATTTATATATTTTCTAAAAAATCACCCAATGCAAACGTTTGAAAACAAATCCTTTTATTGGTAAGCTGGCTAGGATCGCCAGAGATAAGAGACTAATAAAGTTTTGACTGAAAATTTTTTTAAACAATCTAAAAATGTGGCTATGTTTCCATGCACATGAACTAGTTTAATTTCAATTATATTGGGTGAAACGTATCATAAAACACTCCAGATCTAGTGAATTGTTTTTCGGGAGCAGATGTTGTTATGACAGTTTTAAAATTTCGATTACATTTTAACGTGAGGGTGGGAAGCAGATTCAGTGGTGGTGTTTGAAATCTTTTATAATGAAAGCTGACATTCCAGGGTGGGTAGCTGTGATGCCTTGGTGACATTAGTTTTATTACCATTGTTTTTGCAAATAATTGCCTTCTGAAATATTTCTGACATTTTGTTCTCATTTAGGATGTTTTAAGTATATAGAAAACTGAACTTTAGAGCAAAAGGTCTCTATTCACCAGGAAGATTTTAACTAGGGAAGATTAACAGGGCTGGTCATTAATATATCAAGTAAAAATAAAAATAGTAATCGATTCTATTTGGAGTTGTGCCTACACAGAGGGCAGTGGCCGTCTCAGGCCTGGCTAGCCCATCAGTGGAGGAGGGCGGTTCCTTCCTGACACAGATGTAAACACCCACAATATAGACAGTATGTACTTCTCTGCTTCAGGGCATTGTCAACTTTTATTAAAATGCAAATATTAATTGATGTGTTGATATTTTAATTATTGTAGAATTAACATCTTAACTCCAATGTATATGTAAGATTGACTTAGTAATATACTCATCTTTCAAGAGAACTTCCAACACAGGACGTACGATCTCAGTTCCTTGTGGGTGCGATAGAGAAAGATCTGGACTATGAGAGGGTTCCTGGTGTTGGAAGGTTCAAGCTAGACACAGTGGCAGAAGGATGGTGGGCAGGATGAGGTACTGGCTCATTTTCCTGAACATGGGATAGACGCTGGAATGATACAATCCATAGAGGTAATGCAATGAAACAAACCCTTGGCTACTTTCCCTGGAATAACTCAGTTTCTTTAAGTATGAACATGTCAGATAACTACTGCCTCTACCCAGGAAATTGCCTCCACACTATCCACAGTCATTACTCATAGTGAGCCATTATCTTTCTTCCTAAAACTTAGAGTCACTGATTTCTAATGTTGCCCTCTGTTACCACACAGAATTTGTTTTAAGGTCAAAGAGTAGCTTTTTTTTTTTTTGTAGAGTATAGCACAGCTGGGACAATATGTGTACAAGATAAGCTATGCAAAGCACCCTGGAACAAAATAGAATCCCCATATGTATATCATCCTGCTGCTCATAATTAATAACCATCTCAGTTGTACTCACCACATTGTTTGGCTTTGTAGACAGGGGAGAAGTGATTGTGTATAGCCTGTAAAAACCTGGTGGTATTAATAAACTTTCCTATTACTCTCAATGTTTAAATGAAACTGTAGAGAGAGGTGGTTATTTCTGAAAGTCAGGCTGGAATAGTTGGATCAGAGAGGTTATTCCCAAAAGAGAATGGGAAAGGTTATTAGATTAGTGTCAATCTTGGTATATTTCTGTTGGGAATAGAACAAAAGACTCTGTTTTCTCCTGTTTTATTCAACAGCTTCAATGAATGAACTAAGAAAAAATATCAATGGTATATTAATAAAATTCAGAGATTGAAAAATTAGGAAGAATTAATATGTTGAATAAAAAGCAGGAGTCAAATATAACATTAAAGGCTAGAATAGTTAGGTAAGTATAATAAAGACATGTGAGAAGTCTAAATGCAAAGTTACATGTTTGGGTTTAGAAGTCAAATCACACAATTCTAGAATGTAGGATATTTGGTTTAGCCAACTGTCAGCTCAATGAATGAGGAGCAGATGCATCCCCTGAGAAAGCTCCTGTGATGGAGGTGAGGTTTGGGGAAGGAGCTTAAGCGGGCGTGCTGGACTGTGCGTGGCCTAGACATCAACAGGACTCATCTGTTCCAGGTTGAAGAGACTCCTGAAAAGCACCTCAAGGGAGGTGTCTGTAATAGTTAGTGGTCTAGAAACCACATCCCATGGTTGTAGGAGAACAGGATGCTTACTTTATAGGAATGAAGTCTTGAGGGAGGGCACATGATGTGTGGTCTTTGAGTATAGTGTTTTTGCACAGAAGGTGGATTAGATTTCTTCTGTGTGGTATAAGAAGCCCCCAGTGCCTGTGGCATCATGGATGAGACATGAAACAAATTCACACGGACTATCAAGTCCTATGGAGGAAAAGGGACAGCACAGCTACTCCCTCAAGGGGGGAATGCCTCAGAATGGCCTGGCCACTCTTTCAAGGGGAAAGAGCGCTGACCCTTGCCTAGACAGGCTTTTATTTGGTTTAATTTGCACAGAACTACAGGTACAGCTCATTAATCATTGTCTGGCAATAAGAATCAAACAGTAGATAGCATACAGAGAACTATTAGGGCTTCTTCTGAGTGAGCGTCTATCAGCGAAAAGGCTACAAAACTTTGGGAAACAAACTCATTTTCTGCTTGGGCCTTTATCATTTAACTAAGAGCACTTTTAGCAAAGTAGGCTTCACAGCATTTTTACATATCCTTTCTCAGGCCTGATCATCCAGGCGAGCCCGCCCTTTCCAGCACAGGGCTGGCACCACCCTCTGTCATTGTTTCACCTTAAGTCAGGCAGAGGAGGCAGATAGCCAAGGAATTTTCGAAGACTTCTCGTGGATTCAGGGAAGTCAGGCTTTGTCAAAACTGAGAGGCAAAGGTCCATCACCTCCCTTCTCCATAGCCCCCCAAGTCCTTCCCTGGGGCCTGCACGTGATCATGCCTGTCTTAGGTTGTTCCCCCCTTGGGGAATCTTACCCATCATTGGCTAACTGATCAAGCATTGGAGCCCAGTTATGAAAAAAGGAGCAGAAATGGTGCTCCTGCCAGGGGGATAAGCTTTGTCTCCTTAGTGGCTTTTGGTCCAAAGGTCACTCACTCAGCCTTAGCCATAAGGGGTTACAGCTCCTGAAAACCAGGCAGGGCGGTTCCCAACAAGAAGGCAGAGCTAAAACCAATGGCTCCAAGATTTAGGGATAAAAATCTTGGCTCACTATGAGGAATGAATATTGATGATGAGGAAGCAGCTTCCTTGGGTGGGAACAGTATTTATTTTATGTACAATCCATATACTTAAAGGCACTGAGTAATTCCAGCAAAGCCAGAAACCCAAGGGAAAAGCAACCTTTGGAAATGGTGATATCTGTTGCTAGTGGTGATTAGGAATAGGCCCAAAGTTCACTTTTCAGGGCTGTGGTTAAATCTGTGGGCCATTTAAGACCTCCCATCTTGGTCTTCTGTCTGATTCCTTAAGGGAGAATCTGAAAAAATAATTGCTAACCTTCCTTTAAGGAGAAGATGTAAATGTCCATTTCATGGAATTTGTTCATATTATTCTTCTCATTTTAATCTAGTTAGTCACCTAGATCTTTCTTCTGTGTAAATAAGCTTTCCTGGACATTTGCAATCACACTTACATTTCTCTAAATACTTAGAGATACTTTAACATTTGAAAAACTCCCACAGTTTTCTGTGGCAGAGCGCTGAGCTCTTCCTCCACTCTCCAAACACAATGTTCCCCTTGGGAACTGCACACAAATTGGAACCGTTTTGAAAGGTGCATCATAAGAATAAAGTGAAGTTTACAAATTAGTAGGAGTCTGTGACAATGGCTGAAGTTCTGTCAGCGGCATTCATCAAAGGGTGAGAGACCTCCCCACCTGCGCAATGAAATAATTTTAGAATGCTCTACTCTCATAGAAAAGGAAAAATATGACAGTGAGGGTGATGTTTCTTTCAGACAAGGAAAGGAAAAACAAAGAAGGAGGAATAAATAAAATGTTTTTTGGTAATTAACAGAACTGAACAAGTGAGAAATACTCAGTGAGGCACAAAATGAAATAATAGGAGACCATTCCAGGAGCTGAAAAGCACTTAAGCCAGGATATGAATGAAGCTTTCTCTGCATAGTCTTTCAAGGCTCCCTTCCAAGAGGGATACATGTTGAGTCCAAAGTTTTTCTAGTTTTTGTACAATGTTACTACTTAGGTGAATGAAATGATTATAAGATCTCATATATACATATATATATATATATATATATATATATATGTATATATATGGTGAAAAAGAAGCTTTGGTTTTAGGAATCTTATCTGAAATGTACTGAACTTAAAGGCTATTAGCAATCTATTTCTTCTGAGAAGTCATACTTCAGAATGTTCTTCTCTCAAATATCCTGGTTACTAATAGCTTCCTCTTCATAATTGACTTTATAACTTTTTCAAGAAGCTAAAGAAAGTGCAAGGCAAAGTATGTGGGAACTCTAGATTCTTCTAGGAAGGTTTTTCTGGCTGCTATTCATCATAGTCCCATCTCTCTAATTATGTAGCACCTTGTTCAGTTCTCAGCATATGTAAACCTTACAAAATACTTTTGTTGACCAGTTCCTAGGAAAATAAAAGCCAATTGCCAGGATAACTTGTTCACATCCAGAGTTTTGCCTCAAAATAAAGTCTTTGATTATATTTACTGGGAAAATTGTGTGTTACAGTCTAGCCAAAGACAAAGGTAACTTGTTACCTGCCTGAGTTCCAACATGGACTGTGTTTTTTGCTGTGAAGGGAATGAGTTTGCCACCCCCAAGTGTACCATTTTGGATATTGATTTTAAGTTGGTTATTAAGAGACAAAAGATGCAGAACCTTTGACACACCATCTTAACCGTGTGATGGAATTCAGATATAAAAACCTGCTTAAAGAAAGGGAACTAGCTATTGGTTTCCACTATTCACCTTGGCACACATGAGTGAAGTGTGGCAGACAGGGTGAAATCTAGCCAGCCCTCTTTATTATACTCCATCCGTGTTTCGTGGTTCTGGGCATCCCAGTGAGAATGTGCTCACCACACGTTTGCTCTTCCCCATGGACCTGTGAATTCCCTACTTCTCCTTTGAAATCCCATACCCCTGCTTCCTTCTCCCTGGTCCAGAGGGCATTGACACTTTAACTCGAGCATTTAAAAAATTTATGTTCACACAAAAACTTGGAAACAAATGCTTACAGCAGCTTTATTTCTAATAGCTGAAAACTTAAAACAACTCATATTTCTTTACACATGTGAAAATAGCTGAGTCGCCTCCATATCCTGGAATGCTATCTGGCAATAAAAGGGAGCAAACTATAGCTAAACACATGACTTGGGTGGAGCTCGAGAGCACTCAGCTGAACATAAAAAGCCAGGCTTAAAAGGTTACAAACTATGTGATTCCATGGATACACCATCCTGGAAATAATGAAAGTAGGGAGATAAAAGGGCAGATTATTTGCTAGTCAGAAGGCAGGCATGACAAGTGAGCCAAGCAGATGAGGTTAGTGTGTGGTGAAACAGGCTGCATCTTGATTGCTTTGATTATACAAATCTACACATACAATAAAACTCCATAGACTACATACACAAACACACACAAGCACAAATACATGCACACACTCAGCAAAAACTGAATAAACTGTGGATTTTACCAATATCGGTTTTCTGATTGTATTATTGCATAATATTTATGCAGGATATTACCAATGAGGGGACCTTGTCAATGGATACGCAAGCCTAGAGTTACAGTATAAAATCTCTGTTTGTGATGTGCAGTGAGAACTAGATATCATCTGTTTGGGAATGGGTAATGTTCATAGATGACAATTATTGAGCACTCGCTGACTGTCAGTTACTCTTATGATCTGTATATGCAGTTTCTTGTATAATCCTCAAATGTTTGAGGTAGGTAGTAATTTAATTCATTTTTCAGATGGCACAAGAGAACTCAGCGAGGTTAAACTAATTTCCCATGTTTTTACAAATAATATGCCATATTTCACAGAGCAAGACGAAACTTAAAATGCTTTCAGGGGTCCTGGGTAAGTCTGCCTGTCTCCATTATTTCTTGATCTTGTCAGTTGAAACCTACACCTCTTATGTCAGAGAAAGACTTTTCAATTTCTGATTAAAAATGAGTCTGGTCCCATGAGGAAGGAAAAGAGACATGATATAGAGAGGAAGTGTAAAAGACACAGATGTGAAGCTATCTGGGACATACTGGATCTACTGCGTGATTTCGCTCAAGAAATGTTTTAGTCTTACTTGAAGGTTAGGAGTTTCCTGAAGACAAACTTTGCACACTGGAGGATGTCTTCTGAGATTGCCCTTAATCTTGACATGTGAAACCGAAGTGGAGCAAATGTGATCAAAATCAGTCAACCCATTTGAAAGTTAGTAGGAAAAAAACAGGTATAGAACATGAAAAGGTCTAACTGATCTCATTGTGTTCAATCAATATTATTTTCATTTCCAATTCAGCAGGTAGCCTCTTTTAAAAACATCCATGTAAGCCAAGAATGATTGTGAAAGTGTTTGATTTTACCACATACTGTTAACTGAAAATTAACAACAGGGAAGAGAGCGGAAGGCAGGATATTCAATAACCAATCTACTCTCTTCCATGTGAAAGAGTCTCTCTATGTAGATCAGGTTTAAAAAACTTTGTAATTTATATATTAAGAGCATAAATATTTTATGCTCTTTAAAATATTTTAAAGAGCATAAAATATTTTGTTTGCTTTTTATTTTGTCCCCTCTTCCAAGTAATAATTCCTTCCTTGGATTACAGAGATTGGGGATAGAATTTAAAACAATACAATGCCTGTAACTACTAATTTAACATGCTCAAATGACTGAAATGATGACAGTTTAGTTTCTAATTTTTAAATACTAAATATTTGATCTTATCCTCTAAAAATGAAGGCTTTCTTGTTTTACTCCTAAACTGTGCAGATAAATCTCAAGCCCAGATGTCAAGAGAAATTTTTCCCCGCCCAATATTGGTAAAAATCTATTCATTCTTTCAATAAAACTTTATCTAATGTTCATTAAGTGCTAGGTATTGTGGTAAGTGCTGGGATATATCAAGTTAAATTACATGAAGTTGCTAATGTATGACCTAGGGGATATATAACCTACAAACAACACTACTATACTTTTAAATGCAATAAAAACAAAGAATGCAGTTCCTTCTTATTAACACAACACAATTTAATAGAAGAAACCCTTACAAATAAAAATTATAAGTTGGGGGCGTTCTGAGAGACATCCCTGAAGAAGTGTTCAGGCTCGTTCCAGAAGGGTGAGTAAGAAGATCCAGATGAAGAAGGTGTGTGGGAAAGAAAGTCTTTTCTCAGAAAAGAGATGGTTCATAGAGAGCTCTAGAATTAGGAGGCAATGGGGAATGTGAGTCTGTACTGGAGAAAAAAGTGATACAAGGTGCAGCTGCGGGGGGGGGGGCAAAAAAAGATTTGGAATGGTGTCCAGAATTCAAAGTGTATAGGAATATTGGAGAGACATATAAGATGTCCTCATCCCCCACCCCCAGGGGAAGAAACGAATGGAGCAGGGCCATTGAGAGCTGTTTTACAAAGCAATAGTTTTGCAGCTAACCTCTGGAATGATTATTTAACATATGTATAACCTTTAACTGGTTTCATAGATATGTTAAATAGCCCTGGCCAAGTTTTGAGCCAGGGAGAAGTGAGTAGCGGGGACTCAGGATGAAACTAGGGGCTGCGCTCCTGAGTGAAGTGCCGGTGTGTGGGAGCTGGAAAAGACTGGCTCCAGGACATGAGGGGATAACTGCCCAGGTGAAAGGGAAGAACCACGCAGCTTTGCCAGAATGGAGATCCCTGCAGCCAGGTGAAGAAGAAAGCCACATGCTTTTGGTGGAGTGAGAACTCCTGCAGCTTTGGTAGAAGAGGCCCACGTGGCTTTGGGGTGCTTCCTTTGGCCGAGTGGCCTGGAAAGCAGGAGAGACTTTGACTGGAACTGGGTACAAAGAACTCTTGCCAGTGGACCGTGAGAGGGTGCCACAGTACTTTGGATTAACTGGAGATCCTGCCTGCACGGCGACACAGCTGATGGTGCCAGCGGCCTGCAACACAGATGTGTGCTCTTTTCCTGATTAACGGTATCCGGAGTTGGGACAGTGGGAGAAGGGAGAGCTGTGTGGGTGTAGGTGTATACCCTAAAGGACTTTGCTATTTAAGTGGTGGCCTTAGGCCTGAATAGCATTAAATAAACATTTTGTTTCCTTTTCACAAATCTCTGGCATTGAGAGATGTCTTTCCAATTGGCAGCGGACAGAAGAGCCCAGTAGATATTAGTATTTTGTCCTCGGGAGGGGCCCCTGTTGTGTAGCAGTTTTTGGCATCCCTATGTGGGCCAAATATTGTATTGCCCCTCTCTCGGACCTCTTGTTCGGTGACAAAAGGGTCAAACCAAAAAAAGTCTCTATGTGATAAGATTTTTACTGGCAGTAATTGGGAAACATTTAATAATGAGCAGAAGAATGGAAGGGAGGTTTTTATTTTAGGAAGATCACTCTATCAGCAGTGTGTATTGTGGGTGGGGTTGTGTACAAGATGCTGGATAGGACTGGGGGCTGGGAGATCACTTAGAAGTTACTGTACCACTGCAGAGGAGATTTCAGTGAGGAGAGGCTCCGCACAAAAACAATGGTAAGCAGAAATGGTGAGGAGGAGCCAACCCAAGAGAACTGAGTCCTAGAATGACCTCATATACAATAGAATGACTCAGAGGGAGAAGTCAAGATGGTGATTTCTGTTTGTGAAAATGATATGTAAAAACTGAGATAGAAAATACAGAAGAATCAGGTTTGCATGGAGTGAAGAAGGAAGATAATAAGCCTGATTTTACACATCCAAGTGGACATATTTTGTTGGCAGCTTGACATTAGGGTTTTGAAAACCCATGAGAAATCTGAACTAGAAACACAGGTGGGCAGAGTCAACAGCATGGAAGATAGGAGTTGAACTCATGGGTGTATATAAGGTCATTCAGGCAGAGAATGAAGAGAACAACCAAAATCCAAAGGCAGAGTGCTGGCAACCCTAACGTTGAAGGGGAAGTCCCAGAAAAGAGACAGGGAAGGGTACTGAGTGGTAAGAAGGAAACTAGAAGTGTAAAAAGTTAAGAAAGTCAAAGGAAGTATGCATTTAAAGAAGAGGAGAGTTAAACATGGACGTTTTTCTCTCTTTCTTCCTCTCTCTCTCCTAATGCAATGAAAAAACATCCTCAGGTGAGTACATAAAGAAAAGAACAGAAACAAAAACATAACAAAGAACAAATGCTTCTTTATAGTTTTATCATAAAATTAATATATATTCATTTGGGGGGTATGAAATTCAGATGTTAAGAAAAGCACCTGTAACTCCAGAGAAAAACACTATTAAAAATCATTTCTCAAACTCAAAGACTATAACAACACTAAGAGTGAATACTCTTGTAAACTATGGACTTTAGTTAACAATACCAATAATACTGGCTCAGCAGTTGTAACAAGTGTGGCACGCTAATACAAGATGTTAATAATAAGGACAATTGAGGAGGGAGGGAAAAAAGTTGTATGGGACCTCTGTATTTTCAGCTCAATTATTTTGTAAACTTAAATTGCCTTAAAACAATTTTAGAATAAAATATTTTAAATTGAAAAATTATGCCTCCCATATACTCATACAAGGTGGGCAAAAGTAGGTCTATAGTTGTGTATACACAAAACAGTTTAACCTGATATTATTTGTTAATTATTGTATTATTTCCCATGACAAACGCTATAAACCTACTTTCATTCACCCCTTCTGTGTGTATATATACATACATATAGAATTTGCTTTTTCATGTATATATGGTATATGTATGTATACATTATTAGTGGATTGCTCTCTAGTGATCTGTTTATATTAAACATACAATGAACAAGTCAACAGATAGCCTGTGTGGCATTTATTGACCAGGCTCGAGGGATGGACCACAATTATTTACCTGTCCCATATTGTTGGATACTTTCATTATCTTCATTCATAGCTACATGTTTGTCTCCTCTTCTGCCCCTATCAGAATTTGTTCTTTTCTAAACCTGATCATAGTTGGTATCTCAATACTTCCCTTCACCTGCCATGTTGGGAAGGTGATTTTTCTGATTCCTCACATGTCCAAAACGTTCTTTAAGCGTTGGTGGTATAGTGGTGAGCAAAGCTGCCTTCCATAACATTCTTTAAAAATTCTGTTGACTTGTTATAAATGGCTGTAGGCTGAAAATAATTTTCTCCTAGAACTCCCATGACATTGCTTTATTATCTCCCAGTATTCACAGTGGTTGATAAAACAAAGAACCAAAGAAATAAAAATATTTATGCTTATGATTCATTTTACATGCCCTGCCTTTTCTGTGAAGGGTTTGAAACCCTTGCCTACATACTTGGTGCTCCAAAATTTCAGAACTGAGGAATCCAGATGTGGTCTACTAGAATTCATCGTTTTAGTTATTCTGTGGTCTCTTTTAATTTGGGGATTTTTAATCTTTCAACTGTTGAGATTTATCTTCAACTGTTTATTTGATTACTTCTCTCCTATTTTTATCTGTTCTTTATTTCTAGAGATTCTATTCTATTAATCAGATGTTTGAAGCTTCTGAAATGTTTCTCCATGCTTCCATTTTCTCAAATCTTCAGTCTTCCTTTTTTTTATTTTTTGAAAATTTTCTTACTATATATTTAAGGAACATCCCTCATCTCTATCTGTCATTCCACCTATGGCACTTTGGCAACAACATATATCATAAGCAAGAGCTCTTTTTGATCCTTTGTTTCTTTTATAGCTCCTTATTCTTGTTTGGTGGATGCAAGTTCTCTTTAAGTCTGAAGACAACAATTATAAGTATGTTGTTACTGTTTTCTTATTTTTTAATCTTGTTTCTATGCTAGTTTATTTTGGTCACTCATATTGAAAAGTTTCGGCAGGCTTCTTTCTGGTGCATCCTGGTTCTTTTTTTAAAATGTATAAACTGGTAAAAAAAGAAAAGCTGATCGATAGCTCTCTATATGGGGACAGTGCTAATTTATAGGTAAGCACTCTTTAGAGTAATGATGGTGGGACCAGGGTGAGGGTCCTGCCTAGGGAAGCCTACATTTAAGTTTCCTGTGCTGGTCACACTTTAAATAAATTATTTTCTTATTATTTTCTAGGACTGCTGAGCATCTTTAGAGAAATACGTTGTTTCCTGGTGAGTAGAAGCCTGCTTTGGAGTGTGCTTTACTTGGTGGTTAGGAAGATACTGAATATATTTGTGTGGGGTAGTCAACTGCTCCACATACACACATTATGTTTTTGATCCTGTTCTTAGCCTGATTTGGCCCTCATTTGAATGTGGCATTTTTCAGGCCCAAGCGTTGCCTAGATCCTGTATTAAGACGAGATCAGATTATAAACCTTTCTGTGTCTTCTAGATTGGAGATCTCTTCTGACCTAGTTTACCAGTTACCACTTCTCTATCTCTTTTATGTATTCTATAAATTTTCTAAAACCTCTCATCTGTTTATATCTTCTCCTTTTTACAAATTAGTGAGTTCTTAAAATTTTCATGGGGGTGCTTGGTTGGACATGAGATAAACAGATTTTTAACCAAATGTTCCCTTAAGTACAGGTTAATTCTGTCTCTTCCTCTAGGTAATAAACTCATGAAAGTAGGAATTATTAATGTTTTCACTGTTGTATTCCTAATGCTTCTTGTAATGTCTGATGCCTTGAAATATAGTTGCTGAAAGAGCAAACAGGACTTGTGAAAACATCATAAGAGAATGTGCAAATACAAAATAAGACCATTAAATTTTACTACAGTTGGATCAAATTTTAAAATGTTAAGGAGGAATACAATCTGTATTACACAAGGTTAGCATAATAAATCATCTTATGTTCATTGAGAATCTCTACCTTAGTGACCTGTTTTTGAACAAGGAGAAGGGTGACCACAGAGCAAGCAAGCACAGCAAAGAGTGGGGCTAGTTCTGGGACTGGCTGCCTTTTGGAGTCCATATCTATGTGTGTAAGTGCACATGTGCATTCGCGTGATTGTTATTATTATTTGTTAGTATTATTTTTCTCAGCATCCTCTTTACTCACTAGGCTTTGAAATTGTCAGTTATAATTTTGCAACTTGAGTGCTTAAGTAAAGCAATGCTTAAAGCTGGTGTGGAGTAGCTGTACTGAAGACACTGCGCTATCACAGCTGCTGTCTGCCTGGCTTCTGGGTATTCATGCCCTGAAAGGTAGGTTAACAACACTACTGGAGTGTTGGACACCTACTTCCTCCTGAGCATTCTCATTAGTTCATTCACTCCTTTATCAGATAACTACGCAATACTATTTAAAAGCAAAAGAGTAAGGATTTATCTGTATTCAACCAGGTTAACAGGTTGTAGATAGATATAGACCTGAGCACCTATAAATATAGATATGTCACCGGCAGAGAATACAACATCCACAGGTGCTCAGCAGTACTGGTGTAACAGTGATGGGCATGAGGAAAGAGGAAAGGAGAAGTACTGTGGCTTGCAGCTACCCAATCACTTAAGCATCAGTTCAGGGGACCAGGATTTGGACCCAGAGTAGCAATATAGACCTCCAGAAAAAGTGGCAGGTCTGGACAGAGCAAGTCAGTTGCATAAAGCAATATAGGGTTGCCAAGAGGATCACAATACGCCTTTAAAATAAGGCAGAATTAATTTTGAACTTGGCTTTCCTAGAAGGGATGGTATTGGTGGACAAAATGGCAAAGAAGTGAGGAAAGGAAAATAATTCAGTGGCTTGCAAAGGTTGCAAACTGTATTGGATAACAAAACAGGCCTTTTTGGTCTATATTCTTTTTTAAGTATATTTTATCCCTTATATTATTATGCTTGTCCATCCTTTTCTCTTTGTTCCCCTCCACCCTGTACCCACCATCCCACCAGCATTTCATCACCTTAGTACATGTCCATGGGTCATACATATAAGCTCATGTAAGCATTTCCCATACTATTCTTAACCTCTTCCTGTCTATTTTCTACCTACCACTTATGCTTCTTATTCCCTGTATCTTTCCCTATATTCTCTCACCCACCTTCCCACTGATAATCCTCCATGTGATCTCTATTTCTGTGAATCTGTTCCTATCCTAGTTGTTCGCTTAGTTTGTTTTTCTTTTTGTTTTTTTAGGTTTGGTTGTTGATAGTCGTATGTTTATTGTCATTTTACTGTTTGTATTTTTTATATTTGTTTTCTAGGTAAGTCCCTTTAACATTTTATATAATAAGAGCTTAGTGATGATGAACTCTTTTAATATGACCTTATCTGGGAAGCACTTTATCTGTTCTTCCATTCTAAATTATTGCTTTGCTGGATAGAGTAATCTTGGCTATAGGTCCTTGCCTTTCATGACTTTGAATAATTCTTTTCATACCCTTCTTGCCTGCAAGGTTTCCTTTTGAGAAATCAGCTGATAGTCTTATGGGAATGTCTTTGTAGGTAACTGTTTCCTTTTCTCTTGCTGCTTTTAAGATTCCTTATCTTTCACCTTGGGTAATGTAATTATGATGTGCTTTGGTGTGTGCTTCCTTGGGTCCCACTTCCTTCTGAGCTTCCTGGACTTCCTGAAAGTCTATTTCATTTGCCAGATTAGGGATATTCTCCTTCATTATTTTTTCAAGTAAGTTTTTGATTTCTTACTCTTCTCTTTTTATCACCCCTATGATTCAAATGTTGGAATGTTTAAAGTTGTCTTGGAGGTTCCTAACCTGTCCTCATTTTTTTGAATTCTTGTTTCTCAATTCTGTTCTGGTTGAGTGTTTATTTCTTCCTTTGAGTCTCGATTTTCTTCCCTTCAGTGTTGGTTTCTTGTACATTTTGCTTTATTTCAGCTTTCATAGCCTTCACTTTTTCTTGTATTTTGCAGCCATACTCAACCAATTCTGTGAGCATCCTGACGGCCAATGTTTTGAACTCTGCATCTGATAGGTTGGCTATTTCTTCATTGCTTAGTTGTATTTTTTCTGGAGCTTTGATCAACAGATCAAATTTGGGCCATATTTTTTTGTTTCAGCACTCTTGTTATGTAGTAATGAGTGGAGCCTTAGGTGTTCCAGGGCAGGGCAACCCACATCACTATGTTGTGATGCTGTATGTGGGGGAGGGGTCCAAGAGGAAGCAGTGTCACTTGCTCAGTTCTCAGTTGGCTTTCAGTCCCTTCCTCTGCCACCCACAAGCAAATTGAACCCTTCTGTGCTGATTCCCAGGTGGGTGGGTTTTGTGTACATTCTAGGACCCTACAGATATCTCCAGTGAACTCTCCTGTGAGGCTAGGAGTTTATTCTGCTGCCTCAACCCCCACAGGTTTTTTCAGTCAGAGTTTTTGAGGCTTTATTTCCCTGTGCTGGAACCCTGGGTTGTGTGGTCTGTCTCACTCCCCAGTTGTTCCTCTCAGTTTATCTGCACACAAATGTGGGTGGCTCACTCCACCAGCTGCAGACTTGCCCACCCCAGTCTTCCAGCTACCGCCTTGCTATGAGTCCTCTCCACCCTGGCTACCCAGCTCCACCCCAACTACCTGTCCAAATAAATGTTTCTCCTTTTAACTCCTTGGTTGTCAGACTTTCATACAGTGATTTTCTGGCAGTTCTGGTTAGTTTTTGTTTTTAAATTTGTTGTTGTCCTTCTTTTGGTTGTGCGAGGAGGTGCAGTATGTCTACCTATGCCTTCATCTTGGCTGGAAGTCCTGGTCTATATTCTTAATAGAAAGGCTCTTCAAGCCTATTTGTTTATTACTTCTGATAACAGGAAGTACCACTCAGTAATGCTGGTTTTGGGGTCTCTAGAGTAGTGAGTTGAAGTCAAATTCAAGCACGGCTTAAGGATGGCTGGGATTATTAACTATGGGGTTTCAGCTAGCAATAGTGATAGCTCACGCTCAGGCTGAAGGACTAAATTCAGACTGAGACACCTTGTATGAGGTTATTATGGGACCTTCAATACAGTGACAAATGGGAAGCCTAAGTGCCAAATTTAAAGAGGCACTCACTCCCAAAGTCATGCAGGTGCTAGTCTGCCCTTGCAAGACCTTGAGACTGAGTACCTCCTTACATGTTCTGTCTTTGGCCTCTCATTTCCCTTAGATTAGCCCTGGCCTCAAGACATTAAAATATTTTTTAAAGCCCCTACCCATTATAGGCCTCATTCCCTCACCAGAGCAACCCATGCCTCAAAATAAATAGTGAAGGGATTATCAGGAGAAATGGGATACATGTGCCTGAACATGAGCCCTTCACTCCCTGTCTAAAGGTATTTGTCTTTAGATGTCTTATTTGGTGATTTTTATTGTCCTTTAGTTCTTAGAATCCTATAAACAGCACGTGAAACAGCACATACCTATTAGCCATTCTTTTGGTGGATTCTGTGGAGATAGAGACACAAGAAAGTTATATTTGACATGAAGTTGGCAGGGATAGTGAATATATTGCATACCCGAACCAAGATGCTAAAAGATCTTGACAGGTTGAAATGATGGGCCAAATATATAAAGATGAAATTTAACAGGAAAAAAAGTTTGTACTTTTTCTTGCTCTGTTCGAATAGAGTCACTCATCCATCGAGGGGACTAAACAGCTCTTTTGTTTAAGAAAATCTATTAGTGGTCCTTTTGTGAATGTGATATGTGGACTTATTGCGGTGATAAAGTAATGGGAATTTTCTAGAGAAAGATCTCTGTGGTGGAGGTAGAGTCTGATAATGCAGTGGCAGACTGGAGACTAAGGAGAAAGAAGGCTAGTGAGAACTTTCTTGTTTGGGAAAAATCTGTGAGTATTTGGAACTGCTATTTCATAGCAGTAGTTGGTTTTTTGTTTTGAATTCTAATTTCCCCTTAAAATCTCGAATCTTTATTACAGGTCAGTTACATACAGCAAGTTTGTGTTTGGTGGAATAAAGGAGGGACATTCTTATGCGGAGGGATAATGGGCAACATCCATAGGAATTAAGACAGCATGAAGTCATCAAGAATGGAGCTTGGGGAATGGATTTGGAGCAAGGGGTAACCAATAGCTTCTGAAACTAATCAAACTCGACTCCCTGATGAATTCTTAGCAATATCAACAAAGGTGTTAGATTTCACTTGAATGAGTTTTTGAGTTATTTTATATTATGTGATTAAAGTAAAAGATGATTCCGGTTGTTTGGAGAACTCAAGAAAATTGGATTTCATTTGTATACTTGGAGTCTTTCCTAGTGGATTGTGAGCTTTTGCCACTGGACTGTGTTTTTCTCACTTGGATCCATTGCCCAGTGACTTGGACTATATATAGAAATAACAAATATCTGTTGAATGAATTAGGGATATTACTGCCTTTAATATGCCAAGGATAATGTCACATAGAGATTATTAAGATAAACTCTGTTCTCAAGAAGCCTGTAGTCTTACAGGGAAGTCATTTAACTAATTGGTTATTGAGGTGTTTTTCTGGGCATTAGAAATATGTTTAAAAAAACAGACAAGGTCTGTATTTTCAAGAAGCTTACCTTCTGGCTGGGGACACACAGATAAGAAATAAACAAATTAATAATTTAGAAAAATATTCAGCAGGGATGAGTGCTATGCAGAGAACTCGAATGTTATACAGTAGCAGAGATAAGCAAAGCTATTGAAGGATTTTAAGCTTGATTTTGGCTGTGAGAGTGAAGAAAGAAAATAGTAATACAGTGTTATAAGTGCTGTGATAGAAACTGGAGATAATCACAGGATTCGGAGGGAAAATCCAGTTGCAGAGGGGATATCAGGGTAGTCTTCTGGGAAGACACAGTGCTTCTTTATTGTGCCCAGATGAAGGAAGAGAAAAGAAACGGGGTGTGAAGTGTGTTCCACTTTGGAAGTTGGAGGAAGTGACTATGTGACAGAACTATAAGAAGCATGATACTAATAAAAGATGAAGCTGGAGAGGTGAGTGGTAACCAGACTGAAAAGGACCATGCATAGCTTGCTGAGGAATTCGCATTTGTGTCCAAAGGCAAAGGGAAGGCAACACAGAATTTCAATCAAAGGGTTTTTTGGCCAGGTTTGTGCTTTAGTATGCATGTCCTGGCATCATAATGAAAACAAGTAGGAGAAAAACAAAACTTCCATCCAGGATATCAGCTTCGAGGCCAAAATCCAGAGAAGATAGAACTGTGGCCTGACCAAGATAATGGAAGGGGAGAGAAAGAAATGGATGAATTTGATAAATAATAAGGATGTTAAGTGATATTTTGTTGGTTGTTTGGCCACTAGGTAGATGGTTATATGATTCACTAAGGGAGGAATATTTAAAAAAAATCACTAAGCCTGGTGGAGGAGATTTAAAGAATGGGATATGGTGACAAATTCAGTTTGCATTTACTGACTTTCAGATACTCCCGAGATAGAAATGTGGATGCTTTTAGTAGACAGTGGACTATTCATGTCTATGATTAAGAGTAATATCTGGCTGCAATAGGGATTTGGACCCATCAGCAAAGACATGGGTGGCAATCAAGGCTTTGAAGAAATGACTATGGAGAAGTGTGTGTTAAGGGAAGAGATGAGACAGGAACAGAACCTGGAGGTGCATCAGTCTTCCAGGGACTAGGAGGAGGAAAGGAGTCTAAGAATACCTCTGTGAAGGAATTCCTGGGGAGGCAGGAGGGGTGTAAGGGGATCAAGAGTCAAGTGACTTGAGAGTTTCAAGAAAAGAAAGGCCAAGTGTATGACATGTGTCAAGACAGAAAGAAAGGATAAGTAAGTTCCTCGGAGTTTAATAATGAAAAAAAGATAGATGATTACAGCTGTTAAAACAGTTTTATTGAAGTGGCAAGAGGGCTTACTACATTGGGAAAGTGTCTACAAAGAGAGAGAGAGAGAGAGAGAGAGATACAAGAAGGAAATAGAATATCCAATCTATGACTAGAGGTATCCAAGTATTACTACTTCATAAGGTTTCACATAATAAAAATCCAAATGCAAGAATTTATTTAAGATTTAAAAAATCATAATTAGTAATTTATAAGATGAGGAGTATGGTAATGACTGCCTTTTCACACCCAAATACTGACATCTGAGTTAAGGGAATGTAGCAAAAGCTGTATTCTTGAGAAAACAAGCAGTATTTCAGATTGCCAACACAATAAATTCAAACACAGGAAAAGTTGCAAAAACAGAACACAAAGCTTTTCCCCCGAATTTGAGAGTAAGTTGATAATGTGATGCCCCAATAAACCCCAGAACTTCAATGAATATTTCTTATAAAGACATTACCTTGCATTGCTACAAACCGTGAACATGAGGAAATTAATATAGATATGTCACTCCTGTATAACCTCAGACCACACTTACATTTTATTAGTTATTAAAATCATGCCATCCACAGCAGAAGGACCCGGTTCCAAATCACACGTTGCATTTAGCTGCCACATCTCTTTTTCTCCAGTGTGGGACAGATCCTCTCAGTCTTCCCCAGCTTCCTGACCTCATCACTTTTGAAGATAAAGGTCAGCTACTTTGTAGAATGCTCCTCAGTTTGGGTTTGTCTTGTGTTTCTTCATAATTAGATTCAGAAGATGCATTTTACTTCTTGCAGGAATACCACAAAAGTGATGTTGCATTTGTCTCATTGCATCATATCAGTTTTGATTTCATTTGTCCTATTCCTGTTAATGTTAATGTCGATCATTCTTGTAAAATGGTATCTGCCAGAATTCTGCAATGAAAAGTTCCTATGTTGTCTTTAGTAATTAATAATATATTTAATGTGTATGTACTTTAGCATTATGTAAATATGAGAGATTGTCTCATCAAACTTTCAATGAATTAATTTGAGTACAAGCTCATGGATGTTTATTTCACTTGCTGTCATGAACTGTTGCTATCATTACTAATTTTGAGGCTAAGTTTCCTGGCTTTGGCCAGTGGGAGCCTCTCAAGCTGGTTCCTGTGTGCTGTGTGACATGTCATCATCATTCTCTGAGCACTCTGGCATGACAACAAGATGTTCTAGAATCATCTCACCCTCTTCCTGCCCAGACTTGGATTTAGCCATTTCTTAAAAGGAGCCATTTTAAGGGAGAATAGTATTTAGTAACGAGTTCTGGGTACTAGGTATTTAAAACACAGGCACACATGTACACATATTATGATGGCTAATATTCTGTGTCAGCATGATTGGAGTGCCTGGACATTTAGTCAAACATTATTCCGGATGTGTCTGTGAGGGTGTTGGGTGTTCCTGGACCAGATTAATTAACATCTGAAGCAGTAGATGGAGGAAAACCGTATAAAGGGTTACCTTCATGTTGGTGAGGCTCATCCAATCAATGGAAGGCCTGAATAAGATAACAAGACTCATTCTCTCGCAGAGAAAATGCCTCCTGCCTTTGAACTGGGACATTAACTTTTTTCTGCCTTTGGACTTAAACATAAGCATTGGCTCTCTCTTGAGCATGCTGGCCTTTGGACTAGAACTTGACTGTCAGCTCTTGTGGGTCTCCAGTTCGCCAACTGCAGATCTTGAGACATGTCATTCTCCATAATCATGTGAGCAAGTTCCTTATAAATCACACACACACATGCACATCCCATTGGTTTTATTTCTCTAAAGGTATCTGACACACACCACACATTTATATCTAATTTTATGTTATCTAAATACTTTGAAAAACATTAGCATACTGATATCTCTAATTTTGATGTAATACCACAGTATTCATCCTAGTTTTCTATTTCCATAATTTGTACCTCCCTTCACGACCCCATCTTCCTTAATATTATGTATTTTCTTCTTGGATCAGACCCCCTCCATGCAACCAAGTATCCATTGCTGGCACTACTCCTTGTCTCAGTGGCTGACGCCCTCCTTACTCTGTTCAGGCTCTGACACTACTTGCCAGACTATTGTCACCACTGTCCTCTGAACAACCCCTTACATATCCCACTGCAGCTGAACACACCATGTCACAGTCATTTCAGATGAGCTCCCCACCCACCCCACCCAGGCCCTGACAGCTGTGTTGCACAGCTGCCTCTATAGATTCCTGCCTCTGCAGATTCCTGCCTCCTCTTCCCCACCCTGTGGTCACCCTGCTCAACTGCTTGCTCCCCTGTACCCTGTGTAAGTAAGGCTGTCCTCCTACGCAAAAATGCATCATCACCTGTTTTTTTTTCAGCCTACCAAAAAATATGGAACATTTTCAATAAATAGGCTTAATGTTTTCTGGTGTAAGCAATCCTCCCACTCATCAAACACACTTAGAAAAGTACATGTGTTGATGTGGATATCCCATGGCCTCCCTCCTCCATATGCCACTCCGAAGCCTTCGGTGTTAGTATTGCCACCAAGCGTAGTACGGAAAATGTGACCCTGAAACACAGCTAGAGGACCCCAAGTTATATGTGAGAAATGGCATTCCGTATCCCACTTCTGAAAGTCGTGTATTCAAATTTTGCATTCACAGCAGCCGTGCTACTCGTCTCCGAAGGAAGGTGGGGCTAGAAATTTAACTTTGACAAATTTCACAGCACTGCTTAAATCTTGTTTTGAAGTACAAATTATTTAAAAACACATCACATTTATATGTGTGCTTTTCAAAGTTTCAGTTTAAGATATTCACAGCTTTAATCATGCAGGCATGTAAATTGCATAATAAATGACCCCATTTCTGGTAGACTTTCTGTAACAGTTTTTTTTAAGAGAAGAATATTTCTACAGTGAAATATTGGCAAAATCTCTTTATCTCTCTGAATTTTTTCTCTTCCATCTAGAAAAACAATTAACACTCTGCTATTGGGCCCTAAAATGCTGATATATTAAGTGTAATATTTATTACGTTTCATGAGGCAACATAAAAATTGGCAAATATATTCTCCTTAAGACTAAAGAAAAAAGCATAGCAAATTTCCTTGCCAAACGCCATGGTGATAGGAGAACTCATGTGATGTAATCACAGTAAGAGAATTGTCTAGAAATAGGAAAGAAAAGAGGTTAGCGATAATAATCTGGGATGATTCTTCATATATATGTTACATTGATTCCTATCTCTAGCTTTATTTTAAGAAAACTATCCCATAATTGTATTTCATACTAAAATATTTTATAAAGGGAGAAGAAAAAAAGGAAGACAAAAAAAGAGAGAGGAAGAGAGGAAGAAAGAAGCAGAAAGAAGGAACACCCAATAGAAATGGAGCGCCATCAGAGCACTTTCTCTGCCGCAGTAGGAAATGTGGACTCGATGTTTAGACTCAACATACAACGGATGACTGAGAACAGGAGATAGCCAATCCAGTGATTGCAAATCCTGAAAAGTGATGAAATGCAGAAAGGGGCGAATTTGGAAGAGGTCTAAGAGGAAGAGGCATGGATTGTAATGGCAGGGAGACAGGGGCAAGCATTGAGCAAAGTTAATCAGGTGGGCTACATTAGCCTTTACTGAAACAGTCAGCATAAGTAAAGGGAGGTCAATGATTAACTAGATTGGTACGTTCAGGGTGGTATGGCCATAGACTAATGTAACTTCAGACGTGGATTAGAGTCGTTGGAGGACTGCTCCATGGAGATACTTAATAGGGGCTGGGTCAGAATATGCTCTCATAACTCTGTAAACTGAGTCACTGTATGTGCAGTTGCACATGAAGGTTGAAACCTTGGGAGTAGCATCAGTGATTTGGGAATCTTTGGTGTAAGTAAGAGAAAGTAACCTATATTGAGATTCTGGGGTGCACCAATTACTGTAGGAGGTGGGGAGAGAAAATAGAGACCAGGAAAGGTTTACTAAACATGTAACCATGCCAACATCATTTGGGTCTAAATGGGAATTTTAAATTTCAGGACATAACATTTGTTTAAGGAAAAATATCCATCTAGTGTGTTATGTCAGATTCTCTAATCTTTACTGACTTGTAAAGGTCTCCAGATCATGTTATTATAAGGACATAAGAAATGGATATCTGTAAACTCTGAAATGACTCAGAAAATTTCCAGATGCACAGACACCCTTTATAGGCGTGTTTTAACATTTCCAAGGTGTCTATGAGTTAGTTCAGCCAGGAGCAAAGAGGCTTGAGTTGAAGAGGTTGGAAATTCAGGCAACTGTCAAAAAGGCTTTTGCACTGACCAGAAAGCTGTAGGGTGTAGGCACCATTGTCCCTTGAGGTATTTATATGACATGACAGACTGGCGGAATGCGGCTCATAGAATGATAGCCTTTACTGAATCTCATTAGGAAAACTGAGACTGGTATTGAACCTCTCAGACAATACACGGAAAAAAACAACTTGCTGGTGTTCAATGACTCATAAGTTGGAGAGAACAAATGTGCCTTTTTTGTTTTATATTCAAAATGTCTGTCAAAACTGTCAAATCTTTCCTGTCCAGCAGTGCCACTGTAGGACAAGTCACCAGTGCACCATCCTAGCTCACCTGGACCACTCTCTTAGCCCCCTGACTGTTCTTACATCATTTTTATACCAACCTCCACATTTGTTGTCTACACATTAGCCAGAGTAATTTTTTCAAATGTGAATCTGATGATGTCACCCTTTGCTTAAAGCTTTAAAATAAAGATAAAATCCTTACAGTCAACAAGTTCCTGTGTGATCTGGAACCCCAAGGTAACTTCCTCACCTGGCTGTCTGTTTCCAGACAGGTGAGCCACTGTCAGCCCGTTCAGTGCGTGGTGTGGCCCAGACTTTCATCTACCTCGGATACTCAGCTCAAAGGCAACTTCCCTAACACTCTAGGTTGGGCTACATGAGCTCTGAGACCATATAACAAGATACTGAAATTTGCCTTTACAAAACTAATTATACCCTGCACTGATGACTGTATTTGTGGGATAAGGTGATCAGTTGTTGCCCTCACTAGACTGGACGCACCCTGTAGTCAGGCACCACACTCATCTTATTCATCATTGCATCCCAGCACTTAGAGTGCTAGAACTATGGAGAGGCTCAAGACGTTTGGAATGAATGAAGGTCTGGGAAGGAAGCTGCTGAGTTGGAATGCAGTTGTGTCTGCTTGGACTAGCAGAGTTCTTTCTGGAACCAGCCCCAAATGAATTGATTTCATAGTAATATTCTAAAGTGAAAGTTCCCCTCCTCATTCTGTCTTACAAAGAAAATAATGACAAATAGCTTACCAAGAAAATGTTTTATTTTTTTAATTTAATTATTTTTCAAGTACAGTTTTCTGTCTATTTCTCCCAAGAAAATGTTTTTATTAAGAAGTTTTAGGATCAAATGAGCTCTATGGTCCTTTCCTGTTGCCACCCCCATGAGTGCTTAATGTGATATTAAATACGATAGTATCTCTATGCTCTACTTGGAGTGTTTGTAGTTCATGTATTTGTAGTAAATCCTTGCTCTTCCTATTTTGGGGGGGGCAGCTAATAAAATAAATTAAATTCAATATCATAGAATGCTGCCCTGTCAGAGAGGGAAGAGTTTATTGATTTTAGTTTACATCTATGCAATTGTAAGTTACCCAAATATTATCCCTTGCCTCAAATGGACTAAAATAAAATTTGCATTCTGGATTTAAAGTACAAGTATTTGTGCATATTAATGTAAAGAACCCATTTAAAAATAGCTATTACTGAGTTTAATATACTTAATAATTTTATTAAAATTTAAATACTGTATTAAAGAATGCATATTATTAGGTCTATACAATTACACCTCTATTTGTGAATTTTTAAATAACCTAGACACACACACAAAAAGAGCAATACTAGATCATATTGTTTCTGATGAGCTTATGGCAAAGGTTTCCAGGCGGGTGAAGCAGTGAACTTTTTAGTTTGCATCCCCAGAAGCCATCCTCCTTCAGGTGAAAGTCTCCAGTTTTTTGTTTAAGGTTCTCTTCCTCATTCTCCTTCCTTTGGTCCAGATGGACATGCGTCCTCAGACCTAGGAGTGGAACGTGTGAGCAACGCCCAAGTCTAACTGTGCATTTTTTTCTTACATTCTCCTGGTCACAGTAATTTATTGAGTAATGGGCATGCAACTCAATCAGAGCCAATGAGACATAACAAAACTTGGGAACACTGAGGTGGAGGCATTGTACAAAATGTTATACTCAAATGTGTCCTGGCCGAGTAGCTCAGTTGGTTGGAGCGTTGTCCTGTGCACCAAAGGATTGTGGTTTCAATCCCCCGTAGGGTGTGTACAAGAGGCAGCCAATTGATGTTTCTCTCTCTCTTTTTCTCCTCTCTCAAAAATCAATAGAAACATATCCTCGGGTAAAGATTTAAAAAAATACTATATGTGTATTAAGCTCATTTAATCCTTATACAAACCCTGTGCAATGAGAGCTATAACTTTGCCAAGTCATAGATTTACATTTTAAAATATTGAGAGGTGAACTAATCTAATCTGAGCAAGTTAATGATACTTTTTTTTAAGCGTAAGCAAAATTTAAACGTGTAAAAAGATGCACCCTCTTGCTTTGGGGAGAAAATGAATTTCATCTAGTAGACGAACGACTGTGAAGTTACTACTAGGTACGTATGTGGTAGCTAAGGGGATCTTCTTGCAGCAATGTGGAAGCGTTAGGAGGAAAAGTTGAGTTTCATTGTCCTCTCAAAATAAGAAATAATTACTATTCAAGAACTGCCTGATCTGAAGGAAATTGTATATTATATCTTTCTGAATAGATGCACTCCTGGGGAGTGGTTACTACTAAGATTTAGGTCCAGCCTTTTACTAGGAGTCTGACTTCATAGCTGCCCCCTCTTTATTAGCAGATAAAGTGGGCCAGAACCTCCAAACACTTGCACAATGGACACCCTCATGTTCCCAACAGGCAGCGACAAACATTAACTCTTTTTAGCCAGGTCTTTGCATAACAACATTTTGTCTCCCTATGGGAGGAGAAAAGTTTCTACTGAAAGGCAAAAGCAAGGATCTTAATAGTGCTAAAAGAGTAACAGATTTAAACGTTCTCAAATGGCCGTTCATCTGCATGTCTGCTACGGTATCTGTATTTTCACATCTGTAAACACAGCAGATGCAAAGGACAAACCGTCCTGCACATAATCTCTCAGGCATCAGCTCACACCAAAGAACCATTCAGTTCAGCAAGGCCGCCAGGACCTGCTGCAGGAGTCAGTGCTAATCTACCTCTTCCTGGTGCCAAGACACTGTTTACACAAACTTTTTCAAGCATGTTATTTATTGAATAACACATGCTGGAAAAAATAACAAATAAGAGTAGGGACTTCATGGATCACCGGATTAGAGTTTTTATTAAGTTTATCATTTTCCTTAGTATATTTCCTTCACTTTGATTTTCACTTTCACTCTCTTTCTTAAGTATTACCAGAGGAGAAAATGTAAACCCCACACAGGACATTAATGCTGATTGCTTTATAAATTTAAAAAAATCTGTTTTATTGCTCAACATATGTTTTATTCAGTCAAGTTCTCATCTCATATTTTTCCAGAGTATAAATATTTAGACATCAATATTTTCATTATTAGCAATAATAAAAATACTGTCATTTATATTTTATTTTATGTATGAAAACACTGTCAACAGCCAGTTTAGTGATTTTCCATAACAGTTCTCTGAGGGATGAGAGCACCAGAAATCCTTATGCTAAGCATTAGCCTGCGAGGGATCATTCTTCTTATTTTTATTTTTTTTGAAGAGTTCAATGATAAAATTGAGTTGTAAAGCGGGAGTGTCATTTTATGATATTTAAAAAAGATCGGTCTCTTCCATTCAAGGAAATTTTGCTCAAATGAAAAGAAAATAAATGCACCCACATATATATTCTAGGCTGCTAATAATTATGCTCTCATCTGGAAGAAATAGTATGCTTTTGAGACAAAATTGAATTGGCAAAATGAAAACAAAATGAACATTCACTTTTCAAAACCTGGATAATAAACAAGACACTACTCTTTAATTTTTGCTTCACTTTCTGATTCATATTTAATCTACTTGCTTTTTGGTCCTCTTCCTATTAAATATTTAGTGATTTGTAAGTATTGTTTACAAAGATACAGCTAAAAGGAACTCTGTGTTCTTTTCACAGTGTGAGAAATCTTGTTGAATTATACTGTTGTCTAATTTATCTGTTTACAAATAAGATTTTCAAGTACAAATGTTATGCATTGTGTTTAATAATTTAAAATGCTGTCTCAGACCTAAAAAGTACATCTCTACAGAAATTTTTTCTTAATATCCTCCTATCCTTCTGGTGGTATGGATTTTTATAAAATATATCTTGAGGTACGCATGCGTGTCTGTATACATATACACACATATATATATAACATTAGAGGTATAATTGTTTATTATACAGAAGTTCCTAAACTTCTAGATACTCAAAACATTTTTAAAATCAAAAATTTCCTTTCATTTCTACACAAGAGCTGAAATAGATATATCCATTAAGAGGATAAAAATGCTCCATAAGATTAACCTATGATGTTAAATACATTTGTCCTTGACTCATTACAACATTATCTACATACATTTGAGTAGCTACTGCCCATAGGTTGTGAGTTGCACTATACCCTTTGTTTGGCTCAATGACAATGTTATTTGTACACATGGAGTCACTTTTCACTTAAATGTCTCCTGAAATCCATGGTGAGCAGGGTGGAAATTAACTATTAACTCCTGAAGAGGAACGCTCAGGCAATTCTATTATTTTATCCTCATCCAAGGATATGTTCATTGACTTGAGAGAGAGAGAGCTATTGAGCAGTTGTTTTCTAAATGTGCCCTGACTGCAGATTGAACCCACAACTTAGGTGTGTCCTGACCAGGAATTGAACATGCGCCTTTTCATATATGGAACAGTGCTCCAACCAACTGAGCCACCTGGCCAGGGCTCAGGCAATTCTTTTTAAGAGCTGCTTAGAATGACTTCCGAGAGATCCCATAATGGAAAAAAGTATAAATTCAAAACAAACATAATCTCTATATTATTTTTTATATTTCTAAGAACATATTCCTTAAAATGCCAATCACCTAGAGAATTCTGAGCTCTTTTTCCAGTGCACTGTTACTGCCATGGAGTTTCATCATGAGCATAAGAAGAGTCATTCTAGGATTGATAATGACTAAACATAATGGGCAAAATGGTGGGGGTGGAGAGGAGAGAGGGGGTGATGAAGTGTGGGTGAGAAGGACTGGCGTTCCCAGTGTGTAAGCTTACATTCATTAACATAGAATTCACAGGAAGCTGGTCAGCTTCAGAGGACTGAAGTAACATAAATATCTAATTATTAATAGAAAAGAAGCAACATCTCCCCATCTTTCTAAGTTATTTTTCTAGGAACAGAATGGTTTCCTGTATTCTTCATCTATCCATACCTATGCTGATATTATAGTTTTTACAAACTGACAATTTCTCCTCATTTCAGAAGCTCAACTGAAGGTAACGCTCTGCTCGCTGTTTTAGTAGGGCTTTCCCAGCATTTGGTTAAAGCCATTTAAAAATAACTAAGCACAGTATTCTTTTATCATGTTTTAAGATACAGCCAGGTAGGCAGATTTCATAATTCAATAGGATTATGACTTCTTTTGTGCTCCAAAATGTTAAATATTTTTAATAGATGCATTAATTTTTAAAAACTACCCATTATACCATGCCAGCTTATCAGAGCTGAAATGTGTGTACCCCAGTGTGCAACAGTGCCTCCCCCGTGTATAAATGTTAAAGAAACTGTTGCATGTGTGAGCCAGCAAAGAGATAAATGGATGTTCATAGCTTGTAATAACAAAACCAAACCAAAACAAAACAAAACAAAAGCAGAAAAACACCCCTACAGATCCATTTCCTGTGGAAGGGATAAATAAACCAGGTATATTTAACACCATGAAATACTCTTAATCAGTGACAAAGAAAAAACCAACAGCTGCATAATCTACAGAGATGAATCTTAAAAAAATAATGGGGATGAAAACATCAGGTCATAGAAGAATGTATATGTACATAGAATGATTATTTTATTAATACAAAGTTCAAAATCAGGCAAAATGAAACATTGCATTGTTGATATATATACAACTGGCAAAATTGTTTTGAAGAGCAAAAAATGACCAGCACAAAAATCAGGTTAGAGGTGGCCTCAGAAGGATGATTGAGGAATGGAACCCGAGAGATGCACATGGGAATCTAAGGTGCTTGTACTATTCCAGTTCTTAATATGGATGACATGTGCATATTGCACTTAATTGTAATACTCCTATGTACATACGAGATCTGTCTGGAAAAAGTTCAGACATTTTTAATATGACAAGAACAGGTAGCGTGACATGGATGTAACCTGACAGCCAAAGAGAGTGGACTGCGATGTGCATGCATGAACAATGACAACTTCACTGTACTGGTCAGTGGGAGTGGTAGGTGCTGTCCAGTGAGCAAATGTATTTGTGTGGCTGTTACATTCAAAATGACTGAGCAAGTAGAGCAATGAATCTTCATCAAATTTTGCATTAAGTTTGAACATTTCTCCATGGAAACTATTCAGATAATTCAGAAGGCCACAGCTAAGGGTAGCTGGTGATTGGCAGCTTCATCACAACAACATGCCCGCTCATGCATCATGTCTCATGTAGAATTTTTTGGCGAAACATCAGATCACCCAGGTAACTCAGCCCCTCTACAGCCCAGATTCGGTGCCCTATGACTTCTGGCTTTTCCCAAAACTAAAATCACCTTTTGAAAGGGAAGGGATTTCAGGCCATCATTGAGATTCAGGAAAGTATGATGGGTCAGCTGATGGCAATTGGGAGAACTGTGTGAAGTTCCAAGGTGCCTACTTTGAAAGGGACCGAGGTATCATTTTCCTATATACAATGTTTCTTGTATCTTATATCTTCTCCAATAAATGTCTCTATTTTTCATATTACACAGCCAAATACCTTCTGGACAGATCTTGTATTTTACAATTTTTGTTAAATGAGCATACAGAAGGAAACATGTGAAACTACAGTTTGTGATTTCTGCTGCCAACCAACAACCATGATGATTAACAAAGATGGAGACATTTTTCTTTATCCAAATTTTTATATATGAGGAAAAATTCTCTGGGTCTGATGTAGGTTCTGCTATTTTTACTCTGCTTCTTAAGAATTGATACTTTTAAAAAGCCAATTTTTTTAGAAATCATGATACTCTCTTATACTAATTTGTGAATGTGCCCAGGAGTACAACTTGTATACAGTGAGTCAGAAATTTTATCAGTATTTATTTCATAGGCAATGTAAAACCAAAGGTACTTCCCAAATCAAAATTTGACAGAGGGCTCAAGTTCATAGATTGCAGGCCAAGCCCCCCCCTTTTTTTTTTTTTTGGTTAAAAGTAAACTCAGGTGAAAGAAGAAGTCTGGAGAACTTGATTCTCGTACATTGAGAATTTCTTTGCAGGGGTGTCCAACCTGCAGGCAGCATGCGGCCCAGAATGGCTATGAATGCGGCCCAACACAAAATTGTAAATTCACTTAAAACCTTTCATTTGATCATCAGTTTTCATTAGTGTTTGTGTATTTAATGTGTGGCCCAAGACAAGTCTTCTTCCAGTGTGGCCCAGAGACACCAAACGGTTGGACATCCCCTTCCTCAGGCCATGAAAACTCATATTGAAAAAAGAAAGAAATTCTTAAGATGTTCTCATTCCACCTCCTAATTTTTCAAAGGAGATCACCTAGGGCAGAAGTTAAATTAGGTCTAAAGGTTACTCAGTGAGTTAGCAGAAGGCCAGCATAGAACTTAGCTCTCCTTCTAATCCAGTGTCTGTCATAACAGTATGAAGCCCGGCCTCTGAGTCAGGGAGACCTGGCTCAGATTCCACCTCTTCCCCTTACTAGCTGTCCACCTTAGGCAAATTAAATTACTTACCCTCTAAAAAATCTTAAAATGTGAATCTATGAAGTGGTGATAATTATAGTTCTTACTAAACAGGGTTTGTGTAATAACTAAATGAGGTTATACACATAGTATTTTGTATGATGCTTGGCTCTCACAAAATGTCAGCTATTTATTACTATGAGTTAAAAAAGCTGATTTTTAAATCAATTTCGAAGCTAATATTGCTTCTTAACTATTTTATAAAGCATATAACAAACTGTTTATACTTTCTCAATTATAAGAAAAGGACCTTTAACATTCCCTTCTAAAATCTTATTGTATATTACATGCAATAAAATCAAACACACCTAGACTTCAATTGTTGCTATATCATTTAATAGCCTGTTATCTTTTCTGAGATTCAGTTTCATTATTTAATAATATGGGTAGAAAGATTATGTGAAAATTCCATGAGATAATTGATAAGATAATGCCTAGGACTTTACACATAAACACGTATTTTCTTCTTTTTATATATTTCTTCATAAATCATTCTTCAATCATAGTCAAAAGGTGGGGAAAAATTAAATTCTGGTCCCAGAGATGAGAGAAATTCTCAGCATGCAGTTGTAATATTATCAATAGAGAGAGCAACTTGGAATATACAAAACACTATAAAAATATTTGCAACCTTATGATTTATAGCCAATTTAACCTCTTATTTGGTAAAAGTATTCTTGTCAATTTACCAAGTAATATTTTCCCTGAGGCCAAATTCTTAATATTAAAGTGGAGGCCTGTAGGAAAAGATTTCTTTTCTAATTAATATTATTTTCTTTAATCCATTCAAACAGTGTTTTTAATTTCACCCACCCCCCCAAATGAAAGTAAGAACACAAGAGAGCATTTGACTTACATATTGATATATGTCTTTATATCTGGAAATGTATCTTTTTTAAATTAATTAATTTATTTTTTAAATTATTTTTCAACTACAGTATTCTTTCTTTTACTCACTTCCTAGCCCACCCCCCCATGTCCCCCACCTCCCTCCCCTTTCCACCCCCCGTAGTTGTTGCCCATGTGTCCTTCATGCTAGTTCCTGTAAATCCTTCCCCTTTTTCCCCTGAAATTCCCTCACCTCTCCCCTCTGGTCGCTGTCCCCCTGTCCTCAATTTCAGTGTCGTTGTTTTTATTTTGCTTGCTTGTTTGTTTTGTTATTTAGCTCCCTGTTAACGGTGAGATCATATGGTATTTGTCTTTCACTGCCTGGCTTATTTCACTCAGCATAATGCTTTCCAGTTCCATCCATGCTGTTGCAAAGGGTAGGAGCTCCTTCTTTCTTTCTGCTGTATAGATTTCCATTGTGCAAATGTACCATAGTGTTTTGATCCATTCATTTACTGATGGGCACCTAGGTTGTTTCCAGCTCTTGGCTATTGTAAGTTGGCCTGCTATGAACATTGGGGTGCATAGGTTCTTTTGAATTGGTATCTTAGGATTCTTAGGATATAGTCCCAGCAATAGAATTGCTGGGTCATAAGGCAGGTCCATTTTTAGTTTTCTTAGAAAATTCCATACTGTTTTCCATAATGGTTGTACCAGTCTGCATTCCCACCAACAGTGAACTAGGGACCCCTTTTCCCCACAACCTCTCCAACATTTGTTGTTTGTTGCTTTGTTTATGATAGTCATTCTGACTGGTGTAAGGTGGCATCTCATTGTGGTTTATATCTGGACATGTATCTTAATTATAACATTTAAGATACACACATGACAAGTCCTCAGAGGCACAAACTGACAAAGCGTATGTTATATGTTTTAAGATCAAGTATCAATACCAGACCATATCTGCACATACAAGGAATGTTGTAGTCCTATAATTAATTGTCACACAACCAAATTCATTTAGATGAATCACCTTTGATTGTAAAGATTTATGAAATCATAGCATGTCAATAATAGGAGAAATCTTAGAAATCGTCTGTTCAAAAACATTGATTTTTCAAGTGGGGAAGTTGAAGTCCCCACAAAACAAAAGGAACTCTACAAGTTTCACAATAAACTGGCTGAAAAGTCCAGACCCTTCTTGGATCCGGACTCTCGGCCCCCGTGTCTGCCAATGGCCTTTGAGGTCCCCGGCAGCACTTAGGATGTGAAAAGTCTTTCCAGAGGTTTCTCTGTGCACCAGATCTTTCCTTATCTTTTCAAATTGTGAGCAAAGGCTGGATGTAAAGAAGGATAGCAAACATCGAGTAGATGGAAAATCTTGAACTGGTCCCAGATATACGATTTTTGTACCCTACTTTAATTCTAGTAAACTAATATGATTGTGAATTTGATAGAATAACTATCAATACCATCTTGGGCCACAATTCCAGTCAGGACTCCAAACATTTGCGAAAATGAATGAAATGCATCAATTGTTGAGTGACAGAGTTTTGAGACAGGAAATATGCATTTAACTACAGAGGGAATTGCAAAATTAACTCTATCTATTATATTAACAAACACCTATTGAATACCTGTGGTGCAAGCCAGGCACTACACTCAGTACTTATAATAAAAAATAAATACGAAAATAGTGTATTTTATTTTCCTAATACTATATTAACTAAAAAAAATTAATAGCTCTTGTAGTGTTAGAGAAGAGGGAGAGCTGACTTTAGGTATTAATCTTTTTCTCTGGAGGCTTAGATGATACTTTCAGGATGCTTTCATTTTTTTCACTCCCTCTCTTATCTCAGCTTCTCTTGGTAAACTTGCCTATTTATCTCAGGATTTTCCATATACAAGGATCATCTAAGTCACATGCTTATAATATCTGACCCAGGAGGGAAGGAAAAACTTTCTCACCAGGGTCATATATAAAAGTCCCAGCAAAGTCTTCTGATTGGCTCTGATCAGGTCACGCAGCCAAAGTTTAAACCAATAACAGAAGCCGAGAGAACAGGTATTATGATTTATGCTTATCCAACATGATTGGCAGAAAGTAAACCAAGAAGACCAGCCCTGCTAGGGTAAATTAATTAAGTGGGAAAAGTAGCTTTCTAAAGGAAGTGAAGGAGAGCAGATTTTAATGTAAGAGTGGATTCTGGGAATGTGAAGACACAAAATGAACCAGTTGTCCTACATTTTAAATCCACATTCAAAGAACTCACAACTGAGATGGTAGTAACACAATGTTACAGGTGTTGTGGTTGTAATGCATGAAAAGATAAAGTGGCCGCTCATTTTTTCAGGAATAGAGGAAGTGTTAGTAAGATCTAATATGGGTCTTAAAAGATGAATAAGATTTTGTCCCCAAAAGAAGAATGACAAGAAGGGGGAAAATATTCCAGGTGAAGACAGAAGGTAACGATGAACTTATCTTGCCTTAAGAAAAACCATTTCATGGGCAAATCCATAGAGACAGACAATAGATTAGTGATTACCAAGGGAAGGGACTGCTTATGATGGGTGGGGGGTTTCTTTTGGGGGTACTGAAAATGTTGCGGAATTAATAATAGTGAGAGTTGCACAACTTTGCGACTATATTAAAGATCTGATTTTATATTTTAAAGAGTTAATTTTACAGTATGTTAATTATATCTAAATAAAAAGATAAAAATAACTTTTGGTGTCAGTGGAATTTTTAAAGTTTAAGGAAAAGTTATGATAGGGAGTGCAAGAAGGTAAATTTGTACAAGCTTTGATAGGCTGAGTAACTCATGCCAGAGAGCTTATCTAGGACCATGATTAAGGTGGTGCAAAGTAAATTGAAGGGGCAGCAAAATATTCACTAATCAAGGTAAGTAACATTTTATGCACTGTTTTTAAAAACTTAAAATTAATGTAAAAATCCTTGGTAAATAAAATAATTGACATTTGAAATGAAGATAGATTAATTGGCAATAGAGAATCAAAGCTTTTGGCAGAGCCATGATAAATCATATTAAGGTTTAGAAAGATAACCTTTGGTGACAATAGGGAATGGGTTTAGAGGGAAAAGACTGAGGTAGAGTCATCCTACCAGGCTGTTAGAAAATTCCAGCAAGAGATATAGAGGTCCTTACTAGCTCCGTGAAGACAGAAAGAATTGATAATCTGAGCACCTCTGGGTCATTTATCTCCTGCTTTGCCTGAGGACAGACCTTCCAGTCTTCTCCACTGTCATTACTTGCTTCTTTGTTTATGGCAGTGTTTGGGATCATGTTGAAAAGGGCATCATGCCTCTGTATTTCTTATTCCTATGGCAAGGCATTTTGTGCTCACACAATAAAAAACGTTAAATAAATTACTGAATGAATGGACGGAAATTGATTACTAGTTGAGACTTGTCAGAAGGACAGAGATGCAGAACAGGCTGATTGTACACCCACATTTAGCTGTTAAAAATCAGGAAGTATATCTCAGCTGCCAAGGTCCCCCCTGAGAAACAAGGGGACACAACCCCACACCAGGACCCCCAGCTCAGGGTTCTGGTTCCAGGAAGAGAAGTCCCCATAACTTCTGGCTGTAAAAACCAGTGGGGATTGAGGCCAAGGGAGATAAAGGATCACTGGTCCCAGGCAGTTCTTTTTAAAAAGCTGGCACACACTCTTATTGGACTCACTCCCTGAGCTCCATTGCTGGAGCAGCAGCTTGAAAGGCAGACAAATGGGAAGAACTGAATTGTCTGGCATCAGGGTAAGGACTGGTGGGGGACAGCTTTCTCCCAGATAAAAGTGCTGGCAGAGGCCAGTGTTCATTTGATGAGCCCTCCCCCCACAGAACTGGCAGGTGGGCAACTTTTCTGAGACACCACATCAGCCTGGCTCACACTGTTTGCTCCACTCTCGTGATTCCCCAAGGCCCTGCCCCATCCAACTTTCAGGCCCACCCAAGCTATTTCCAGTGGCTTTTCCATACAAATGGCTTGTCACAGTTCATGCTTCGAATTTTTCTAAAATCTCTCAGACCAGCAGCATCTGTCCTCAGCGTGCCCTGTACCTCTCCCTAAGTGGCTCCAGGCCTGGCACAAGCAGCAGCTGGTTTTGGCTCACAACTTAGCCTTGCCTGGGCACCTCCATGCCAAACACAAGTAGCAGGTATCTGTAGATTGCTTTGTAGCTCATGCCAGGTAACCCCAGGAAGAACAAAGGAGGTGGCTGACCTTGGTCTGAAGTTCCTGGGAGGTCCCAGATGTAGCACACTTGGTGGACAGCTTCAGACCACACCAAAGCATCACCAATCAACCACCTCCACAACTGGTACACTGCAGGGGTAGATTCAGCAGGCACCAGAATCTCACTGAAGCAAGTCCTACTCTGTGGGGTGTGCTTCTGCTCAGCTGAAACTCCATGGTGTTTGAAGGTTGGTGGTCATAGCCAGTCCTTACAGATAATCAGCCTTAGGTAAATCCCTCCCATTTTTGTGCCAACTATAGTCAAGGGACAACTACAACAGGTGGAAGACCTCAGCTCACATAGGGGGCATATCTCAAGCTTGGGAATCAAAGAGGCTGTGCCACTAAACCTTACAGAACACCTGCTACATTAGGCCAGACTATCAAACCTGGGAGATGTTACAGCAGCACCTAATACATAGAAAAAACACAGGGAGACTGCCAAAATAAGGATATAAAGAAACATATCTTTTTAAAAATTATGTTCACATCTTTTATTTTTTTATTTATTTATCTTTAGAAAGGAAGGGAAGGAGAGAGGGAGAAAAACATTAATGTATAGTTGCTTCTCATGCATCCCCTGCTGGGAACTGGCCCCTGTTGGGAACTGGCCTGCAACCCAGGCATGTACCCTGACTGGGAATTGAACCACAATCTTTTGGTTCACAAGCCCATGCTCAATCCACTGAGCTACACCAGCCAGGGCAAGAAACACATCTTAAATGAAAGAACAGAACAAAACACCAGAATAAGAACTAAACAAAATGAAGACAAGTAACCTGCTATATGCATAGTTCGAAACAGTGGTTATAAGGATGCTAAATGAACTTAGTGAGATCCTCAACCATATAAAAAAGGACCAATCAGAAATGAAGGACACACTGACGGAAATGAAGAATCATGTACAGGGAATCAACAGTAGAGTGGATGAAACCAAGAATCAAATCAGCAATATGGAATATAAGGAAGCAAAAAAAAAAAACTTATTTGCAACAGGAAAAATAAAAAAGGATCCAGGAAGATAGTACTGGGACCCCCTAGGACAACATCAAGAATACCAAAATTCACATCATTGAGATTCTGGAAGGAGAAGAGGAAGAGTAAGAAATTGAAAACCTGTTTGAAAAAATGACAGAAAACTTCCCTTCTCTGGTAAAGGAAATAGACATACAAGTCCAGGAAGTGCAGAGTACCAAACAAGATGAACCCAAAGAAGTCCACATCAAGACACATCATAATTAAAATGCCAAAGGTTAAAGACAAAGAGAGAATTTTAAAAGCACCAAAAGGAAAGCAGTTAGTTACCTACAAGGGTGCTCCTACAAAACTGTCAAATGATTTCTCAACAGAAACTTTGCATGCCAGAAGAGATTAGCAATAAAATTTCAAATATTCAAAATGATGAAAGGTAAGGACCTACAATCAATGATTACTCTACCAAACAAAGCTATCATTTAGAATTGAAGGACAGATAAAGAACTTCCCACCAAGAAAAAGCTAAAGGAGTTCATCACCACCAAGCCAGTATTATATGAAGTGTTAAAAGGTCTCCATTAAAAAGAAGAAAAAGAAAGAGGAACAAATTGGACAATAAAATGACAATAAATTCATATCTATCAACAATTAAATCTAAAAAACATAATAAATGAATAAAAGGAACAGAAACAGACTCATAGATACAGAGAATATTTTGATGGTTGCCACATGAGAGGGGGCACTGGGGAGATAGGTAAAAAAGGTGAAGGGATTAAGAACTACAAATTGGTTGTTACAGAATAGTCATTGGAATATAAAGTACAGTACAGGGAATATAGTCAGTAATATTTTAATAACTATATATGTTGTCAGATGGATGCAAGATTTATCAACATGATCACTTAATAAGGTATGCAATGCCTAATCACTGAGTTGTACAGCAAAAACTATTATAATAATGTATGTCAACTGTAATTGAAAAATAAAGATGAGAAAAACTAAAGATAAATGTTAAAAAGAAGTCACTAATGTAAAATAGTGGTAATAAAATTAATAATATTCTGTATTTGAAATAACTGCATTAATAAAGACTAAAAATTTAAGATAGAAAGAAGAAATAAAACTGTTTTAAACATATTTGTTTCAGGTATTCAAAAGTATTTTATTTTTATGTCTAATAATAGATAAAAGGGGTTAAAGCTACATTTACAAAAGGCAAGGTGAAATATCAGCAAAATAAAAAATAAAGTATATTGCTTCAAAATTTTAGAATTGATCAAAACAAAGGAACAAAAAAGAATAGTCCATATATCAAAAGAATAAAGATAAAGAAATCTCTGGAAACAAAATAAAAGCAAAACAAAATAAAATACAACCCAGGTAGTTTAGAATGAATTAATAGAATAAAGTTTTAGTATTTGTTTTTAAAACAATATAGATGGGTTAAATATTTCTTTGATGGAAACAAAGAAAAAAAAGGACCACTCATAGTGAGTCAAACACATTCTCCACTCATAGGTTATGCATGTGAAATATACAAAAGTGATGTCAAAATATGGAATATACAGGTAGCCAGTGCATAGAGAGAAAGCAAGAAAGCAACAGGGCTAATGTCGGACAAAACTGCAGCATAAAAACCGTCAGCTGTGGGACTAAAGTGATTGTGTTATCTTGACAAAGAGTCCAAATCATTATGTAGATGAAATTTTAATGAAGAGTAATGAACAGAATACATCCCACTGAGACACATAAGGAAAATAATACTTAGTAATGAAAGGAAATATTTAAAAATGTAGAACTGGGGAGATTTTTAACATATTTCCCTTAATATTTGATGAATTAATGTGACAAAGAAGAAGCACTGAAGATATATAGCATATGAACAGCATAATGAATGAAGCAGATTTAAAAGATGTGTACGGAACTCACCCTGGCTGGTGTGGCTCAGTTGGTTGGAGTGTTAGCCCGTCAACCGAAAAGCTGCAGGTTTGATCCCTGGTTGGGGAACACACAAGAGGCAACCAATCAGCATTTCTCTCTCACACAGGTTTTTTTCCTCTCTCTCTCTCTCCATATATATATATATATATATATATATATATTTTAAACTTATGTCATGCAGAGAACACATTATTTTCCTGACCTTCAGAACTTTAAAAGGTTGTAGTCCAGAGAGAAAGCTTAGTAAATTTCAAAGCCAAATATACATGTTGCATTTTTAGCATGATGAAATGAAGATTAAAAAATTTTAAGACTTAACTATTACAAAAGTAATGTGATTTAAAAAACAGCTTAATTTAAAAAAGAGACCGTTCTCATTTATGAGCACGGTTATTGTGCTGTAGCTGATCAAGGCCTGGCAGGTTCACTCTAGGTTCTGGAAGATGGAATAAAATTCGCGGAGCTTGGGGTTGCTTGGCATGCCTTTATGAACGGGTGGGCGAGCCACGCACCCTGCAAGCTGCCCAGCTGTCCTTACCTGCTTAAGTACTAAAGACAAACAAAGCTGGGATCAAGCCAAAAACATAACGTAACATGACATGACATGACATAATTCGGTGCATGCGAGCCCACTTCATGTTATGGGAATCATTTATCCAAACCAGTCTCAAGGCTATGAAGACACTACTTATGAGGCCCCTCCAAGGCTATGGGAACACTGCTTTCCTTAGTTACCCAGACACCTGGGTAAGGGAGCCAGACTGCTTCCATTTATCCTACAGTTATAGAAATTCATCATTTAAAAAATAAATATTGGGACAGACTTACCCATCACGCAGGGCAGGCACAGTGCCTAAGGTTCACCATACTTTTAAGAGTTCATAGAAATGATTTCATTTTTAAATCAGAAGCAAAAGGAACTTTTAGGTCAAATAAAATGTTTTACAATATAATGTTAATATACTCACCTTTATAATAACAGAGTTAACAAAATATAATCAATCCCTACACATATTTTGTTGAGGGAGGGACCTTCAGAGAAAAAGTAGCTATGGGCCCTAAATATCATAATGAGCTTTGCTTACTTAAGTAATGGCTTGGAGATTGTTGTGACAATATTTAGGGTTAGCAGAACTGTGCCAAATTTTTTTTTTGTAATTTATCACTGTGAGAATAAAGGTGCTTGTTTTGGGATTCATTTTCTCATTCACCAACTTGCTATTTTCCCCATATATTTCATCTTGTCTCTTTAAAGAGTGACAATTTCTTATTCTTTGGGGGGGAAACCCCACAAGGGTTTTAATCTAAAGCACAAGATGCTCTTGTGGGTTCCATAACAAAGTCAGCAGCATGAAGTAGGGACTCGGGTGGGCACCCCCTGAGCCGGGGTCAAACCAGAGAGCCTGTGGCCTCAGCTCTGCTCTGGCAACACCACAGGAGCTTTTCACGGCCCCTTGTTCATCTAGTGCTGCCCACCACTCTCATTCATCCAGATGTCCCCCACCCCCAGGTGCTCTGGCCCGCAGAGCAGTCAACTGGAGCTCGACCACCTACCTGGAACAAATGGGTTGGGGGGACAAGAGGCGCAAAGAATGGCAGCAAGACAAAAGATTCTGATCAAGCTGCAAACTTTATTTATCCGAACTGGGTATATATAGGGGAGGAGGGAGAGGAAGGAGATTAGGTTGCTTGCTATTGGCTAGCTTGAGACAAAGGAGGGTCCGCTTATTGGTTACTCGGGTGTAACTTGTACTCCACGACGCCCCATGTGCCTGTAGCTGATTGGCTAGTGGAGCGCATGCACACGGGCGCTAGCCGGAGGTTATTTTGAAAGTCCTTATTGATTACAGGTTCCGGTAGTCAAAGCAATGTTTTTAGCTAAAGGCCAGGTGCTCTAGACCTGGGGCAAGGTTCCCAACACCTAGGAAACACAGCACTGACTCTGCAAAGCATCTAGGAAAGCACTCAGTCTCACAATTCCAAAACACAATGAAAGAGAATTTTTTAGAGTCGGTTCATTTTCCTTGAATGGCACAACATCATTAACATCTTTTAGTCCAGACCCACAATTTTCACTTTTGATCCCTCTCTCCAAACCCACTGTGTTTACGTCATGTATGTAAAATCAGAAAATTTCCTCTTTCTCCCACCCTCCCCAGATCCTTCTGTATCTTACATTATTTACCTGTGATATTGTTTAAACCCCTACAGAAGGTAAGAACTGCCGCCAAAGAAGCAAAAGGGGTCCTAGGTCTAGCAGGCAGGTACAGGATGGCTGAGGCCAGTTTTTAAAGGTGAGACTAGTTCTGTACTGAGGCCTTTGTCTACAATACAGCAGATAAAGAACTGTGTATAAATAGCAAATAGAAACTGAGTTCCTAAGAAATGTGTCCCACAGTCAGAGTAATAATTACTTCAGTAATAGAAGTACCGAACTTCTCAGGCCGTTGCAAAGATTAGAGAAAGTGTACTATGAGTCCTTAGCAGAGGGCCTAAATAATAGTACAGGCTCAAGAAACAAAAATTATTAGCACTATCAGTCATGCTGGCATCAGAGACATCTGTCAAACCAAAATTACTTACATGTAGTTGCTCCCCTATGTATGAATTAAGCTTATGTAAATATATCACACATATTTATCTCATTTCCTCAAACTCTGTGGAGGTGCCAGTATTTCTAACCCTGCTTCTAAAGCCAACGAAACTAAGATTGGGGAAATTTAATGACTCATGCAAACATATTTAGTGACTCATGCAAACATATTTAGTGACTCATGCAAAATCATATAGGCCCTTTTATCCCTAATCCAGTGTGTGTTTGTGGTTTTTTCTTTAAATTTTATTTTGCATTGGTTTCAGGTATACAGCTTATTGACCTGACAATCCTAAAGTGTTCCCCTCGATATTTCCAGAACCCCAACTCACATCATACATAGTTATCACAATGTAAGGACTGCATTCCTTGTGCTTCACTTATGTACTTACAACTATTTCATAACTACCCATTTTTACTTAATCCCTTCCCCTCTTTCGCCCCGTCTCCTGACATCCCTCCCCTCTGGCCATCACCACCCTGCTCTTTGTGTGTATAAGTCTGTTTCAATTTTATTTGCTTATTTATTTTGTTCTTTAGATTCCACATATAAGTGAAATTTTGCTCTTGTTTGTATGTTAGCTGTCACAATTTTAAAAACTGCTTAACATGCACCACATATTCTATCTGTATTTGTTGGAACAGCCACCCACCTCTCACTGTCTGCCACTTCCAATTGATTATTAGTTCAAGTGACTTGGTAAGGACTCTGTGCATGCTGTGTGTTTCCTATATCCACAAAGAGGTGATTTAATTCTTAGCCATCAACACTGTATTGAACATTTTGCTAAAATGATAGATTCTAGATAATTTTGGAGTTTTCCATGCAATAGCATAAGGAATAATTTTTTAAATCTCTACCTGTGTTTCTAAAATAAAATTGATACACTTTCAAACACCCTATAATTTTTCATGCGATATAATGCTCCCTATAGATACAGAATCTTCCTCTCTATTCTTAGGACATACACTTCTGGAAGTGTTAGATACAATGGTGTTCTTTGTACTTTCCATGGATTGTCAACCTGTAGCACTTCATCTCCCATTATAGCTTTCTTTCTCATCTTTGTTGCATTTTCGGCAGTGGTTGCCAATTTTCTAACATTGCTAGAACTATTACTGGTTCACACAATAAAATTAGGACTTTAAGTGAAGGCCCTAACTTAGCATATGAGTGAGAAATGAAGACTTTGAGGGATTACACTTGGAGAAAAGTTAACCCCTAGCTAAAAGCCAATTGCTAAATTATAGTCTGTTGCTTGTTCAATTACTGGAAATAGCCACAAAAACGAGAGCCAGACCTCAGAATAATGATAGAATCAACCCAGGGAAAGTGTGGATGTGAAAACCAGCTCTATCAGATTAAACCCACCCAGTTAGTTAGGAACAATTTACTTGTTTTAGCAAAATGAAAATGCTTCTTTTTCCAATACTTGGGAGCTGTATGAGAGGATGCATGATGGGGAGAAAAGGCTGAGTGAATCTTGGGAGCAGCTGCTCAAATTCAACGAACTGAAGAAATAAATTGTAGCAATCAAATCAAAGCCAGGGAGTGACACAGCCCGTGGCCAGGCCAAGGAAGCAATAATGTGATGCTGGCCCCACGGCAACGGTTGTCCCTGGAAGCGGCGTGTTCTGGTTCTCTAACGTCAGCTCTATCGCACCGAGGCTTTGTTTGGACATCTGGGGCCCTGAGTCCTGATGCACAGAGCTGGTCCTTTGGCTTAAAAGGAAAAGATGAATCCTAGCGGCGTGTGTTAAAATGTGCTCAAACTAGTACACCTGCAGGGCTCTCGCAGCCCAGCGAGACTGCGGCCTGCGAGAGGAAGGCACGTGCTCCTCTCAGCTCTGTCTCTCTTCTGACCACGGTAGCAGTTTGATTTGCTCATTTGCTTGGTACTGCGATGCCAGTAAATACCACACGCTACCGTGGAAGCCTAAAATCATTTGGACTGGTGAGGTTTTCTTGATCTGCAGGGAGTAGAGAATAAAAACAGACACCTCACGAGGTTGTTTCTCTCTCCTCCTGTTTTATGTTGGCGGAGGCTGTAAATGGAGCTACGGTGGTTAATCGGTCATTGTCCGAACGGAGTGATCTCGGTCTGTCCGACAAATGCCTTGAAGAGGGCACTGGAAACAGCAGTTAGACGAGTTGAAATGGATTTAAAGAACCAGATCAGAGGACTGAACCTGGAGACATTCCGTGGATGTGCTAGATGAACTTGAGAGGGATGGTGAACGCCTCGGCATCGGGTTAAAAGTAAACTTCCCAAGCCAGAGTGTTACCCATCCGCTCTCATGTGTTCAAAAATGTATCACCTTCTTCTTTTCCTTTGACTTTTTTTTCTGTGCTGGTTCGTTTAAGGTAGTTTGTCCTCCTCTTCTGCTTCCCCAAAGAACGGTTCTCCTTATTTTCCAAGGTAGCCCTGCAGCTAACATGCATTTAGCTGTTGCTGGCCTCTATAAATAGTTTGGTTTTACATGCCTGCCAGAAAGAAATGCAAACAGCCACACGTTCCGTAACTCTCTTTGCTTTTTCAAGCCAAGCAGGGATCTCAGGCTCTACACTGTGTCCTTTCATGTGTTATTTACTGGCTCACCCATATTTAAAATCACATACTTTCAACTACCCAAGTGAGAACACTGGCATTGCTGTCACACAAACTGAACCCTTGTGGAGAAACCTTTTTCTGTCCCATTAGATAGCTATTATTTTTTGAATTAATTTTTTACTTTTCTATTCTTCAAGTACAGTTGTCCCCATTTTCCTTCCACCACCCACTCCCACCTCCCACGTCAAAGCTACACAACCCCTCCCCAATGCGGTCTTTGAATAATCCCTTGGCTTAAAAAAAGAGACTCTTGTCCCCAGTCGAGGGTGCACGAGAGGCAACCACACGCTGATGTTTTTCTCCTCTTTATATCCTTCCTTTCCATTTCTCTAAAGCTACGTAAATAAAATAAAAACAAAATTTTAAAAAAAGGACTCTTGATTTCTTGTACAAGGAAGGCTGTAAACCAGAGCTCAGCTAACATTTTCTGTAAAAGGACACATAGTAAATATTTCTTGTCTTTGCGGGTCATAGGGTCTGTGTTCCAACTATTTGATTCTGCTGTTGTAGCTTAAAAGTAGTCATGTAAATGAATGGGCATGATTATGTTCCAATTATACTTCATTGATGGGCACTGAATTTGAATTTTGTATTATTTTTACATGCCATGAAATATTCTTCTTTTGTTGTTTTTTTACCAACCACTTAAAAAACATAATTTTTTTCTTAGCTTGTAGGTTTTACATAAGGGAGTGGTAGACCAAATTTCATCCATGCTGTATAGTTTGCTGACCTCTGCTGTAAATAAAGTTTCTTTTTCAATTAGAGAAAGCTTATGATATAGAAAGACTTTAGTGACACAGCATTGCAGCTGTGTATGATTTCGCTTATATGTAGAATCTAAAAAACAAAGTAAATGAACAAACAGACTAGAAATAGACTCATGTATACAGAGAATGAATTGATGGTTTCCAGGTGGGAGGGAAGTTGGGGGGATGAGTGAAAAAGGTGAAAAGATTAAAAGTACAAACTCCCAGTTACAGAAAACAGTCATGAGGATATAAAGTACAGCATAGTCAATAATGTTATAATAACCATGCATGGTGTTGGATGGATACTGGACTTATTGGGGCGATCACAAGTTCTATAAATGTCATCAGTATGTTGTATACCTTAAACGTAATACTGTGTGTCAGCTGTAACTGAAAATACACACAAACACACACACACACACACATACACACACATGTATTTAGTTCCTGTGAAAAAACTCTTAAGAAAACCAGTAAAACCCTGAGGACTAAGAGCAAAATATCAAGAGCCTACATTTAATACTTTCAACTTTTTGAGCTACATGAATTCCTACTGTACCTTGTTTGCATTAATCGTTAGGCAACATTTATCAATTATAGCCAGTGATTACTGTGGTGAAGAGGCTTTAGAAATAAACTTTCTGAAGTTATGTAGAACCCTGATAATTTGTTGAGGTGGTGAAACTTTCCCCTCTGTGCAAATGAGCTACTCTACCTTCCCGCACCCCTACTCTCAGTGGTTTTGATTGTAGGTGAACAATGTCTCCATTTTAATAACAGTATCTTCCTTCTGACTTAGCTGTATTGTGATTCCATCAGGGACAGCAAGTAGCTCAACACAAAGCTGATAGCTCGATTACAGTATGACTAGTCTGAGTGTTCCTGCAAATAATAACATGCACTTCATTTGCAGTGTTTTTGCTCCTAGTATTCCAACATATAACCATTTTGAAAATGTTTCCAGACTGCCACAATATGCTTCAAGATAATAGTATAAAAAGACAAGTTCATACTAAATCATGCAAACACAATTTATGATTATCAGTATTATATAAAAAATGAGACCATTTGGGGAAAACAGACTCCTTAAAACAAGGGTTTGTTTCTGGATGGGGTTTGTTTAACCCTATGTAGTTCAACACAACATTCATCTTTGCTTTCTTTCTAAGAAGCAAAGAAATTGATACTTGACCTTGAGCTAAGCAGGGACCAGTACACATTTCCTATTAGTCATTATTGGTGGGTGTCATGTGGCAATCCCAACAGACTGTGTGTCTTCAGTATGTACCACTTGCTTTAAATAGTGAAATAAATGGTTATTAATTCCCCCTGTTCCATTGTCTCTACTTAAGTTTACAATTACTATTTAAGTTCATAGGTTTTATATTTTTCTTAAAACATAAATCTGATCATATTATTCTTCTGCTTCAAAAATTTAACTCCAATCACTTAGGTGAGAAAAAAATGGAAACATCTCAGCCAATTGCTCAAGTGTCTCAATAATTTAATCATCCCAGTTAACTACCTTTAATTTTCACAATATTTCTTCTTGACCATCGTATTCATGCCTTTGTCTACAAAGCCCTTCATAGCTGCCTGTTAATGCTCCATTCATATTTCAATGCCTAAGTCAAAACTAAACTTTTCTAAGAATTCTTCTTAAAACCTCAAAGATATGTTCTTCCCTTAGATAATCTGGTTATTTACATATTACCTTGAAACTGAATTCTCTATCATCTCTATCTCCATCTCCATCTCCACCTCTATCTCACCTATCTCTATCTCCATCTCCATCTCCATCTCCATCTCCACCTCTATCTCCATCTCCATCTCCATCTCCATCTCTATCTCTATCTCTATCTATCATCTATCTTCCTTGTCTTTCAGATTATTAGTCCATGGAGAATAGGTGTCTTTGAATGTTTCAAAGCATCTGGTATGACGCTTTTTTCTGGAGTAGACTTTTGAAAGGATTCATCACTTGAGGGTCCACTGTCATCATTGCAGAATTTAGGTCTTCCTTTAAAGCCATGTGTTATTAGAGATTGCTGAGACATACATGGTACATTGTAAGTAGCTTTAATTAAACAACGAATCTTGTTGGGGATTGGGGAAGGTAGGTACAAAATAAAAAAACAATCAGAAATCCCCAAACCCTGTCATTTCAAAACTTCCAGCTATTTCTATGCATAAGGGTTAGACAACTGGAAAGCTCTTGTTTGACATTTTATTTTAGATAAAATATTATAGTTAAAAATTTTTTGTTGTGAAAGGGGTTGTTTTGCATTGTTTTGTTTAGGCACATGTAGGGGAAGGCCTACAGCTGAACTGAAGAGTGCAGTGATTTTTGTGGCTTTGGAAAGAAAAACACTGTCTTTAGAGGGAAAAAGTGGCATCAGGGAGAAACTGTTTTTGAGGGAAGCTATGCCTGAGCTGATGGGGACAATGACAGTAGGACAGCATGTCTCTGTCCACGTTCTGCTCAGAGCCCAGGTTGCTCTGACAGCAAAGACTGGCTTCTCTGCACACTTCGGAGACACAACTTCAAAACTGATATTTATAATGGAGTTCTTACACTGGGCACAGTGAACAATGTCTTTGAGTTTCCATGGAGATTCATGGCCAAAAGACAATAGATAAGTGGGAGCTGGAGATAAAAAACAAGGTGGGGGGAAGGTTTTGTAAAATGTATGAAAATATATAGATCTAGCAACTGTACTGCATACCTAAAACTAATATAAAATAATATTTAATGTAAACTATAATTGAAAAGTAAAGTTTAATTTGAAGAAAGAACAAGATGGAGTTGAACATGGGCTGCAGCTGACAGAGTAGTTTTGACTTCATGCCCAGCCTCCTTTGGAGACTCTGACAATGAAGGTTGGACCCTCTGAAGCAGCTGACACTATACAATCATAAGGGAGAAGTTTTGGAGCTTAAACATTGATGTGACATCATTTTGGAGACATAGTCTAGAACATAGTTACTTAATAAATTTTATGTAATAAAATTCTGTCAATTTTGATTTAAATTCAGGGTGGTCAGAAATGTCATTTTTGGTGTTATTATTTTTTATAAGAAGTTCTCCAACCACTACCCTAATATAGACTGTTGAGATACCCATTAGCTGGTACTTTTTAGCCAAATAGAAATATGCAGAGCCATTCATGAACATAAACTTTGTCAATGTTGACATTTTCAAAGTAAATTTTATACCCTATTTAGTCACTTAATGTTAAAGTTCACACAAAGTGTTCTTCATAAAAGAAGGAGAGGTGCTGTAGTGACTACTTATGATTTGTGAATTAATTCTCTGCCCTCATACCCACCACAAGCATAAGTGGTTTGTGTGTGTTCAGCCATGAGTGCAGCTATCTCTCCCCTGCTAACTCCAGCCAGACCCACAGTTCTGAGGAGCAAAGTGTTCATTCAGCTCACAGGACAGGTTCGACTGGGGGATGGGAGCAGCATAGAATGCTGTTCCACCACTAAAACACCCCAGAGCTGTCAAAGAGGTGATGTCAAAGTCCTAGTTCCCCACCTTCAACCCATACCAACACCAATGCATATTTGCTTTTTGATATTTTGGTCACATTAAATACATTAGAATTTTAATAAATTATTTAAAGATTTTATACACATACACACACACACACACACATATGGTCTGTCCAGAATGTATTCGACCATGTAATGTGACAAATGGAGACATTTACTGAAGAAGGTACAAGATACAAAAAACATTGTGCATAGGACAATGATGTCTCATTCCCTCTCAAAGTAGGCACCTTTGGACCTCACACAGTTCGCCTAATTGCCATCAGCTGCCCCATTGTATTTTCTGGAATCTCAACGATGGCCTGAAATCTCTTCCCTTTCAAAAGTGATTTTAGTTTTGGGAAAAGGCAGAAGTTGCAGGGTGCCAAATCTGGGCTATAGGGTGGCTGAGTCACTTGAGTGATTTGATGTTTTGCCAAAAAACTGCACAAAACGTGATGCATGAGCGGGCACGTTGTTGTGCTAAAGCTGCCAATCACTAGCTGCCCATAGCTGCAACCTTCTGAATCATCTGGATAGTTTCTGCAGAGGAATGTTCAAGCTTAATGCAAAATTTGATGCAGAATTTTTGCTCTACTGGCTCAGTCATTTTGAATGCCACAGCCACACAGTACACATGCTCACTCAACAGCATGTACCACCCCACTGACTAGTACAGCGAAGTTATCACTGCTCACACATGTGCATTCCAGTCCATTCTCCTTGTCTGCCAGGCTACATCAATGTCAGACAAACTGTTCTCATTGAATTAACAATATGCCAGAGTTTTTCTGGACATACCTTCATATATAGTATGTATATGCATATATGCATGTACACACATATATAGGATATGCATACATACATATAGTTACATGCACACACACACCCTCAGACAAATAAGTTGGTACTGCAGGGTTTTGTGTCCTCTGAGAAGAAACAATTATGTGATACAGCTAATTCCCAGGGCTCCTAAATGCCTTCTATTTCCAGTTCCCTGCTACTTGGTATCTAATCATAGGAAAAAGAAATCTCTCAGCTAGACCTATCAGTCTCTTCCATCATGCTTTGATTTCAATTTTAATAAGAATCAGTATACAAAATTGTCTTCTTTGTTTTTAACCATGCTTCAGGAAATCATGTATATTTCTTTTCCTTTGGACAGAATACCATACGTATTCTCTTCACATTTTAAGAATACATTTTTAATCCAGTTACATTGGTGTATTCTCACTGGCCATTAAAAGAAAAGACTAGCTTTGAGAAATGGTAGAAAAGAAACATAAGAACTATGCTGATTTTTATGTATGTTCAGGCTTCTTTCCTATATGTTAAAAATAGCATTTTTGCTTTAAGGTATAGTTAAGAAGAGAAGAAACTCTGTATTTTCCCTGAAGGGCTCTTAATAAGTATTTTCTTCCAGCAAAGGCAAACACAGCCTCAGGGCTGCACGGTGGGTCTGATGTCTACGTTGTCTTCTGTAGGTAGGATTCTGCAGGTTGGCCTGCTGGGGGGTTGCCTCCCTAAACAACACAGGGCACATTGTTAATGTCACGGCGGCCAGATTCCTCCTTCCTGTGGCCAGATATCTGTGTGAGATCATTAAGTACACAGAATTCACTGATTTGGTGCTGGGTCCCACCGCTTTCCAAATGCTCATTTGAATGGCAGGCTGTGATGAGCACAGTGGCAATTTCAATGTGGACCACTTTCACCCCCTAGGTCAGTTGCAAGCTGCCTTCAGAAAGGCCGTGCTTCGACAGAATGTTGACACATGACCATGGAGACAAATGCCAGTAAATCCCTTGTCTGTCTCCTCCAGAAGCACAAGCCATGGTGGTTCGGAGGAGGAAAGACTTCAGCATTTGCATGCTCTTTGTCTTCTTGCCCCACCCTTGCGGTGCACTTGGCCTGGACCAGCAGCTTCCAGAGACCAACACTGAAGAGCCCCTCAGCCATTCTTGGCTTGGCTCCCACAAGCCAGTTTGAGGGCACAGTTAGGACTGAGGCTAGAACTAGGAAAAAACAGTGAATAAAGGTAGGGAGACAAGCAAGCTTTCCCCGCTGCCTAGTCATGGGTTAGCACATGTGCTTGTAAGTAGAGCCACGCGTATAAGCTGAAGCATTCACAGAGGGTTTGATCTATGGTTGTAATTTGGATTTAGACATAGGAGTAAACAGAAAAATGTGTTAGAGAGAATGGTTTACTGTATAAAGATGAGAGGAGGAAATATTGATTTTAAAGTCAAATTGGGAGAGAGAAAATTATAGGAGAGGAAAAACATCACCTGGTTAACAGAGAGATAGAATAATTCACTTGGTTGGAAAAATAGAGCAATGTTCTTCAGAGATGTAGAAAAGTGACAATTAAACTCTGAAAGTTGTAATTGATAGGGAAGGAGAAGATCTCTATACTTACTCAAATATTTTATTCAGCATGACTATAACAAATAAAAGACTACTGATGAGTGACATTAGGGACCACTGTTAACCACTGCTTTGGGCATTGGTTTAGATCGTTTTAGTGGCTGTTTTGGAGATTGAGTTTCATGCCTGTTTGTAAATCTGCAGTGTTATTGCTGTATTGTGAAAGTCCCACAGGCTAGTTTCCCAAGTGAGTCCCATGCTTCTGACAGAATCCAGATTTTTCATTTCATCATGTTACTACAGGTTCATGTTTGAATAGAGAAAGATGTTATCAACAAGCCGAGTAAGGACATGTGTTTGAACAGTATTATTATTTTCATGGGAAAACTTCTGAAGCTTGAAAGACTATTCTAGAATAAAAGGGAAAGGAAAAATAATATGTGTAATTTAGATAAATTCTAGTCCAAGTGGAAACATAATTCTTTTATTTGTTTGTGAAGAGGGTGCATGTAATAGGAGCTGATTTTATGGTTTTCCACAGCATTCAAAATAGAAAAATAAACATGCACATTCATTAGGATAATTACCTGTTGATACTGTTAAAGATGTTTATTTAGCAGATGAAAATAGAGTTTCAGAACCTGCACATGTAAGAGTTAGAATTCTAGAGCATTCAAGTTCAAAGAGAACTTGTGGAAAATTTAACAAGGGAAGTCAGTTGGCAATCAAGGTCACACAGCACGTAGAGAAATAGCTCAGGCTCACTGAAGGCGTGATTAGAGCCAAGCATGCAGAGATAAGGCATACAGCTCAATTAGCAAAACCTTTTCCTCTTCTTTTCCACTGATTTCATCTAACTTAAGGGAATTGGTCAGGAGAGAATCAGACAAAGTAAGGAAAGCGAAGAGCTGTGCTACATCTATTAGTGGCACCTCTGTATGCTTTGGTGTGAACAGAAGAGAAACTAGTATCGAAACTGAAATCTTTAATTCTCTATCCATGTGCAAAAAAATTAGTAGTTGATGATTTAACTACTTGTGGAAGATCCTATTTTCCAAAGATGGCAGCAGCAACACTCATTCCATATGTTCTTGCCTCTTTCCTTATCCAGAGATGAGTCAATTTCCCTACCTGCTCTATTCCTCACCCTCAATTCCCCTCCCCCCACCTTATTTATACCAGGGTGCTCCTTTGTGACTGTTTGGTGAAATAATTCTATGGAACTTCAGAGACTAGGTCACTTGGGCAGCACAGCTTTGGCACCTATGTTGGGATACTGGCCTTGGCATCAAGCCACTGTGCTGTGAAGAGAGTCCAGGCACCTAGAGGTGTTCTGGCTGGAAGCCCCGGCCGAGGTTCCAGCCAACAGTCACGTGTGTGGGAAAATCTTTATATGCCTCCAGCTTCTGTGGCCAATTGACTGCAGCTGTTTACGGGGCTCTGAACGAGATACCTCGCTGAGACCGGTTTCCCTGTCAAATAAAAATAAATAATTGCCATTATCTTTGATTATTAAGGTTTATTGAAGTGGTTTGTTTCCATAGATGGGAATGCTACCCCTAAAAATGGGGTGGGCGTGGGTAAAAGAAAAGTATTATTATTCTTTAAGAGGAAAATGCATTTGGAATCAGACTTACATTTCACCACAAAGTACAAATTGATTTCAAGAAAAATGTGAACTAATAGCAAAGACTAGATGGTTGTAGCAAAGGCCATAGTTAAGAAAGTATGTAACCGTGGTCAATATTTTCTAAGCTTAAACTGCTGAGTGGCATAGACTTGGTCATTACTGAGCACCCATCCTTGTATTTACTACAAAGAACTGGCTTGGTGACCTTATGCACCTTGCTCACCTCTCATTTCTGTCATTCTGTCTTTACCATGTGGGTGTTCAGTCTGCTGAAAAAAGCCAGATTTCAGAACAGCTTCTTTAAGAAATGATGTTTTTCAAGTTAAGGGAGAAAGCTTGCCACATTATAAAAGTGGCAGCTATAAAAATAGATATAAAAATAAATTGAAAATTTATAACAATTGTGCTGCAAACTGAACTGAATAACAAAGTAAAAACAAAGTGGGCTTTTGATTGAATGAGTCAGCCAAGCTCCTTCAATATGACAATGTGTTGGGCATGGAGAGATACTGCAGAGTGAATGAAGAGAGAGAACACTATGTGTACAGTGCTAGGACTAAGCTAGCACAAAATAAGAATTTTAGAAAGTATGACCTTATAGTAAAAGGCAAAGGTCAGACAGCTGGGTTAATTCCTAGCTCGAATAAAAAGAACACTCAAAATTGTGCAAGTTGTGTTAGAAACTGCAGAGGCATGGAAACCATCATATTTTTTAAAAAGTTTTGTCCTGGTAGAAAGATACTAAAATAGAAAAACCAAGAGATTTGGCCCAGGTTGTATTAGACCAAAGTACAGGCATCCTGTCCACGCATCTTGCCCTGCCGAACTCAAACAGATATCAACACCATACGTTTTAAAAGAGCAAAAGTGACTTCATATTACTCATTTACATCTGCACAGATGGCAACAATAATTCGTCAGCTTCCTAACAGTTCATCATCCCTTTTGAAGCAAAGGAGACAGACCTTCACTGAATTGAAGTTCTAATAAGGCTAAGAGTTTCAATGGATTTCCTCTATTAGCAAGTAGCTTTTGCTCCCTTAGCATCTGCTCAGCCTGATGTTGAGCTTGTTGGAAGAATACAGAGGTGTGAAGCCTATGCAGAGCATACCTTTTATCTAACCGAGGAGACAGAATTAAATTAAAAAAGAATAATAAGTTTTGAAAAAGTCCAAGCAGTGTTAATGTGAAGAATGAAATAAACTGAGGGGAAGTGATTTCTGACAAGTCCCTTGCTCTGTATCTGGTACCTAGTAGGTGCTAAAGAAATATTTATTGGAAAAAAATGAACAAAGGGATTAAGGTGTACAAATTTCCAGTTAGAAAAAATGGTCGTGGGGATATAAAGTACAGGGAATAGTGTCAATAATACTGTGATGAACTATGTGTGGTGGGCACTGCACTTATTGGGGCAATCATTTCCGAAGTTATATAAATGTCTAATCATTGTACATCTGAAACAAATACAATATTGTATGTCAACTGTAACTTAAACTGTAAACAAAAAAGAATGCAAAAATTAAAGTAGTCATGTAGGGCTAAACATCTGAAAAGAGGACCTGAAACTATTAGGCGCTTCTCTCCCAATTACGGACGTGAGGACAAGTTTGGGTGTCAGAATGCAATATGGACAGGGGCCCAGGAAGGACGGCGATGCATTCCTTTCCCGTGGTAGAGAAATGGAAATCAATACAGCTGCCTGATGCTGAAGAGAGCTTACTCTGACAGCAGAATGCGAGAGAGAACAGCAAGAGAAACTCAGGCGAGGTAGCACCAATTTTGATTCCTCCCTTCCTTGTCAGGCTTGTGTGCGCAATGGCTCAGTGGAAGTCAAACAACCTCGGAAGACACTCCTGCGGTGGGACTGCGGGGCCGGGGCGGTCACTGCGAGAATATCCTAAAACGTGGCAGCAACCAGTTTGGGGGAGCTCTGAAGTGTGGGGATGGGGAATGCTGAGACGTGGGCAACTCAGTCTGAAGTAAGACTTCCACAAAATATAGTTTACAAGAAAATAGAAGAAATAAAGCCTTAGAATTCAAAGGATGGACCACATCTGGACATTACTGTTGAATAATTGTAAGAAGTATAACCTCTGTATGTCACGATGTTTACAAACAACTGAGTTTTCTGGTCAGAAAAGTAATCATACACCTGGCTTTAGCTGAGACACGAGGAACATTCCTTATTTACAACAGATGAACTTTTAGTAGAGTAATTCCCATGCTGGAAGTTTTGTGTCTCTGCTGATACACTAAATGTTCTATATGGGGGACAACTATATACCTGTCGTTTCACTAAAAAAAGCAGCATGATTCTGTGACTTTAGGCAAATTGTTCAACCTCTCTGGGCCTCCATTTTCTCATTTGAAAATCAGGTTAGCATTAGAAGCTTCTACATAGGGCTATAATAATGAAAACGAAACATTATTAATTGCAGGGTGCCGCGTTCAGGGCCCTCTGAAGACCTGGCTGAGTTGCTTACGCTTCGGGGCCTCAGCTTCCCCACGTGTAATGTAAATGGGGAAGGAGGGCCAGACGGCCTGTGGTGGCTTTTCAGCTGGCCCTTCGGTGCCCCCGAGGTGCGCTGGTGGGGCAGTCGGGGCCACGTCTGCCCTCGCCCTCAAGGCGCCCTGGGCCTGTCTCCCAAAAACTTTTGGTGATGACATCGTCAAAGCAACTGGTGATTGGGAGGGTCTGGGGGTTACAGAACAGACAGGCCCAGGTTGCGGCAGTGCCTTCTGCCTCTGCCCTGATCGTCGAAGCCCCCAAAGAACAGCCATGAGACAGAAAGAAGCAAAAACAACGGCAACAGAAACATCAAAGATCACTTTTGTTGAGACTGTGAGCATTACCTGAAAGATGAGGCACCACTCTTTAGCTAGAGAACTCTCTGGAACCATTCAAGAGATCCTGGGGACTGGCCAGCCCCTGGGCTGCAACGAACGTCATTGCTGCCGCCCTCATGACGTCATGGATGACCCCAGTAGTGCAGAGTGCCCGGCTGGTTAGTCAGGAACTACGAAGATAAATATTCAACTAAAGATCATTTGACACAAATAATAAAAAGCAGTATTAACCATATGTGAAGTTCTTAAACTAGTACTTGGCTTATAGGTAGTGATGAATAAGTATCAGTTACTGTTGTCAGTGTCTGTATTTTCTCTCTCTTTTTGCCTAAAGAAGAAACAAATAGCTCCTACTCGTTTTTTCCGTGGTGAAATGTCAGAGGTAGACAACTTGGCGGCTTATCTGAAGTAACACAGCGAATTATTTGAGGACATTCATCAAGTACGTACTTCTCAATCCTTCTGGTAAAAAGAAACATATTTTTATGTTTCTGGAAAAATGCTCAGAAAAACATACTTACTGAGTTGAACAAAAAGGAATCATAAATACATTAGTTACATTTTGCTTTTCCTGTTTGAGAAAAGCTGAAGCACGATTTTCCTTTTTACCTGAAAGGACATCTAAAAAGGGCCAGACCACAGGGTGACACCGGGACGTCTGTACCTGGAGGACAATGAATCACAGTGGACACGGATAATGCCTGGCAGGAGGCTCTGGATATTGTTTTTATTATCTAATTATTGTCTACGTAAACGCCACTTGGGTCTTGGAGTGGACCCTGCCATCTGAAAAGCACTTCATCTTGTTGTATCGCCAAAGATTTAAATGGATATTGTTGCTTTTGGGAAACAGCCGCAAGGAGAGACTTGGCTGCATAAAAGCCTCGATCCATTGGCCTCCTGATACCAGTAAGTCCCTATGCCACAGGTTCTGCTTTCTCCAGATGCTAATACTAATCTAGTAATCATAGAAATAATCAAATCTCCAAAGTGTTGTGGACACAAAACGTGTGTGTATGTTGGGTAGTCACATATAGGACTATTCACGTGTAACTCTTAACAGCAACCTTGCAATGTTTGTATGATTTTTCCAATTTCATAGAGGAGAAAACTGAGGCTGCGAGAGTTAAGTCCCTTGTTCAAGGTCATGGGGCCAACAAGGGCCAGGATAGCAGTAGCCCTTTCCACTCAGCTTTGTTTTCACCTCTTGAATACTACCACCATTCTCAGTGGTTACTGTTCAAGTTCTTTCATTCAAAAATAAAAGGAAGCAATAAAAATCAGAGGCAAGCCTTCAGGGACTCCTACCTGAACTTGGACAACTTAAATCAAAATTCAGAAAAAGACTTGTTCTATCACTATGCTCTGTTCTATCTGGACATCAATCAGTGTTATGTGAACTGGTCTGATGCATTTCTAGTTACATAAGTTCAGTGTTTGGGTGTTTGCTGCCTCATTTTCTTGGCTTTTCTTTTATCTGGAACCCCCACTGTTTTGACACCACTGTGTTCTAGGTAGGTTATTAATACAAATGAAATTACTTTTCCTATGAAAGATTCTTTAGAATGTTCAGTGGAACAAGTAGAAAATAAAACTGATTCTAATTGCAACAATGTTAAAAGCTCTAATGCCCATGTTTAAAAAAACAGTGAAATTGAACATTACCCTTTGAAATTTCTTTCTGAGTCAAAGCATTGAATTTATAGTTCTTCATTATAGATTAGAGGGTGTATGTTACTAACAGCAAACTTCTCCTTCCCAGATGCATTATTTATTTACTGGCATTTGAAATTCTAAAAATATGGTGTCTCTTGGCTTATGGGAAAAATATAAAATAAAAATTGGATATAGCCACACTGTTATGGGCCTCACAGCTGAGCAAAGTTGAAAAACCCATATGTAGACACAGCTGGCCCTTTCTTTTCCATCCCACAAATAACTACTTGGAAAAAATTTAAAAACTCGAGGAACAGATAGAGCATAGGAAGAACAAGAGAGATTTCTAGTCCTGTTCAGTTAATTCGATTTTTTGTTTTGGTAGTATTACATGGCATCAGAATATTTTTCTTCTTTCTTTTTTTCTTTTAAAAATTCACGTTATTAACTGCAGAATGCACAATCTTTAAAGCACACACGAATATTTAGAAAAATTGACCACATATTAGTCATAAAGCATGGCTCAACCCTTTTAAAGAATTGAAATATTACAGACTTGTTTTCTGATCATAAGGCAATTATATTAGAAATGGAAAACAACCACAAAACTAGAAAAATCCATATCTTTGGAAATTGGAAAAAATAATTGTGCGAATCACATATAGTTCAAAGAAACAATCGTAATGGATTAGATAGTATTTCACATTGAGTGATAACTAAAATATAAGATTTCATAATTCATGAATGTTTCTAAGTCATTACCCAGAGAATATTTTTATTTAAAATACATTTATCAGAAAAGAATAAATGTTGCTAATAGGTGAAGTGAGCAACCATCTCAAGAAATTAAAAAGAAGAGGAAATTAAGCCAATGAAAGCAAAAAGAAAAAATAAAGATAAGAACAGAACTTCTTGAAATAGAAACAAATCATAAAATAGAGAGGGTAAAAAGAGCCAAAAGTTGGTCCTGTTAAAAGATAATTAAATTGATAACTTACCAAAACGGACTCAGATGCCAAAAAAACCCTGAAATAATGCATCTACAACTATTAAAGAAATAGAAATAAAACATTTTACCATAAGAAAAACTCCAAGTTCAAACTATGCTTACATTATCAAAACTTATCCAAGGAGTAGAACAGCAGGGTAGACTCCCTGAGTCATTTTGTAAGGATAACATAACATTGATACTAAAACCAGGGGAGCAAAAATATATAAGCCAATCCCACCAATAAACGTGGATGCAAGAATCTTTCAAAAATTAATAAACAAATATAATGATTTGTAAAAGGAGTAATATGTATACAAACTTGAGTTAATCCCAGAAACTCAAGATTGCTTTGACATTCAAAGATCAATCAATACAATTTTCCATATTAAGATATTAGAGGAGAAAATTATACTATCATTTCAATAGCTGCAGGAAAAGCAGTAGAAAGAATTGAGTATCTCCTCATGATTAAAAGCTTTAGAAGTGTATAAAGAGAATGAATGGTCCTTCAAGTTGGAAAGAGTATCTGAAAAACATCTCCAAGAAATGCTGTGCTTGCTGGCACACTTTAACTAGAAATGAAGGATGCCACTCCAGCCACTTTCACTCATCTGGGAACCAAGGGCCTTGACAATGGCAATAAGGAAAGAAAAGTAAGACAGCTGAGACAATCAATAAGGAAATGGTATTTTTATGAGTATTACAATTTTGAAAGAAAAAATTCAGATGAATCTACAGGTAAAATTTCAGTTTTAAGAGAATTTAGCAGAGTTACTAACTATGCATTATTGGATATTTCTATACCAGCCATAAGTATTAGAAAATACTTATGGCTGGTATAGAAATTTACAGTCAGAGGCAGATTTACTGTGGAGCTTGCACTGTTTCTTTTCGGGACCCTTGGAGATGCCCTAACATTGTGTTCACATGATTACATGTTTCGGTAAAATGTGTTGAACAAGATAGTTTAATCATAGCCAATTCAGACTGCTATGTCTTTCTTTTCTCAGTTGATATATCTGTTTGCTAGCTTTAGAATGGTGGCTGTGGACATTTGCGGTGTTTAAATGAGGAGATTTGAATTGGGAATGTATTTAATATTAGATTATTGTGACATATGTATGCGGATCTACCGGTAAGTCACTTCCGTATTCAGTAAGCGTATTACTAGCCTTCAGTTGTAAGAACGGCTTGCAGGAAAGTGCCTGAGTCCCAGGTGCTCACTCTTCAGGGCTGTGACCTGAGGGCATGAGGCCAGAGGCTACAGCGATACACCAAGACTTTGTCTTGGGAAGCCTGGAGCGGGAAATGTATGGGGGGCAGGGGAGAAAACGGATGTGAAAAATCATGCCAGAAGCTATTCTGTGGAAAAGTTTTCTAATCAGCAGACCTATAAAATATTAAATGGGGAATTCATTTCTCAGTGATGCTTAAGTCAGAATGGAAGTGTTCTTGTTTCAGGCATTAGGGGAAAAAAACAACTTCCCTTTTGCCTTTCTAAATTCTTCTGGCTGGACTAGTGATCAAATTAACATGAGACAGATTAACAGGAGAAAATAACCAAATTTGTTATCTGCAGACATGCAGGGGTTCCCTAAGAATTTGAGGCCCTAGAATGCACTGGGCAGTTGAGGCTTATATGCGATTTTGGAACAAGGAGAGGGAGGCAGGGGTCTGGGACTTCAAAGGGGAGGTAGAAAATTCACAGAAAAATGAGAAAGAGCAAAGATTTGGTTAACAAATTTTTGCTGGCCCACCCAGAGCACTGGGACACGGAGGGGAGTCCAGCCAATGGACTTAGCTTGGTTTCACTCTGCCGCATTTACTCTGCATTGTGTTAACACTAAGGTGTTAGCTTCCTTCCCTTAAGGAAGGTTTTTCTATCAGAATTCCTTTCAGCAGGCAGAGGGAGGGTCAAAGGCTATTTCTGAGTCTTTTTTTTTTTTTTTGGTGAGAGGAGTGCTTAAACATTAGATATGTCTTTTCTCATAGTTCTGGAGGCTAGGATTCCAAAATTAAGGTGTCAGCAGGACTGCTTTCTTTTGCGCCTCTCTCCTTGACTGGCAGACATATTTCTGAGTCTTATTTCTTAAAAATAACTAACTTAAAAAAATCAATATCCCAAAAGGCATAATTTTAGGGTGGCAAACTGTGATTCCCCTCAGGCATATACTTGATAGTGCAGGGTATATAATCTTACCTTCACCATACCTTTTTTATGGAAACCACGCACAGCAGAAGTTATCGATTGTTTCTATTTGTGGTGCACAAACTGTTAGCAGTATACGAATAGAGTATATCTATAACTGAGTTCTAAAAATTGGGGTGGTTGTTTTTTCTACATTTCACAAAAATTGTAACATGTTTACATCTTTAAACAGCGATTTGAAAAGCTGAACAGAACTTTCCTGAACTCAAAAAAATGAGATGTAAATTTTGATTAGCTGTACTAGAGGAAAGACTGATTTTTTTTCACTTTTGATAGAAAATGGTATTATAAAAATCATCCTTCTATTAAAAGGCAATCAAAGAATCTTTAGCCAGAAATATAGAGAAACAACTTTTAAGAGGTATATTAAGTAATTATATTATAACAAGAAAGTGTGGAACTGGCATAAGAAAAAATTAAAAAGCAATACAATATAAAGAGAGCTTAGAAACATGAAATATGTGGTCACCTGACTTATGATAAAAGTGGCATGAGTCTTGGCTGGTATGGCTCAGAGGACTGAATGATGGTCTGCCAACCAAAGGGTTGGTGGTTCGATTCCCAGTCAGGGCACAAGCTTGGTTGTGGGCCAGGTCCCCATTGTGGGTGTGTGAGAGGCAACCACACGTTAATGTTTCTTTCCCTTTTTTTCTCCCTCCCTTCCCTTCTCTAAGAGTAAATAAACAAAATCTTTTTTTTAAAAAAAAGTGTCACGTAAGAGCAGTTGGAAATGAAAGCATTTTCAATACATAGTATTGGAACCATTGGGTTTATATATGGGATTATTGGAACCTTACATCATGCACGAAAATAAATTATAGATATGTTATAAACATAAATGTCAACATCTAAACACTAGAGCTTTCACAAAGTAACATAGAACAATATCTTCATGACATTAAAGGATGATTTCTTAAATACTTGCCAACAAGAGAACATCCAGCCTAAGAAAAAGTCTTAGAAGAATTTATTTTAGCCAAACTGATGACAATTTCTGGGAAGCAAAATTCCAACAGACTGAGGAAATGCACCAGAGAATGGCAGTTTTGCAGTTTATTTTACACACTACAATCAAAGGAGGTGGCGTAAGGAGGGTTACATAAAGTTCAACAGCGGATTAGAGAGGCAGGAGAAAGAAAGGCAGGTGAATCTCTGAGACTGGATGAAGAGTGAAAGAAGAGACAATACTCCTTTTACACCAGCAGGTGTTGCATAGCTAACAATGAGCTTTTACAGCACATATATATGGTTTCTGAGCAATGAGATGAAAATGAGTGTTTCCTGATCTTGTGGTCTGTGGGAGATTGTACGCTGAGGAGTCTGGAGAAAAGGGGGTAACGTTGACGTCTTAAAGGCACGTTATAAGACAATAGACAGACTCAGTTAAGGTAAAGACTGACCTTCATCAAGGAAGTTATTGACCTAGGATATGACTCACTTTCTAGTGAAGAAGTTTTCATTTTAGATCATCCTTATGTAGTTACTTTGGGTCTCTGAGTTTGTAAGGCCACACGAGAGCTTCCCCCGAGCTTGTCAAGTTTAGTACATGGCCCCTTTTTTGTCCACGTTAGGACACAAAAATACTATCCCTGGAAAGATAGATAAATTTAACCTGGAATGGAAACAAAATTTGTTAACCCCAAAATATGCCTCTTGGCATAAGCATTATTTTAGGTTGGTTATTTATTCATTATTTTTTGTAGTCAAAGTGGTTCACTCATATTTGTTAAATTCAGAACTGAAATGATAATATGTATAAAGAAATAAACTGGGTTTTTTTCACTATAGTCCATCCATCACATCCTTAATGTTCCCTCCCCCGCTGCCAACCAATCAGGACTTGTGGACTCAACAGAGCAGTTACCTGGACTCAAAATCCTTTCAACGAGAAGCACTCTCATTTCAGCCTAACTGGTCTCCCTCAAACTTTATGATTTGCTTCCTTTTTTTCCTCTCGTACTGTTTCCCAGATTGGCTCCTTGATGTGTTCTGGTAGCTGTTCTAATTTTGTCGTAATTTCCATGGCAACTGCTTCAGGTAAATTTGCTGAATGTATTTCAAGTAGACATCTGCTGTACTTCCAGTTAGATGTTTTAACTCTCTACATCTGTAAAGTATTCTCATTTTATAGTAAACCCTGTGCTTCTTGAAATTAAGCACTCACTTGAGAAGAGTAAATCATTCCATTTTCCTTGGATGTTTATAGGGTTTAATAGAAACACAAAGTTCTTTAGCAGCAAGCACAACAAAATATTCGTAACTGTCCAACACAGCCTTATCAGGCCTTTTACTAAAGCTGACAGCCACTTAAATAAGGTGTCTGATCACCAGTAATTGGTTATTGCAGGCTTAGTCAAATTCTGGAGAACATCAACATGTAGGTTTCAAAAATCTACCCACTTCATACTGGTACTGAAACCAGGAAAGTCAGTGTTTGCGCTGCCTGTCACTACCAGAACCAATAGGCAGAGACAAGGACTGAATCTTTATGGGCACATTATTCAGATGCTGGGGTTCTGAGAAAAGGGCAGATTATATATCCTCAAAAACCACTGTAAAGTCTCATCTCAAGACAATGTCTTTATAAGGCGAAAAAAAAAAAGGTAGGTTAGGGGTTTGAAGAAAGGTTAATGAGATAAGGGTTGCAGTCCAGCAGTGATTTTTTTAGTATTGCTTTCTCTACTGATCAACAATTCTTCAGCTGCATTTCTGGAAGTGCCCTCCCTAGAACACAAGGCCTCAGATGCCATCTCCAGGGCTTGCACACTCCCCTGGAGTCGAGTTTTAGCAATGGACAAAACAGTCAAGAATCTGGGGCACAGATTGAATTGCTTGCCGACCTCCTGGAGTCATGTGGTCATGCATTCCAATTCCTGGAATAACAGCTTTCCACATGCATTAATCATTTAAGCCTATCAACTATGACTGCAGCTAAAATCCTTTTTAAAAATGTTTTGTTGTTTATGGTATTACAGTTGTCCCATTTTCCCCCCTTCACCCTCCTCCAGCCAGCCCACTGCACACTTCCATAGTCAATCCCCACACCATTGTGTCGTTCATGCATGTTCTTTGACTAATCCCTTCACCTTCTTTTGATCAGTCCCCACCTCTTCCCCTTCCCCTCTTATAGCTGTCAGTCTGTCCCATGATTCTATGCCTCTGGTTCTATTTTTGCCCAATAGTTAATTTTGTTCATTAGATTCTTCTTATAAGTGAGATCATATGTTACTTGTTTTTCAGTTGTTTTTCACCTACACACTTATTTCACTTAGCATAATAGTTTCTAATTCTATCAATGCTGTCGCAAAAGGTAGGAATTCCTTCTTTTTTCCTGCTGTGTAGTATTCTACTATGTAAATGTACCAAAGTTTTTTATCCACTCAGCTACTGATGGGCACTTAGACTGTTTCCAAATATTGGCTATTATGAATAGGTAGTGCATCTATGAATATAGGGGTACATAAATAAAAATCTTTAACTCTTAAGTTCCTCTATCAGTACTGAGAAGAAAGCCACCATTTTGGATGTACTGCTTTTAGAACTGTTCACATGAAACTATCTCGGACCCTTCCAGAGATGCCAGTGCAAGGGCCTGAGAGCTGTTCGCACTGCATGTTGTCATCCCAGCCTAGGCTGCTTATTTTCAAGAAACTGCAGGCACAAGAGAAGCTCTGAAAATTGAATAAAAGTTACCATTTTGTAGAAAGACATTTTCACTTATAACAGAAATTTCCATTGGTAGTGGTGTCTCTCTCTTATGTACCCAAAGGAAGAATGACTCTAAATTTCTAGAAATGCTAATCAATGGAGAAGAAAAAGACTTAAGTCTGCATAACAACCTTACCCTTGTTTGCTGTGCTTTACCCAGTAACCTCCCATAACTGGCTTCCCCACACCAATATGGTCTTTCGTCTTTAGCTGGAGATAGTATTTATGGCCTTGGCTGGGCCCTTTGGAGGAGTTACTCAGTTTTCCTAGGTATCCTCTATGTAAACAAGAGGTATACACCTTATTAAATGAGTTTGCTTTATTATCTCAGCCAAGAATCTGGAAGGGTAGAGGTAAATTTTTCTTTCTTCCTTACAACTTTATTAAAACACACCATTGAAAGGCAACCTGGAGAGAAAGAATTTGTATGTAATGCATACCATTTTCTAGAGGTACATATCTAGAATGTCATATTGACCCCAAATCAATTAAAGACAAAACAAAGTAAAATGACGAGTGGTAGAGTTGGAGAGCTCCTGCTACAGGTCCTCTGAAGTCCAATTTGAGAGAGGTTTCTGTGAATTAGTCTTTGCAAGTATAAAATCATTTTTTAAATACAGTGCCTGGTAAATAAAGTTAAATAATATTAAACTTGATCCCAAATAAATATCAATTAAGAAAGGATTTTTATTATACCTGTCAAAATGAGAACCAGAGGTTCTGTCTGGCTAATTTTAATGTAACTTTGCATTTTACAAAGAAAAAAATATTTTTAGTGTCCTGTGGGAAAAGTTTTTATTGAACACTCAGAGCATAGCTTTGCTAAATGTCTCCTTTTTGATGCTGGATTGTGTATTTCTGTTAAACGCCCAAGTGGAATAAAATATTTGATTTAGATGATTTTATATTTTGGTATTAAGTGTTCAGATCTCTCAGTTAGTGTCAACACATAATTAGGAAGAAATCAACCAGAAGCAAAGAGCTATCAAACACTTAAGGAAACATAAGATATTTTCCATAGTAAAAATAACTTTTAAGTGACCACTGGCATTTCTTTAATAGCTTAGAGTGCCACAAACATCTGAGCCCTTTCAGCTAGCATTCTCATTCTTACTATTTATTACATAATAAAGGCAAATAAGGGACAAATCAGTAATGGAATTTGCCAAAATTTAATTAGTTGTTTATTCAAAAAGTACTATTTATTGGGTAACATTATTATGCCAAGTACTCAGGTTATAGTAATGGACAAAACAGTCAAAAATCTACTCTCTCTTAGAATTTGCATTCTCATTTGGTAGACAGGTAATAAACAAATAGTTAAAATCGTGTCAGGCTGTGATAAGTGCACCTGTACTGTTCCAAAAGTGCTCAGGTTTTAGCAATGGACAAAACAGTCAAAAGTCCACTCTCTCCTAGAATTTGCATTCTCATTTGGCAGACGGTCATAAACAAATAGTTAAAATCACATCAGGCAATAAAAAGCGCTATGAAGACAGATAAAGCAGAGAGTGAGGATGCAAATGCAGGTGGGGTAGAATGTTACATGCTGGTCTTTCAGTTTGCTGGCTTCTGGGGTGGATGTATTTCACAAGCTGCGAATGTCCTGGGAGTATAGAAGACTGGGTATTCTGCAGGTGCGCAAAGCTGCCAGATCTGTGTAGGGGACATTTCTCTGAGATTCGCAGACAAACCTCAAGAAATAATTGACAAGAAAAAATTCTGAGATGTACTATATTAAAATTACAGAGACTGGAGAGTAAGAGAGACAAAATAGCCTGTTAATAATTTTGGACCAGTTATGACGAAAGACTGCTCACATTCTTGTTTATCTGTTGGAATTTAGAATTAATTTCCAGGTGGCTGTTTCCACAATTATCCAAAAGAGAGAATAGCCAGACACCGTAGAATCCCAGGAGCTTCTGATCTTATTTACACAGTCCTGTTTCCATCTGCTGCCCATGGCTAATCTGCAGGAGCAGTTGCTTCTTCCTTGTGGACTCTACTCTGCCTATCGTAGCACTAGCCCCACTTCACCTTCCCCACCCCTCTTTTCTACAGCTAATGCAAGTCCTTTCAGAAAGGCTTACACCTTTCTCTCCATACTTGATGCAGAAAAACGCTTCTGGAACTCTGGGATGATGGACATGCTGTCTTTTCTACTTAGCAATGCTGGGGGTGGCTTAGAGGCCACGTCCCAGGACAGGCCTTCTTTTCCTTTTCTTTCCTTTTCTTTTCTTTTCTTTTCTTTTCTTTTCTTTTCTTTTCTTTTCTTTTCTTTTCTTTTCTTCTTTTCCTTTTCCTTTTCCTTTTCCTTCCCTTCCCTTCCCTTCCCTTCCCTTCCCTTCCCTTCCCTTCCCTTCCCTTCCCTTCCCTACCCTTCCCTTCCCTTCCCTTCCTTCCCTTCCCTTCCCTTCCCTTCCCTTCCCTTCCCTTCCCTTCCCTTCCCTTCCCTTCCCTTCCCTTCCCTTCCCTTCCCTTCCCTTCCCTTCCCTTCTCTTCCCTTTTCTTCTTTCGTTTCTCTTTTCTTTTCTTCTCTTCCCTTTTCTTTCGTTTCTCTTTTCTTTTCCTTTCCTTTATTCTCTTTGCTTTTCTTTTTTCTTCTTTCTCTCTCTTTCCTTCTTCTAGCAATGGCCTATCATTTTGCCTTTAACATAATTTAGTAGTTAATCTGCCTTTTCCAATTCAGGCTTTCCATAAGCTAATATCATACCAGGGATTGTGGGTTTCATTTCTATACTCAAATACATGATGAGATTTTCATTTTCTAAGAAAAATAACTTGAGTGGAATAAAGACGAGGGAACCAACATTGATGTTTCTTCTCGTTTTTTTTAGGAGTTATAACTCAGAATTCAGCTAAACCTTTTTTTCTCTTACTATTGAGATTTATTCTAAATCATTCGCTTTTCTTATTCCTGCTTGAAAAATAATCATTGGTTAAATGGAGACAATTGAGTGGTGTACGGATGTACGAGATCCTCATCTGCTGTGGTGCCATGACTTCTAGCCACATTTAAGCATCTCTATCTTTTGATGTGATATGGAGATAAGCTGAGTGTGTACCAGCCCCAAACCTCCTCTGAACGTGGTTGATGTGATCTCTTTGATATCACATTCCTTTCTCCTAAAACTGGAGTATGGCAAAGATGGGTGGATGGGTGAACAGATGGATAGATAGATAGATGGATTGATCGGTAGGTAAGATGGAGTTTTTGCAATGTGATTGAGCAAAGATTATTGTTTCTAGACAAGGGCTCAGCCATTTATGTGTTGTCTAGAGCTAGTGCACATGAGTTTAAAGGCCGTTTAGATCTCATTTGCTCTTCAAAGAAGTCAGACTGGTATCTCTATATCTGTCTTTTTTTAAGATTTTATTTATTTATCTTTAGAGAGGAAAGGAAGGAGAGAAGGAGAGAAATATCAATGTATGGTCGCCTCTCGTGGGTCCCCTGCTGGGAACTGGCCTGCAACCCACGTATGTGCCCTGACTGGGACTCGAACCTCAATCCTTTGTTTCGCAGGCCCGTGCTCAATCCACTGAGATACACCAGCCAGGGCCTTCTACATCTTTCTTGCAGACACTTTCAGTTTGCTGAAAATCTAAGCTAAACTCCACTAGATGACATTAAAATTCATTTCTGCTTTTTTTAGCACCAAACAAGCAAGACTTTTTTTTCTTTTTTAAGTGTTACTGTATTTTTTTCCATCACCATTTATCCCCTCTATTCCCTTGTCCACCTCCTCCCACCCCGGCCCCTGGCAACTAGCATACTGTTGAAATAAGACTTGTTTTAGGAAACTATTTCAGAAATAATATCAACAACTGAATACATGCTTCAGTTTATTTAAGCCGACTCATCTCTTTTTTCTTAATTGTGTCTCAGAAATCTCCATCCCAGTTTTTCTTTCCTCCTCTGCTGAGTTTCTCCTGGACACAGGAAAGGGGTCATTCAGACAGAGGTCACTCTTTTCAGTGATAGCATCTACTGTGTTGTTTTAAAAGACATCAGGAGTTTCCTGAGAAACAGATTTCTGAGTGTTTATTAGAGTGTGAGCATCGCTGGACTCATCAGAGCTATAGGTGGGAACTGAAAAAGGCTCTAAGCCAGATGATGAGAAGCACTCAATAAGGCAGCTGTTTACAGCTGTAAAGGTTGTACACTGCACCATTTTAGGGGACTATTAAGCTTGTACATTTGACTTGAGAAAAAACCATAGTCCTGGGCCCCGCAAGAAGGCCTTTGAATTAGAAAGGGACCAAGGAGTTACAGGTTTTTTTAAAATTTATTTATTTATCTTTAGAGGGGAAGGAAAGGAGAAAGGGAGAGAAACATCAATGTATGGTTGCCCTTTGCGCATCCCCTGCTGGGAACTGGCCTGCAGGGAACCGGCCTGCAACCCAGGCATGTGCCCTGACTGGGAATCAAACCGCGATTGTCTGGTTTGCAGGCCTGAGCTCAATGGAGTTACAGTTTTCAGCAAGATAACATATGTACTTACGCTGCTCTGGCCGTGTCCCCTGGGGTATAGGAGATGGGAAACTGCAGGCTTTCGAACTTACAGGATCTGCATATGCATATGCAGTCCCACCGGGGAGCAGGAGATGCTTGCATGATCTACTCCAGTCTCGGGGCAGCTTCTCCACTTTCACCTGCTATGGATAACCCTGTGGCACCATTTTCTCCCACTCTAATCCTTCAGAACAGCTATTTAATTCTCCAACAGCGATGCCTGTAGGGGAGAATAAATCTTATGGCTTCTGCCAGCAGAAGTGAGTAGATTAATTTGTAACCAAGAACCTGAAAATGTATCAGCATGGAATTGGAGATTGTACTGTGAATTGAAGTCTTGCATTTTGCCCACACCTGCACATTAAAACTCTCTAAGCAAGGCATTTGAGGACAATAGAGAACAAAATCCATTTGAAATGAAATAGATGCTTTCCTAGCTACAGCATTTGGCATATTATAATATTTGGACAATGAATTTGGCTCCAAACTCTTTTACAGCCAGGAAGTACGTGAAGGTTCTGGAGTTTTGGGTTTCTGACAATAGGAAACATCACATAAATGTAGAAAAAAATCCTAAATTGAGATGGCAGCAAGACTCTGACATGTGTAGCCACATCATAGGTCTTCAGGGCATCATAAATATGTCTCCTAGTCCTGGCTGGTGTAGCTCAGTGTGGATTGAGTGCAAGACTGTGAACCAGAGGATTGAGGTTCGATTCCTAGTCAGGGCACATGCCTGGGTTGCAGGCCAGTTCCCAACGAGGGACACATGAGAGGCAACCATACATTGATATTTCTCTCCCTCTCCCCTTTCCTTCTCCTCTAAAAATAAATAATAATAATAATAATAATAATAATAATCTTTTTAAAATTAAAAAATAATAAAAATTAAAAAATGTTTCCTTCTGTCTTGGTAAAAACTGATGCTTAGAGAAATTGGTTGATAATGAATCTCAGCTTCAGCACTATTATTGGTTGGTGCTCTGATTGTAAAGTCCTTTGTAACAAACTCTAGAAATAGCTCCTGAGAGTAGAACTGTGCACATGAAACCTACATCATTTTCTCAATCAAAGCAACCCCAATAAATTTAATTTTCAAAACGCATTACCAAACCAACATCACTACTAATAGTAAATCTTCTAAATACAGTTACAAAATAAAGATGTTTGTAACAAGGAGAAACTGATTTATTAACAACATTACAAAAATTTGGGAATTAAAAGAGCCATTATGAACTACAGAGTCAAATATCCTTGATATCTCAGATTGAGCAACTGAGACTTAGAGAAGCTAAAAAACAAAACAGTAGGAAAAAATAAACAAAAACAATAAAAAACCAATAAAAATCTCTTCTATTATTAGTTAATAGAAGAGATAATAAGAGTGGTAGGATTGTGAAAAAGAATTTCCCCTTTAGCATAGAATGTTGGGAGAGTACATTCTGAATCCAAATCTCTCTTATGTATAGCTCCAAAGCCTCTAATACCACGCAACTGAAAATGATGAGGATTTTGTAAAAACATGTATATAAGAAAATAATAAATTATTAAGCATGCAACCACCCCATTTAAGTGGTCAGTACGATGTGGTAGAAGATCTAAAACTATTAAAACAGATCATTGTGCAGAGTGCAAACATACAGAGGACTTCAGGTCTGGGAAGATCGCCCTTTGTAGGAGGTGGAAGAAATCCAGAGTCAAGGTCACAGAGAATGAGGCTGAGAGCAAATGACAGTCTCCCATTCAAGACTTCATCAGAATAAACGAGTTTCATTTGCACATGCTTTCTACTGCTGCTGCCAGTCTGCAGGCTTAAGAATATCACTTCAGAGTGAGAAGAAAGAGATAGTTGCATAAATTGGTGTAAGATCCTGCAGAGGGAAGAGAGAACAGAGAAAGGGACAGAGGGAGAAGCAAGAGATGGGAGTAAGACGGGGACCATAGGAACAGGCTAGATTTTTATGGGTTCATGTAAATTCCTACTGTGAAAATAAGAATCTCTTCCCCCTTGGCTGATGAGTATTTCCTGCTAGGTAAAAAACAGTCACCAAGGGTAAGAACACTGGACAATCATAATCTTGTTACTTCATGAAAATGAATGAGCTATTGGCTAAAGTAGGCTGACTTTTCTGAATCTTGCCTTGTCCAGAAGCCTCTGGTTTCCTGTAATTTTTAACCTGAACTGGAGTTCTCTTGCAAAACAATATTTAAATACCATTCATAATTTTCATAAATGGGGAGAAACAGGAAAACCTGGGGAGGATTAGAATGAAGTAAGCTTATCTCTTTATAATGCTGATTAAAATTTTTTTCTGATGAGCCTCCTTCCCCACACTCATGTGTTAATACCTTGCTTTCAAGCTCGGAACCAGCAGAGAGCTCGACCAACCTCCAGACGGGGACCCTTTCCTCAGACTTATCAGAGGTTCTGGCCTCAGCCTGGCCCCACAGCTTGCAGCTCTTTTCTCAGGGTCCCTCAGGCCACAGGAGAGTCTGCTGGAAACTCAGACCAGGAAAAGCCCAGTGAGTTCAGCGGAGGGAATTACTTTTCACTGAAGGACTTTGACTGTACTACGAAGTCATGAGCCTGACGTTCCTTCTGACCCCTGGATGCGTCTTTAGAGTAAGTATAAATGTGCTTCCTATGAAACTGCTGAGAGGGACAGTTCTCGTCTGGATAAGGAGGTCGATTAAAGAAAAATATTCTCAGTACTGTAAAGTTGCCTAAGAGACTTGGTCCCAGACAGTGACTGAATTAAAATGATTGCTCTTCACATAATTGTGTTCCTTTGTAAATGTGGGCCCAAGAAGGAAAAATGTGTGGTGTTATAATTTCAGAATCAAAACCTGGAATTTGAGCTTGGCTTTCATTCAAGCAAAAGCTTTGAGAACTCTTTACTGTGTATCCAAAGTTGGTGAAGAGCTACAGGATGAAAATCCCAAGTGGGTTAGACGGGCTCACGCATTTTGATGTTCAGTATGTCTTGGAGAAAGAAAGAGTACAGGTACCGGATGAAGCTTCTAGCGCTATGTGAGATAAAAACATATGAAAGCCGAAAATCTATTTTAAAAAGCAAATCACTAGTTGTTTTATGCCTCACACCTATTCTTGCCAGAGATATCTGCATGGGGAAAACACAGAAGCAGACCCCTTATGCTTACTACTCAAAAAGTAGACTTAGGGACCCTAAGTTGGGTTTATTTAAAGAAGTTGTAGGCATCCAAGTTCTGTGAGCCTAAGGAAGATTTTCCTTCACTCACTGATTTGCAGAAGGAAGAAATTAGGAAGGAATGAAGGATAAACAGTTGTCCTAAAGCTGTTTGCAAATATCAGAAACCTATTCAAATTCATATAGTAAACAAACAAAAAAATGAAGGGGCAATTGATGATAGGGTCTAGGAGTCCAAGGAGACCTCAGGAGGACTGGCACTAGCAGCAGGAAGGCCGGCGGCATGCAGACTCTGCTCTCTCAGTGAATCGCCCTCTGGGGGCCACACAAGTTCTCATCTCTCTGTGAGTTACCTTTATTCTCTCCTTTTTGCTGGTTGACTTTTTGTCTCCAGGGGTACATAGCCAACACAGCCTGCTCAGCCCACCTCTGTATCATTTCCTGATTAAGAGCTTAGCAGAGACTAACGAGGTTTTGTGTCCCTGATTTGCCCAGGTTGTTCAGGTTCACCCTCCACAATCAGCACAAGCTTGGGTGGTGGAATTTGGGCCTGGTTTTCAGGATTCCTCTCTTTGGGTGGATGAGCTACTTACAGAGTAGTGTGGGGAGCTGCACCTCAGAATAGAGACTGTATGTCTCAAAACCTGAAAACTGCAGCTTCCCTACGGTAAACATCCAATAAATGTTTCTGAAATGATGGACAGATGGGCTTTTAATGTGAAGAACAGGGCCTTCTGTTTAGCAGTTGGGGGGGGTGTAGGACTGGGAGAGAAGTGGGGATGCCTGTTACTCATTAAGATTCTGTTCTTCTGTTTGGTAATATCACTAAAATTAATCACCTAAAACCACAAACAAAAAAGTCTCCCTCTGCTTAAAAGAGGAAGGTCTTTTCCTTGAGTTAATAATCTTCAACTATATTTCGTAAAAAACATTGTTTTTTGTTTTTAGTACTTGTAGGTGTCATGTGGGGTAGAAACAGCGATGTCCCTGCCTTCTGCTTCCGAGTGAGAAAATAAGGAAGATATACTGCCCTTCGGATTGAGTGGAAATCAATGGCCATACATTCAGTGCTGCCTGCAGAGGTGGAGTTCTCCAGGCCGGCAGGCATCACTGCAAACTCAGAAGGTACTGGGCCAAGAGAAGGGCTGTTGACCAGAGCTGTATGGGTCAGAATCATACCGAAGCAGAGGCAAAAAGAAGATACAAAGTTGGCCAGTGTTTCACAAGTACCTGAGATTCTTGTTGAAAATGCCGGTGACCGGGCTCCATCTCAGTCCTGCTAAATCAGACTGTCTGTGAGTGAAACCATAATCTGAATTGTAATGAGTTTTCTGGTGTTTCTTTGGCCCCTTAACCCATGAGAGCACTAACTCAAATGTGACTTTCCCCAGAGCTGCCTTGGGTGGAAGGGTCCCAACATGGAGATGAGCACATCAGGCTCTGAGGACCCTGATGCCCCTGACACTGGAAGACCACAAGTCTGCTTCTCCTGTTTTGAGTCCCATGCCCACTAAGCATCCTGCTGCCATTGTCTCCACGTAGCTAACTTACTCAGGGAGGTGGCAGACACAGCCAGTATGGACTTCAGTTCTTTCCGCAGTGGTGTCCCTTACTGCTAACTAACACAGTCGTAACTGCTCTGTTTAACAATCTATCGGGAGCTCTGTTTCTGTGAACTGAAACCCTGAGTCTGATCAGCACTTTAATAATTCTTTAAAGTATATTGGGCTACTGGTCATCTAAGTCTGGAGAAAGACCTTGGATTACCGCTGCAAGCAAGGTCTTTCTTAAGGAACATCTCTGGTCGCTCTCCCCAATCCCTTCTGCCCCATCCCAACTGTCTTCTCTTTCCCAAATACTTATAAGGAGTTTGTAGTAGTTTTACCTGGAGAGATTAAATACTTGTAAGACATCTAGCCTGGCTCTTCTGTTTTAGTCAAGCAGAGTTCAAATGATGCCTTTTAAGAAACTCTCAGGCAGGATAGAGCTTCTTTTTATTTCTTCTGTAGGCCAAAATCTGAAGCTGTAGTTTTCAACCAAAGATGAATTTATCCACTAAGACACATTTGACAATGTCTACTGACATTTTTGTTTGTCCCCAACTGGGGATGCTACTGGCACCTAGACTGTGGAGGCCAGAGGCTGCTGCTGAACACTGTGCAATGCTCACAGCAGCTCCCGACAAAGGGGAACTGTGACAGGCAAGGGGTATATGGGAACTGCCTGTACTTGCTACTCCATTTTACTGTGACCTAGAGCTGCTCTAAAAATGGAGTCTATTTTTTAATTAAAAAATAATTATCCAGCTCCAATTGTCAATAATGTCAAGTTTGAGAAACCTTGCCCTGAAGAAAGCCAGGAAAGCCCCTTACTACTTCTGAACACACCCCCAACTTCTGTGATACGGCAGTTCAGATGACATCTCCATCTCTTCTTCGGTGGGAATCAGAAGAGGTTATAATTAACATACGCTCCACAACACTACCCTTAAGAAGAAGCCATCTAGCTATACCGCAAGTAGGAACCATGCTGAGTTGAGAATTGAATTCAGTTTTAAGAGACACACTTATGTCAACAGAGGCGACTAAATTAGGAGGATGAGATGTTAATGCAGCAGAAATTTGGTCTTGGACTCTGGTTATGCAGGGTGACCTACTCTCAGAGGGCCCTTCCTTTCTGATTTCCAGAGTCTGTGTGTCTCCCTCAGCACAGGGGCCTTCCACACCCACACGTCCTGTGGGCCATCTGGTGCTCTTTGGGGATGACTCCCATTTGATTTCCTCCCTTCTTTAGAAAGATTTTCTTATGTTCACTCTGTCAGGAAGTGCTAGGGTCCTTGAGGAAGGATCTATTGCCCAAATGTTCTTCTCACTAGTAATGACCTTTGCTAATTTCACTAGCAGTCTTATAGAAAATATATCTTCTGAAAAAAAAACAGAAGTATAACTCTGTTGGTGAAGTTTAAAAAAGCTTTTATACTTCACTTATTTGGATGTAGAGAAATAAAAGAATCCACTCTCTGTTTGGGGTCAGGACATCAATAATATTTTTAGGCAAACAATTCAGATTTCTTGGGGTGTTTTTGTTGTTGTTCAATTATGGCTGTCCCCATGTGCCACTCATAACTCTTCTCTGCCCCGTCCACCCCTCCTCCCACAATCAATCCCCCCCTTTGGTTTTGTCCATGGGTCCTTTACACATGTTCCTTGACTTGACACTTCCCTATCTTTTCCCTGCTATCACTCTTGTCCTTCCCCTCTGGCCACTGTCTGTTCCTAATTTCCATGTCTCTGGTTCCATTTGCTCAATTGTTTGTTTTGGTTGATAAGGTTCCACTTATAGGTGAGATCATATGGTATTTGTCTTTCACCGCCTGGCTTATTCCTTTTAGCATAATGCTCTCCAGTTCCATCCATGCCGCCATGAAGAGTAAGAGCTCCTTCTTTCTTACTCTTACATAGTATCCCATTGTGTAAACGTACCACAATTTTTAGATCCACTCATTTACTGCTGGGTGCTTAGGTTGCTTCTAGCACTTGGCTATTGTAAATAATGCTGCTATGAACATTGGGGTGCATAGGGTCTTTTGGATTGGTGTTTTGGAAATCCTAGGGTATAATCCCTGCAGTGGAATGGCTGGATCACAAGGCAGATTCATTTTTAGTTTTTTTGAGGAAAGTCCATTTCTTTATGTGGGGTGGGGGAAATAAACAAGAGGACCGGTAAGTGAGGAGTTAGGGGTGAGGGGCTGTAAGGGTCACTTCCTGGGAAATTAATGCACTGCTTGCAGTTTCAGCCTCAGAGTTGTGGACAGACAGTTCCCAATGTCAGCTGCGACTTCAGTGGTTCACTAGTACAGATGAGAGAAAGTGGCTAACTACTTTTTACAAGGACAAAGCCAAATGGACGGTAGAAATGAACTATCTGTTAGTATGAAAAGATGCCAACAGGACAGCAGGAGAGAATCGAGATGACTCAAACACAGTTAAGGACTAGAACTCACTGTACCAAACAGAACCTGGTGATTTCCCAGAAAGCCTGCACCCCCCTCCCCGTCTCCCAACCCTCAGTCTCCTTCAGATGTAGTTGTTCCGCTTCAGTGTAGCACTCAGTTGCCAATGGCCTGGGCAGAAACATCTGCTCTGTTTCCTTCTGGTAGGATGCCCCCACCTCTGTGTCATCTGTCATATTTCCTTAGGACAGTTCCACGATTGCATCTGCCCCAGAAATCCGCACTTGGTGGAACTCCTATTTGGGAAACTGCTTCCCAAGTGTCACCACCACCATTATCTGTAAAATGACGCCTTCACACTGTTTAGTATTTCACATTAATGGGAGACCTTCCCCAGTTGATGGTTTGGTGTCGCCTGCCCAAAGCCAGGCAGCTCTTAAGCCAGTTTCAACATGCTGTTTCAGCCAAAGAAACACGGAGCTGAAATCCAGAATCATTATTGCAATGGCTCAACCAAGAGTCGAAGGGGTTTATGTTCATATCACACAGAAGGTAAGTTCAAAGCCTCTTTCTCCCTCTTTCTCCGGTTATCTCATCAGGGGTACGTGCTGCTGGGAAACTTCTCTGCTCCCCACACTGTCTCCAAACTCAATTCATGTTAGGCTTCCTGTGTTCTCCTAACCTGTCCATTAGCCATTAAATGCTCTTCTTTCTTCTTCGTTATAATCTAGGCTAATTTGGACTTTACAAGTGTTTTTCGATTCTATTTTCTATCCATTACACAGGTCAATGAAACCAAATGCCAAGCACCTGCCAAACGAGGACAAATTACTTCTGAAAGTGATTTTACTGACAAATGCTTACTAAACCCAAGGTTTGCCTTAAGAAAAACACACACATACAAAAATGAGGCACTCTGTTCTTCTTGAAGGAAAAAGGACTACTAATTCTTATGTCAGACTGTTAAAAGTATGTCTACACAAGGTAAGTGTGTTGATGGCCCAAAGTGGGGAAAAGCATTTTAGAGAATCCCATTGAAAAGTGGTTCCATCCTATTTACAGGCTACTCTCTAGGCAAGCTCTTGAGAAGTTCTGATTGGTGCTGAGTGTCAGAGCCACACAGTTTTCTCTCTCTTAATGTCTTCACAGCACTCACTAATATCTAGGCACTCAGAGTGTTATGTCTTCAGCTTCCCTCAAAAAGGACCCTTTTTCCAGTTGTTCAGAGAATTAGCCCTGTGGTTGCTTGGCTCCTGGGTGGGAGGTGGTGGTGGTGTTCCATAGAGTCTTTGGAGGGACCCTGACTGCAGGCCCTTGTCAACTCAGAGTCCTGTACCGTGAGGGCTCTGAGGACGGCAGGCAGCCCCTGGGGTGCTGATGCGAGAGGCGCCGTCCTACCAGTTAGCACGAACAGAGGGCCTTGTTACTGCATGTGCATCTCTGTGGGTATTTTTTTAAGGCAAGTGCAAACTTGTTAATACTTTACCTTTAAAATCACATGTGCTAGATTTAAAATCACATTAAGTGGGCCCTGGTTGGTGTAGCTCAGTGGATTGAGTGTGGGCCTGCGAACCAAAGGATCCCGGTTCAATTCCCAGTCAGGGTACATGCCTGGGTTGCAGGCCAGTTCCCAGCGGGGGACCCACGAGAGGCGACCATACATTGATATTTCTCTCCCTCTCTCCTTCCCTTCCCCTCTAAGATAAATAAATAAAATCTTCTTAAAAATAAATAAAATCACATTAAGTGCTAGATTAAGTAACACACCCAGCGCTCCAGGAGTTCAGGTAGCTGGGAGATGAAGGCAAGTTAGTCCTGGAGAGAGAAGTGGGGAGCTGGGCCTTGAATAGTGAGTTGAGGGAGGACTGCAGTCTGACCCACGAGCTCTTTTTCACAGACTTTGTTTTTTCTATTTTGGAAGGTATTAATATAAAATTAACATTTTTGTCTTTTCTGTACTTTCCCCAGTTTTCTAATTATCAATCCAGGAATAATTTTTTACATATAATTCATCTTTTGCTTTTATTATCTATTTGAGTAGCATTTGTTGCTTTATTCTGATGACAAAATAAATACTGAACATGTAGCGTCAGAGATTGTCAATAATCAGAGAAGGAAAGAGATGGCTTCCAGCAACTGTCTACGGAGCTATGTCTCGAGGACTGTGGAAGCTCGGGAGAGAGCATCTGTTACCCTGCCGCTCGGAGATAATCTCTGCTAACATTTTGCTTTTATTTTCTGTTTTTAAAATGTCTTGAAAACTGACTCAATATGTTGATAATTTATTGAGTTTCTGTAATATTTTGAACATTTTATTATGAAAAATAAACATCCACAGATATAAGCATTAGTTTGTTGCTCGCTACCTGAAAGCTATTCCAGAAAGCCCTCCTGTGAGCCGTCACTTGATCCTGGCCCTTGGCAGCCTGGTGTTCTCGCCTCTCCCACAGCCCCGGCTGCATCTTCACAGGGACTCACAGGTGTCATGGTGACTGGCTGGAAGTCAAATGGCCACCTGCTCTTATATATAGTTTCTTGAAGTCACTTCATTACATTTTGTTTTTAACAGCCTCTTTCTGCAGAATGCTTGGAAATGCACAATGTTTTTAGGTGATTCTGGAGTTTTAAGGGTATTGTGCTACTGCTGACATAAAATGTTCATGATAAACGGACAGATGCCTTTTCTGTTGACAAATTGGATGACTCCCCGGTTTAGCAACAAATAAATCTGTTTCCTTGCAAGACAGTAAGTCTTCCATTAGCCTCATATTTGAATTTAAGAACTTGTTTTATTTACTCATTATTTTATTTTTGACATGTGAGATGTGCCTTAAAAAATGAAACATCTGAATTATAAAAACTAGCATATTTAAAGTACACTAATGTATATTAATAGGCCATTTCGATTTAATAGCATTTTACTTGCTTCACTCCTAAATAATTAGATGTGTTTTGAAGACATTTATATTATTCTCCACTGCCACTTTTAAATCCTTGTTTTCCTACATTTTCTAAAACAATCAAAGAATTAGTTATAGACTCATTATGCAGCAGAAAATAAACAATGTAATTGTGTGAAATTCTTTGAATCACTGACAGACGCACTTTGAGGGTTTTAATACCTAGCTCCGTCGTCACATTCTCCCCAACTCCTGCCATAACCTTGGGAGAATTCAGTTCCACTGAGTATCTCTGCTTGGGTGTGTCACATGGATGTCTCAGACTTAAAAGGTCCAGGATGGAACAGGCCATCCCCGCCTTCAGATCTCCTCTGTGTTCTATTGAGATGACCAGTAGTGCAGTTATTCCACCTTCCAAGCTAGAAGAGACATTTTAGTTTAATCTTTTTGTTTCCCAGATTGAATTATCCACCAAAGCTGTGTATTTTTCTGACAAACAAGTATGGACAGAATACATGCTATAGTTTTTCCTTTTAATCTCAACTGCCCCATGTGAGTACAGAACGATCGCTTTCTAACCCTCTCTGCTGGGTGGCTGCTCAGTTCCCGGGAAGTCTCAACAGCTCCAGTAGGTGGAATTCAGTGACCATATCCTTGATAGTTAACTCTCTCCTGAACGTGAATGACGGTCATTCATGTCTGCTGGAAATCTGAATGGTCGTTCTTGAATGGAGAGACAGAGCGACTAGGAGTTAGTGCAACTGACAGACCTCAGTGTTGTCCTTCTAGGCAGACTGCCCATGACCCCTGTGGATGCCCCGGTTCCATCTCTGCTCTTAGTTGTTTGATAATTTCTTTGATGGAGTGAGATGCTGTAACACTTTGTGGTATATTTTCTATTTTTGCCCATTTGTTCATGTGCTTGAAACTAAAGCATCCTTAAACTATTCCCTGAGGTTTCTAACACTGTCATTGGAATTCCCTTTCTGAAACACAAAGTTGGACTTATTTCTCTTCTTAAATTATTTCAGAGATACTCCATTGCCTAGCATACAAAACTCAAATTTTGTAGCTGAGCATGAAAAAACCTTCAAAATCTGGGTTCTTCTTCCTTCCGTGTTACCATTTTATACTTCCCTGTATGTAGAAGGAATTCCAGCCCCATCGCATGGGATTCTGGGATCATCTGCATTCTACAGGCTGACCAGCCCTGCTTCTGTCCCCCTCCCTGCTTCATTGTCCTGCGTGCCTCCTCGCCCCCACGCTGGATCCCTCACTCACCTCCTCTGACCCCCTTGAGTAAAGTCCATGCCTTATTCTCCACTCCCATACACATTCTATTTACTTCTGTTAGTGCTCTCACTGCTGCAGTGCAAGTACTGGTCTAAACACTTAATATCTTGTCAGACTGGAAGCTCCTTGATGGCTGAGACATCTGGCCAAGAGGCCGGTGTGTCTCTAGAGACACCACTGTGGGCAGTGGATGACAAAATATCAGAGACCCTTAGAAATATTGGAGAATCATGGTAGCCTCATAAGCCTCTCAGGCAGCTCCCAGGATGAGACACTCCCTGACAGAAAGATATATCATGATCTCATAAATTGAAGTAAAGTAAAAAGAAGGAGTTACAACACGAGAAGTGTCAGCAACTGAAAGTAATGCTTCCTTAATTTGGAGCTACGGCACTTACAACACGGATGGAAGAAACTTTGTCTGTGTCACCATGGAGATGGCAAGAACGCAAAAGCCTGTGGCATGAACCTGGGGGTGTGAAGAGGACTGGGTGACAGTTTAGGGACATAAGACAGACAGACTAGTGACGCTGAATAAAAACGGGAGGTCTTTGGGTACTTGAGCTCACTAATTGAGCCTCTAAACACCAGAAGATCTATATCATGGTGATGTCCCATGTCATCACTGTCTCATTTGTAACCATCACTGACATAACTAAAGAGAAGACCTGAATATTCCACAAATGATTTCCAAAAACAATGCGAACAGCTGTTTGGACTTAGGAGCTCTGCCATTTAAGAGCTGTGAGAGCTGTGGAAAACAGTATGGAATTTCCTCAGAAAACTAAAAATGGAACTGCCTTTTGACCCAGCAATTCCACTGCTGGGATTATATCCTAAGAATCCTGAAATACTAATTCAAAAGAATTATGCAGCCCAAGGTTCACAGCAGTACTATTTACAATAGTTAAGATCTGGAAACAACCTAAGTGCCCATCAGTAGATGAGCAGATAAAAAAAACTGTGGTGCATTTACACAACGGAACACTATGCAGCAGGAAAAAAGCTCCTACCCTTTGCGACAGCATGGATGGAACTGGAGAGCATTATGCTAAATGAAATAAGCCAGGTGGTCAGGACTTCCGCCAAGATGGAGGCATAGGTGGATGTGCCGTGCCTTCTCACACAACCAAGTTTAGAGACAACTAAATATTAGCAACAGAAAACACAGCCAGAACACGGAAAATTAAACTTTTCGGAAGTCCGTTAACAACAAATCCTTCAGCCTGACCTGTAAGGGGCGAAACCAGATGGACTCAGGCGCGCGGAATCCAGACTCGAGGAATCCAGGCGCAGGGTGGGACCGAGCGAGCGACCAGGCGAGCGACCACAGGGGTGACAGCGGGGCAGCGGGGCTGTGTGTTGACTGTGGTCACGCATTTGTGCGCGGGTGGACAGGCGAGGGAGTGGGCGGTTGGACCGGGGTCCGGAGGGTCCCCACGGCAAGCGGCGGTGGAGGGCGCCGCCATTTCCCTGCTCTGACCCCACCTCTACATACAGCGTCATAACCCAGCGACTCTGAGTGGCCCGGCCCAGGTGAACTACCTAAGGCGCTGATCCTCACCCAGCGGCGGGAAGCTGCAGAGGGGGTCGCCATTTCCCTGCTCTGACCACGCCCCCACATACAGCATCACAACCCAGCAACCTGGAAGCCCAAGGCGCCGCTTCTCACACTTAAAGGGCACGAACAGACCAAAAATGGCGCAAGAAGATCTCAAAGCCCCAGAGCCAATAGATCTAAGCAATGAAGAAATAGCAAAACTCTCAGACGCACAGTTTAAAACACTGGTGATCAGGATGCTCACAGAACTGGTTGATTATACCGACAAATTAGACAAATATATGAAGGCGAAACTAATTGAAATGAGTGGAATTGCACAGGACACCAATAGCAATGAAAAGGAAACTGGGACTCAAATCAATGGAGTGGACCAGAAGAAAGCAAATAATGGCCAAACAGAAAAGAGTCAAGAAGCAAGAATTCAAAGAAATGAGGAGAGGCTTAGGAACCTCCAGGACATCTTTAAATACTTCAACATCCGAATTATAGGGGTACCAGAAGGGGGAAAGGCACAGCCACCAATGGAAAACTTATTTGAACAAATAATAAAGGAGAATTTCCCCAATCTGGCAAAGGAAATAGACTTCCAGGAAATCCAGGAAGCTCAGAGAGTCCCAAAGAAGTTGGACCCAAGAAGGAACATACCAAGGCACATCATCATTACATTAGCCAGAATTAAAATGAAGGAGAGAATCCTAGAAGCAGCAAGAGCTAAGGGGATAGTCACCTACAAAGGAGTCCCCATCAGACTGTCAGCAGATTTCTCAAGAGAGACCTTACAGGCAAGAAGGGGCTGGAAAGAGGTATTCCAAGTCATGAAATCCAAAGACCTACAACCAAGATTGCTCTATCCAGCACAGCTTTCATTTAGAATGGAAGGACAGATAAAGTGCTTCTCAGATAAGATCAAATTCAAGGAGTTCATCATCACCAAGCCCTTATTATATGAAATGTTAAAGGGACTTATCTAAGAAAAAAAGTTAAAAAACATGAACAGTGAAAGGACAGCAAACTCACAGTTATTAACAACCACACCTAAAACGAAAGCAAACTAAGAGGACAGCTAGATCAGGAGTGGAAACATAGAAATGAAGATCTCAAGGAGGGTTAGCAACCGGGGAGTGGGAGGAGGAGAAGGGGGGAGAAGGTACAGAAAATAAGTAGCATAGACAGTAGATAGAAAATAGATGGGGGGGGGGGGGGCAAGAATAGCATGGGAAATATAGAATCTAAAGGACTTGAGACACATGGTCATAAACTAAAGGGGGGTAATGGTGGGGATGGGGGTAGGGTGGAGGGGAATGAAGGGGGGAATAGAACAACTGTAACAGCATAATCAATAAAAAAATTTAAAAAAAAAAGAAATAAGCCAGGTGGTGAAAGACAAATACCATATGGCCTTTAACAGGAACCTAAACAACAAAACAAACAAGCAAAATATAACCAGAGACATTGAAACAAAGAACAAACAGACAGTGACCAGAGGGGAGGTGGGAAGGAACCACCTGTAGGTGCAGGAACATTTATGAGGGACCCATGGACAAAACCAAGGAAGGGTGGAATGGAGGGTGGGAGGTGGGGATGGCTGGAGTTGGGGGAGTGATGGGAGGAAATAGAGACACCTGCACTTGCACAATAATACAAAAAAGTTAAAAAGAGAAGAAGAGCTGTGAGAGATTGGTCAAGGACATGGAACAGATGCGATAAGCACACATGAGTGTGTGCATGGGACTACGGAACCAAGGAATAGAGCGTGTTCAACTGAGGTTAATTAAAATGAAAATTTGGCAAGCACTGAAATTTGGGACAGCCTTAAAACTTTTCAAATGTTGCCAGTTTATTATGCCCTTAGGTTTTTACTTGTTTCTTTAATTGCCATCTGTTAAGTGAAGAGTGATGATGAAGTCAAAGATTTTCCAAAGCTTTTGGTATTAAATCTGTTTTCAAAGCTCAATCATCTGTGAAAACTTATTTTAATTTTTGGCTATTGTCTATTCTGTCCAGGCCAACCAGCCTTTGGTTGTGACTTAAACCAACATTTCCAGCCTTGTTGTGGTCCCTGTAACTACCCTTTTAATGTCCCCTGTGATGCTGCAAATGAAAACCTGAGTCTCTTTTGTCCTGTGAAAATCATGTGCTAGATTTGATGATGAAAGGAAAAGTGTTTTTAAGAGCCCAGTATGCATGTACTCCTGTACTGTGGCATTTTAACAACTACCAAGTGCACATTTGGTTTTGGCAGAATATCCTGCCACCTTTAAGAATATTTCAGTAGTGGCTGGTGATTATGTGCTTTGATTAAAAGGAAATACATTAAAATGAAACAATGATAATGTTCACCACCACTGTGATATATAAAAGGCAAAAGAGGATTTCTCATTACTCCTTTTTCCACAATCTGGGTAGTAAATAGAACAATATGGGTGTGGGTGCATTTTGAAAGAGCAAGGTTGCTAGAGTGGATTTCTAGTTTGACTTTCCCTGCACCTGGCAGAAGTAAAAATGACTTACATCTGATATAACCAGATTGTATTAAGTTCATAGAAGTTACAGGAAAAATAAAAACATTGAGGTGCCAATATAAAGTGAAAGAGTCAGCCAGCTGCCGGGGAAATGAGTTATTAACCCCATAAAGACATGCAACTATTCTTTAGAACATTATCTACCCTGAGGACTAGATGTAGATCAGTAGCTTGTTCTTGGTGCCTTCCTCCAATCCTGCTGGCCTCGTCCCTGCCGGGGCACTCTGTGTCTGCCCCAGCTACCAACCTCTTTTGTGCCCTGAATTTCCAAACACAATCTGCTCCTGATGGTCCAGTTTAATTCTGTCTCAACTGTGATGGCCTTGAATCTCACTGATTTTTCTCCTATCTGAATTAGCTCACTAATCAGTGAATTGCGTGTAACTATCTCTTAAGCATACACAGTGCAATGCCGCTCAGTATTGTGTTATGTACCCACATCTTTATTCCCTACACAGGTTGTGACCTTTAGGGGCAAGCACCAGGCTCCATACTTTGGCAGCGTCCACCCTAAGAAAACCCTGAGCATGTGTCCTGCACATACAGTTTCCCACAAGGCTGCTGAAGAGAAAGGAAGAACATGCTAAGGAGATGACCTGGATTAACTTAATGAAATTGCTCTGCAGAACGAGCTGTCTACCACTCATGTAACTCATCTGCCAGCACTTAAATGTGTACCGGTTTTTAGGGAGTGGAAAAGAAGCAAAGCGGAGCGGTGGGAGTGGTGGTGGGAGTGGTGGAGTATGGACAGGACACAGGTCTGAATAGGCCCACCAGTCCTGGTTACTTTCCTTATGAAAGGTCTCTGTCATAAACATCGTAAGATTTATAAGCTACTATACACTCACTGCTGTACAAAAGCAAAGCTTCTGCCGATAGTTTACTACCAGTGCATTACATTTGCAATTTCTTTCTATTTTTTTTCTTTCTGATAAAAGCAAATGTTTGTTATTGTCTCTATTTCCTGTAACAGTTATTGCCACCATTAATCTTTTCAATAAATTTTACAGAAGTGTAAGTCTACCCCCAATAGCAGATAAGGTAGATACTCAAAGAAATATAGAGATATTTACATTAAAAAATCATATAATGTTATCTTGGGTTGGTCGTCTTCTTTTTAAAAGATTGTATCTCAATTTATTTGAGCACCTATGACTCCATTTACACATTCCTATATATTAATTTAAGAAATAATAAATGATCTGCTCCATAAGGTAAGTGAATAAAAAATTCAGGACTTTCCATTCACTCCAGCCTTTCAGTTTCAAAAGAAACTGAAACGTGGGCCACGAAACTTTGAAAGCAACCAAGATGTCTTTCAATAGGTAATAGATAAATAACCTGGTAAGTTTATACAGTAGAATATTACTCAGGTACTTTAAAAAGAGAGAGAGCAATGAAACCACAAAAAGACAAGAGGGTTCTTAAACGCATATTGCCCCTTGAAAGGAGCCGGTCTGAAAAGGCTACATACTCTGTGATTCCAACTGTGTGATATTCTGGAAAAAGAAAAACTATGGAGACAGTAAAAAAAAATCACTCATTTCCAGGGTTCACAGGTAACAAGGGCAGGTCGATGACTAGACAGAACATGAAGCATTTTGGGGGCAGTGAAGCTGTATTATATGATACCATAGTGGTGAAAATCTGTCATTATATATTTGTCAAAACCCACAGACCACAAAAGTGTAAACTAATGTAAACTATGGGCTTTACCTAGTAATAAGGCCTGAATATTGCCTCATTAATTGTAACAAGCATACCAGGCGAGGTGTTAGCATTAGACGAGACTGGGAAAGGGGAGGGTGTGTAGGGACATATGAGAATGCTCTGTGCTTTGTGCTCCATTTTTCTGTGAACCTAAAACCACTCAAAAAGTAAAGTCTATTATAAAAGAGATGGGAATATTTTTTATATGCAATGGGTTATTCATGAGTTAAAGCTTTTCTTTCTTATCTTTTAATCCCAAAGATATTTGAATATTGTTAGGGATAAAGCCATTAGTGACTTGCTCAGATAAATTTCAAAATTTAAATATGAAAATAAATGTTATCGGGACATGTCAAAAGTTCACGTTGTCAAAATATGCAAAGCAGCTGGCACAGAGGGATTGATAAACATCACCTGAGAAGATGCTACCGCGCGCCCGGCCCCCGCAGGCTGCTGTGCGTGGGTGCAGCGGCTCTCCCTCACCAGCCCGGTCCAGCCTCTCCTTCCCCTCCAGCCGGTCTAAGCCGTGATCGGACTTTGTTTGTTTACAGGGAAATAAACGCCTATCATTTCACCTGCGGGTGACTAGTCAAATGTCCAACTGTGGTCCTGACATCACTTTCTGAGAGACTGGCGAGTACAGGGAAAGGATTAAGAAAATGAATGAATGAATGAATAATGAGGATAAGCTATTGAAGTTAATTTTACAGTATTTAGCATTTACTAAGCACTTGATTTATGCCATACCATGCACTGACAAAATGGTCTTATAAGCATTCATATAACATGTGATTAGCAAATATCTAACGGGCACCTACCATATGCAGGCATTATCTTATTTATTTCTCATAACTTCCTCAAATAAGAGCGCTTATTATCTTTTTTTTCTGATGAGAAGACTGAGGTTTTCCAGCTTAATGAAATGCCCCGGGGTCAGGTAATTAGAAAGTGGCAGGGCCGGAGTCCTGACCTGAGAGCCTAAGCTCTTAAATCAGATGCTGTATCGCCCCACATGACGCATCAGACCTGGGATTAGGAAGCTACGGTGCGATTCACGCCTTTGCTCTCCTGTATGGAACAAACAAGGAGATAAATCAAGAGAAAGGTAAGGAAAGAGATGAGAATCGAATCATTCCACTTGAAAAGTTATACATTTCTGTTACTTTTTGGTAAAATGTCAAAGTTTTATTTTCCCTTTCCCCCATTCTACTTTAACTGGCAGTATGTGAGAAATTCTTTAACAACTGGCTTTCTGATGTAATAATTTACACTAATTTCTGTGGTGTAAATACTCACTCCTACATGGCCGATTTCAAGCTACCAAGGTGGCATCACAGAACAACGTTGGGAAGAGCTAGGCACCATATGAGCTTGTAATCTGGCTCCAACTGTTTATACCCCATCCACATGGGCACTTAGTAGACAAGAAGCGGTCAACTCCAGAAAGAAACTGTTTTGAGAGGTGAGAGATTTAGGATCTGTGGTATCTTTGGTACATCGGGCTTGTTCCTAATCAGATACAGAGAGCAGCAGCAAGTCTCCCCAGTAGATTTCATGGCGTTCCATTCAAAATTTGGGAGGACCTCATTTCAGGTAATGAGCTGATCCTGAAGTTCTGGAATTGAAAACAAGGAGGATAGCCAGCTGCAGAAGCCGCGGACAGACCTTTGACATCGTTGCGGGATGATTCGCTCAGTTAATGCTCCAGTGGGACAGTTAAGGACTTTAGTACCTATTTTCTAATGAAAATAAGAAATAAAAATATGGCTTCACTTATATGTGGAGCCTAAAAAAAAGAAAACAAATCAACAAACAAATCAACAAAACAAAACAGACTCATAGAAACAGAGATCACACTGAGAGTTGCCAGAGGGGTGGGGTGGGGGGAGGTGATACAGGGGAGGGAAATACAGTCAATGACACGGTGATAAGTTTGCAGGGTGACAGACGATTACTAGACTCAGGGCAGTGCTCCCATTGTAATAAATGCCGAATCTATACTGTCGACCTGAAATGGGTATACTGTGGTATACCAGCTACACTTAAAAACTATTCCTAGAAACTCATGCACGAGAGCTGTAACTCAGGCTGGACATTGGACCTTCGCAGTGAGAGCTGGTACGAGGAACTGCGCCACGCCAGCGCCGGCCTCTGCACTCCGGCTCAGCACTGCTCTGCTCCGGGGAGCTGCTCTCTGCAGCGGCCTCTCTCTGCCCCTGCGCTGCCTCCTGACGTGGACGCGGCCAGCCTGGAGGACCCAGAGCGCAGAAAGCCTTGGTGTCTCGAGGTGTGGCCCGGGGTGGCAACTGAGGAAACTCACCCGGCCCTTCCCCCTCACTGCAACAAAAGCCCCAGCCACTGGTTCTTCACCCGGCTCACCCACTCCAGAACGGCTTGGTTGCTTGTCATGCTCTCCCCAGAATGTCTCCTCACGTGGGCAATACATTTCTCCAAATCCTCTGGGTGCATGTGTGTCAACATCTCTTTCCATTCCCGAACCAATACTGAACACGGGACGATCCCTGCTCAGACGGGGCAACCACAGAAAACTGAAACCGGGACTATTTGTTCGTACCCAGAGCGCCCGGGAAGTCTGTGGAATCTGTCATGCACTTGTGCGTTTGGGGTCAGGGAGGGTGCACCTCAGGCTCTCTTACCTTCCTCTGAGTAGGGCATACAGGAGTTGGGGCAGGGCGTTGCTGAGAGCTGCTGGCGGTCAGACATCAGAGGGGGGCCATTGCACTAACTACTAAAATAGTCAAGAGCAATCTTACCCCAACTTAATATACAGAAGGGTGTGGATAAGGTATTAACGGATGATAGCCACGTGTGCTAGGTGATGAGTATGTGGAGTTAATTATAGTACTTTCCTATTTTGCTACGTTTGAAATTTTCTATAATTAAAAAAATGTACTGTTCATTAGGTTCCTGTTGTAAATGAACAAAATAAACAAATGAGCAACATAGAGCCAGGGGTGTGGGAACAAGGGACAGATTGACAGGGACCAGAGGGGCGGGGAAGGGGAGAAGGGGGAAAGAAGGGGGAGGGTCTAGTCAAGGAGCAGGTACGAATGATCCATGGGCATGGACAACAGGGTGGGCACTGGCTGTGGGAGTCGGGGGAGAGGGGAGAGCAATGGGGGGGGGGATTGGCACAGCTCTAATAAAACAGCAATAAAAACCAAAAAAAAATGTGAAAAGTATAGTCCAGTCTCATAGCAAAACTGCAACCTCTTATCAATTTGAGCTTCTCGCTTGGTGCCAGTGTGGCCGAGTCGGGCTGGAGTTTGCGCCTGACTCCAGTCAGGCAGAGTGGGCGTGACCGGTTTCCTCTCGGTTTCCCCACTGCTCCGCTCCCCTCCCTAAGTCGTTTCCAGATGCTCCAGAAGAGAGATGGGGAGAGAAGAAGGAGACCGAAAAGCTAATGATGTAGCGCTGGGCCCCTCCAGAGTGTAGAAGGTGCCCAGATGCCGAGGGCATTTGCGTTTCGGGATTCACGCAGACCTTCTGCTGGTCCGCCTCCTGCAGCCCTCATTCCCAGGTGAGCAACGCAGTCTCTGGTGGGCCGTTCCCAATCCCCACCTTATCCCCTGTCACTGTGCACCTCTCCTCTCTTCCTGACAGGACGCCTCCCCTCTGGATAGAAGCCGTCCACAGAAGGGTGTTTGTCATCAGGACTCAGGACCAGTTATTTTTATGAATCCATCTGGCTCACGAGAGACCCTTCACAGGCGTGCAGCTTCTTAAGCTCTCTTCAGGGACCTGCAGACTGCCTTCATACCTCAGACGTGCACAGGTAAGCGTCAAATTCCAGTCTTGGTGGCCGCACACTCCAGATAATCAAGACAGTCACTGTAAGAACTGAGAGGCCCTGGGACCTGCACATTCCTGCAGTTTATAAACATCCTCAAAAAGTGGGTCGTCAGGCTCCCTGTCTTGGACAGCCCCTTTCCCCAATCTGCCAACCCCCCCATCTTCCCACCCCCCCATGAGGGGCTCTCTGGAAGCTGTTCTTACCTCGCTTGCTGTGGAATAAAACCAGCTCTCTTTTCTTGCTCCCAAAGGGTAATAAAACTCTGCGTTCTGGCAACTCTCCCCAGGGAAAAATCTTCACTTCTAACTTTCTCACAATCTCTCTCTCTCTTCCCTAAATACTCTAGAATGGGAGTGTTGGCTTAAAGGTGGCCAAACTCTGTCTGGATTACCACTTAGCAAAGTTTGCCTAAATGCACTAGCACCTCTGTTTGAATATGCAGACAACATTCTTCCTTATCAACCTCTAAGTCTCAGCCAAAATTCTCACACAACGGGAATTCACACTTAGTCCACCCTCTTGCATTTACAATCATTTTAAGGCAATGTTACTCGTGATATTCCAGGAAGACAAGCAAATGTATTATGAAATGTCTTCAGTGGTCGTTTTGTAAAACTGCTTAGGAAGTAGTAAAAATCAGACGTGGGGTGACAAACACCACAGGTGCGTGACACTGTAGAGATGCAGCCGCCACAGGAAAAGGCTCCTGGTCTGCACCTGGGAGCGACTGGCCCCCAGTGGCTGCAGAGGTTGGGAGCTGGAGAACTCAGTGGGAGCTGGGAAGTCCACCTAGTACCGCTCCACCAGTGACGACTTAGGGAGATCTTTATCGCATTAGATCACAATATGAGACCCTGTTTTTCTCACACTAGATACAGAAAATGAAGACAAAATAAAAGGACCAGAGGGGAGGATACCAGTGCCTACGGATGTTCTTGTCCAAACAGGAAATAGAACCTAGCAAAGCCCAGGTACTCTTAATGGCAAGAGATGAAACTGAGAAATGCACCTGTTTGACATCATTCTCATGTAAAAGGGGTCTGTCGTGTCAATTTGCGTAGACTTCCTATATTGTAGCCACTAAAGGAAATAGCCTTTTTTCAAATAGGTTTCTGAAAATTTCAAGGAATTTCATATGTGATTAAAAATCTTACATTATATCGTTCAACCATGAGACTTGGAAGAAACCTCTCAGCTGTAGGGTTGGGTAGGGTATGGCTTCTGGATGGCAGTGTTCTCTTTGTCTCTGGGGATCAGAGTATGAGGCCAGCCACCTGGATTCCCCGCCCTCCTGCAGGTGTGTCGGAAGGTACTCGGCACAGAGGGCAGATTTACATGGAGCGCAAGCCATACGGTGAGAAAGGAGAGACCTCTCCAGAGCAGCCCTTTGCTTTGAGACTCTGCCCGTGCAGTGGGCGGGGAGGCCCTGCAGCTGAGTGTTTTCACTCACCAACCACCAACGCCGCACCGTCAAAAAGATCTTTTTTTTTTTTCAGATTAGGATTTTGCTTTCCTCCGAAGAAAGCCTGCTGCTGCTGCTGCAAATACTAATAATGATAATAGTAGTAGGAACAATAATAACACGTTTAAAAAGCATTGACACAGTTCAACTCTCACATGTTCTGGGAGAGGGGTTCAAAGGGAAGGAATGACTTGCCCAAACCTGTGGTGGAGCCTAGAAGGAATGCAAACTCCCCGGCCCTCCCTCCCACCCCCAAACACACACACCAAGCGTGACCCACAGGGGCTGCAGCCTCTGAGCTGAGCAGGCTTCTGAATTAGTCATTTTCCCTTTATTCCGTCTTAATTCCTCTGAATGTCAGCAAAAGCCAGGAATGAGCAACAGACTCTTCCAAAACAAATCTCTCTCATACACTTTCTTTGTGTCTTTGTTTCCTTTGTGTGTCTGTCACTGAGTAATTCTTCCTGAGCCCGCTCAGATCGCTCTGAACTTCTGAGCTGGTGTCAAGGAAAAACAGGGAGCAAAGCTAGCTCCTTGCACAGGGGCCCGGGTGACTTCTGGCATTTTCACATTCTGGAAGGGATCCGATGCAAACCTTTCCCGTGAAGGAGGAGCGTCAAGAAGCAGAGGAAAGAGAATTAAGAGTCAGTTCTGGAAGTTTCAATTTTCACTTAATAGATCGTTTATAGAAATCAATACAATGTGCATGTCAATCAAATGTGATGAGTCTGTGAACAGTTTGAAGTGTTTCCTTTTTAACTGCATTGCACAAAACAAAAATAAGGTCCCATGAGATGCTAGGGGCAGTCCTGGCTCAGTGACAACTGGTTCTAGTCCTATTTGGCCACCAACTAGGAATCTGAGAAGATCACTTCACATCAGGCCTAGTGACTTCCTCTTTAAACTGAGTACCTCCTTCCACCTTTAACAACCTAGGATTCAGTCACATGCAGGGAGTTAAATGGGATTGCTGGCACTGCTGTTTTGTAAGGCTGATTTTGACCTAAGCATATGCAAAACTAAATACAATGCTTCAACTGCATTTCTGTCTCAATTTCTGGCATCCTTTACTAAGCCAAGGTGAGCCTGTTTGCTTCAAAGCTAGACAACCAGGGACTGTTCAACACGTTCAAACTGTACTGTATTTAACTGCAGTCTCTCTGGAATTGTCTCTGGAAAATCAGCAAGAAACTCAAGCAGAGCTACACGCTCTTATAACTAGACGAACTGCAGAAACAAAGCTTGTTATTAAGTGAGTGAAATGAATGAATATTTGGGCTGAAGTGTTTCTATTTCCAGTTCTATCATATGAACAGCAGGAAATTTAAATCTCCTTCCTGAGCAAGGCTACTTAGGAAGCCAAGGGCCCTCTTCTGTCTACTTTGTACATTTAGAAGAGATTATCTCAAGCAGACGTCAGGGTGGGCCTGGAAAGACAGGCTCAGTGAGTTTTATTAAAACCCTCTGGCTATGTGGATGCTCCGCAGTGACTGCAGACAGGAGCCAGGTCTTCTGTGCACCACTCCCCCCTCCTCGCCAACAGAGCGGGATCTGGGAGCAAGGGCCCCCACTGGTCAGCACTGCACGGGACACCGGCTGTGGGTGACGAGGGAAGGGTATGAGGGGAGGGACCTCTAGTTTTTGGTGGCTTTATTTTTAATTGCAGGTAAAAAACTTGTCCTTTTATGACTTGCCCAAAGACTTTTCAGGGAATCCGGGGCCACGGATAGTGAACAGATGATGGAAATGTATTTGGAGAACCAAATGGGGGTTGAGGGAACAGAGGGACTGCCTTTGATACAGGCAATTCAGTGGATTAAAAGTGGAGGGTTAAAATGTTGAGTTTTTAAAAAGTGGAGAAATCCTGTTCTTACATCTGTTTGTAAAGAAAACCATGTCTTTCATCTGCTCTTCTGTACATTGATTACCTTTTTGCACTGTTAAAACAAAAACAAAAACAAAACACTTGGGAGCCAAGCAAACCCGTTGCGTAAATCCTATAGGATGAAAGTCAGCAGCTCTGGAACCCCGTCATCCAAGGGGCGTCCAGGAGGCCACCCCTGGACTGGAGAAAGTAAGTTGCATTCTGCAGATGTCACAATATGCAATTAAAAGGCATATTGATGTCTTATTAATATAGGGTGCATCCAAGAGGGGGCCCCAAAAAGGGATTTGGAATGGGGTCCAGAACTCAAGGTGTCTAGGAAATATTGGAGAGACATAAAGATGTCAGTCATCACCCCTTCCCCAAAGGTATGAGTTGGGGGAAGGGACACATGGAGCAAGGAACATGCAGGGCTGTTTTGTACAGCCACAGCCTTGTGGCTAATCCATGGCATGACCATTTAACATATCTATAGCCTTTGGCTGGTTGCTTAGATATGTTAAATAGCTGTGGCCAGGCCAAGATGGAACTGGGGAGCAGGTCCAGTTACGACACCTCCGTGAGAGCTTGGGGAAGATTGGCTCCATGACATGGGGCCATACCTGCCCAGACTCACATTGGCAGCCCAGTAAACTTGGAATAATACAGGGATGATGGCAGGTGTAACTGATTGTGGGAGGAGTCGGAAATGGGGCTGCAGAGGAAGATTGGCCTGGGGATTTAAACCCAGACTTGGCAGCCATTGGAAGAGAGCTGTGTGCTTTTGGAAGAGTGAGGACCCCCTCCTGGCTCTGGTGGAAGAAGGGAGAACCACAAGGCTTAGCCAGAGTGCAGACCCCCACAGCTCTGGTGGAGGAAAGAACCATGCAGTTTTGATCAGAGTGCAGACCCCTGCAGCTCTGGTAGAAGAGGCCCATGAGGCTTTGGGTGGTCCCTTGGGCCGTGTGGCTTGGGAAGCAGGAGAGACTCTGCCTGGAAAATGGGTACAAAGAACTCTTGCCAGTGGACCGTGAGAAGGTGCCACATGGCTTTGGATTAATTGGAGATCCTGCCTGGACGGCGACACAGCAGGCAGTGGCAGGACCCTGGATCCTGGTGTGGATCCAGGTTACCCAGTCACTGGTAGCAGGCTTCGGGCTTCTCCAGGACACAAGATCTTTTACCTACGGTAATGAATGAATGTGTAACATGGAATTTACAGAACCAGAAAAGCCACCCAAAATTTTTAATCAAAGAGCACATCCTTTTTTAAAAGCTGTTATTTAATGAGCTTTAAGGGAAAAAAACACATTTCTCTCCTCTCCTGGCCCGGGACAAGCTGGTGGGGCCAGTGGAAAGATGGAGTGACCTAAGGGTTTTCTAACTTGAAAATGAAAGTGTTTTTGCAAATTTTAGCTGGGGAGCAGGGAATAAGACCCTCTCTGTCACACTAAGTAGTTTTTAAAGCACTTTCCCTGCCTCCCGAATTCCACAAACGCGGAGACGTCCCACACCTTACACAGACTGCACAGGGGTTTGCTGCAGGTCGTGATGAGTGCGGCAGCTGACCCGACAGAGTCAGTTCTACTCCCTTGGGTGGCACCAATTTGGCTTTTTAAAGCTTTTAAAATAGAGGGGTGATTTGGCAGTGATACTGAAGTGATGCTCAAACTGGAGTAGCTCCCAAAGCCTTTTATTTAAAAAATAACTTTTCAAATAAAAATAGTATCAATAATCGGAATGATGTGTTCATTCACAATAATAACTTGCTGAGCACAAACTATGTGTTGGGAATTGCAGGTATGGTCTAATACAATTCTCACAGAGACCCTTTTAGGAAAACAATCCTGTTTGCCCCAGTTTGGAGATGAGAAATCTGAAGGTACCTGCAAAAGACCGCAGAGCTAGTTACTACTGCAGCTCGGGTTCGCCCCCCAGTGGGCCCTGCCGGTAGCTGTGCTGGCATCGTCAGCACGCACCTGCTGTTCCCAGCGGACTGCTGCCCAAACCGCAGGCCCTCTCACCAAGGACGGCCTCACCGCTGCAGGGCTCTGTATGCTGCTCTTAGGGGAATGCCATGTGAGGAGGCCCCACGTGATCGAAGACAGCACCCCAAACAGTCTGGTGAAATGGCTAAGAACATTGCATTGGACAGACCAGGGTATAGCCACTGGCTCAGCAGTAGACAAGTGTAACGCATGTTTGAGTCCCTAATGAACCTTTCTGAGGTTCAGCTTTCTTTTCAATAAGCACAAGCAACCCTACTTACCCCGTAGGATTAGTGGGGGCATGAACATTAAATGCAATAACTATACAAAGTGCTGGCAATTAGTGAGCGTTCGATATAGTAATGTTGATGCCTCTGTTTCGCTGAGGTTTTCTGGAAAACTCATCATTGTTTGTCTGCGCCTTCTTGACTTTCTCTCAGCCTTCATTAAGGGAGGGTATTTCAATCAAGTAGTTATTGAGGACCAGCTATGTCAGACACTGTGCCAGGCACTTGGAATATAGAAATAAACATCATCCTTGATCTTAAAAAGATCACCTGACTGGTCAAAGGAGTAGACCCAAACCAGCAACAGTGGAATGTGCTAATGAACGTGTGGCTGCTGTACTCAGGAGCATCGATCGAGGAACAGCTAATTCTATGTGGGGGCAGTCAAGGGGTGTTCACAGATTTGCCTTGAGCTAGATAAATATATGGCAGATCCAAATCCTGTGCCCCTCCAAGACAGGAAGATGGCAAGGCAGCATTTCTTTGTGGTCCTTAATGAGCTTCATTCCAGCACAAAGCAAAGATGTTATCTGAGGCTGCCTTTGTCACTGCATTCCCACCCAGGGTGGTCTGAAAAAGGAACAGTAAGACTTCTGTGCCCACCAGTGAGACAACAATTCTCCATGTAGCACCTACATCCAGACTTAAGGTTTCTACTTCCAGTCTGTTGCTCCTGAGAAGGCTACTTCCCTCACTGTTCAGAGTCATCATCAGAACGAGCTCAGCTGGAGGAGAAGACGGGCAGTTTCCCTCTCATTGGGCATCATTTGTTTGTACCCTGGCCAATCAAAGTACATGTCTTTCATGTAAAATCTGCTCTCAGGTCCACAGATCAACCCAAACCTGGCCGCTCCAATCTTTCCTGCAGCAGTTTCCTTGGCAACCAGCACCCAGCCAGAGAGCTCACAGAGCCAGAATCAGTGCACTCCCTGATTTTCAAAAGTAAGAGACCACCCCAGGAGGCTCTCTCTCCCACAAATGCAGACCAGCTGCCATTACTTGTATTTGGAGAGCACCTTTTTCCTGGGAACCTCAAAGCAGGAGTGCTTTCACAGCAGGGACCTCACCCCGTTGAGCCCACATAGCTATTCACATTGCTCCTACAAGAAATCAGGAATGCGAAAATCACAGGCTTCTCCAGTGGACTCTTTTGTTCTCATTTTAAAATTTACTTTAAAGCAATATTCCTGACATACCTTCATAGGTGCTTTTCAGCCGTCTGTGAAGATGCCACATAAAAACGCGGCGGGAGGATCACAGACTATTGTATGTCCCCCATGCGTGCAGCCCCATCAATCTTCCCCAGGAACCAAAGCCGAACCGAGCCGATGTCTGAGCCGGATGCTGTGATTGTGGTCCATTGTTTGGCTGCAGAGTGTCAGTGAGGAGGGTTCACACAGTGTTGGAGTGACTTCTCTTCTCTCCTCCTGCCAACCACGGGTCATCCCTGGGGCGTTCCTAAGGAGCTGCTAACAATGAGAAGAATTCAAGGGTGCCCAATTCAGTGTATGAAGCTTACCAAGCAGGGATCCATTTAGGGAACGGCTTCTCAAACCCTAGTGTCTACATCAGGGGTGTCAAACTCATTTCCACCGGGGGCCACATCAGCTTCACGATTGCCTTCAAAGGGCCGAAATAATTTTAGGACTGTATAAATCGAACTACTCCTTAACTGTTAAGGAGTCGAAATTACATTCGGCCCTTTGAAGGCAGCCACAAGGCTGACGTGGCCTCCCGCTGGAAATGAGTTGGACACCCCTGGTCTAGGTGAATCACCTGACAAGCAAGTTAAGCGGCTGGTTCTGATCCCATTGGTCTGGAGTGGAACCGCAGGTTCTGCATTCATGATAAGCTCCCGGTGTTGCTGCTGCTGCTGGTGGGGGGACTGGGTGCTCAGAAGGCAGCGTTCAGGCTCCGTATTCCTCAGAGCACTCGTGTTTCTGCACAAGCTGTGAGAGGGGAGAGACAGGGAGGCACACCTTTCGTTCTTGTAGAGTTTTCAATATTTTAAAGCGTTTTCACATACATTCCTCTTATGCAAGCAGGATAATGCTAAGTAGTAATATCATCTGGACTTTTCTGCCTGGTGACACATAGCCAGTGAGATTTCAGATCCATTTTTTTCCTGTACTTGTTCATCAAAAAGCTAATTAAATATTTTGTCATTTATTATAGTATTTTTATCATTATTTTAGTATTTGTATATGAATTAGGAAATTATTATTATTACTGTTATTAAGCATACACAATATTGAAGTGTTCTGAACACAAATGGGCTTAGGTTACTAGGAGATCACCTTGTAGATCCCAGCAGGGCTCACAGACACTCTGAGGAAGGGAGTTTCCTCACTAGTGATGCCCTCCTGAGACTTGCACAGCTATAGTTAAGTGAATTTTACTGCTTTGGTCCGATATTTAAAATTTTTTTTTAAGATTTTATTTATTTTCTTTTAGAGTGGGGGAAGGGACGGAAAAGAGACGGAGAGAAGCATCAACTGTGGTTGCCTCCCACGCGCCCCCTACTGGGGACCTGGCCTACAACCCAGGCATGTGCCCTGACTGGGAATCAAACTGATGACCCTTCAACTTGCTGGATAGCACTCAATCCACTGAGCCACAGCAGCCAGGATCCTTTAGCCCAATATTTACTAGCTTCTCTCCCAGCTGTAGTGGCTCGACTGGTGTCCTCCACCCTGAGATAAAATTCCACCTGGAAACCTAGAATATGACCTGATTTGGAAGAAGGGCCTTCACAGATGTAAAGTAAGGATCTGCAGATGAGATCAATCCTGATTTAGGATGGGCCCTACACCCAAGGATTGTCTTTATAAGAGACAGAAAAGGAGAAGGCACAGAGAGACGCAGGGAGGAAAGGCAGGTGGGGGTGGAGGTGGCGAACAGAGCCAGGCTGCTGGAAGCCAAGGAGCCCCAGCTGGCGTCAGAAGCGGGAAGACACAGGGAAGAATTCTCCCATAAAGGCTTTGGAGAGAGTGTGGCCCTGCTGGCCTCCAGAACTGTAAAACAGTGTTTTTGCTCTTGTAAGCTATCAGGTGTGTGGGAAGCAAACACACACCTCCTTACAGATCTTATGTGGTTAAACATGGCCCAGTCCTGGGAGCTTTCTCTCAGGGCTGCAGGTGCTCTGGCCCAGGGCCCCAAGTCCTGGGCCTTGGCGTGGCTGGACTCCGCGGGGACTGTTGGTGAGTGTGGTGGCATTAGCCCAGAGGACAGGTCGATTTACTATTAGATAAATGGAAATGACAGACATTCTCTGACCAGATACATTTGTGGATTGAAAATGAACTTGCCGTACCCTCAACAAAGGTGAGTCTCAACTCAATTCATTCAATAAAATAGGACCTCATTCCTGATGGTTGGTCCTCAAGGCAGAAAAGTTTTGTGCGTATTTGTAATTACAAAATATATATAGTTTTATATTTATACCTTGAAAAAGGCTCTTTCCTACACGTTTTGTCCTTAACTTTGAGGTTTAGTCAGTCCTGGTCTGAGTCGTACTCACTTCTGACTTCCACAGCAGCGTTGTCCCCTCTGAAGGTCCCTCGGACTGCGGCCGTCTCCGCAGCTGCATGAAGCTCTACTGCCATCTTGTGGTAGTGACATGCCACTACACCCATCTGTTTGACAGGGTTCCTTCCTGTTCTTACCAACGGAGGGCGTGGAGTGAGGCCCTGGCTGGAGGCTGAAACCCTTGTTCACAATTTTGAGTTGTTGGCTTTTAGCGGGTATGGCAGGGTGAGGTTTGAAACAGAATATTGAGAGGAACCATATAATACAACTTCTGTTTGCCTGTTATTAAAGCAGTGGAAATTGACAAACACTGCACAGCCTCCTTGGAGGTAAAGACAGACTGCTTTGAATTTCCAGTTCTTCTGTAATCCCACCCCTCTCCCCAGCCTAGCTGCAGTGGTAGCCAGCAGGCAGGCCCCTGGGGTGGGAGGGCCGTAAGGTTAGAATTTCAGGGGCTGTCTAGCGTCTAGTCTGCTACTGGGCTTCCGGTTACATTAGGAACTGAATTCACCTACCCCTCTGCTGGCTGCACTCTGTCAGATTGCTTCTTTGTTTAACTCTCTAACAACTGGGGTTTTCATGGCCTAATTCCCTAGGAAGTGGGATTTACATAGCTCAGAGTCATATTTGGTGTGTGGCTGCTATTAGCTTAAAAGAATTACTCTTTCTTTGTCTCCATCTAACTTTTCACAACGGTGGGACATTCCTGGCTGACTGCGCCTTCCTCAACCTCTGACAGAGCTGCCAAGCTAGTTAAAGCTCAGAGCTCTGGTTGGAGCGAGAGGGAAGGATCAGCCCGGAAACGGTGGCCAACCACACCGTTCTGTTTTCTAGGCTTGGAACTCACACCTTTCTACCCAATGTAAGACGCCCTGACTCTGTGTCACAAAGAACAGGGCCTGCTTCACAGACCTGAGACTTGTGGTTACACACAGGGCCTCCTGCTCAGAAGGGCCCAGAGCTTGGCTTAATGTTCTATTGTTGCCATCTTGAAATCCTTAACAATTTTTTTTTAACAAGGGGCCCCTGCATTTTTATTTTTCAGTGGGCTTTCAAATTAGCAGGTCCTGCCTGGGAGTTTGTTAGAAATACATAATTTGAGCCCCCCACCCCTCGACTCTCTGAATTCTAAAATTGAATCTAAATTTTAACAAGGTCCCAAGTGACTTGTTGCAACATTATGGTTTGAGAAGCACTGGTCTTAGCTCCCTTGGAGGTGGCTGGGGCTCCAAGGAGTGAGCAGCAGTTGGGTGCCCGGCAGAGAGCAGAGGAGAAGATCCACATTCTCCTCTTCAGAGCAGAAGATTCCAAAGACGTTTAGACTAGAGGGCCTGTGCGGAGGGGCAGTTGGGGGAGGGTTAAATCGGAGGATAGAGGAGAGTAGGAGACATCATTTTACAGTACAGGAAGTAATAGCCTCTTCAAAACAATTTATTTTAAATCTTAGTGACCTGTCACAAATTTTGAAAAACTCAATTCTACCTTCAGAGTACAAAGGGAGGTTGAACAACGGCTGACCGTTGCTTTTTGATTTGGGGATATAACCTGACTAGTGTTGAGCTGTTGGTCGTCATGCAACAAGGTAGGAGCTCCTGTTATTGGAGACAACTGTTTGTTCATCTTCTCACTGTTCTTAGCTCTCAAACAGTGACAGGTAATACTGTGTTATCTCTCAAAGCTCCTTCTCCTGTCTCTTTCTCTGGACAAGCACCCTTTGCTTTATAGCATCAGGTGTTTGAACATTCACAAAAGTACAGATTGGAAGAGACTTTGACTTTAGGGTAGAGTTGCTTTCAGAAAAATAAGAAATCCCCATAGAAAAGGCTCCAATGTGCCAACCAGTAGAAATAGTGGTGATGGACTTATAGGTTCAAATCAATTATAATGTAAAATTATACTGTTGCAATAACTGTGAAAAATTTAAATAGGATTTTTTGGAACTTGGTGTCATAGAGCACTCTGTATCGGTTACACTTGGAATTTTAGTGAGTGCATTTCCAGCGTAGAAATCTCCACATTGATATGCATAGGTTGAGAAATCAAAACACCATTTTTGATATACATTTAAATAGAGAAAAAACAAAAGCAAAACTAACCAACACAAAGTAGGATTGACTTTGGAGTACAAGCTAGACAATTGCATGCAAGAATAGTCTTGGCTACAGGTAACCGAAAAGTAGAGAATTTAACTTGGTCTCTCAGTTGAAGGAAGAGCTGTAGAGCCCTTGAACACTATAACTATAGCCATGGTGAGATTAGGAGGTGAAATTTTCATGTTTATCAGACGGAGATCAAGTTTCAGTAGACTGAGAAGCAGTGATTTGGGAGAACATGGAGTTCTTCATCTTCCCACCATTCGTTCATTCCAGCATCTTGTTTCTTGGACCCATTCTATGTGCCAGGCACTTAAGTACCAGTTCACGTCATTTTTTCTCTTTTCTTTGAATTGTTTTCAAAGGACTTACAAAGAGTTTCATCAAGCTATTGTATTATAACATTATTGGAAAAAGTCATAAAAAGAAAGAAAAAACACATCAGTCATAAGCTTTGCTGCAGTTGGTACGAGAGTGTTGAGCAGAGCTCTGAACAGCAGGGCTGCACCGAGGCCGTGAGATGGGCTCTGCTGTTTCCACAGTGGTGCCGGGAAGAACATCAGGAGGCCTGTGAACTTCGACAGGAAGAAAAGAAAATGTGCTTTGACTTTTTTTTTTTACCTCTAAGTGAAAATTGGGCATTTCTTGTCACTGTCACTGTAGGCTGCAAACCACAAGGGCATAGCCGTACCTGTGATGTTGTTGTCAGTAAAATTATAGATATTTCTACATCACACTGGAGTTGCAGCAGATATCTTGAGTTATCACTTTTGCTCATCGCCACTTCAAAAATACAGTCATCACTGGATCTTTATTTCATTTACTACCTCAGTGAAGAAGTCATATATATTAAGACTTCACAAATTTGTTTTTAAAATGTTTCAATTTTTTAATATAATTTTTTAAAGCTATGTATTTTTTTAAATGAGCTAATGAGCTTAATATTGTTCTGAGAAGGAGGCTAAAGGCTTTACCAGGCCCCATAAGGGTCCAAAGTATAAAAGGATGAGAACTCTGTGGTAGAAAGAAGCCTAAGTCTTTAGAAGAAAAAGCTTTTCCAGACATTGGTACATCATTACAAATGAAAATACGTGCATCTATTAGAAAAAACAAAGATATTGAGTAATATGCTGAAAAATGTCTGGCAAAACATATGGCCAGTGTAGGAAGAATTTTTAAGTACCACAGTAACAAGCAGAGGCAGAACATTAGAGAGACTTGGTGACTGGATGGTGGAGCGAACGCCTGGCAGGAAGGAGTCAGCAGGACAGAGTCAGCAGGACCGGTGTGCACGTCCCGGTGGTTTTACTTTATGTGTTGGTGGGACTTGGAAAATCTACAGGAATGACGAGATAACAAAACACACGCTAGTGCAACAGGCCACGCCACACTTCCTGCTCTCACGGAGCTCACGTCCCGGAGTGTGTGCAGGGGGGGCAGCATCTGCTCTCACGGATGCGCCCACTTCCCAGCGGAGCCTCGGGGATCGTCTACCTCCCCCCTTTCCGGGCTCTGTCTTCTCCCCCTGTTTGTCCGGGTAGAATGTGGACACTGCCCGAAGGCAGGGACTGCGTTTACAGTCATTCTGAGTGCTGTTTCGTTTTGGTACATATATATTTATTTATCTACTGGGCGTCCGTCTGAGGCGTGGGTATTTTATGAAGAACAGCCTGTCATTCAGGTACGTACACATATTGGCTAGATCCCACCTGGGGGGGGGGTGAGCCCCAGGGGTTTATCACCCATGTGAGCCAAGAAGAATTGTGAAAAATGTTTACGAGGTGGGATAAGGCAATAAAGCCAGAGGAAACATCAAATTCTTATCAAAAATAAGAGGATCATGGCTATAAAAAATGCAGGAAGACTTTAAACGATGGGATGATGGTGGAGAAACTGGAGGAGAAAAAGTTAAGAGGGTCAGCAGTGAGGAGATGCAGGTCAGAGTGTGAATTCATTTAGTTTGTCGTTTATTTGCCCATCCATTCATTTATTCATCTATCCATCCAACAAATATTCACTAGGTACCCACTATTTGTCTCATGCTGTTCTAAGTGCTGGAGACAGAGTGCACGACAGACTTCTCATGCTCAGGAGGAAAGGCCTAGCTGGGAGGAAGAGCTGTGAGAGGGGCTGAGACTGGGAAGCTCCTCCGAGGGGAAGGGACTCTACACATAGAGGCCCGTGGGGGCAGCTTTGCCTGCAAGTCCCCTGTCTGCCACGGATGAAAGTGAAACTACCAAGACATGATCTGCTTGGGGAGGAGAGGTGGTGGATCCCTCAAAGGAGAAGGGCCAAGAGCCCCTTCCTCAAGGGGCTTTTATTAGGTTCATTTGCACAAGAGTACAGGTAAGGATCAAACGATAGACAGCATTCAAAAAACTGAGGGCTTATTCTCAGTCTGCATCAGATAGCTAAAGAGCCACAAAACTTTGAGGAACAAACCTCTTGCTTGGACCCTTATCATTTAAATGAGAGCATTCTATGAAGGAGAGACTCCTAGAAGCAGCAAGAAATAAGGGGACAGTCACCTACAAAGGAGTTCCCATCAGACTGTCAGCAGATTTCTCAAAAGAGACCTTACAGGCAAGAAGGGGCTGGAAAGAAGTATTCCAAGTCATGAAATCCAAAGACCTACAACCAAGATTGATCTATCCAGCAAAGCTTTTACTTAGAAGGGGAAGGCAGATAAAGTGCTTCTCAGATAAGGGCAAGTTAAAGGAGGTCATCATCACCAAGCCCTTATTATATGAAATGTTAAAGGGACCTACCTAAGAAAAAGAAGATAAAAAAGATGAACAGTGAAAGGACAGCAAACTCACAGTTATCAACAACCACACCTAAAACAAAAGCAAATTAAGAGGATAGCTAGATCAGAAGTGAACCATAGAAATGAAGATCACGTGGAGGATTAGCAACAGGGAAGTGGGAGGAGGAAAAGAGGGGAGAAGGTACAGAAAATAGATAGGTAGAAAATAGATAGGGGGAGGGTAAAAATAGTAGGGGAAATACAGAATCTAAAGAACTTGAGACACGTGGTCATAAACTAAAGGGGGGGGAATGGTGGGTGAGGGGGTGTGCAGGGTGGAGGGGAACGAAGGGGGGAATAGAACAAATGTAATGGCATAATCAATAAAAAAATAAATAAATCTCTAAAACAAGGAAAAATAAATAAATAAATGAGAGCATTCTAAACAAAGCAAGTTTCACAGGATTTTACATATTCTTTCTTAGGCCTGATCACCTGGGGAATCTGCCCTTTTCAGCACAGGGTTGCACCACCTTCCCCATCATAGGTTTTTAAGCTTAAGTGGATTAGAGCCAGAAAGCACTTCTCCCAGATGGAAATGGGGACTTGGGCTATGTCAGAATAGCCTGGGAGGGGTGGGGAAGGTCCATCACTCCCTCTTTGTCACAACCCCCCCCCCTCCCACTGAGTCCTTCTGTGGTGGCCTCCCAAGTGATCGTGTCTGGCTTAGGTTGCCCTCCCTCTGAGGAGTCTTACTCATCTCTGACTAACCAGCCATGCTTTGGGGGCAGGGGAGTAAGCTGAGGCAGCATTTGCTGCTAGAGACAAGCTTCATCTCCTAAGTGGCTCACAGTCCGGAGGCTGCTCACTCAGTCTTAGCCATGGGAGGCAGTTAAAATTCCCGAAACCAGACAGAGCGGTTCCCAACAGAGGCCGAGTCATGGAACCTGTTTTGGAGGCAATCCCTTCGAGAGCATATGGACTGACTCCGGGAGGACTGAAAAGCTCCGCGGGCCTGGGAATCAGGCCTGTCAGCTCAACCCCACGATGCAGATATTTGCGACTGATGCAGCAGGGACTGGGGACTCAGAATAATTTTACCTTGGAACCAAAGCACAGTCTGGGCTTGGCTAAAGACAACTTTGTTCTGTCTCCTTTACTCATACTCTTCCTGAGCTGCAGACGATGTACACAAGGGGTTTGGTGGTGCAAAGGGTGACTGCAGTCAGAGAAGGACACAGAGGAGGAGGTGAGCAGAGAAAAACTTCAGCAGTTTCAGGGGGTGGAGAGGTTACCTGCCCCCTTCCCTATTGCTGCAACTGTCCGGGGAATAGCACAGGTGCTAGAGAAACTCTGTTGGCCAGGACCTGCCTTAAGAGAATGGTCTGGGTTAGAGGCCTTCCCCATCTGGTGGACTCTTCATCCTTGAAGATCTAGCTCATCTGTCAGCATTGACTGGAAGATGCAGAGCGTGTTGCAGGGCAGGCTCTGGGGTCATCTAGACCTTAGTTCATATCCCAGTTTCATCACTAACTGGCCTCTCGCTCAGCTTCGCCAAGCTGCAGATCCTTTATGCGAAGTGGCGGTCATAGAGTATTTAATGCATAAGACTATTATGAGAATTGAACATAATCCCGTAGCTAGCCCTAATCAAATATGTTATTGTAATTTTAGAAATATAATGATCTCTCTTAATATGTAGAGTGCTCCTTTAAGACAGGGTGATTTTTTTTTCATTTTTATATCCCAAGTACTTAATATCTAGTACCCAACAAAGCCCTTAATGATGTTGGTTAAGTATAATCAGATCACATCTCAGGCTGGGATTTCCGGAAAGTAGGTTGTCAGGGTCAGCAAGAAACCATGAAGACAGCAAAATCGCTTTTCCTCCAGTTACTGCTCATCACTGTAGGCCCTGAAATCATAACGCAGATTTATCTGACCTGCAGAGATTTCTGCTTTTCTGTCTAGGAAAACACCCTGGAGCCGCATTCAGTGGGTCCTGGTTCGGCGCCCTGCCTGTTCTGTGCTGCCCCACCGCCCGCCTGTGCGGGCTCTGCTCCCACCGTGTTGGAAACTGGCCCCGCCAGCTATTTCCGTCTCCTGCTGACCCAGTCTAACAGATACTTTTGGGTCTCGTGGACCAAACAACTGGCGGACTCAGAGGAAAATTCAGGCCACTGTTTCACAAGCTTTAAGCAACTGATGTAGTGACACGTTCCAAACTGCTTTATGGTCTCAAATTTGATATTGAAATTTGCTGTATTTTTCTTTACAAAGGTAAAGCCAGTGTGGCCTATAAAAAAGGGCTCTCAGAAGGTGTGAAATGGATCTCAACGGTTAGTTTACGACCAAGCAACATGAAACTCGTGCTTAACCATTTGTGAAAACGCTGATTATGAAATCTATGAACACACTATTGGAGAAGAAAAATACCCTGACATTAAAGTAAGAAAGCTAGTAATTTCTCTTTACATGTCACTTCTAGAGACTCTACTATATTTGATAATATATCTTCTGAGGTTATGTTGAAGACGATTTAATGTATTGCTTGGTTAAATCAACCAACTCTAAGGTAAGGTTTTACAGATCAGTCAGGGGTTCAGAAGGAAAAGGTGGGCAGAAGACCCAGACGCCTTGACAACAGATGCGACAATTAGTATTTTGGTACATCATATAACTTGAAATGATCTGGCAATTGGGCAACAGAGTTGCCGCTTTAATTAGCACACTCACACAGCAGCAGAAAAACAACCTTCCATTTGATTCTTACTGAGATTTATTGTTTTTTAATAATGCCACTTTTCAGAAGTATAGTCATGTGCTCACTTAGACAGGCTGACAAAGTGAAAACTTGCACGTGATGCAAAGTACCCTTTGGGCCATAGATTAAGACACAGGTAGTGCAGTGACAAGTCACCAGATGCCCGCGGCAGACAACAAGTCCCAGCCTCCCCTCCCCACGATGTGGCGCCATAGAACCCACAGTGGATGTCTGAGCCAGACACAGAACACAGATGGCTACCAACTGACATGAAAAGTAAATTTTATTAAACATGTTTACATACATGAGTTGGAAGTTCATTTAAAAGCACAGGGAAGTGTTAAGACAAGTGGTCAAAATAGAAAGATACTACCCAATTATAATTAGTTGGTTGTTGGCCACTAAGACAGAACGGAATCTAGTAGAAGTGCACCAATGCTTCAGTTCTTCCTGCTCAGCACGGTGAAGAGTGAGTGGTCAGTCTGTGCCCTGTGCAGTGATGGGCAGGTAACTCTGGTGTGTGTAAATAAGGATAAAGAATTCACTTGGTGCAGGCAGTATGTCTATGGATTAAAACCTAGTGTGTACACAGTGTCTACATGTGTTACAGCCCCACAGTAGGAATCTACACCAAAATATGTATTAGAAGGAATTTGGTCCATACTACATCACGTTTTCCAGAGGGTAAAAAATAAAGTCCATCTATAGACATTTCACCCCAGGCTCGCATATTGAGCCTGGCGAAAAACCTGCAAAATGTCTATAACAAAAATGGATGGCTTAGATTTCTTGGTTATTTCAGTAGAGTAATTAACGAGCAAACTGTACAAGTACATGCAACATACAAGCAAGCCTATGTGGAACTAACATACATTATTAAATAACCTTTTGTTTCTTTTCTTTTTCGTTTTTAATTTTTTTTTACAAAACGTGCATGCAGCTTTGAACAGTTCCAAGTCATGCTGCTCTATCTGTGTAATCACAAAAGGTGGACGACTCATAAAAGGAGGGCAAACATATCAATGCACCTGCAGAGTCTGCAGTAGGTAACACAGATACAGAATGTCACAAGGGAAATTTCAGATGAAGAAAATGCAAATTGAAATTTGACTTTGTTTTATTCCCACCCCCAGAAAAGTAAGATACTTTGCATTAAAAAATCAAGCTTTGTGCTTGCATCAATCTCAAAGAAATGTAAACTGAAATTTGATAAAAACATTAGTTTAGTGCAGAATGTTTCAACTGGAATTCCCAGTGGAATATTGAACAGCTCATACCATGCTCTTTCCAGGGCGGATGGTTGTGTCTACACGGAGACATGGCTGGGCGCAGCTGAGAGTGTCTGAGGCTCAAATCCATTTCTAGTCACCGTTTTGGGAAGTCAGAAGTGTGGTTCACACACATGAGCATATATATTTTTTAAACATCAGGAAGTAAAAGGCATTGCAAAGAGTGTTTCCAAAGTACAATTATGCAGTCAGTTTTAGATCTCAGCATAAATTGCAGATTGACTTCCTTAAAAGTCTCCCATGCAAAACAACGGAAAACACAAATTAATGTTTTAGAATGGAAACAGATACATTCTCCCTTAAAAAAGGGAGTCTCTGATTGTTTTGGAAAATAACTTCATTTTCCGGGTTTGACACATAGGACTTTGAAGAACGGTGAAATGGAAGCCCTTCCCGGGCCTCGCCTTGTCTAGTTGTCGAGCACTTTGGGCAGGTGCTGCAGAGACCGCTTCAGCCCTTTTTTTGGTGCTTTTGGAAAAAGAAAGGAAGGGTCTCTGTTGGCATCACGAGGCCTGTCATGCCACAGCCAAAAACCAGTGAAAATAACAGACGCAGCAAAAACAAAACAAATCCCAAACCAACAAACGACACCCAGAGAGACAAAACACAAAAGAACGAAACTTCTTAAACAATGGGGGAAATAACACTGCTTGTGGCCTGTGTAGGAACGTGTAAAACACAACTTTCACAGAGTGAGAGTTTCCAGTTCGTCCTGTTTGCTGTGTGTGTGTGCGCAAATATGAAGTTTTCTCTTTTTCTGTGTGGTAGAAGCATCAGTGACTCTCACTAGCACGTTGGCTCCTACTGTAATTTCACAGACTGCCTTGTTCTGTCGTACGAAGCTGGGATTGAAACAACTACTGGGACACATTACTGAAAAACTACTACAGGCAAAACACAAGTTGATTGTCTCCAACAATGCTTTTGATCATGAAATATCTGGTTCAAATTATTATCTTGAAAGGTAGAGCTGTATTGGAATGACTGTGGTGTGAGTTCACTATGATCGAATGCAGGGAGGCCCAGTTGAACTTTCCAGAGATGACTGGGAAGCCCGGCGGGTTAGGGGAGTGAGTGTGGGATCCACCAGTGACGACGGCGGGAACAATTTGTACCATCCGATTACCATACTGGACAGGTCGAGTTCTTCCAACAAGATTTGAGCCACTCCCATAAAGCATTTATGGTCCATTCTGCCATAGTCTCCCCAGACAATCACCTGCAGAGACAGAGAATTGCAATAAAACTTGAACTTCTCTCTCTTTTATGTTAGAAGATTTGAAAGCAACTATTCTGTAGAAGTGGGCCAGTCAGTGAAGGAGAGGAAGTGAATATAACTCACACCATGGGGAGGACTAGATGAGAAGATACTAACATTAAGGTGTTCAAAAAGACACTTCACAATGATTTTTAGATTTGATGGAATGCAAATAATGTTTTGCTGGTCAGTGAGGGGTATTACATATATAAGCCATGCTTAAGAATTAATATAGAGCCCTGGCTGGTGAGGCTCAGTGGATTGAGTGCCCACCTGTGAACCAAAGGGTTGCTGGTTGGATTCCCAGTCAGGACACCTGCCTGGGATGCAGGCCAGGTCCCCTGTAGGGGGCATGCATGAGGCAACCACACATTGATGTTTCTCTCCCCCTCTTTCTCCCTCCCTTCCCTTCTCTAAAAATAACTAAATAAATAAAAATCTTCACCAAAAGAATGAATAGAGAAGTTTATTTATCGATAAATTCAACACCTTCTTTAGTAATCACTCTCTAGTGAGCAGTGTGCAGGGTGATGGAGAGAAATTAAAGTTTGTGTGAGCTAGGAGGACAAAACAATCCAACTCAGTGCACAGTGGAGTGCATGCATGATGGAATATGTATACAGAGTGAGAATATTCATTAGATTTATGTTACATTACGGACTTGTTAGTCAAGGGGCAGTTTCAACATAATTGTAAGCTATGTTTTGTGAGAACTTGCCTGCCAATTTTGATTTGGTCAGATGACTAATACATCAGTGAGCTCACTCACACTCTGGGTCAGTACCTTTTGGGGCCAGACAAGCATCCGTCACACCGACTCCCGCCTCCATGTCCCAGTACTCCTCAGCCTAACGTGTTCTCCGGCTTTATACAGGCAGGGGCGGAGAATCTTGCCTTTTCAATTTATCGAGTAACGTTGCCTATCACTTAATCTCTGTGGTCCAGAGACACCATCTTTAGGATGGAGATGGTGATATTTATTGCACATGGTGGTTACAATTTTTAAAAGAGGTAATGCACATATGCACCTAATAACGTACCCGACGTTCAACCAGTCCTGAATATTCTCTGGTCCCTGCCCACTTGTGCTTTCCCTTCTTTTCTTCCTTTTTGCACCCCATGTCTGGCACATAATAATGCTCAATAAGCTATTATTAGCATCACTTACCTTGATATCTATCTATCTATCATCTATCATCACCATCATCTCTCAAGAAGGGGCAAGGGGTATAAAATAGGGCAAAACTAGAGGACAGGATAGAGAAAAGGAAGAAAAGAAGGGAGGGACAAAATAAAAATTTTGTTTTCCATTAAATCCCATTAAATTATAGTAGGGGATTTTAACATCCCACTGTCAAAAATGGATAAATCCCTATATATTTTTTAATGCAATACATTATTGTGTTGTAAACCAATGATTTGTTATTCTTCCCACTCAAGGATGTCATATCACATTTCTCCCTACTGAACTTCATTCTCTTCCAGTTTGACCACTTCTTCAGTGCTCACATGGACCATGTGGATTTGCAGTGTAAAACGTAACGAAACTATTACTGACCTGAAGAACTTTACCCTGTGGACTTTCGTCAAAAACCAGGGACTGTTGATACAAAGGATCAAGGGTTTTCCGTGCAATTCTGGTCTTCTTCTTAGCTATACAGGCCCCGTTTTCCAAAAGATACACTTTGACGTATGGAGCTAAAAGGTAGTATTAACATAGAAGATGTTAGTCCTTTACGTAAAATTGATTTTATTTGAGGATGTCTTATTAGAGATTTAGAGATACTTATTGAAAGTTTTCCACAGAATATTTAAATCATTTGAAATTTCCAGTGCTTCATGAATTCTACTCTTTAACTCCTGTATGTTACTATTACCACCATTTTCCTCCTTTCAAATAAATGTAGGCAAAGTCATAAGACTTTGACTTACTTGGGGTATAGCTGCAATAACAATTCAGGTTTATATCTTAAAGCTCATTGCTTCCTTTTGATATTAGAACTAATTTTTTTCTTTTGCATTTGTAACTGTATAAAAATTGATACAAAGTAAGAAACAGTCGTAACTAAACATTTCTTAATACGACATTATTCCTAATACTTTCTGACAGAGTAATTGTGCAAAGTTCCATTTTTACAGAATCGAAGAACACGGAAAAGCTGCACTTTTACTCAATTAGATGACAAAAGACGGAGCACACAAGATTCCAGTGCAGCAAACGTTTTGAGTTTTTCGCCTGTGCAAGGTTTTCTTGTCCAAACCTCTCTCCTTACCAGGTGTCGATTTGGAACCAGGCTTTTGCGTGAGGCTTCGGGCTCTGATAACTTCGACTTCTAACTGGCCCTTTTTATCCTCCATTCCAATTTGTATATCGCCTACAAGGGGATGGGAAGCAGAGGGTTTCAGCTTCTTTGCAATTGCATGCAGTTAAAAATAGAGGTGCATAACAGGCTCCAAACTATGGTCTTTAGGGTCCCGACAAAATTAATATTTAGAGCCCTCCAAGCCCACCCTTCTCTCCCTGCCTTCAAATCAGGTTTTGAAATGTTTCTCTTTATATTTCTGGTACTAACCTGTGTTGAAAGAGCCCCATATTATTTTATAAATTGCTTAATGACAATAATACTGAGATACTTAAGTGATTCTTGTACTCTAATAAGATTTCTTATCCTTATGTCATTTAGCATGTAATATTTCTTAATAAAAACCATAATTTATCTATATTTCTATTACCTAGAGAAATCACCATTAGTGTTTTGGTGAATATCCTAGTAATGTCATAAGTACTTTTCTCTTTCCCATACTTCCTCTCTTCCTTCTTAACTATCTATCTAGCTATTATGACCACATATCCTCAATGTATTGATTGTACAGACCACTAAATAGGCATGCAATTACCTATTTAACCACATCCCTGTTGATGGAAATACAATTATCTACATTGTTGGTATTATAGACAGCACTATCATGAATAACTTTATAAGGAATTTTCACACACTTGGTCAATTATTTCTTGAGCATAAATTCCCAGATTTTTAATTACTCGGTCTAATTGAACAGGCATTCAAAAATCCCATGCACATTCACAAATACCCTTCAGGAAGACTGTGCCAGTTTTCACTGTCACCAGAAATATTACAGCCCACTAATAGTGCTATTAGCAACACATCTGATGTTTGCCAACCTGAGGGTTAAAAAGTTGTAATTTGCATTTCCTTGATTACTAGGAAGGCTGAATATATTTCTAAGTGTTTTCAATTTGTATTCCTTCTCTTCTGCCTTGCCTTCATGTCCTCTACCCATGTTTAATAAGATGTTCTTTTTCTGATGGATGTGATGCTTTGTCTCTGAACATGTTAAATGTAATTATGCCTCCATTATTTTTAGTTAGTTCAGTCATCTCTAATTTTTAGTTGTGAATTCTCTGTATTTGTCAGGTCAGTTGGTCAACTTTGTGGTTCTGGGTTGTTCATCAGTTTTGTAGTTCTGTTTTAGATCTCAGCTCTCAGAGGTCTCTTGGTCTGTTTGTTTCCGTTTTAATCACATATACACATACTTTAATGAGCCCAACTTTTCTATAAGACTTTTTATTAGTATAAAAGATCCCTATTCTCCCTGCCAACTTCCTGGCTTCCAACAGTCACTGCTTTGAAAATTTTTATCTATGTTTTACTTTTTGACATTTGCCCCCATATCTCTAAATACTATTCTTGTAATATCCTATGTTTCTGCTTCAGATATTATTATTAACTCTTCTCTATCACCCCCCACACACACCGCACCCTGTCAATCACCCCTCTCCCCCAGTGTTAATATTTGTACTATTATGATCAGTAACATTATTTCTAGCTGCGCGAACTGCAATACTGTGCTTAGTACTTCCAGTTTCTTGAACAGCTCGTCCTTTTCCCTGCACTTAGTAAGTGCCTTTTAAGAAAGTGTTTATCTACATTTGTGTGTACATATCCCTAATTCAACCCCTTACTCTGTCCTGGCTGCTTACCTCTTCCATGAAATCAAATCTATTGGGCATTCTACGGATTTTATCTTACGAAATCTGACCTGCTTCGATTTGGACAAATTGCTTTGAAAGCTTTGCTGGGCTGCTGTCTCCACATTTTCCTTCACTGCCCATTCGTTTCTCAGGGGCTGACACATTTATTTACTGGATCTCATCTTCTCATTTTGGCTCACAATTTTTAAAGTTCACTTTATCCATTTTGTGGCAGCATATCCTCCACTAGCTTTCTAAGCAATACTGGGTATGAGGTAAATGTTTTGAGACTTTCCTGTCCGAGTGTTTATTTATTCTAGCCTTAAACTTACTTGAAAATTTTGCTGGCTATCAAATTCTGTACTGGAAATCAATTGTTATTCAGAATTTTGAAGGTAATGCTCGGAAGTCTTCCAGCTTCCAGTGTTACTGAAGAGTCCAATGAACATCTGATCTTGGTAGCTTCCTGTGGAATCATCCTCGTGGGAAACCTGGAGGATTTCTACTAACTCCTGCTGCTGTGGATTCCATGACGACGCGCCTCTGGGTGGACCCGCTCTCACGGGGTTTCCCGAGTGCTCCATGGGCCCGGTCAGACCGGAATCTCATGTGCGTCGGGAAATACTACTGCACAGGCTACATCTCATTTTCTCCCTTCGTTATCTTTCTTTATACTTCATTTAGGGTGCATTGTGCTACATTTTCAATTTATCTGGCTTTGGTTTAACCCTTCAGAAATTCTTCCCACACCGAGAGAACAAACATCCCCTGAAGTGTCTTTCAGCATTTTTCAGTATCTTTCTCCACCCCTTATTTCTCTTTACAATTTAGTCAAAACATTATTTAAAGTTTTGAAGTAGGAGGGCAATTTCATTACTTTACATAATTAAACATTTATACCAACCTTCTTTACTGGATAATCCTTCCTTTTTTCCACAGTGTGAAATCCCACCATTTACCCTACATTTGGGTCCATTGTAAGCTCCCTATCTTACGGGGGGTTTCTGATAATTCAAAGAAGCAGGATTAACTTTATTCATTTTGTGTAATGTCTCAAGTTAGAAAAATACATTAGGAATTAGAGCAGTCATTTGAAACTAACAGCACCTTAGCTGAAATGTTACTTTTCACTTGCACTACTATTGCTCTACTTTCAATGACTTTGTCAACCAGGAAATACCAGTTTTGCTGTAGAAAACATGACTCTTACCCATTGCAGGGGTGGCCAGGGTTTGGCGGCCGACAAGCTGGGCGGGTCCCAGTCCATCGAGAAAATCACTGAACTGACTGTCTGCTCCCAGGCGCACGCCAGGAAATATTAAGCTATTAGCGAAAGGACATAAATCAGAACATTAGAGCTGCTAGAATTCTTTTCATTAGTTTCCACTTGACTACTCGTTCTGACCATGAGTCATAAATACCATGTAGACAATTGGTTCACTTACTGACTGCACTGCCTCCGAACCAAAGGCGCATAGGAGTGAGGTTCAGCCTTGGTGGAGAAAAGTCCTCAACTCTCCAATGAAAAGCTGATGTTCTATTCAGGAGAGCTCAGCTACAGTTTTTAATATATTGCATTTTCTAGACACTTACAAATAAAAATCCCTACATAAATATATCACTGACATAAAAGATGTGAATTTTTATGTCATGAAATTTACATAGATAATTGCTCATAAACATTAACAATGATAAACTTAAAAAATGCCTAATGATATGTTATATATTATAGCACAGTACACATTCTTATATGTACTGTGCTTTATTTACATTTTTATATTATCTGAGATTTTTATTTAGTTCAAATGGAAATGAGTTGATTAAAATACGGATACTTCTTACTCCATCATGACTGCCTGAGTTTGCTGGGCTAGAAGCTTCACCTCAGTACTGGTTATGCTCTTCTTGTGTATCAGTGTGTCCTGGGCAACAAGGACCAGGCTTATAAGGCAGTGAACTTCAATGAATGATTTTTGAATAAGCAGATGTCCATAAGGATTCATTGTTTCCAACATGCGTCCACACTTATTATTTCCTCCCAATCAAGGGAATTAGGGCATGTATTATTATTATCCCTTCCGAAGGCTATGAAAATAAATGTTTTTGAGGTTAAGGGGCTTATTCATGGTGGAGGTACATATTATTTGACTTGTTAATTTTTATATCAAAAAATGATGTCTCCAGTCTTGCCCTTGCACATTGTTCTTATAAACTCCATCAAATATTGGTATTTTTCAGCAAGTTCATCTCCCTAACTTTCACTTTTACTGATTTTTGTTCTTAGCTATATCTGGCTGGAAGCGTGCATCCCAAATCACTTGATCAAATAAATGAATTTATTAGTTTTAGGTGGGGAACGCATATCATAAATATTAACTTGGCACAATTTTATTTCATTTTCCAAATAAAATAGAAATTATTCTAGTAAAGTACAATAAAATAAATCACTAATCACTAATGTGATTGGTAAATGAGACATTTAAATGGTAATAAATGAAAAATGATAAAGAATTTGTACATGGTCAATCCCCAAGTAACCCACTGCAGAATAATAATTACTAGTTTGTAAGATTTATCATCTCAGTTAAAGTTCAGTTTTATCAGAGAAATTCTCAAGCATAGGAAAGTTCAGGTTTGTGTAGAAATCTATATGAAATAGTAAAAAACAAACCATATAAGCAAAACAAAATTCTAGTTACATTTTAAAATTAATTAACTTAAGAATCAACTAAAACTCTTTAATCTAAAAAAGTATTGAGGAAGGTAGATTGTGATCTTTTATCATAAGGTGGAAATGAGTTAGTGATGTTTTATAAACAAGAAAATGTAAGTTGCCATTATGAGACTGTTAGACTTACAACTTTGGGCCCAAAATAGTTTGGAGAAAAGTAGGAATAGGGAAAATTAGCCCCTCACTTCTAAATTTTAATTCAGACTTTGGTAACCAGGCCAGACAATGCATAACCCACATGAAAGCATCCGTTAAATGTGACATATACATCTATCAGTGGGCCATTCTGAGCGCTTCTGGATGGTAGAGGTCAGTTTACTCATGTTAACCAACATTTCATCACCCCCGTGACCATTCTGAGTGACCGGCAGGTGCGGAGGTTATGTCTGTGACTGGCTCGTTGAATAAGGAAGCTGCACACTAACCTTTGGTGGCCCTGCTATTTCACGTATGACTACTGACCCGTGGTTCTAAGGCCATACAGACAGACACACCACGTCACTTACTTGCCCTCGGAGCTGTAACTGTTGATGCTGCCGTCCGTGGACTCACGACTGGGCTGCCTCACCATCTTCCTCATTTCGGCCGCCATTCCTGTCTCTGTGCTTCTCTGTATGGTGCTTTTTAACTTCTTGTGGCCGGACTCTGGCAGGAGAGAGGGAAACAAACTCTAAGTTCTGCTGAGACAGTTTCCTGAATATTGACTCTGCAAATACAAGAGTTAATTATGCACATAGTTAAAAGTTAACTCAGAAAAGTAACGTCTGAAAGAATAATCTGATTAGTAAAATCATTTGCCCAAGTATGCTTTGGCCAGGGAGGGTGGCAGCCGTGGCAGGCCACTGCTCCGTCCCAGAGGCCGCCTGACTCCCCGTGGGCCAAAAGGAAGTCACTGCATTACTGCTGCTGAGGTCTGGACCTTCGGGGGAAAAACTGATCTGGCACTGAACTGCTATGTGGAAGGATAATGCTGGACAACCTACCCGGGAATGAGGCAAGTGTGTGGGAGCAACCTCAATGCGTGCGCCCTCTCCTTTAAAGGAGAAGCACTTGGAACCAGGCATGAAAAATAACAGCCTTGGTACTGCCATGTATCAGCAAGCCTCGTGGAGAGAAACTCTGGTCCTTAATGATTTTCACAGCACTTTAACATACATTATCCCATTTATCGGCGTGTATGTTACCTAGGTAGGTAGAATAGGTATTGTCTTAAGTACACAGTTTTGAACTTATTCCATGGTCTTCTGACTCTCTATATGCACTGTGAATTATACTGGCTGATCATTTTCTTGATAAATTCTAAGTTCTGAGCAACTTCCCTGAGCCCCATTAACCAGCATTCTATTCATAGCACAAAATGCAATTCTAACACATTTATTTGATCACAGCAATATCAAAAGGTTAGAAAAACTACTAGACTTAATACCTGCCATGTCTTTTTCATCTGTATGTTCTATCAGCACTTGTGGTTTCAATTTTTCATAAAGCATTACTTAATGTCTGTTAATAATATATGAAAAATGCTCTATATACATAACTACATGAAAGGGGACCCCCAAAAGTTTAGAATCATCTTCTGGAGGGCAGGCCCCTTGTAGTACAGGGTTCCCTACCAGGGGAGTGTTCTAGGGACCCATCTGTATCAGTGTACCAGCTGGCATTATTGTGAGAGGCCAAGTTCAGCTTCAGTGAATTTTTTTTGAAGACTCTTTCAACTCATTTGCTCATTTCATGATGGGTGATCTGTGAGTGCACCTGAACAAATGCACTGACTGTTCAGTAGTTTTTGACCAAAAATGACAGGATCCCCATCCCCCACCCTCCTGATTCACCCTATCTTATTTCAAGCAACTTTTTTTGTTTGCCTGGATGAAAAACGTCCTCAGAAAGAAACATTTTGCCAACGTGCAACAAGTGAAACAAAAAAAATGGCAGAAACACTTAAAAGATATCAAAATCAACAAGTTCAAAAACTGTTTTGAGCAGTGGAAAAACTGTCTCAATAGGTGTATTGCATCAAATGGAGAGTTTAAACATGTAATAATACACAATTTTTTATAAATGAATTCTGTTTTTTGGGTCCCCCCCTCTTATACATATACTACATATACAGTATATAAATACACACACACTTTTCAATTTTCATAAAAATCCCCGTGAAGCAGGTGCCTAAAACAGTGAAATAAACCACACGAAGGACTGTTTTCCTCTGCTTTCAGTTCATTACAACCCTTTGTAAGTTGTCTGGCAGAAGGTCTAGACTGGTTATGCGATTGTGACCCCACGCTGAATACTCTCTACAGAAGAGTCCTGGTGATTCCTTAAAAATGTGTCTGAACGGGATACTTCTTTGCTCAAACACTTGTGATGGTTTATCATCAGAGTTAAAAGGAAACCCAGAATTGTTACAGCGACCTGTGAAATGCCATATGAGACCCATGGCTACCTTTCAGACCTCAGCCCCCCACATGCCCATTGCTGTCCAGTCACACCGACCCTTGAATTCTCTCGTAAACTCCAAGCATGTGCTTCGGGCCCTGTGTCCCTGGTGGCTGTCCCTTCTGATTCTCTCGCCTTGCTCCCTCATTTAATTCAGGTCTCCGTTCCCAGGCCACCTCCATAGAGAGGCTTTTTCCAGCTCTCATTAATCTTTATCCTCTTGCCGTGCTTTATATTTCTGCACAGTATTGTTCCCCCTGACATGAATCCTCTGTTTGCTTGTTGTCTGCTTCTGCAGTTACAACTTATTTCTAGGAGAACAGGGACACAGGAATATTGCTTACTGTTATCCCCAATACATAGAACAGTGGTGTAAACTCAGTAACAGGATCACACCACAAACACTAATGTGAAAATTTTCTCCATTCCACTTAATATAATTATCATAAAAACATGCTCATTTTTAAAATTATTGCACTGCTCCATTGCTTGGTTATACGGTATCATAATTAAGCCATCTTGTTACTGATGACCATTTCAGATGTTTTCAGCTGTTAAAGAAGTTTTTATAAATTTCTGGAAGTTGAAATGCTAGTGAAAGGGTAGGGGATCTGTTTAATCTTAGTATCTTTTTCTAAGTTGTTCCTTAGAGACACTGAAGCAGTTTGTCCTCCTACCAACCTTCATAGGGATGTACCCATTACCAATGGAAGGAACAGGAATGTTCTACATTGTCTCTTTCTGGTCTTGTCTTGCCCATCTGACTTGTAAATGTAGAATGTGTACACTTCACAAAGGCAGGGGTTTCATTTATCGCCATTCTGAGTGTTATTAATTTTTGGTACATACAAGGTCTCTCTGGAAAAAGTCCAGCCATTGTTAATATAATGAGAATGGTTTGTGAGACGTTGATACAATTTGGCAGCCAAGGAGAGTAGCCTGGAATGTGCATGTGTGAACAATGACAACTTCACTGTACTGGCAGTAGATGTTGTTGAGTGAGCATGTGTACTGTGTGGTTGTCAAATTCAAAATGACAGCGAACTGAGGAACAAATCTGCATCAAATTTTGCATTAAGCTTGAACATTTGCATTAAGCTTTCCTGAGATCCAGGAAAATACAATGGAGCAGCTGAAGGCAACTGGGAGAACTGTGTGAGGTCCCAAGGTGCCTATTTTGAAGGGGCCTGAGGTGTCCCTGTCCTATGTATAGGTGTCACTGTCCTATGCATAGGACAGTGACACCTCAGTGTGTCATTGTGTCTCTTGTGTGTTCTTCAATAAATGCCTTTATTTTTCATATTACATGGCTGCATGCCTTCTGGGCAGGCCTCATGTTTATTTATCTACTGTGCGTCCTTCTGAGGCGCGGGTACTTTATGAAGTCACTGTGGCAGAGCAGCCTGTCATTCACACACACATACTGGCTAGATCCCACCCGAGGGGTAGGGGCAGCAAGCCCCAGGGGTTTATCACCTATGTGAGCCAAGAAGAATTGTGACAATGAAGCCAGGGTGGAACAACACATTCCTTGAGGATCATGGCTAGAAAAAAATGTGGGCAAATTTTAAAACTAAACGATGAGGCGGTGGTGGAAACTGGAGGAGAAACAGTTAAGAGGATCCACAATTGAGGAGATTCAGGTCAGAGTGTGCTCCATTCACTTTGTCACCCAGCCAGGCAGCCAGCCAGGACTCTCCAAGACCCTGGTGTGTGTCACAACTGTGCTCGGTGCCTCGGATACACTGATAAACGACACAATTCTTGCTATCCTGGAGCTTACTTCTAGTGTGTGTGTACACAAGAAACACAATGAACAAATAAACAATATGATTGGTAGTAAGTGCAATGGAAAAAAATAGGCGGGATAAGGGGGCTAGAGAGTGACGGGGTAAGAGCAGCGATGGGTTATTGAGGAGTCAGGATCTCCTTAAACACCGGGACATAAGAAGCATGAAGCCACAGGAAATGGGCCGACACACCCCCTGGGGAGGCTGCCTCCGTGGGGAGGGGCTTGTGCCTTGTGGGCAGCACGCGGGGCTCCAGGCGGGGCCTGCGGTCTTCACAGTGTGGGTGCGGCTCCGCCCCAGGTCTCCGGGCTCCGTGCACTCCCGGCGTCCCGGGGTGGGGGTGGGGGAGGGTGGCCGTCAAGACCTGCTTTCTCTGCATTTCCCAACGCACGTTTCACATGGCTGCCATCCTTCCCGTATTCAATTTATGGAAAGAGAAACTTTAAAGTGAAGAATCCATTAATTTGTTTTTTTAAATTGTAATATCAAGTTTTCTCAAAGAAGGGTATATCTACACAGTGTTCCCAAAATTTTAGAGCAGTTTTAAACCTTAATAGCTTTTAAAATATAAAAGCTACATTAAAAAAATCATTTGAGAGGTTGGTTATTGAACTTCCTTCTAGACTTTTTAAAAAACTGTTGATATATTACAGTTGTGCCAATTCTCCCCGTTGCTCTCCCCTGCCCCACCCCCACCCCCGGGCGGTCCCCACCCCGTTGTCCGTGTCCGTGGGTCGTTCACACATGGTCTTTAACAAAGCCCTTCCCCTTCTTTCCTCCCTCATTCCCCCACCCCTCTGGTCACTGTCGGCCAGTACTTATTTAATTTTGTGAATCTGAATTATACTTAAGTTTTTGTTTTAGTCCTTCCGAAGGCGGTAAACGTGGATCAATTTACCTCTTACCTTATTTATGTTAATAATATTCAATGGAATGAGCTGTGAAGAACAAAACCTTATGAAGTCCCAGGTAAAAGCTGAGTAAGTAGTTCCAGCTATGAATCTACCTCATTTAAATTCACGAGGGCTCTAATATTACTCAGAACGAACGGGTTGGAAGGAACAGTTTTGGGGATGTGGAAACTAAACCTGGCGTAGCATAACACACACATCACATACTTTTCAGCACTCACGCCGGCCCCGCCTTTTCTACACGTTGCAGACACGGCAATGAACGCAACAGACGAAGGCCCTGGCCCAGGCGTAGCCCGTTCCAGGGAAGGCGACCGCTGGCCCCGCCTCAGCTCAGTCACAGGAGCAGCTGCTGTGTCGGAAACCTGATTTTCTGAATCTCGGTCTTGTGGTCACTACACCGTATTGCAGTTTAGGAAAACATAAAATCTGATCTTATTGTTTTACAGATATGACAATGGTTTAGCTGCACAGGTAGTTTCATGTATGAGTTCTCATATGGGCTTATAAATTCATGTGAAACCTCTGTTAAAAATCATATCCTATACAAGTACAAATGCATATAATCACTGTAACTGTCTCTGCGTGTACTATAATATAGCATAAATATGTTACATACATGTATTATTTTTAATATTATTACATTAAACCATTAACTATTAGAAAATGCTATTATACTTACCAGTGCTACCATTAATAATTTTTGTATCCATGAAAGAATCTTTAACCTGATAAAAACATGAACTCTACTATCAAATTTTGAAATGAAATCTTTGACTTAAAATGCTGTCCCAAGTATTATACATGTAACAAAATTAGAAAATTAGTATATTTTAATATTCTGTTTACAAACATAAAATTGAGTAAAATCCATATTTGTAGTTAAACTCTCTCACAGAATATCCCAAGGTGTCATATTCACATATGAACTTGCACTCTTTTCATATTTAGAGATGCGTGTTACGTTTAGGAACATCCTGCCGACTTACTAATTCATTCTGTAAATACTCACTGAGCACCAAGTGCCTATAATCTACTGGGCATCATTCCAGGTGTTGCAGCCACAGCAGTAATAAGACAGGATAGCACATATGATAAACAACTTAGAGCAAGTAAGTTAACATGGTAATTTTAGATATTTGTAACCATGATGGAAAAAAAAGCTGAAGAGACTGTCTCAGTGAATTACTTTTGATCATCTGGGTAGGGAAAGTCACTTCTGAGAATGTAAAAAAGGAGGGAACCATGCAAAAATCTAAAAGGATGGATGTTCCAGGCTGAAGAAGCAAGTGCAAGACCCCGAGGAATGGCTGTCCTTCCTTGGCCTTTCTGAGAAAGCTGTGAAAGGGCAACACCAGGTGGACAAGAAGATGGAGGGGAAGAGGCCGAAGGGCTGGGTGGTACCGACCTGCCAGTGAACAGCCTGGATTTTGCACTGAGTGTGATGCGAAGCCACAAGGAAGGGTCATGATCCGATCTACATTTTTGAAGGGCTCTTCTAGTTATTGCGCAGAGAATGAATGTTAGGAACTAGGAGTGAAAGCAGGGGGAAGATTTGGAAAGCTACCTTCCTACCTAAGAAGAGATAAATAGCGTCTTAGGTCAGGGAAGTAGCAGCACGATAAGGGAGGCGGTGGGCACTGATTAAATGTTGAAGAGGAGCTTACAGTATTTGCTCTACTAGATGTTGAAGTGGCTCCAAAAAATAGAAGAAATCCGTGACTTTAGGGTTTTAGTTAGGATAACTCGTTGAATGATAGTGTCACTTTCTTTTTTTTTTAAATTTATTTATTTTTATCTCAAAGCCCCAGAGCCTATAAATCTAAGCGATGAAGAAATAGCAAAACTCTCAGACACACACTTTAAAACACTGGTGATCAGGATCCTCACAGAACTGGATGATTATAGCCACAAATTACAGAAACATATGAAAGTGAAACAAATTGAAATGAACAGAATTGCACAGGAAACCAATAACGATGAAAAGGAAACTGGGACTCAAATCAATGGAGTGGACCAGAAGAAAGTAATAATGGCCAAACAGAAAAGAGTGAAGAAGCAAGAATTCAAAAAGATGAGGAGAGGCTTAGGAACCTCCAGGATAGTGTCACTTTCTAAGACGGGAACTCTCTGGTGGTGGTGGACATCATGAGTTCCCTTTTGGAAGTCTGAGGTTCTTCCCAAACAGCCACGCATAATTCAGAGCCATGAGGGGCAGGTCAGCACCAGAAGCAGGTCGGCAGACAGACAAACAGAAGGTATTGGCATGCCGGTGGAATTAAAATCTGTGGCACTAAATATAATGCAGAGGTAGCAGAGATAGAGATAAAAAGAGTAAGCAGAATGGAGCCTAGGTCAGTTTCGCAGTCAGAGGTCCAGAAGAAAATCAAGATGGATGAGAAGTCTACACAGATGTTTAAGGTGTGGTGAGGGACAGGTAAGTACCATGGTACAGAAATCAAAAAATTCTCTCGGAAGAGAGAATGAGCGGTGAGGAGTGGAGACACTTCCTGTGACTATTTTGAAAAGGTGTGTTGTGATAATGAGATAGTATTTGGAAAGTCACATAGGGTTGGAGGACATTGTTAATTTTTTACAGGTGTGTAAAACAATATTAGAGCTTGTTTCCATGCAGGCGGAAATGAGGACAGGCACAGGGAAAAACACCACATTCTTAGGTCTACTATTACTGGTCGGGGGAGCTATATAACACCCAATAAGTCTTCTTTCTTTTTTATCTTTCTCAATAATTGTTTATGCAATTACCATTGTTCCTGCCTTTTCTCCCCTTCCCCACCTCCACCCAGCCCCACTCACTCCCTTCCATCTGTCAGTCCCCATATTGTGGTTTGTGTCTGTGGGTCATGCGGGAATGTTCTTCAGTTAATCCCTTCACCATCTTTCATCCAGTCCCCTCTTCACCCCTCTGAACAGTCTGTTCTATATATTTATTCTTTTGTTTCTATTCTATTCGTTAGTGTATTATGTTCATTAGATTCCACATGTAAGTGAGATCATATAGAATTCGTTTTTTACTGACTGGCTTATTTCACTTAGCATAATATTCTCCAGGCCCATCCACACTGTTGCAAAATGTTAAGAGTTTTTCTTTGTTACTGCTGCATAGTATTCCATTGTGTAAATGTACCAGTTTTTTATCCACTCATCTGCTGATGGGCACTCAGGCTGTTTCCACGTCTTGGCTATCACAGTGCTGCTATGGACATGGGGCTGCATAGGTTTTTTGAATTGGTGTTTTGTATTTGGGATCCTTATGATATGTTCTCAGAAGTGGAACTGCTAGGTCAAAAAGGAGTTCTACTTTTAATTTTTTGAGGATACTCCATATGATTTTCCACAATAAATCATATTTCAATCAAAGGAGTCTCTGATGCCAAATGAAATCAAATCCATCAATTGATTGAAAAAAATCAGTAAAAAGAAATCACATAATTGATTAAAGAATTTGGGCCCAAAAGAGAAAAGCAAGAACGGCCTATTAACTCACAAAGAAAAACTATAGAGTAAGTTCAACCTTTTGGTTATCCTGAAAATAACAGCTGAGATCAGTTATACAATTTTTTATATGTACAGGGACAAAATTCAGTTATTTTTACAAAGAAAAGTATGGTAAGTATGAAATGCGTCCTGTTCGTTCATTCCTTAGTTACCTATCCAGGGAACGCTCTGGGTGCTTTGGGCGTGTGCTGTGCATGTGAGTGTGGGCAGGGAAGAGGCCCTCGGCCGACCATGTCATGGCCTACCTGGAGAAACTAAGTGTGAGTTCAGTTTTACTCGGTTCAGGGCAGCACCACACGGAGGATTTATTTTATACGTATTTGGCTTTAGGTATTTATTACACGTAAATTCAATAATATGGAACGAGGGAGGGGAGAGAGGATGATTTACACAGTGCGTGACCCACTATATGAGCATGAACATGGGAGATCAGGAGGTGAGAAGTGCAAATCTTCTCTTCCTTTACTTTGTTTCATTTTCTAAAGATAAATGTGGTGTTTACGGTGATTTCCAAAACAAGCTGCCTGAAAAACAAACCAACTATTTTATCTGGTATTCAAACACAGCAGCAGCAATCTAGTCAAACTGATAGTATTAAACTTACTGAGAAACTCTGGATTGGTATCCAAGGGATTTTCCAAGGGAATTTTAATTCTACGCAGGTGGTGAAGGGGGATTTGTATTTCGGGCCAAGACATGCTTAAAGGTCCTGAGATGATGAACATGAAGGCCCCTTGAGCTAACCGCACGTCCAGGATGACTGGAGCTGAGTGAAAGGTGAACAAAGACAGAAGACCTGGAAGCTAGATAAGCAAGCGAGGCAGGGGCCACATGGGAGCTTTGTCCAATGCTCTCAAGGTACGCGCTTACATAGCACTTGGGAGGCTTCTGTATGATTATTAATCTATTCTTAGCAATCTCATGGTCATGGTCTGCTTGGTCAATATTAGCCAGATTGTATAATTTATAGTATATATAATATGATACAGTAATATTATTGTAGATCTCTACTACTCATTCTTTAAAGGAAAAGGCCCATCTGTTCTGTGTTGATGTCAGATGCTTCTAGTGCTGTAGTAACCAGATAGCCAGAAATGTTCATTAGGCAGTCTGTCCTCATAGCGCTACAGTATTTTTAAATACACAAAATTGCTCCTTTTGCATTTGCCAAGGTTTTTGAATAGATTTCATGCCAAGCTCAAAAAGAGCAACTTGTAGAAATGTCACAGGTCTAAAGGTTATTTTTTGAAACCTGCATGATGGTTCTTTGGCTTTTATGATTTCCCCTCATTTTATTTTCCAGGTTTACCCCACAAGCCATTAAGTCTACAATGGCCCTTTCCTCTTCCCATTTGCCAAAGAGATTTATAATAAAAGAAATATAGTGGCCAAGAAGCTAAAAATAGTATCATTCAGAATATTTCTGGGAGATGGATGGAATAAATTCCCTTGAAGGTATGTTCAGAATATTTCAAACCTTTTCCAGTGACGCAGTAATCCTCTCCCATAATCGGAAAGAGGCAAAATGTTTTCTTTTGCCACCATGAACTTTACATCCTCTACAGACGCAGGTTGAGAAAAGAGATTCATCTGTGCTGAACACTGACCTTTATTTTTCCAGCCCTTCTGTGGCTAACAGTTATTCTCTGGTAAGAAGCCTGGTATTGTTATGAGTGACTGTAATACCTGCCTGTCATATCTGTTTAGTTCACTCGATCACAGTTGATCTTTTCAGCAAAACATTTGCTAATATGACATCAATTTTCCTCTTGCCCAGTGGGTGGAAATGTAAGCAATGGTAAGTTCAAGATGGTCTTTTAAATAATTTGCTTTTTAAAGTTAACAAGGTCACTAAAAAAAACTTAAGAGGTTTATGGTCACTGAGACCTCCCACCTGTGCCATACTCTGTTTTGCCCAAAGTGAAAGGAAGGCAGGGCATTCAAATGCTGAACTTCTCTCACTGTCACAAATCGTTTGCTGCCACAGCCTCAATGTGTCTATGCAGGTCTGTGTTATGGACTGAATTTTGGCCTCCCAAATTCATAGGTGGAAGTCCTAACCCCCAGCACCTGAGAACATAAATACTCGGAGACAGGGCCTTTCCAGAGGTGATCAAGTTAAATGAAGGCTGCTGGGGAGGCCCTAAGTGTATCTAACCAGAGCCCTTACAGGAAGGGGCCATCAGGAGACAGAGAGATGACCGACCGCTGAAAAGGCAGCAAGAAGGCAGCCATCTGCATGGTCAAGGACGAGGCCTCCAAGGAAGCCACGCCCACCCAGGTCTTGATCTGGGACTTCCTGCCTCCGAAACTGTGAGGACCCAAGCATAAATTTCCGTTCTCCACCCATCCAGTCGGTGGGTTTATTGATTTATTTATTTTAATGTCGGCTCAAGCAAAGTAACACATCTAGGGAGTAAGATACTATTATTTTAACACTTTAGAGTCATCTTATTTAATAAATGTGATGATGTAAATGTAATTTAAAGCATCTAAAGGGAAAAAAAAATCACCTATAATTTAGTCTGAGGGTGAAACTGAGCCCCGAATACTAGGATGGATGTGTTTCAAGTCTTCTTTATTAAAAAGGGGTCTGAAGTGTTAGACGAAGATAGCTAAGTAACTTATGAACAATTCTTGATGTCCAAAAGTATAAGGCCTCAGATTTATTTGCTAGGAATAATGTATCACATTTAGATGGAATGTTTCATTTACTCTTGTTTTGGGTTTAAATTAACATTTTAAATAAAGCTGGGTTTCATTTATTCAGTATAAACCTGGACTATCTCCTTATAATTTTCCATCCTGACTGTAAAAATAAAACAATACTTAAGGCTTAAACCTAGAAAGAAGCAAGTGTTTTATAGTATGTTTCATGTTTTCTTTTGAAAAATTTTGTTTAAACTCAAGATATTACTGTTTAGGTAGTATTTCCTCCTATCCAATTTCAAAAGGCAGCCTACTACTCCATGTGGTGGATGGGCGGGAGTGGTTTGGGGGGGCAGCCAACTGTCCGCTGGACTGCTTATCAGTTCCGGGCCTGCAGGCAGCTTTCTCCGCCCCTCTGTGCCTCACTGTCTGCATCTGTGGAATGGGGGAGGGGATGATAATACCTTGTTCTTCGGATTATCCTGAGTAGCAAATGAGACAATCCATGTAAAGCATTCAGCACAGTGTCTAGCACCTAAATTACCTGTTGTTACACAATGAGATCTCAAAGTATTTTGCATAGGTTAGATCTCTAAAGTTGAAGGATGCTAATTCCCCTAGCTCTGCTCAAAGCACACCTCTCTGTGCCTCATGTTTAGCTGGACGGCCAGTCAGAATGGAGCACAATGAAGTTGCAACCTGACACAGAGACGACTCATGCCCCCAGCATCTGTTCTTACCCTTCTTCGGTGGAGACAGAACTTCCATCATTCTTCCGGCAAAGGACTGACCACGTTTCCCCTCTCTTCTTCCCTCCCGATGGCATGGGGTCTCAGCTGCAGCGGTTGCTTTGGGCCTCAGGACAGGAGAACACGTGATGCCGGCAGGGCCTGCGGCCCTGGCAGGTCAGAGCCACTATCCCAGCCCTGGACTGGACTGTCCACTGGACTACTATGTGACAACCTTGACTAAGCCACTGTATCCCAGGGTGTCTTGTTCCAGCAGCCTATCCTGTGTCATAGTCCACAGTATTCTAAACAAAACCCGGTGTGAATTTAAAACATAAAATAGTAGCTTTGTGAAGAGAACTCTCTGTTCTTATCTTTAGATACGAGATTTGGGTTATTAAATTGGTTCTCTATAGTAGTTTCATACTTAACAGAATAGGCTCCTCTTCCAACAACAGAGTTACTGGAAATTCTTCTTCCCTATCTGGGAATCCTGCAAGTCTCAGAGAATGCAGGATTAGAGGGAGAGAATCCAGAAATAAATAGTGTTGATTAAATGGCGTCGTTGTATAAGGTGCCCTGCAGGGTACAATGAGCAGAGGTGTCCTTCCGTATGGTATAGCAGCCACTATTCTGAAATGAACACGCGTTCACGACGTTCCGATTACGGAGCAGTGGGGATCACTCCGCACTGGTGGTTATGGATGGGAATGAGAGTCTGAGACCACAAAGGAAATGTGTGGGGCTTTTCTCTGTACTCTATAAAACAGAGTAGGTCCTCTGTGCCTCCACCACATCCTTTGAAACAAATTAGATGGGTTCTAATCAAAACTGAAATGGTCTGATTTGAAATATGAGCTATGTGAACTAAGAAATTCTTCGAGGAGACTCAACAGGGCAACTTAAAGAGACAGGCAGGGATTTGGAAATGAAAGTGCAGCTAATCTAGGAGAGACCTGTCATATATAACTAGTCACCGCTGACAGGCAGCTTGCCCCACGTTGAAATTCAAAGCCACATCAGGCATTCTAAACAGTGGGTGCAGGGGGGCAACCGGGCAGCTCCTGACCTGGGGAACATACTGTAGCTGTAACCAGCAGCCAAGCAGGGACTTACCTGTCACATTCAGGCCCAGGTTTTCCCAGGCCGCAGTGGAGAGGCAGGGGGCATGTGTGTGTGTGCGTGTCTGTGTGGAAGGAGGGGCATCAACTCGGAACAGGTTCTGAGACAATTACTGAAGACAGGAATAAATGCCATCCACACAGATGCTCTGGAGACAGAATGCATCCACATTACAGGGACTTTCTGTCTCCCTCCCAGCACTGGCTGTGATTTCCTAAAAAACTGCATGGGTATAAAGGGTCTGTATATAAAATAAAATTTGACAAACATTAAATTGTAAAATGTGTTCATAAAGACAGTTAATCAGAACATGTTCTACAGAAGGTGCTGTGAAAAGACTGTCTCAGTACAGCCCTCAAACCCTCCACTTGTGGTTTAAAGGGCTCTGCCCTGGCCCTGGTATGGCCCCACCCCCTCATATAGCATGTAGTCTTCCCTTCCCCACAATCAAGAGGGTGCGCCCACCCAGACCTCATGCCCACCTGAAGCCCATGTCTGTCCTTCTGAACTAAGCCTCCAGATCCTAGAATCACCCACTCAAATGGCCCCAAGTCCACATACAAGGTTAGCCCACGTGTCTGTCTGGGACCTAGCCTGTGAGGATCAAAAGCAGCACCAATGTGCACACCTCAAAGTCTGAGTGGGTGTGGGCATACTGAAACACGTGTGCAAGATCCCTTGGGGTGCAGGAGAGAGCCAATGGGTGGGGATAGAAGGGGCTGAGCAGCACATCTCGGTATGAGATGGGGGTGAGCCTAGTTCAAGCACAGAACTCTGAGCAGTCAGAATTCTCAACTGAAACTTCAGACACCTTGGTTACTACAAAGATATTTTGTCAAAGAAGAAAACTGAAAACCAATTTAGCATTTTGTTAGCTTGGCTTATAGCTTTTAAACAAAAAATAGCATGTGGGCTTCCATGTCTTGATCAGGGATTTGGTAAAGCCTAGAACCTCTCATTCATAAAACTGTCTCATGCTTCCTAATACAATGAATCCCTTAGTTTCATCCATTTGAAGAATTATCACTAAAAGAAAACAGTTGGGTATTTTTATATAGAGTTTTGGTCAGGCTCTGAAAAGACTTGTGATACATTTTGATCATTAAAAACCCAAGGAAGTCCTATGTGCATCAGCTATTCCTACTGCCTGTCCTAGAGCCCGCCACCCCCGATTTCAGTTCAGGAAACTTGGGGGTCCAAGAAGAAGGAAGGGGGTTCACAGAAGCATAGATCTACTGGGAATGCGCATCTCTGAAGACGCATCCTCACTTCTCCGTCCCTCGGGCAGATTATCTGGATGCTGGCCCTACGGGCCGTGAAGCCTATGGACCCAGGAAGCACAGTCTTCAAAAAAACCAGGGAGGGTAGCAGCAGGGCGGCAGAGAAAGAGGTCCGATGCATCAGCCTTGCACTTCACAGAACAAAACAGGCTGAGCCGGCACACACTGTACTGTCTGGTTTATGATCACATAATTGGGTATTTGTCTAAGGATTTTTAATACCAAGTGAAAACATTATTTACTAAGATTTGATTTAAGCAAAGTCTCCAAAGCAAACTGCAGTACAAGATCAGCCTTTTTAAGACTATAAAACTGGAAATCATATTTTAACTCCAGAATTTTCAGGAAAATGAGAAAGTAAATTCAGAGGCCCTAACAGCGATTGCTTTTCTCTTGCATTTATAAAATAGGAGGTAAGAAATGCTGGTGGTCAGAGAGAGAGCTGTACTACTGGTAGTAGTAAAACAAATAATACAGTTTCCATTTCTTCAGTAAGGGCATTCGGAATCTTATTGGCAGATGGGATACTTTAATCCCACTGGCAAAGACTACAATCAGGTGCACCAGCGAACTTCAGGGAGTCAGCAGCGAGAAAATACCGCAGAGAAACCAGGCAGGTGGTGTCTCAGTTACCAACAGCCTGTGCTCATCGGCCCGGCCTGCCCAACCTCGCCCCACGGCCCCTAGACACCCACAGACAACACGGGAGAGTCTGTGTGTCATTCTGGAAGAAGCAGAACCAACTGTGGGAGTCAGAACTTACTGTACTCTCAAGTATAGTAGTTGTTACCATCTGAAAATGTTCCACATCAGTCCATTATATCATAATTGGAGATTTATTTGGATTTCTGATTACCAACTACATTTAGTTGGTGTGTTAGGTCATCAGCTTAATTTCTTTCTAATACTCAGCTGACATACCTAGAGGATTGGAATTAAAAATTAAAAAGAGTTATATCTATTTACTGACTGACTGGAAAGGTAATTTATGGTTTAAAGGAGGGAAACAGTACTGGGATTAGCTAGTGGGCATAGAAGGAGTTATTAAATTCAGGAGAAATTTGGCAGATTCTGAGAGGAGAGAGGAGAATGAATTAGTAAGGGGGGCTGGGGGGAGGAAGAAAAAGAAATAGCTCAGCTTTCTTGTGGCAAAAAGACCACAGGTGTGAGGGTGGCCATCAGCACGGTGTGATTCTGAACAGCTTGTCCTCATAAAGCAAAATGCTCTGACAACTGCATTTCAGCCTGGTGCCCAGATCGAACCACACCTTGGATATGAGCAGAACAAGCAGCAAAATGGGAAGGGAAGTGAACGGTGGTTATACGAGGCATGGCCACACAGGTCTGGGGACTAACTTGGTGGCTGGTTGTCTGTATCAAGTACAGAGTTATTCCATGACTGGCAAGAATATCATTTATGTGCAAAAGGGTTCATCTGATCAGGCCTGGGTGCCTGAGAGGCTGGATGTGCTGCTGGTGGGTGGCCTCTTTACTGGCTGTGGTTAGAGTAAGTGCTAAATGACAAAACATAAAGTTGCATCTCCAGAGAGAAAAAGAAAAAAACCCTCAGCATATAAATAAAAAAAAGTGTAGTGGTGAAAATTGGTCAAACAGAATATGAAAAAATTTAGGTCTTTAAGTTTTACCCCGATACATTCTATCTTTAAAAATTAGGCAAACAAGAACTTAAAATTCATAATACAATAATCCTAGAATCTATGCTGTTGAAAAAACACACTAGGATAGATTATAAAACAATACATAAAAATCATACAAAAATAATACAAAATTAGGCAAACAAGAACTTAAAACCCATAATACAATAATCCTAGAATCTATGCTGGTGAAGGGAAAACCCAAGGACCGAGGTTTACCTAAGGACAGGCCTGTGTCACCCAGATTTCAGGGAGTGTGAGGGACTGACAGAATGCCAAGCACAGCATTTGAAGATCTGTAGGGAAATGATGAATGTGCCCAAGCAGACGTGTAAGCTTTAGTGGGGTGAGTGTGGCAACAAAAAGGCAGAAAGCAACGAGGCATGTAATGTTGATAGTTTAGCATCGTTAGCAAAGTCAATTACTATTTGCCTCTTATTTTTCAGAGGTTGCTTATTACTCGCAAGGCATTCATTGTCCTGACTAAGTTGATTGTAACTCGGTGATAGTCCTGGCAGTTTGAGGAACTAAGAGTGGCATGTGGTGATACCCACACAAAAAATGTTCGATCCCGACTTGGCTACATGCTGTAGACTGTATTTTTGCGACTCCCACCCCCGCAGTCAGATACTGAAGTCTAACACTCACTATGACGGCATGTGGAGGTGGGGTGGGGGCAGTGACGGCATCATGAGGTCCCGTCCTGAGTGGGGTCGGAGCCCTTATGACAGACATTCCCGGGAGCTCGCCTGCTCCTTCCACCCTGTGAGGTTACGGCCAAAACACAGCCATCTCTAGACCTGAAGGCAGGTCCTCACCAGAACCTGGCTGTGCTGGTCCTGGTTCTTGGACTTGTGGCCTCCAGAACTGTGAGGAATACATTTCTGTTGCTTCTAAACCAACTAGTCTGTGGTGCCTTTGTGAGAGCAGCCTGACAAGAGCCAAGGTACTACACTGATGAGTGGGAACCAGTGAACGTGGCCAAGACTGTAGAGTGTAACTTCTTTTCTGGAAGGAGAGCACTATGCTAAAAGCTATGCGAGTGTCAGTTTTTTCATTAGAGCAGAAGTAAATTTATAAGAATATTAAATACTTCATACATGTTGAGGCTTATGCAATAAAGCAGTAAACTAATCTTACATTGGCAATATGTATTTAATCTCAATCAATATCAAATAAGGATTAAAATAATCCCGAAGTAAACACTGGGCTGAAATCCTGAAATGTTTATGATAGGTGGATTAAACTGATATATTTTAGAATCCAATACATCTGAAACTTAGCACCAGAACTTTAAAAATATTGTGATCCATCCCAACGTTCTGTTTAGGGATCCCAGGGAGGCAAGGTCGCATCCTTAGCCTGTGGCCACGCAGGCCCCTCACAGCCACAGCGGAGAGTAAAGCCTGAGCCGTTCTGCTCCCAGTCTCAGCCTGCCCTTTACCGCAGATGAGACGTCAATTCTGTTTTGTAAAAAGAAAAAAAAGCCTCATCATGAAAGCAGTGAAGCGCTGAGTAGACTGTCCTTTGTCCCTAAGATTGTTTCAGAAAGAACACGCATTGTCACACTCCATGTGTTTCCATCTTAACTGGCCCAGTCCAGTCACCAGGGACTTGACTGCCTCTCTGTTACAACGAATCATTGTGTAGGAAGTGGAGGACCCTGGATGCAGCTGTACATAGTGCCCTCAGATAAATGGGGGCCCAATTGATACAGGGTGCAGCCAAGGGGGGGGGGCAAAAAAAGATTTGGAATGGTGCCCAGAATTCAAAGTGTATAGGAATATTGGAGAGACATATAAGATGCCCTCAACACCCCCCCCGCCCAGGGGCGAATGGAGCAGGGCCATTGAGAGCTATTTTGCATAGCAACAGTTTTGCGGCTAACCTCTGGAATGATTATTTAACATATCTATAACCTTTAATTGGTTTCGTAGATATGTTAAATAGCTGTGGCCAAGCATTGAGCAAGAGAGAAGGGAGTAGTGGGGACCCAAGATATAACTAGGGGCTGCGCTCCTGAGTAAGAAGGCCTGCATGAGAGCTTGGAGAAGACTGGCTCCGGGACATGAGGGGATAACTGCCCAGGTGAAAGGGAAAACCACGCAGCTTTGCCAGAATGGAGATCCCTGCAGCCAGGTGAAGAAGACAGCCACATGCTTTTGGTGGAGTGCGAACCCCTGCAGCTTTGGTAGAAGCGGCCCACACGGCTTTGTGATGCTCTCTTTGGCCAAGTGGCCTGGAAAGCAAGAGACATTTTGACTGGAACTGGGTACAAAGAACTCTTGCCAGTGGACCATGAGAGGGTACCACAGTACTTTGGATTAACTAGAGAGAGATCCTGCCTGTACGGTGACACAGCTGATGGTGCCAGCGGCCTGAAACACAGACGTGTGTGCTCTTCTCCTGATTTACGGTACCCGGAGTTGGGACAGTGGGAGAAGGGAGCTGTGTGGGTGTAGGTGTATACCCTAAAGGACTCTGATATTTTAGTGGAGGCATTAAGCCTAAATAGCATTAAATAAACATTTTGTTTCCTTTTCACAAATCTCTGGCATTGAGAGATGTCTTTCCAATTGGTGGCGGACAGAAGAACCCAGTAGATATTAGTATTTTGTCCTTGGGAGGGGCCCCTGTTCTGTAGCAGTTTTAGGCATCCCTAGGTGGGCTAGATATTGTATTGCCCCTCTCCTCGGACCCCTTGTTCGGTAACACAATCGCTGCAGATTAGACACAGTTCAGAGAAATCACTCTTAGTGATGGTGTTGTGCTTAGAGACAGGAAAATTTTGTTTGCAATTCTTGAAATTTTCACTTAAAATGTACACAGTAGGAGAATAGGACTGTATGTCTCTGGTACTCTAGATTCTTGGTAATTTCATTTCAGCTGTATGCCGCTACAAAATAAATTTATATTTTTTGAAAGATAATAACCAGTCAAGTTCTAAATCAATGAGAAGAGAAAACATTGTTATGAATTTGAAATCTTTACCTACAATTTGCTAGAGGCAAAAAAAATTCAAAAATTAAAAAGATTTTTTTGAAGGTTAAAAGAATTATCTTAGGAACACATTAAACAATTCCGATGTGAAATGTCTAATTCTGTTAAAGTTAAATACCATGAAAATCTACACGAGCAAGACGTTAATTGCCGAACAAGATACTTCCTTTAGCCTCTATATTTTCCTCTCAAGGGCACTGCAATATGATGTTGATGATATCCTGGCTTTCTTGCAACACACAGTAGAATAATTATCTTAATAAATTCTCTTATTTGCAGATATTTTCAACTTCTTGATGAGGGGACCATATTTTGACTTAACAGCATTTGTAACCAACACTAGGCCAGTACAGGGCTGGGGAAACAGAGTTGAGATGTCAATTAGACACATTAGCATGAGAGCTACCCACAACTAACTAACTAACTAAGTAACTAACTAACTAACTCACTCTCTAACTCTCTCTCTCTCTCACACACACACACACACACACACACACACACACACACAAAGAAAAAGGAAACAGCACTTTCAATGTTTTACATTGAAGTTAAATTGACAAATATAGTTAAAAACTTCAGCTTTTCCACATCAAGGGAAATCTCCTCTCCTTAGGAGAAGGCACATTTTAATTGACCTCAAACCAACTTGTCTTTTATCCTCCTAGGAAGCCGGAGTCGCCATCCTCCCCCCGCCCACCAGACGGATCCTCACTGGAGCCTCTGCTCTCTCCCTGTGTGAGTACAAGGGCCCCCTCCCCCTCCTGCAGGCTCCCCCTTCTTTTCCACCCTATTCTCTTAAATTGTACTTTTAAAACCCGAGAACTTAAAAAGTTTCTCCACACACAGATTGTTTATGAACACATATACGGGTCTGCTTTCTATACATTTTTCTAATATACAGACATACACGCCCACCTTTCATTTCCCAAATACGTATTAAGCATTGAAGCGGTGTTGTTACAGGCCCCAGTGAACTGAAAACTGAAAGATGCTTACAGCTGGGGGAGGAGGACATGCAAGCAATCTGAGCACGGTGAGAAGTGTGCTGTGCCTGGGCGGGTGATGGGACATGGGACGGAGTTAACACCTCTGTTGGGTGAACGAAGGAACTTCCCACAGAGGAGGAGATACTCGAGTTGTATCTGGAAGGTTAAACAAAAATTTGCTGAACAGCTGAAGAAGGGAAAGAGCTATGGGGCCAAGATCCCCAGAAGACCCTCCCTCCATTCAGTAATCAGAAGAGTTGTGCCTCCAATTTCTGACTATCTGATGTGTGTGTCTGTCATTCTTTATATCAGAGATACTTGCAGTGTTCTTTAAATTGTGCTTTAAAAGTTCACAGTAAAACCACTGGTTTTTTCACATTCTCTGGGACCCCTGGGGCTGGGAGGAAAGAGGGGGGCACAGCCATGTTCCTGCCACCTTGGGAAACAAGTGAGGAGGTGCTGCAAAGAGAGGAACAGCCAAGGGTTCTCTCAACTATTTAATCTTTTCTATCTTTTAGTTAACTCTCCTGCTTTTGAAGAAACACATGCATTGTTCCAGAGAGAGAGAAAGGAAGGGGGAGAGAGGAAAACATCGATGTAAGAGAACTGTCAGTCACCTCCCATATGTGTGCCCGTCAGGACTGAACCTGCAACCCAGGCCTGTGCCCTCACCGGGAATCAAAAAGGCGACCTTTTGGTCTGTGGGATGACACTCCAACCAACTGAGCCACACTGGCCGGGCAGTTAACTTGTTGTTAATCTGTCCCTTAAAAGCGGTTTCTCCCCAGAATTCATTTTTGACGTAGAAGTTCACAGCCTTCTCTGAGATCTCCCACCGACTCTCTTGACTGGCACGGATGTTACCTCCCCACGGATGACTCCAGCGTGGTTATCTCACATACCAATAACTTTACCAAGCTTCAACTCTGAATTTCTAATAGACTACTGGCCATTTTCATTTAAGAAATCCTACCAGAACCTTGGAGTTCAGAGCATTTTGGAGGTTTTTGATAATTTTATGATATATTAATTTGACTAGGCTACAGTTTCCAGTTACTCAATCAAACACAAATTTAGGTGCAGCTATGAAGGTATTTTGTAGGTGTGATTAGAATTTATAACCAGTTGACTTTAAATAAGAGAGATTATTTCAGATAATGTGGATGGGCCTGGTTCAATGAGTTGAAAGGCTCTAAGAGCAGAAGGGAGGTTTCCCTGATGAAGAAATTCTGCCCGTGGTCTGCAGCTTCAGCCAGTGTCTGAGATCGGGCCAGCCCTTCCTCACGCCTGCCCTATGAACTTCAGACATGCCGAGCCAGTCACTTAAGCCCCCACAGTCACTTAAGCCAATTCCTTGTAATAAGTGTCTTACAGATTCTGCTTCTCTGGCTGGACCCTGACTGGTAGAGGTTTACGGACCTCCCGTCCTTCTGTACTAACTTCCCATTTCTGTTCAAAAGACTTCCATCCTTCCATCATCACTCAGTCACCAGTGTTACACTTACTGCCTTACCTCCTCTGCCTGTCCCTTCCTTGTTGTTTCAATGGGTCTCCCCATCCTGAGACTCCTGTCATTCTAACTGGGTTTGTACAACCACAACAGGTTAATTTTCATAAAGATACCGGTCTCTTCCTTCCGTGGCACTGGCTCTCGCACCACCCAGCACATCACATACACACTCCCGTGTTTCATTCCCACCGACTCTGCCACCTCTCTCTCCCTGCTCCCCGAGGGCCGCCTGCCCCCGCCATGCTGGTGACACCCTGTTCTCTCTCCACAAGCTGACACTGGCTGCCTCCAGGTTTCTCCCTATGCCTCCCACTGGCTTTGGAAGCCCTTCCCATCTTTTCCCTACCAGTCCTTTACGGCCGTCTCAAAGCATCTCTACCTACAACCCAGTCTGGCCAGCCTAGTCTGGGCCACTTGCTCTCTAAACTTCTACTGTGGTTACTTCTCTATCGGCAAATTGGTAATTGACTCTGAACTGTTCTATGAAAACACTTAGATTAATGAGACAGACCTTCAATAGAATCTTTTATGTAACTTTTCATATGAATATATGTTTTTATATCTCTTCCATTGAGTACTTTGTGAAAAAGCTGGACTCAGCAAATGTTGATCCAGTGAACTGCTGAGGGACTCAGTTATGAAAGCTCACAGCATTAATTATACATATCTTCACAGAAGCCCAAAGTGGTTTGTATTAATTGGTCAATCAGGTAAAAAAAATCCATACCACACTGATTCTGTACTGTCAGTCTTACACCAACTTTAAAGTGGGAGGGAGAAAAAAAAACGAACTTTTTTTTACTGCCCATTGATAATAAGCACAGATAAGAAACCAGAGGGCATTTCACTCAGCTGGTTCATATGATGGCACACACGCAAACAGCTGTTACGATTCTTTGTAATACAAATAACTCAAACTAAGTTAGGAGTCAGGGAAGGAAAAGATATAAACCTCCAACATATCACAGCCATTCTAAGTATATTTATACCTTCTTTCCATGAAGCCCTGCTTCTTAAGATAAATGTTGTGTTGATTGAAACTAAAATTAGGAATTAATTCCCTACAAGTACTACTCAGAATATAAACTAAAAAATAATATAAAATAGTATAACATAATATAAAATAATATGAAAAAGCCATAAGCAATATGTGGAAGACTTTCTTTGATAATGTATACAATGCTTTAAATGTCCTCCATCAGATTCCGATTGAGGTTTTTTTTTTAAAGAAGAAAGGAAGTTACTTGGTTTTATCTAAGCACATAATTGCATGGTGAGCCTTTGGAGAACAGCCCTGGGCTTGAGTACACATAAAGCTGTCCTTTCCAAAGCACACTCCCTGGCACACACTTGAGTGAAGACAATACTTGCAATTTCAGCCAAACTATTTGTTGACATCAGCATGAGTGAACAAGAAAAAGAATTAAGAAAAACAGTTACCAGATTATACTTCTCATAATTTATCCAAAAGCATACAATATTAAGTCTGTTTTTGAAATCTGTTTACATTCTTTACATGTATATTTTTTCCTGATCTAAAAATAATTAAAACAAAGTTCTTACTTGAGAATTTTATTGTTTTGTCTGAAATACTGATGGGAAAGATCTTCATAAGTAAGTAGTCTTAGGGAGACAGTGTAACTTACTTTAAATAACACAGTGGATATGATTCATTATGTTATTCAAACAAAAATGTTACATTTTTTATGGTCCATGGGTGAACATAACAAAATGAAAGGAAAATATTTGGGGCCAATTAGAAAGTAAGATTTATAGCTTCGAAATGCAGAACAAATATACTTTTAAATTTCCAAAATTGATGCCCATGTAAAATATTTGCACTTAATTATGTGTGAAAGGGCTATAGGTATGCAACAAGTTGACATAATTTTAAACATAAGTAAAATTACTTTAAAGAAAAATATAACTTTGTGATGCTTGTTTTGGTACTAATAAGTTGAAGGGCTGTCCAATATCAAATTCATCATTTAAATCCTTTAACTATAGGTTTGAAGTTAACCATTTTTAGACATAATTTTATATATTATAAAATTTTATTCAGTAGCAACATTATTCTATTATACCACATAATAATTTTTACATTTTTATTTTTCATTAAACTATTAGTAATCTCAAGCACAACCCTACCTTTGTTTGAAAACTGTTAAGACATCATTGAAAGCTTCAAACACAGAAATCTGGCTTTTGGTTCTAGTTTCATGAAAAGTTTTAAATGAACAGACTCCTATCAGGACTTAATAAGTTCAGACATGTAACATGGACTTACCCTGTTTATCTTGAGAAAATGAAGGATCAGCATTAAGTTGGTCTCAGGAGAAGACTGAAAGCTGAAGAAGCTCTGAGCTGGTTTAAGTAACTGGTGCTGCCTCTGAGCAGGGTAAGGCAGGGAGCTCTCTGCGAGGGCCTTTCTCCTCCCTCCCTCCCCCATAACCTCTCTCCTCCTGCCTCCTCTCTCACACATACACACAGTATGATTAAACTGCTTCTGTCAAGAGGTTTTTTTGTAGCTAGCTTATTATAAAATTATGAAATGAAAAATCACTCAGTAATTTTCTATGTATCATCTCATAAATTTGAAAACTTAAATAGCCACAATTTGTAAACACAGTTTTAAACAAACTACATAATGAAGCCATTTAAGTGAAATGAAATAAAAATATGCTGCTTACTTTATTAAATTCTATGTGGCTTCTCTAGTTATGTAAGAAATATGAGGGAAGTAGTGCTCAGGGCTAATAAATTACGTCCTATTAAAGGGCTTTCTTTATGAACAAGAGTTGGGTTCCAGGGTGATTTTTGCATCTCACCCACGTGGCACTTGCAATGCACGTGTGACCCACATACGCTGCCAGCACACTCACGGTGGACTGCGCTGCTTCGGCACTCACGTGGTCGGCTGCCTGCCTGGCACCCGTGCCCACCCCATCCTTCTGCCAGGAGGCCAGCACTGGGACGAGAGGAATGGTGCAGCACAGGGAAAAAAAAGGGACTAGCTTTCCTTGAGCACTTTTTACATGCCAAGCCCTACGCTCAGTGTTTTACACATACTTCCATTAGCCCTCATCATTTTTTACGGGTACTGGTGTTGCTGTAGTTTACAAGCATAAGAACTGGAACTCAAGAGTTTAAGTAGCAGTTTGTATGTGCTAAAACTGTCACCGGCAGCAAACACCACCCCCCAAAGAAAAGCAAATTCCAACTAAGACCTATGTCCTCTAAAACCGATGTCCTCCCTAAGCTCTTTGATTGACACACCACTTTGTGGAAGGGAAAGTGGCAGCAACGGAGCCATTTTCTGGGACAGTGTGACTTCCCTGGGGTTCCACCTTCCAAACTGGCACGGAGGACTGGGAGTCCAGTGTCCGCTCTTCCCTCTTCTTCCCTCCAGCGCTGTGTTCAGAGCAGGACCAGGTAAGAGGTAGCAGGGTAGTCACACTTCTCAACTCAGGACAATCTTGGTTTATGTCTGTTATTTGGGCAGATTATTACGAGTGTCTCCTTTTGTTCTCAAAGATATGACAATTTGGAAATGACAAAGTGGCAACTGCAGCTAACTCTCTGATGCAGGCTTTTTCCAATTTGGGTGATATATATTACACACATGTAGTATGTATGTATGTACACACACATATATTTTATGTGTGTATAAATATGTGTGTACATATATATGTGTATATAGATGTGTGTGTGTATATATATATATATATATATATCTACAAAGAGAGAGGGAGAATGTGAAGCAAGTTAAATACCAGTTGCATTAAACTAAACCTGCCTTAGAAGAGGACAAGTGATATTTCAAAGTTCTAATCAGACTGTTATTGAAAGAGAAATGGCAAGGAATGGAAGTCCATATAACTTCGAAGTTCTGCCCTGTGGTGACCTGGTAAACCATGCACCTGCCTCGGGATCTTGAGGCATTTAACTGGGTTTCTTCCATCCGGAGGCATCTGTGCGTTATGGAGGCACCTCTGTTGGCACAGCTGAAGCAATTAATTTAGGGCCAGAATAATGAGAAGGGACAAGATAATAAAACTTTAAAATATAAAGTGGCATACGGTCAGTCTTTCATTATCAGCACGCAGCCTCTCGAGCTGCTACTTTTATTTTTGGGTGTCCTTAAGAGGGGTGTCAGGGTGATATCCCGCCTGTGACACCTGAAATCCCACCATGAGAACTCCATCCCTTGAATAAAATGCAACTGCCCTCAAAAGATAAGTCATCTAAACTTTGTTAACAACTCAATACATCAGATTTCAGAATCTCTTAATAAGATGTATTCTATGTGATAGACAAAAATTAAGAGTACAAAAAAAAGAATACATAGAAAACTAATTAACTGGGTTTGGAAACAGATGGGCACTAAATTACTAAAAATTCTCTATGCAACAGAGTGTACGTGGAGGGTACTGAGAGGGGATGGCAGCCGTGTCTGTGTGAATGCCCAGGACAGACACAGAATATCAAGGAGAGTGTAGTCCTGCCGGGGGGCCCTGATGGGAAACGAAAGGCAGAGAGAGGGGAGGCAGGAAAACGGTCTGTCCGAGGACATGCTGCTCATGTGGACAGGTCGGGAAAGTGGAAATGCCCTCACAGCTGCCGGGTTCCCCCACGGTGGCGCCTTTGTGTAACACCCAATGGGCACAACTGTACGCGGAGGCCCTGGGTAGAAGCTATAGTAGCAGATGCTGTTGGTACCCTGCCTAAATCTCCTTGGCACTTGCTGTTTCTGTTTGCAAGGACGGGGTCTCACTGTAGGCACTTGCAATTAACTCTGCTGCAGGCTCTTTCCGATTGCTGTCGTCAGCTGGACCCATAAGGAAAAGAGGAATGAGGTGCCATGAAGTTAAGGACCCTGGAAGCCATCGTGAGCCAAGGACAAGTGGGGGTTGTCGGGTAAATGCTATAGTTTCTTCACCTCCAGGGCAAACACTTCCATACTGTCTCCTACACAGCCCCAGTGAGATCAAGTCTCAGAGTTGCCCAGAGCTATTAAATGACACCCCGTATACGGACTCCCTTCCCCGTCTCCTTTCCCTGTGAGCCTGCAACACTGGTGCTTCCCCGGGGGAAGGGGGGCTACCTCCCCCACAAACCACAGGTACTTCCAGCTCTCAGGGAAGGCCAGCCAACGCAGTTGCCAAAGAGAAGCTTACTCTATTTCACAAGGGTGGAGAGCTATGTGGTTTGGCCAATATTTGAAAAAGGTGGACAACATTTTAGTCAGTTGATTAGTATTTTATAAAAGTCAGAATGACGTAAGTTTTGTTACCATGGACTATGAAGGACAAACTTCCCAGACAGCCCGTGGGAAGTGCACACGCAGCAGAGCCTCTTAGATACGCATTCTCTGCTGAGTGAAAATGCCTCCATGGCTACACAGCTTCACTATTTTTAAAGGTATAATTATATCTCCATCAACAGAAAAAGCTATCCTAATGATGTGTTTCCAGCCATAATGTAACAATCAGAAGTAGAAATTATATTAGAAGGGGCACTGGAGCGGGACAAAGTGAAAGACAATGTGAAACTATACAGAAAGCAGAAAGTATGCCACTGCCAATTTTAAAGCAGAAAACCAGGGGACCCAAAACAGAGTTATGACCATCGGAGTAGGCAAGGGGGCTGGGCCTGGCTTGAACAGGTGGAAGGCAATGCCGGAAATGCAGAAGGTTATGCCAGTAGACTGGACGAGAGACAAGGCACGGTCCTTGCGAGCTGGCGAGAAAGGCACCAAGTACTTCCACGCACAGGAAAAGCCGTAAGATAAGTTCAGAGCACAAGGACGGGGACGCTGCCTCTCCTCCCCCATCCTAACACAAGGACTAGATCACATAACCCTTAAATTCAGCTAACGGAGGTCTGGCTTGATTTCAGAAAAAAAATTCTGATTGTCCAATTATCCCCTTACCCAGTTCATTGATGCCTGAAATGCCCATATTCAGGGAAACTATGTTCATTAGACAATTAGAAATAAAATGTAAGCACCTGGTCAAAGAAACTGAGTATAAATGCATCTCTTGGCATAAAAGGAACCAATCAGGCATGCTTTATACTTGTATGTTTTAAATAGTGCTTCATGAATAGCTTTTTTTAAGTCATTGTCCATGAAAAGGCATATGCACCAGAATCCTTATGAAGAGGAAAAGGTAGTTAATAACTCAGGTCACTACACTTCACCTCCAAATACTTTTCTTCATTCTAATTTTCTCACATCTCCTCTCGCCTTTCCCTCCTTCCCAGCCTCATACTCCAAAACAAATCTCTGAGCATATTTGTTCAAAGACTCCTCAGTGGTATATGCTCCTGCAGTTAGGGGGAAACCACAATCTTAGGCACAGTCATCAGGCCCTGCTGGACCTGGCCCCCACTGACTCTGCGAGTCCTTACACTGCTCTCCCTTCCTCCACGTGCTTCCGTATTCTTCTGACTCTCAAAACCAGTAGCAGCTGTCCCGCTGCAGGTCTTTGTCCATGCATTTCTTTTGCCTGAAACCTCCTCCCTTCCCCTGCACTGCTCCCCTCGGCCTGGGTCACCGCCTCATCTCTCAGGTCCTGGAGTAAACCTCACTGCTACCGGCCCATGTAGGACAGTCAGAAGGCCCTACACCCCTTCATTATATGTGATGTGCTTCAGACGGCCTACCTACGTCTGTCTGTTTGGTTACACTGTGAGATCCATGAGGGCAAGGGCCATCCCAACCCTGCTTATTACTGTCTCCTCCGAGTCCAGCTCAGTGCGTGGCATGTACGAGACGCTTGCTTAATCAGTAAGTGAGGGCGTGACCACAGGTCTCTGGCCCCATGTTCCATATTCCTTGTGTCCCATCTTCCAGAACAGAAGGAACTGAGCAACTGAACTAGTGGAAAAAATGACACAAATAAAAATGAACAGAGAGTTAGTTAAGAACCAAACTTTGAAGATACAATTTCGGTAAGCATTCTATTTATTTTTAATTCAGCCAAAACAAATGAGTTTTAAATAAGGCATTTTTTTATCGCATAGCTGTTTTGTCTACCAGCCAGGTGTATTAGACAATTGAGGGTAAAATTAATTTGGGTTAAGTAGATTATATTTATACAGTTTGCCTTTTTAAAAGTCTGTATTTTGTGTTATATTGTTCTCATATATATGTGTGTTTTAATGTCTAATTATATATGTGTAATTTTGTTCATACTCTTTTTATTTTATTTATTTATGTATTTTTAGATGGAGGGGAAGGGAAGGAGAGAGAGTGGGAGAGAAACATCAGTGTGTGGTTGCCTCATATATGTCCCCTACTGGGGAACCTGGCCGGCAACCCAGGCACGTGCCCTGACTGGGAATCAAAGCAGTGACCCTTTGCTTCACAGGGCCATGCTCAATCCACTGAGCTACACCAGCCAGGGCTCTTTGTTCATATTCTTAAAGAGGCCTTTCCACAAACTTCAGACCTTACAGAATCTAAATCTGCCTGTAGAGAGTAGAATTGCACCCCCCCTATGTGTGTCTAGAACATGTATGCTATATTACATGGCCGGGGAGGTTACAGTGCAGATGGAGTGAAGTTTGCTAATCACCTGATTGTAAAGTAAGAAGGTCATCCTAGATTATCTGGGGGTGGGGCACAGTAAACCCTCAAGGCTCCTTATCAGAGGAAGAGGGAAAGGGGAGAGCCAGGGGCAGAATGACAGCACACGAATGCTGTGGCTGGCTCTGAGGGTGGAGGAGGGCTGGGGGCCGAGGGACAAGCACAGCTCCTGGGCACCAGGAAAGCGGTGCTGCCCTGGAGAGGCCGGAAGGAACGCGCCCAGCCAACTCTCTGACCCGTTTTGAACTTCTGGCCTCCCAAACTGTGAGACGATACATTTCTGTGACTTTCAGCTGCTAAATTTGTGGTGCTTTGTTAAAGCGGCAAATGAATACACTGCCCTCACTGGGAGATTACTCAGGAAGTTATTATTCTGCAACAGGGACTCCTACAATTCTCTTTCATTCATAAGATTCACGACTCAAATTCTAAGAATAATTATAGAAGATTTCCAAGTAATTTTGAAAATACCACGATTTATGAAGAGAATTTCTACGCCAGGAAATATAATCTACTCTTAATGGAAATGGAGTCATTTGTAGTTAGAATTCATTTAGCCAAATATTTATAAAGTAGCTAAAGGAACTAACAAAAGTAATACACGGTCTTTCCCCTAAGTTTTAGACACTTTTACACACACACGCACACACACACACACACACACTTTTACACACACACACACTTTCTCCTTATTAAGACTCTGCACAAACCTACATTTAAAGCCGAACACTACCACTGAATATAATTTTTGGTTAAACTGTTTAAGTTTCCTTTTATGTGAAGTGGGCACTGCTTCGGTTTCTGGTAGGAGCAGAAAGCGTGCATGGGAAGCAGCCAGGGCAGGACCCGGTGCCTCACAGCCCAGGAGCTATCGCGTCAGCATCTAAAACCTGGTATCGCAGATTTAGTCACTGAACACCACTGCACTGCGGATGCCCTGCACCTTCTCACAAATAAGGAATCTGACTAACAACATTCCCATATATGCTTGAAAGCATGTGCTAATAGTTTATTTTATAAGACTAGTTTATAAGTAAGATAAAGACCATTTTATAAGATATGTTTCATAAGACTATTTTATAACTAAGACTCAGTGATCTGGTTACAAGCTAGGTTATAAAATACAACATAAATTAACTTTATGTAAATGGAAACCTCAAACTGGCATTAAAATGATTATTGAAAGGTTGTTTAACCACCCATTATTTGACAAAAATGAAAACATTAGGAAAGCTAGATGCTACTTGTTGTTTTTTAGGTTGCTTTTTAATGGCGATGAGAGGGATGAGAGGAGGGAAGGCAGCTCACTCTGTGAGCGGGGACTCTGCCCTCTGCCGGGACTTTGGGACCGAGGCCCTAATGTTCGGATTCGGAGGGGAACAGAGCTCTGACTCGTAAACTGCTCTGCTCGAGCGCAGTCACTCCAATGAAGGCAAACACATCTACATAACACATTTCATACAACATGCATTACAAATCCATAAAAATATCACACATTAAAATTTCACTTCTATGAAGGTTGACATAGAAGGATACAGGATGGTTCCAGAAAGTTCAGTAAAAAAAATGTTTTATATGTTGGTCCATTTTCATGATTTTTTAATTTTATTTTTATTTATTTATCTTTAGAGGGGAAGGGAAGGAGAGAGAGAGAGAAACATCAATGTATGGTTGCCTTTCGTGCGTCCCCTGCTGGGAACTGGCCTGCAGGGAACCTGCCTGCAACCCCAGTATGTGCCCAGACTGGGAATCGAATGGCGATTGTCTGGTTCGAAGGCCCGCGCTCAATCCACTGAGCTACACCAGCCAGGGCCATTTTCATGATTTTTAACAATAATTTTTCAGATACATGGTCATTGGAAAAAAAGTTACTTTAACGCACAATAAAATATATTTGAAACACAACTTTGAGAAGTACTTTGCCTCTGTGACTTATGTTTTATGAGCATTATTTATTTCACGTGACCCTTGCCAACTGGACATGTAACTTGTGCTCTTTGACACATGAATTAAAGAATGCATGTGGAATGTAAGACTCTTTGCTATGTACGCTGTTGCCTGACATGCTTGCTGTTAAGGAGGGTCATCAAAGATGTGCCTGGCTGGCTCCATGCTGCTTGGGAAAGAAGGAAAACTGCTTTCTAACATGTAACTGAAGGGGGGATGAAACTCAGGAGTTTCATCTTAGATGATTTAGTTGGCACATTAGGTATAAGTGTGTCCCTTGAGCTGATAGCAGTGGCTGGGCTCTGCTATCCACCCCGAGCCAGTCAGCACGTTTTCTGAAGGGGCTGAGTCTGAGGGCTCAGGCAGCACACAGGTAGCTGGCTGGGGCCTGATGTCCCAGAACATCACAGAACTGTCCCCCCAAACTCCACATCCATCCTTTCTCTGCTTCCCTCCTGCCACAATGCAAAAGGACTCCCTTCTTCTCCGGCTTCTCCCTCCTGCCTTCTCAAGGACCAGACTCCGTTAATTACATTCTCCCCACACCATTTATCTTAGAACCTTATTTCCATTAGAATGTAAGTATTTCAAAACCCATCCTCCTCCCTGACAAACTTAATGGTCCCCCCCTTCTGTGTTCGTATCTCAGAGAATTATATTGAAATGAATTTCTTCTTTATCTGTCCTTACCTAACTTCCAATTAACTTTAATATTTTGCAAATGAGAATTACTTCATAATTTATTAAGGCAGACTTTGCTGACGGAAAATTCTGGATTCTCAGCTGTCACTTCTAGTAGTTCCTTCTGGTTTCTCCTACAAACTTACAGCTTTACTTTGCATTACAGGAAGACTCACTGAAATGCTTCTGAAACCACGATCCTCACACCAACACGGCCATGACCTCCTCACCACTCATCACTCCACCATACCTATCAGACAGAGTCTTTAATTATACTTTGTTAAACTGGATTTTATGATGCCTGTTTTTTAATGATCAGTATCGGCACCATTTTTTCCCCTACTCTTCCCTCTTTTCTATGACAGCCAACAGAGAAGAACATATTCATCTAATCGCACAAACACAATGATTGTGTTTTACGGTACGGTATTTCACTGTGCTTTATGATCAAGGGATGACACTGCTGAAAAGGAAATGTTTTCTACAGGGTTCAGGGAGCTGAGGTTCAGGGAAATCGGAATATGACGAAAAGGGGAACAGCAGAGATGGGCTCCACCCTTCGTCAAAGAGTGTGCAAGGTGATGGCTTATTTTCTTGATTTCTCAATTTCTATAAATAATTAGACCCATCACACACACACACATATGCAATTTTGTGTTTAGAAAAAATTAAAAAGTTTAATGATACTTTTACCATAACTGCTACTTACCAATTTCAGAACAGTGGGATTATAATTGAGATAGGTTTATTAAGCAAATTTAGTTCCAAGTTAATTAAAATGCTAAATACTGAATGGACATTGCTTATATGTATATATATATATATGTATATAGCATCAATATTTATAAACCAGTATTTATGTATGGACCATGTGTGTATGGACACATACACTAGAATAGGTACACATCATATGTTAACACACAAATATGCACATGAACACACATGTGTGGATACATGCGCACATGAATGTATACACACGGGACCACATATGCATGTATGTGTACATATGTGTAAATATATACCTACTCATAAATGCATGTGGTTTGGATTCAAGTCATTGTTGTGCAAAACAATTTACAGAACCACAGACCCTAAAGCTTTGAAGTATTACAGACCCTGTATAACACAATCCTATTATCTTGCTGCTGAGAAAACTGAGGCTGAGATGGTGAAGTGAATTGTGGAAGGTCACCAGCCAGTCTCTGGAGGAGGTGGCCCTAAAACCTCGGCCTGCTGATCCTCAGTACAATACATATTCTGATTCAAGTAAACAACATATTTACAGAATAGTTCTATAAGCCTATTGTTCATACTTAAAAATATTCTACCCACAAAGTACTCCTACTCCAAGTAGGGGACTGGTGGAGTTCTAGTATGAGCTCCATTTGGCAGCAAACTGGCTCTTCATCTGAGGAGAGGGATGCCCACTTCATGGGATGCCCTTGGGTTGCTCTGCAAACCTCTGCTGGTTAAGCCCCTGGAATGGACATCTGGCCTTAAGATTCTGGCTTATGTGTGCAGCCGGGGTGCAGGGCAGAATTAAGCGATGTTTTAGAGGACATTTGAAGATAAAGGACAAGCATGGAATTTAGAGAAGAATGTTCTTCTACATTTACTGGGAGATTTAAAATAATTTTATAGTAAAGTAAACATATATAAGGGGCAGGCTAAGATTTGATGACTTTTTAAGATGAAACTCAACATTTCAAAGAATCCTCCTCCCGTGGCTGCTGTTGCAGGCTATGCCCTGAGTCCTGCAGAAATGCATTACCTTCCTTTGCCATTTAGGTGTTTCAGTGGGAGAGTTTCAGAAAAGTCTGGATCATTCCATTATCTCTCCAGCGGCACATTTTCAAATTCCAGAAAGCAAATAATGGAATTCCAAATCCCCTTGGAGCTTCGTGATTTGGATTTAAAGTAGTTCTTAGTTCATTCATTTCCTGAATAGGAAATACTATGTTCTGAAAATAACACTAAGATCTGAAGACAGCATGAAACAGACATAGCTAGAGTTCAGTATGTCAAGTCACTGGACAGAGAATATCAACCTTCATGCACTGGGCTGGGGTCGCTTCCAGTTTATGTGGGCGAAGATGTCAATGAAAATATCCAGTCTCCTTTATATGCGTTGAAATTTGACCATGCCAAAGAAGTTTCTATCTAGTATATATCAACATAAGTTTGAGAATCAACACCAGGAATCATTATGTATATGACAAGAATGTCCAAAGACTACACTCATGATTCATTTTCTAGGGAAAAGGAAAAATGGGTATAAATAATAAGTACAGCATTGGAGATGTAAGAAAACTGTAAACAGAGAGCCCAACGATTCATTTAACCATGGCAATCAACTGGGGAACCACAGGTGGTGGACATACGTATTCACTGCAACGCCAGGCAGTCTGGGAGGCAGGAGATCCAGTGTCTGCTGACCTGGCAGTCGCCAATCTGAGACCATAACTGCTGTACGATTTATCACTGAAAAACTAACTGTTGTTATAATGGAGTTTTCAATCGTCTCCATGTACACAAAAGGGAATAACAGAATCAGGTTCTCACATGTAAAGGAAAAAGAAACAATCAAGGGACAATAATTTTAAGAATCAAAAAACATCTTTTTAAGACAAAACTAAATTATAATGCCATTGTTTTTTGGGTTAGTTTGCTTTAGGCACTCAAAGTATGAATGCATATATTTTCTTGTTCTTAGAAGTCAAGGTTTAATTATAATATCTACACCAAGTAGATCCTCTGTAATAAACTAATTAAAAACGTGTTAAATTGTAATACTCGAAGAATTTGTATGTAAGTACTAAACTCTGTAAACAGCATAGAATCCATCATAGATTGACTAGAAATAATCTTATTCTTCTTTCCTCTATGTTTGTCCTGTCAAAAGTTATAAAGTGACACATACTGTTGTTTAAATAATTAAAATAAAACTTAACTAAGCGTAGAAAGTGAAAGTATTTGTTCTTCTTTCCACACTGTACTGTCTGTCTTAGGAATTGACTGGTGGCAATTCGGGTAGGCAGTCACAACAGCGAATAGTAGTTTTCTCTATTGCCTATACAGGTTTATGAACTTTCCTTTGATGTTTAATATTTGAACATACAGAGCACAAAGAAGAAGAAATCAGAAAACAGAATGAAAGCCAACACTGACAGCTGGGTTCTGCGTTCAAAGTAGCAGCAGGGAAGATCTCAGGTGGTTTGGGCTACCTCTGGGCACTAATTTGTGAACACGCCCCTAAGGTTTTCAGGACTACAGAGGTTGCTAGGTACCCTGGGATGTGGTTGTACAGTTTATGAGTACACCATACAGGTGCACAAACTAAATACAGCTAGCAAAGTCTTTACTCTAATTAGCAAAAATGCTAGGAAAAGTTACAAATAAATCCTCTATAGTTAAGACAATCAATAATAACTCTCTTACTCTTATGAACTGAGCAGAGTATACAGAAAATCTAAGAAACAAAGTGTACGTACTTTCTTTTTTTTTTTTTTGATGATAAAATGTTTTTTTTTAATTAAATTTATTTATTTTTTTGAATTGATTATGCTGTTACAGTTGTTCTATTCCCCCCTCCATTCCCCTCCACCCTGCCCCCCAACCCCACCATTACCCCCCTTTAGTTTATGTCCATGTGTCTCAAGTCCTTTAGGTTCTATATTTCCCAAACTATTCTCGCCCCCCCCATCTATTTTCTATCTACTGTCTATGCTACCTGTTTTCTGTACCTTCTCCCCCCATCTCCTCCTCCCATTCCCCTGTTGCTAACCCTCCTTGAGATCTTCGTTTCTATGTTTCCACTCCTGCTCTAGCTGTCCTTTTAGTTTGCTTTCGTTTTAGGTGTGGTTGTTAATAACTGTGAGTTTGTTGTCCTTTCACTGTTCATGTTTCTTTATCTTCTTTTTCTTAGATAAGTCCCTTTAACATTTCATATAACAAGGGCTTGGTGATGATGAACTCCTTGAATTTGGTCTTATCTGAGAAGCACCTTATCTGTCCTTCCGTTCTAAATGAGAGTTTTGCTGGGTAGAGCAATCTTGGTTGTAGGTCTTTAGATTTCATGACTTGGAATATTTCTTTCCAGCCCCTTCTTGCCTGTAAGGTCTCTTTTGAGAAATCTGCTGACAGCCTGATGGGGACTCCTTTGTAGGTGATTGTCCCCTTAGCTCTTGCTGCTTCCAGGATTCTTTCCTTCATTTTAATTTTGGCTAATGTAATTATAATATGCCTTGGTGTGTTTCTTCTTGAGTCCAACTTTTTTGGTACTCTCTGGGCTTCTTGGATTTCTTGGAAGTCTATTTCCTTTGCCAGATTGGGGAAATTTTCTTTTATTATTTGTTCAAATAGTTTTTCCACTGGTGGTTGTGTCTTTCCCCCTTCTGGTACCCCCTATAATTCGGATATTGGAGCGTTTAAAGATGTCCTGGAGGTTCCTAAGACTCTCCTCATTTCTTTGAATTCTTGCTCCTTGACTCTTTTCTGTTTGGCCATTATTTGCTTTCTTCTGGTCCACTGCATTGATTTGAGTCCCAGTTTCCTTTTCATCTCTATGGGATTCCTGTGGAATTCCATTCATTTCCCTTAATTTAGCCTCCATATGTTTCTCTAATTTGTGGCTGTAATCCACCAAATCTGTGAGGAAGGTGATGACCAGTGTTTTAAACTGTGCGTCTGAGAGTTTTGCTATTTCTTCGTCATTTAGATTTATCTCTGGGGCTTTGAGTTCTGCCTGCGACATTTTTGGTCTGTTCTGGCCCTTTAAGTGGGACAAGCGGCGCCTCGGAGTCCCAGGTCGCTGGGTTGTGACGCTGTATGTGGGGGCGTGGTCAGAGCGGGAAATGGCGCGCCGCCGCCACAGCCGCCGCAGGGCCGGTCCAGCCGCTGGGCCGGTCCAACCGCTCACTCCCTCACTCGCGCGCAACCAGGCAACCACAGTCAACTCGTTGCCACCGCCTCCCCACTGTGTCGCTCCCCCGGTGGGCTGCTCGGCGGCTCACCAGGTCCAATCCTGGGTTTGGAATCCACGCGACTGGATTCGCGCGTCTGGATTCCGCGCCCAGTCCGACCGAGCCCTCCTTTGTAAGTCCTCACCCGACGCCGGTTTCGCCCCTTACCGGTCAGGCTGAAGAATTTGTTGTTAGCGGACTTCCGAAAAGTTCAGTTTTCCGTGTTCTGGTTGTGTTTTGTGATGCTAATATTTAGTTGTCCCTAAACTTGGTTGTGAGAGGAGGCAGGCACATCCAGCTAAACCTCCATCTTGGCGGAAGTTCCGTGTACGTACTTTCAATGTTGGATATTTCATATTTTACTTTTTTGTTAAAGTATAACAATGCTATGTGGTAATTAAAATTACTTTACAGAAAATACTTAAGAGTTGGGTTAAACATTAAAGTCAGAAATAAATTCTACTTTAAGAATTTTCCTTAGTGAAAAATTCACCTCCACTGAGAATAATTCAGTGGGTAAGAGGACAGGCTGCAGTCTTAACATGCACAGCCTGGGTGCAACTCTAAGCAATGGCAACGAGCACTTAATCTCTATTCAAGTTTCCTCACCGGTAAACAGGGAAATGTAATAGAACCTACCTCAAAGTGTTTTATAGATTAAATAAACTAATATTGCTAAAGCAACTTGAAAGAGTGATATATAAACGTACATGTTTGTTATTTACAGACATCAACAGGATCTAGAAGAAGTAATTGAGGAGCAGAGGTGAGAGAAGAGAGAAAAAGGCAAATTGTGTGCCTAGTGATATGACCAGTTCCCAGTTCCCTTCCTCCCTCCAACTGCCCTGCTCCCCAAAAAACTTTTACCCAAGTCTTATTAACACACTGGTCTGGATGGCATGGAATGGAGGAAGCTGGACTCCAGGAGCCTGAAGAAGCCTGGAAAATTTAAAACTGAGCAATAAACAGACACCCTGGAGCCAGTTTTAGAATTTGACAGACTTTGAAACTGGGATAAAGAAGCTCCCAGATTACACTGGCAACGTATTAACCCTACAATAATGTAGGAAGGCAACAGAATTTTCACTCCATTAAAAATACTTTAAGCTCTCAAATGATTGAATTAATTATAATAAAAGATATTTTTCCCTGGCTGGCTTGGCTCCGTAGATTGAGTGCTGGCCTGAGAACCACATGGTCATCGGTTGAATTTCCAGTAGGGCACATGCCTGGGTTCTGGGCCAGGTCCTTGGCAGGGGGTGCACAAGAGGCAACCACACACTGATGTTTCTCTCCCTCTCTTTCTCCCTCCTTTCCCCTCTCTCTAAAAATAAATAAATACAAATCTTAGAAAACAGACATTTTAAGTCACGTGTGTGACAGCCAGTTAGCTGTTCACCTCCTTCCAATGCAGAAATTGATACTAAGTATCTTTTAAGCCAGAACTATATTTCCCAGCCCCTATGCCTAGCATGTTGGCTCGGTTCCGTGATTTTCTGTCACTAACAGAACAATAACAGAAATGATGTATGGCACTGCTGGAGCAAGGCTTTTAAGAAGCAGATGTACCTTTTCCATTCTCCTTTTATCCTCCTGCCACGTGGACTCCGATGACGAAATGGCAGAAATGGGGAAGGGCCTGGATGCCCGAACTACTGCATGGAGGAGAGTGGACCGTCCGCTACGAGCACCTGCTCAAACTGTTCAGGGAATACTACACAGGACTGTACTGAATTAGAGATTCTACCCACTTTAGGGTCCAGTTTTATAACAGCTAGAATTATTTTAATAATATATCGGTTACTTGAGGATGGCAGCACGGTCTGGCGGCCAATCGCATGGATGTCAGCACACGAATACTGACCCACCGGTTCTGGCTGTGTGGCCCCGGGCACATGATCTAACCTTCCTGAGTGTGAGTTTCCTCATCTAGAAAATGGCGATCATAACAGTACCTGTTTCATAATACTAGAATTCTGCCAGTTTGGCTCATAATAAGTACCTACTAAACTCTGTCTTTATTAATAGCTATAATTAGGCTTATCCTTATGGATAAATACATCAGACCAGTGAACAGAGCAAATGAATCTGGTTTTCTTACAAGCATGTAGAGTCATTCCTCAAGATAAAAATGACTTCTTCATAGAATTTTTCTATTTTCTCCCCAACCACCAACTTGTAGATAGGTGACTTTTGCAGATAATTGCCTGATACCTTCCTTATACCCAGGTTACCTCTACCTCCCCCATAGGACTGCTGTTCCCCGCCCCTGCTGCCTTAATATGCACAGACAACATGGACCAAAGAAAATCCCTCACACTTCTGTATCCGAGAATCTGTAACTGTCTTCTTCCCTCACTTCCCTTTCCACATCCTTCCCAGCTATCCCAGGAAAACATTTCCTTCTTTCCATAAGGCCCCCCTGTATGCGCAGAAAGCAGTGACTGGGTGCAGAGAAAACCCAGCACTATCCTGGAAGTGACTTACTGCCGTGAGAGGAGACCGCATCATTTGCTGATCCCATCTTCGTATCTTCCCTGGCCCACAGAACAACCCGGAACTTACTGGACTCACGGATGCCCCCAAAACTTGTTCTTGTTAATGGAACAAGTAGTGAGGTGTTACTGTGTTTGAGCCTTAGCACATTTTAAGGGAGCATCAGCTCAAGCAGTTCATCAGGTTGTGGGGTGTCAGTGCAGTGTGATGGCCATGCAGTCAGAGAGTGGGCTGGGTGTCCCTTCGCTGGCCCACTTGGACGACATGCTCCACTCAGTCGGGGTGCAGCCCAACTGCCGGCTTCAAATTCCAGCTCCACCTTCACTGGTGTGACCTTGGGCAAGTTACTGAAGTTCTCTCTGTTTCACTCCCCTGATGAGTAAACTAGCATTAATAATAAAGTAAAGCGCATACTGAAGGAGAAAAAATAGTGCTGTAGCTTAGTCTTAGTGTGTACAATTATACAGATATACATGTTTTAGTTTTCTCTCTATCAAGGGAAACAGAATCCAAATTAAATATTTTTTCTAGGTATATAAAGGTCTATAAAATGATAAAATACTAACCACTGACACTGGATATTCTGGATATTTAGAGATAACTATACATTTGAACAGCAGCACTTTAAGCCTACCCAGATCATGTTGTATAGTAGTCAATGACTATCTTAGTCTATCCAGGCTGCTATAACAAAAACACCATAAACTAGGTGCATTATAAACAATAATGCTCTGGGGGCTAGAAAGTCCAAGATCACAGCGCTGGAAGGTTGCTTGCCTGGGAGGCCCCCCCTCGTAGGCAGCTGTCTTTCCACAGTAACCCAACACGAGGCACTGGGCGGCTGGCTCCCCGAGGTCTCCTTTAGAAGGACACTAATCTCAATCTCGAGGGCTCTGCCCTCATGAGCTAATCACCTCCCAAAGGCCTCACATCCCAATACCATCATACTGGGCATAAGGTTTCAATAACAAATTTCAGGGTGACACAAATATTCAGTCCATAGCAAAGATCCAAATTCTCTCTGCTACTTTCTAGCTGTGTGACTTTGAGCAAATGACTTAACTTCTCTTGGCCTCTGTTCTTCCCTTGTACATCCAGAGATGATCACTAGATTATGTAATAAACTCTCACAGCAACCTTGAGGGGTTGTTGAGAGGATTAAATGTGATAAGGCACATAAGCGCTTTATAGAAGACCAGTCACATATATAGGCTGAACGTGTATTAGCCGTCCTGATTAGTGACAGTCCCACGACAGCTATCTGTGGGATGAAGGACGTATTTGCATCCTGTATTACTGCCGGTGGGGAGTGGAAATAGAAACAGCAGCCACAGCCATTTAGGTTCAGGGCAAACAATTGCTGGGTTCAGGCACTACTGGCCTAAAGATTTAAAGTGGGGGGGGGGAAGGTAAAGCTCAAAACAAAAATAATGGCTTCTTTTTACCTGAGGGAAATGAGTAGGGCATAACTAAGAATGCACAAGATAAATGTTAGTATAACATGTTATGAAAAGCAGATTCTTTTGCAAGTTAAAATTTTAGGTGGCATGGATATAAAATTCAAAATATTTAGGCTCCTTTTAACTATATATAATTCTCACAATTACTTTCCAGATAGAAAAAATTAGTAAGAACATATTAAATGTTATAGAAACCTTGAGGATAAAGACATATATTTCTATCATATTCAACTTTAAAATTCACTTCAGGAGTCCTTCCTCAATTATTGCATTTCTAATCTTTCCAAATATAATCAGGCTCTTGTTTTAAAAAGCTTTCAATAACTTTGCAGGTATGAAATGGCAGGCATGGGAGGCTCTGTAAACGGTGAAGTTCCATGAAAAGAAGACGGCGCCTGGGCTGCAGGTACACTGCTCGGTAAGTGAGCCTGTCTGTAAATGGCTGGAAGCAAGGAGAATGCTTTCTATTTCTTCTGTCCCATGACGAGCGCTCAATGCTGAGTTCTAAAGGGCACAAGCTTTTCTCAAATGTCTGAAGGGCATGCAATAGTGAAAACCATGGAAGTATAAAAGAACTAAAGAACAGACAACTGGTATTACTTTGAATAACGTCACTAAGCCATTTACAGACTAAAAAGATGTGCACCAAACTGTCATATTGTGCTCTCTGGGCCAGCGAATCTAGGACGCACTGACTATGAACTGGAAACACTGCAGGCGTCTTGAGGAGTCAGGCTTCTGCTCCAGCACCGCTGGCAGAAGGGGGTCAACGGAGTTCAGTTATTACAGAGCCACTGTGACTCAGGCACTCTCCTCAAGGGGCCAACACACCAGGCATTATACACCTTGGACATTAAAATCAAGAGTTCCAGCTGAATTTAGACCAAATTCAAGCATTTCTTGGAAAAATGCTTTATCATCCTGGTCAAGGTATTTAGTACAACATGAAAATATTTGAATGTAGGCCTTTGTCCTTCATGTTAGGTATACAAAGTATAAGTATACTGTGAAAATTAATTTTTTAAGATGAATAGTATATAATTTATTAAGATGACTGATTTTGCTGCAATAAACATAATGCTTTTGAGTCTTTAAAAGAGATAATAAAGAATGAGCCATAAAAAGAAATACTAGTAAGCATTATAGACAGCCAAAGGCTAAACTGAAAGTAAATTCTCACTTCGATAGTAACTTCTTCCTATTCACATCAGTCTTCTAAGTCTCTGATATATATGTCACATTGACGTATCTGTTTTGTCAACAGTTTTCTAAGGATCACATAATCTCCATAAAATTTCATGGAATCTTTCTTAAAAGACATCTGTTTCTTTTCATTTAAAAAAACAATTGAACGATTTTTAGATATATTTCCTGAGGTAGAAGTTTTTTTAAAATATATTTCATTGATTATGCCATTACAGTTGTTCTATTTCCCCCCTTCATTCCCCTCTACCCTGCACACCCCTCGTCCACCACTCCCCCCCTTTAGTTTATGACAACATGTCTCAAGTTCTTTAGATTCTACATTTCCCATACTATTCTTGCCTCCCCCATCTATTTTCTACCTACCGTCTATGCTACTTATTTTCTGTACCTTCTCCCCCCTTCTCCTCCTCCCACTCCCCTGTTGCTAACCCTCCATGTGATCTTCATTTCTATGGTTCTGCTCCTGATCTAGCTGTCCTCTGAGTTTGCTTTTGTTTTAGGTGTGGTTGTTGATAACTGTGAGTTTGCTGTCCTTTCACTGTTCATTTTTTTAGATAAGTCCCTTTAACATTTCATGTAATAAGGGCTTGGTGATGATGAACTCCTTGAATTTCATCTTATCTGAGAAGCACTTTATCTGCCCTTCCATTCTAAATGAAAGCTTTGCTGGATAGAGTAATCTTGGTTGTTGGTCTTTGGATTTCATGACTTGGAATACTTCTTTCCAGCCCCTTCTTGCTTGTAGGGTCTCTTTTGAGAAATCTGCTGACAGTCTGATGGGAACTCCTTTGTAGGTGACTGTCCTCTTATCTCTTGCTGCTTCTAGGATTCTCTCCTTCATTTTAATCTTGGCTAATGTAATGATGATGTGCCTTGGTGTGTTCCTTCTGGGGTCCAATTTCTTTGGGACTCTCTGAGCTTCCTGGATTTCCTGGAAGTCTATTTCTTTTGCCAGATTGGGGAAGTTCTCCTTTATTTGTTCAAATAAGTTTTCCACTCGTGGCTGTTCCTCTTCCCCTTCTGGTACCCCTATAATTTGGATGTTGGAATGTGTAAAGATTTCCTGGAGGTTCCTAAATCTCTCCTCATTTTTTTGAATTCTTTTTTGTTCATTTTTTTCTGTTTGGTTATTTTTTCCTTCCTTCTGGTCCACTCCCTTGATTTGAGTCCCAGTTTCCTTTCCATTATTATTGCTTTCCTGTACATTTTCCTCCATTTCAATTAGTTTAGCCTTCATATGTTCCTCTAATTTGTGACTAAAATCAACCAGTTCTGTGAGCATCCTGATCACCAGTGTGTTGAACTATGCATCTGAAAGTTTTGCTATTTCTGGTCACTTGGAGTTATGGGCTCTGGAGCTTTGAGTTCTTCTTGAGCCATAATGTTTTGCTCTGTTCGTGCCTGTCACGTATGAGGAGCAGAGCCCTAGGTGTTCACCAGGGAGGGGCCACCCAGGTCGCTGGTTTGTGATGCTGTATGTGGGGGCAGGGTCAGAGAGGGACAATAGCAGTTCCCTCTGCTGCTTCCTGCCACTGCGGCCTGCACAGTCCGTCTCACTGCTTGCTCCTTTGCCGATTTTTCTGCATGTCAATGTGTGAACGCGGTCAGCCCTCAGTGGGTCCACCCCCTTGCAAACTCAGTGGGTCTGCCCGCTACTCTGCACCTGGGATCCACCCACGGCTGCCGGTGGGCCTGGGTCATGCACCCAGTTCGGTCCTGTGGATCTTTCCTGCCTGACCCTGCTCTGCTGCTGGCCCCTCTTACCAGTTTGGCTGAATGGTTCATTGTTGCCAGACTTCCGTATAGTTCAATTTTCTGTGGTTTGGCTGCATTTTTGTCGCTAAGACTTTGTTGTTTTTAAACTTGGTTATGCAAGAAGGCACAGTGTTTCCACCTATGCCTCCATCTTGGTGGAAGTGCTGAAGTAGAATTTTTAAATATTTAGGAACTGGCATTTTTGGCAGCAGGCTAAATCACCTACATTCAATGATCTCCAGAATTTATTTTCCTGTGGATTTCTAATCAACAGACGGGGCTCTCAAGACCCTCTCCCAGCAGAAGCTTTGAATCTATGTTCAGTTTCCATGATGCAGGCAGACAAATCAAAGATTCTTTCTTACACTTTCAAATTCAAAGCAATAAAAGTATCAAAATATGGTGTTAACTGATTTGCTTATATTCCCCAATTAATATACTACTTCATTAGATAATGGTAGCGTTTCAATGCAACCATATGCTTATTAAAATATAAATTTATTTGCTTATTACCTATAATTTATAATCCCTTTTCATTTGAAACTTCCCTAAGTATATGATTATGTACTAATTGATGAACTGTCAGAAGTTTTTTACGGTTTGAAATCAATAGCTAAAGACATGTGGTATTTCCACTTACAAAAGCATCCCAGAGTACTGAGTTTGAATCTGGAATCCTGACTGTTATTCCTCCTGTAGTGCTAGAACACACAGTATGTTAATGTCTCAGTAAAACCATGACTAGTCACTGTGTGCCACGCTCTTTAGTTATAAGAAAAGAATCCTTAAAATGTAAATGATTTTGTAATAAGTATCACAATGTACTGGCCTGACATCAAAAGTTTTATTTTCAGTGTAAGAATTCACTAGCTGACTTACAAAGTCGTTGTGTTAGATCCATTATATAGAGAGATCCTCTGTTTCTATCCCCAACAAAAGATAGACATCCAAAAGATCTGGCTATTTTTGTATTTTTTACCTAAGTATTTCTACAAGGTTTATAAGCAGACCTTTATAAATGGAGACACTGTAATGTCTTAATCAGTATTAATGAAAATTTTTATCTTTCAGAATTTTCTAATAAAATGTTACTTGATTTAATTTTTACTGTAATGGTAAAGAAGTTACTATCACACCAATTCATTTACTGTCTAAAAATCTTAAAATGATAATTATCTGTTGCCTATGGAAGGGTTAAAACTTAAAAGCAAAAAGGTAGAATTATCCAGTAAAATATATCCAGATAAATGTTTATGTACTTTTGAAGATAAGAGAGACAAATGGAGGTAGATATTAATAAAAAATAACCTGTCCTTACTAAAAATTAAAAATGTATTGGTTTCCTAAAAATAACAAAACACAGAAGAAAAAATTGCCTTTATAATTTACCCACTAAGAACAACATGTCCCAATGTTAAATGAAGTACCACAATATGGTCAATTAATTAAAAGCTGAGCATGAAATTCTGATTGAGTATGCATCATACTCACCCGTCCAATATACTTCTATCACGGTTCTTCATTTAAGTCACTACATTGTATAAGACCACGAAATACCTGATGTATGGTTATTACTTTTGGGTAACACTGAAGTTTGTCTCATGACAAGATATTTATGGGGGCAGAGAAGCATTTAAACAGCACTGTACAGTAACCAAAGAAAGTCTTTACAGGAACCCAGAGAATCACGTTAGTTAGCCCTGGTAGGAAGTTGGAATTTAGATGAGGCTTAAAGAGGGAGAAGGATTTTCACAAGCAAGATGACAGATTGAGAACTTTCCAGGTGGAGGGTTTAGCACCTGTAAAGGTACAATAGAAAAAAGGAACTTTAAGGTGTGTTTTGTGAACTCTAGGAAAGCTAGTCCAGCTGAAGCATTGTCGGAAATGAAGTAACTCATGTGAAAGATGGGAGATAAACAAGCATCCTTTACTCATCTCAAATAAAAAGTAGACATTTTTTAACCAGTATTTTTCTATTGTACACATCTTACTGGTTTTATATCTGCACAATGCATGTAACCTAAAGTGTAAGTTAAATTTTATCCAAATTAAAATAAAGCCTATGGACTTTCTATGATCTCAGCAAGAACCATTTTGGGGAGCTGGATGGGTGGTCAAAATTCAGACTGAAGTGTGAGGAGGACTGAGTGAGTGGCTTGTAAGGAAAAGGACGAAATAAAGAAAACCCTTTCAAAAAGTTTCATCCAAGAAAATCTGTGTGCCTAGGAAAGACGTTGTGTTAAGTAATTATCACTGAAATAACAGACATAGTCCCTGAGCTCCCAGTTGGGAAACTTATATTTAAGGGAAGTGCTTTTACAGCTTAAGGTAAGCAGCTAAGTCAGGGATGCATTTTTAGGGCAAGGCTGAAATGCCGTGAGGTATCTGTCTTTGGGGAATAAGCCTTCATTCAGGAGAATCATCGTGTCTATGAGGTGCGCTCTCAACAGGTGCACAGCATAAATGTAAACACTGCAGCAAAACAGGGGCAGTCATGGTGGCGGCTGAGCTTAACTCCTGACGTGGAGAAGCAGGGAATGTGTTCAGGGACCTATGGAAACGCTCACTCTTCACTCATGTCTCCATCTGCATTCTGCACTGCAGCCACCAAGTACTTGGCTTGGCCAAAAAGCCATGAAACTTGCTCTTTAAAGCCCCAGATAGTGAATATTTTTGGCTTTGTGGGCCACAAGGTCTCTGCCTTTGTAGTGTGAAAGCTGGACAATATGTAAATTAATGAGCATGGCTATATTTCAATAAAACTGTATTTATGGACACCAAAACAGAATTTTATGTAATCTTCATGTGTCACAAAATATTATTCTTATTGTAATTTTCTTCAACCATTTGAAATATCATAGAAATTATTTTTAGTTCATAAACCATAAAACAAGGCTTTCAGCCAGAGTTTGCCAAATTCAAATTTTTTAGTTCAGAGCTAGAAAAAGGACAAAAATAGAGCAGCTGGTGCATGTTTGGAAATACAAATCCTTATTAGGGCATCTCTTCAGAAGATGAGTTACTATAGCCGAATTGAATCTCTATTAACAGTAGTGAATTCCTAAGCCAGACAGCAACAGTAAATAAAGGGGCCCAAGCTTACATTCATCTGATGGTTTTGCAGACTTGAGAGTCATTTCTGGCACCATAGTTTTGTGTTCAGGAAAACAAAGGACGAGAAACATTACGTTCCTCGGAGTGTTTTTCTTGTGCTCTGAAATGACTCGAATAAATGAGGCACCGACAAGGAATTTAGGTCTCAGCAAGATTTTGATTCACAGTAGTTTTCAGTTTCTGAAACTTCTGGGGGGCACTCATCTTTCATAAGAATTTTTTGCTTCCGTTATAACCAGCAGGGTGAAGAATACTGTTCCTAGAATGTTCAGGGACCACCCTAGCTTCCCTTCCCTGTGGCTATAGCTTACTTTAGTAAAGGGCATGCAGGGCATCTTCACAAAGCAAAACTAGACTTAAAAGACAGAGAATATTTTGGAAACCTGAGCTGCTTATAAGGAGAAAAAAAAAGTCCTAAAGCAAATGTAAGACATTCACTTCCCAAGCTGGTACTCACTTGATTTATTGTATGACTTGCTTTATTTTATCTGTATGAGTTTTGGGAAGACATTTGAAAAAAAATTAGCAGAGGGAATTTAATATCTTGCAAATTTTCTTGGCATTATTATTACCTATGGACAATGTGAAGTTTAAAATAATGCCTTGAACTCAGGGGGAAATTAGCTGCTTCAGGTACTATCCTTTTAGGTGTTAGTGGGTTCAAGTTACAGTTTTATCAGTGTCTGTTATTCATTCTATGATTTTATCTTGAGAAGTTAGTGGTATGCTTTGAAAATTTATTAACTCTTAATAAAAAAATTTGAAGTCAAATATCCATAAATCTCTGTGAAACTTCTTAGAATGTTTATATTTTTGCCCTTAATATAATCTTGTAGGGTAATGAACTCCATGCAGGTTTTAACCTTTATTATGGACCCTCTGCTATGTTTCATGCCTGTGATTATAATGAAAGAATCTGTTTTACTTTCATCAAGATACACTGTCAAAACGAAACCAAAGTTTTAGACCTGTATCCTGACTGAGGATAAGAAAGAGAGATGCTCACTGCCACGGGCAGAGGGAACATCAACAGGAAGAGAGAAGGCAGAGCTTCAGTTTTCTCCACTGAGACAGTCACACTAGAAAGGGTCCCACTAAGTAGTAACTAGCAGCGCAAGGCAGGTGAACTCCCAAACTGAGTACATGAATCCAGAGCAAACCATGTTTTATATCAGAATCTTAATGACTGGCAATACGATCTCAAAGAATTCCACGACAACCTCGGAAATCCTGGTGAGGACACCAGGACACACAAAGGCAGGTGATGACAGTCTTGAAAGTTACAGAACAGCTAAAAATGAACTAGATACCTGCAGAGGTGACACTGATCCCTGGTAAACGTTTGTTCAAGTGACTTTTCAGAGGCTGCACATTCTCCAAACTCTGCTGGAACTCCAGTGCTGCCGGGCAGTACTTTTATCTATACCAGTTAATTTCTTACCACATTCCTCCCGTGTGTCCACACTTTATCCATCTGCTTTTGCCCCTCGGAAGGTCAGAGTCTTCCAACTCAAGCTCCTTCAGCTTTCAATGTTCCCACTGCTATATTCCTTTGGATTTCAGTCATTTCCTCTTTTTAAAAATCAAACTCAGAGAAAGAACCATCTTTCCCTTCTCTAAGAATACTCTTGTATCATTGAATTAACCCCTCTGTTCTCTGGGACTTAGCTCTGTTAATTAATATTCTTTGTGTTGTATTTTTCCATCTCTTCATCAAGAGGTGCTTTTTCCATACCTCATCCTGGGAAAATGCTTAGATGCCTTTTACACACACACACACACACACGCGCGCGCGCATGTGCACGCATTTACTCCTAGTGTTTCTTCAATTACAGTCTAGTACATGAAAGATGCACAGCAAGTATTGGAAGAATGAAAAATACTATTCACACTTGTTTTCTTTCCTTTCTAATGCTTTCTAAAGAGATATTCATAATACTTGCTTCTAGTCACTGATTTTTCCCAGCCCTAGCCTCATCCACCTGGACAGGCTGAAGGGCAGTGAGAGCAGCTGTACACTACCCCACAGCAGGCCCACTCGGCCCCTCCTGTTGAGCTCCCACCCACAGCGGGGTGGTAACTGGAGCGGGTAGATGGATGGTGGTTGGAGGGAGAAGGCTGAAGTAAATGACCAAGTGGACAGTGCAGGGGGCTCCAGCCCACGCTGACTCCCGTCCCACTGAGGCACACTCCAGCCTCACTTATTTCACTCCACAGTCCTTTCCTCTAGCCAAACTGTGTTCCTGAATCGAGATAATTTATTAAAATACATATTTTTGTTCTCCTTCAAATTTTTCCTCCCCCTTTACACAAAATTATTAGACTTTTAATAATTGCCACCAAAATTATTTTATGTTTCCTTGCTACGGGGATTTCTGCAGGAAAACAGGCAGCTGGAAGGTCACAGTAACTCTGTCTAGTCTTCTGTAAATGCCTGACCTCTAAAACAGAGGATGCTGAATGTGCCAGCCCAGGTGGAGAGAAGGCAGCTTTGCAGGGCCTCTAGACTGGGTGGGAAGTGTAGGGGCCTCGGCCCTGCTCCACGCACTTTGCAGTCACACAAAAAGAGAGAGGAAGAATTCACCAGGAACTTCATGTAACTGAAGTGTTTTTTATAAAGGTTCAGATTCCTCTCATCAGACAGAGTGTGCATCATTTTCAAGTTGCTAATTTTTTATCTCTGTCCATGTGAAATGTTTTTCCTTAACAGATGTATACCTATTACTTTGCTCATGGCACTCACCCACACTTTATGTGCTTGTAGCAAGTTGACAATGAAGCCAGAGCTTGATGTACAGGAATTCAGAGAAAAAAATGAAAGTGGTGACTGCTGACATAACAGGGGACAACTTGCAGAATTAGAGGGTTTTAAATAGGGTCTTATAGGAAAGGATTTGGAGAGGGGATTTGCATATCGGGAAAACACTGGAAAAGTACAGAACATCTATCATTAAAGAAACACAGAAGTGATTTCTTAGCACAATCAGTACATAACTGACTCTTAATTGTTCAAAAGCTATGAAGTAGTCCTGTAATATTTCCCATCATTTAACAAGTGTTATAATCATTAAAATGGTATTAGTCTGACAAAGTACCCTCAACTGTTAATGATACAGTAACTAACACTCCTGTTAGACAGGTGGACCCTGATTCCCTACCAGTTCTGCCTGTGCTCGCATGCTGGGGACTTAGACCCTTGATGAATTTGTCTTCCCAATTCTTTTGGTAACACACTTAAATGGTGCTGAATTTTATGTCAGGCACTTTGCTTTATATTTTCTCATTTAGTTCTTTGGCTCCTGTTATTCAAGTGTGAACAACTTCCTTGCACCAGACATGATGCAAGGATACTATTAATTTTGAAATACCCACTCTGTCTGATAAAGTACTAGAGATACAGTTATTCAATAATGTAAGATAAAGTAAATCAAGCAATATAATCAGAAAGCGAATACTTTACATTTATAGATGTTTTCTTCATAAAAACTAAAAGTTCTAATCAGAAATCATAGTCTCACATACACAGTGTTTATACAATCTATCCTGAGACAACCTGTCTCTTGTATTGAGAAAGGATATCCAATTCCAATTAAACAAATCTTCACGTAATAACTTTAGGATGCACACAGACTTACTTTCCATGGCCCAGGGGAATGAGCACTTACTTTCAACATTTAATCAATGTGTTGTATCCCCTGTCCCGGAAAGTCCTTCCCTGATTTATTTTTTAGTGATCACCTCTTCAAGGAAGCCCCCCTAGACTGCGTGAGAGAGAATCCTACTCTTCTTTGGTTCTCTCTGTACCACTTTGATGCTTGGATAACTGTCATTCTTGAACTGAAATATTTACATGTCATTTGCCTTAATAACCGGTGATACCTTTGAGGGCAGGGACAGTGTGTAATTCTATTGTTTGGTACTCCTAGTCTGGCACGGAGCCTACCGTGTGATAGCGATGCAGTCGTGCAGCGCATGTGTGTGGAACCTTACTCACACTCCTTTTAGTCCAGTGGTTAAGAGCACGGGCTCTCGCACTAGGAAGCCTGAGTTTAATTCTGGCCCAATCACTTGCAATGGGACCTCTGTGCCTTAGTTTCTTTAAATTCAAAATGGGAATAATAAGAGTAGTACTTCATAAATTTGTTATGATCAGTAAAGGAGTGAAATTACACACACACACACACACACACATAAATGCATGCATATAACTCACAGAGGACATGGGAAAAGCTCTTGAAACATAAATCAATGATTAATTTTATTCAATTAGACACAGGAATCTTGCAATTCTATGATATCATAATCACCTTACACTTGTAAATAATTAGGAATGATTCTTCACAGATTAGTGTAGCCTTCTCAATAATGCCCTCATTTACAAGTGAGGAGATTACCACTGCTGGAATATCATGGAGTCAGTCGGTCTGTGAGTGAGGGACCAAACTCACAGTATGTCATCCAGCCCTTTAAACCTACACAAGCTAAAACCTCCTTCACATTATAAAGCCTAGCTCTTACGTTTACCCACAGCTTCATCAATTCATATATTTACATTCCTGGATCAGTAGCCTTTTCTTCACATTCCCTTTCCTTCACGACTTCACTTTTCAATCTAATTCAGCTACCAATTAGCAAATAGGTTTTAGCCCTGTGCTCGACTGCTTGAAGGCATTTACCAGTAGGAGCACTGAGTCACTGCTTGGAATGTCACTACCTGTTTATGTCACTCTCCTAGTTAAAAAATACATATGTAAAAAAGTTATTCCTACTTTCATCATGAACTAATAGTGTGGTAAAGGTTATTTTAAAGTATCCATATTATTTATAATGGAAATATTCTAAAGATAAGGATATATAATTAAAGAGCCCAGTAAATACATATATGTAAATTATATATAATTGAAAAGCATGCTACATGCTCTTCATAGTAAATATATATGTGTGTATGTATAAAATTTACTATGCTTTTCAATTTGCTAAATACATTTTACTTGACTTTGAACAGATTCAAATATACTCCTTTGAGCAAACCTGAGCTATAAAAAAAAGAGAACAACTATGTGCTTGAAATCTCTCATTCTAAAAAGAGCTGGTTAAACTTTGTTTCCAAGGGTTTCATATTCTCCTGGTTTCCTGTCATCTGTACGGTGGAGGAGAGGAATCTGTCACCCAGGGTGAAGGCAGTGGACCCCAAGTAGCTCACTGTAAGAGAAGCCCTCAACTAAAGTTTTTCTTTACATTAAACGTTGTGTATATATTCTATTCCATAGAATACATAGCTTATATTAATTAATATATAAGTAATACCGTTGTCCTCCTTCAAATGTTTGGTCAACTGACATTATTAGAAAATATGTCTTCATTATCTGCGCTCTTGAAGGGCCTCCTGCAAAGCCTCTTCAGTTTAGAAATACTAATTTCATAACAAGGACATTTAAATCAACCACTGTAGTGTTTCTTAAAATTGAATCAATACTAGATAGTTTGTTTTTCTTAGATGATGGGCTTGGGGAAGAGAGAGTTTAGAAAAAAATTTAAAGGTTTATTTATTTTTAGAGAGGGAAAGGGAGGGAGAAAGAGAGGGAGAAAAGCATCAATGTGTAGCTGTTCCTCACACGCCCCCCACAGGGGACCTGGCCTGAAACCCAGGCATGTGCCCTGACTGGGAATTGAACTGGCGACCCTTTGGTTCATAGGCCAGCATTCAATCTACTGAGCTATACCAGCTGGGGCAGGAAAAAAATTTTTAAAATATTGTAAGAATTTGTAGACATTAAAAATGTGGTGTCACTGAAAGAAAGGGCTAAAAATTCAGATATGTGAAAATACTGAGCTTGCTTAAAGTGGGACATCCAAGAGGAGCTTTTTTACAGGACATTTAAATTAGGGAATATTTTTGTGTGTGAGGAGGAATTCAAAATGCAGATTTGATGGTAATTTGAAGAAGTAGAAGCAATGGGAAAATAAGATTTGTTAGAAATTCTGAATTTAGTGAATCTTCACAGGTCAGAGGAAATATAATCACTGATGGGGCGGGGGGGAATCACTTGTAGAAGCCAGAAGAGGGAGAAAAACCAGGCCACTGCACTGAGTCAAAGAACAGTGATGCCTGAGGCTTGACACCACTTGTCACTTGAGAAAGATCATGAAGAATGAGGAGAGGTTATCAAATAAAAGGTAAAATGCCGATGTAGAAAGAGAAACGTAAAATTTCATACGTGGAACATTCACTGGAGGCCATCAGTCCAACACCACCCATTACATGAGCAAACTTACATAATAACAAAAAAGAAAAGGGTTCCAGAAAAATAAAGTCAAATTCCATTCACTGAGTCACTATGGAGAAAACAGTCTTGTTTTCTTGCCTTTGTAATCTAACATACTTTTTGTTCCTGCACAGTGTAACCTAATCTCCTAAAGGAGGGCATTCCATGCAAGTTACTAACAATACAACTTTTGGGAAGGTAGGTGTTTGAAATTTAACACTGAACGGAATAAAATTTAAATAAGTAAAGCCACGGGGCTGGGTACTTCAATGATAAACCTTTGAACTCACTACTTACAAAGCTGTGCCACAAGTATACCTTCTATCTAAAGTTACTGTTGTATTTTTATTCTAAAAAACCATAATTCCACTCAACTCATGACTGACAGAGGAAGACCTAACTAGAGGAGAAAAACAAAAAAAGAGAGTGTAGAAAGTCGGAGGAAGAAACACCCCGTCTCCTAAACCTGCAGATTCTTGCACAGGAAACACTGGTTTTCTAAAATGACCTCAAAGAACATTTCCACTTCATATGCATAATGAGGGATTTTGACATCTGATGGCCGAAGGCTATCCTATCCACTCCCCACACTGTAAAGCATCTTTACATCGACACCAAAAACCCAGAAGTGCCACTATAAAAAAATAAAGCAAAGCAAATAAAATGATGAAAAAATGCCTCCTATTTCTAAGGAAGAAACCTGACCTTGAGGAAGACAAATGATTCTCCAGGTCAGTGAACACCTCACCCTAGTGGCATGGCATAGAGGCAGATCTGTCACAGAGATGTCAACTAGCTTTGCTCTAAACCTCTGATGTTCAGAAAGAAAAACCTCTGTTTAGGTAAACAGCTGCATGCACTAGTTCAATTGTTTGAATGGCTCAGAATTTCCTGCCTCTAATTTATTTGTCAATTTGTCCAGTAGCATGCATAATTTTAAATAGGTAGGATACCAAGTCAACTTATAAAAGGAATTTCATGGAAATTTCATGGTGTAAGTAAATGTTGCAACAAGACTTTTGCTGTTAAAGAACAAAAATGGTACTAATGGTTACAACAGGAAAACAAGTGCTGACAATCAAAATGAAGTCAATATTTCTCTTACCTTTCACTTTCCACAGCACTGGGCACAGTACTGAATTGCTAATATGTCTGAGCAAATGTTATATAATCTTATTCATTTTTAAATATTCTTAATACAGAAATAACCCTCCTTTCTGTTTGCTTTTTTCCTAAATACCTTGAGGATATAAAGCTTTTAAGATTTATAAACAGTAGAAAAATATCTGAAACCCAAATTTGTATTAAAACATTCTTTGTAAAAATCCACTGACCCATTTTTGTAAAGTAAAAATAACCATGAGGTTTTTACTTGCATTGAAAATGTACAATTACAGTTCAATTATTATATTCATACAATACCATAAAAGCTATATTTTAAGTTGCACAACTGACCTTCTTTTCTATAATAATACAGATAGAGCCAACATTATAAGTAATTGTATTGTGGAACATTTTGAAAAGAAGAATCCTGTTGCTTTTCTCGCACAGAAACCAATTTGGATCTTTAATACTTCTTTGCATTTCCTTGCATATTTGTAAACATGACTTTAGTTGTTTTAACTTAAAGGAAAATATCTGACCACATTACTGATTGACAATGATATCTTGTTAGACAGCTGTACAGAGAAAAATAATAAACCCACACACTGTAAGAGATTTCCAGAGACAAAAAAAAAACCCAAACTTCCTTTGCAAAGAAGAATCAATACCTCTACAATCCCATCACAAACCCGAAGGTCCACTTCTGTTTCTGTGGCAAGAACTTGAGATGTTTAAGTTGAATTCACTTCACTCACCTGTGTGGCTTAGTTGGGATGTGCTTCTACTCCTTCGAGACACTATGGCGACCACTTTGGCACTCAGGCTCGACCTCCGTTTCTTTCCACCTGCTCCCACTGTACCCACGGCCGTGTCCGACTGACTGCCGTCATTATGCTCCAGTGTGTACATCTCTCCACTCACACTGGTGCTCTTCATGATGGCTCTTCCTGAAGTCCCCATCCGTCTGCCTTGCATTTTAGGGGTAAATGAACTATATTTACAAAGTAAAAACATATATGCATCCATAAATTACAGGTCAGCATAACTGAAATGCTAAATCTAATTTATTCTGAAATAATCCAGGCAGATTTTTAGGGGGAAAATTCACTTGAAAAGTAGTCCTACAGCTATGCATATTTTAAGATCACATCACTGACCCTAAATATTTACTAGATGTAGCTTATAACTGTATGACAGAGGAAGCTATAAACTCTCTCAAAGATAGTACAAGGAAATGCAACCAGTGCTGTCCATGGGAGGTACATGTTACTGGCCAATTTTGTAAATAGTTACTATGTTACTTTCAGAAAAACTAAAATATTTAAATAAATGAGACACTTTTATACATCTTTGAGGAAAAATTTTTGTTAAAAATGGATACTCTAAATCTGCTACATGACAAGTTTTAAAAAATGAAAGCATTATCTGTTCTAGTTTGTTTGGGATTTCAACAAATAGATACATCTTTGCTCTGGCTTAATGAGTCTAGGAAAGACTGCTAATAAAGCAAATAAAAAAAGAACAAAACCAAACCACCATGTCTTTCCCCCTTCTTTGTCCCTGACACTCCGTCTCCTCCACACAAACATCTCGTTTTCCTATTTCAACTCTTCAAATTCACCTGCTTTAGGCTGATACTTTCCTTTTCCATTTTGTTCTTTTCTATTAAAACATATTGTCTATGTTCCCAGATTGCATTAGTTTATCAGAATTATATTGCTGTACTTTTTCTCAAATGAATAAATTATGCTTGAGAATTTCATGAACCATGGAAGACTGATGGAAAAAACAAACACATCAACCAACCAACCAACCAACCAACCAAAAATCATCTCCACTTGCCAAAGTAAATGTATGTCTGTGAGTTACAGAGAGGAAGGGCAGGGAAGCAGGGGGCCAAGACGTCAGGATTCTTTGAACCTTTTAAATTAATGTTGCATATGCAGTCACATTATACATCTAGATGGGTTTTTACTTTCTTAATTTTGTTTTCTCAAAATATTGTAAAATTTGGCTTACATGACCCTTGCCACCAAGTAAATTTTCTATTTCTCGAGCTGATCTGCAAAATACATGATCTAACATAACGGCGTGTTTTAACAGTGATGCCATTTAATACAGAAGTGCAAATAAATCCTAATATGATTAGAAAAGATTAAATAAAATTTTATCTTGGGATCATGCAATATATTTGTGGTCACAAATATGAAGGGGGACCCCCAAAAACCTGTAAGTATCTCCTGGAGTGTGGACCCCTTGTGATACAGGCTTCTCCCACTAAGTCAGTGTTCTAGGATCCTATCTGTATCAGTGTGTAAGCTGGCATTATTGTGAGAGGCTAAATTCGGCTTCAGTGAATTTTTCTGAAAACTCTTGTACCATGTTAGCCCATTTCACGATGGGTGACTTATGAGCGCACCTGCCCACACTGCTGAGTGTTCAGTAGTTTTTGACCAAAATGGCATGACTCCATGTCCCACCCTCCCTATTCACCCAATCTTGCCCCAAGGGACTTTTTTGTTTCCCCGGGATGAAAAAATCCTCAAAGGGAAAACATTTTGCTAATGTGGAGGACTTGAAACAAAAAATTGCAGAAGCACTAAAAGGAATCAAAATCGATGAGTTCAAAAACTTGTGAGCAGGAGGAAAAAGTCTTGATAGATGTATTCATGAGATGGAAAGTACTTTGAAGATGACTGAAGTTTAAACATGTAAGAATAAATCCACAATTTTTGGTAAAGAAATTCCATTTTGGGGTCCCCCCTCATATAATGAATGTTTAAGGGGAACTGGTGTGGGATGAGTTCAGACAGGTGGGAGGGCAATATGACTAAGAAATTTTGTACAATGTTCTTTAGGTTATAAACAAGTTTAAAAGTATAGAAAAATATCTCCTATATTTTTATCATGAAAATTTATTCAAGAAGATTGAATAGGAAAATTCAGTAGTATTGTATGGATATTTAATCAAAGCAATGAAATATTCTGCAATGGTAAAAATTTGGAAAAAATAAAAGAAATCAGCAGAGTGAGTGATTACCATTTGGAGGGAGGCAAATTCAGAAGTTATGCTAAAAATAATTTTGTGAGTAAATATGATGCAATTTTCCCTCAAAAATAAACTACTTTGTTTAGAAGCATTCTTATATAATCTCAGGGTACTGCGTAGTTTCCTAAATACCCTAGCATACTATATGTTCAATGAGGACGTGCTGAGTCAGTTTTAATTCTTTTAAGTAATTGAAGGAAGAGATTTGGGGGGGGTCTAATTAGAATAATTTAATCAATGAGAAGGTCACATTTTTAGCAGATGAGAAATTTACAGCAGGCCCAATAAAGTGTTAGAACTGAAACCCCTGCATGGGCCAAGACCCTTAAGAACAAAGTAAAATGGAGGCCTCACTATAAGCCCTAACAGACCCTCACTAGTGACATCTCTAATTAATGTATTTCAGGGATACAGAGAATGTTCCCAAAATGAAGTTTTAAGACACACAAAGAAACTAGAAAGTATATGAATCAATCTAAAGCATTAAAAATATAACATTGAATAATGGGAGAAACAAAACAATACTTAATTAAACCCCTAGAAAAATAAAAAGATGGAGGGATGGTAAGAAAGCTAAAGTGTATGAGAGCAATATTTTTCCCTAGAAGAGAGTAGAGGTAATTATTAACTTTAACTTTATTATTTAATTAAATATATTTGAAACATTAACTTAGCCACTAAAATTATAGAAATAGCATAAAATAGTACAATTTCCAGAATAATTGAGGGGAGGAATGAAATAAAAACAATTCGATTAAAAACCAATCCAAAGAGAGAAAAAATAATAAAAATGAAAAATACTTTAAGACACTAGATGTAATTTCAAATATGTGAGAAATCAAAAAATGTAAATTGACTAGATAGCCAATAAATGATAAAGATTATCAGGATAAAAGAAACAAAACATGTTAAACCCTCTCCTATGCTGTTTATAAGTGACAGGATTAACACACATGGACACGCAAAGGTTGAAAGTAAAAGGATGTGAACAGTTAGAATGAACATTAAAAAACAATGTTGTCACATAAGACAAAATAGACTGTAAAGAAAAAAATTATTAGAGATAAGGAGATTCACAACATAATGATAAAAGGGTTAAATTATCGGGCTGTCAATTCTAGCTGTACTGCTTGCTTATGGGCCGTGTGACTTGAATAGGTTACTTCAATTTTCTCTTTATTTCTAAAATGAGATTAGTAACAATTACACTACAGGGCTGATACTGCATGTAAACCATCTATCAGAATACCTGGTACACAAAAAAGGTACTTACTAAATAAGAATTTTTTAATACATTGAAATGTGTATGTTACATAACTATGGCAAAATTATAAGTGATACATGAAATTGGTGAAATTTGGGAAGCAATGGTTTAAAGTGAAAGGATATTGTATTCATTCAAATAATAGAATAATTAAGCAAAGTGGGAGTAGAGTGAACATTTCTCAACATGATAAAGGCCATATATAAGAGACCTACAACCATCATCATACTCAACAGGCAAAAGTTAAAAGCTTTCCCACTAAGATCAGGAGCAAGGCAAGGATGTACGCTTTCACCACTTCTATTTAATACAGTATTGGAAATACTAGCCACAGTGATCATACAAGAAAGAGAAATAAAAGGCATCCAAATTGGAAGGGAGGAAGTAAAACTGTCACTTTTTGTCAATGACATGAGAGTGTACATAGAAAATCCTATAGATTCCACCAAAAAAACTACTGAACCTAATAAGCAAATTTAGCAAAACGGCAGGGTTCAAAGACAATATTTAGAAACCAAAGACATTTTTATACACCAACAATGAAAGATAAGAATCAGAAATCAGGAAAAAATACCATTTGCTATAGCAACAAGAAAAATAAAGTACCTAGGAATCAACCTTACCAAGGAGGTGAAAGACCTATACTCAGGAAACTATACAACACTGAAGAAAGAAATTAAAGAAGACAAAAATAAATGGAAGCATATACTGTGTTCATGGATTGGAAGAATTAACATCATCAAAATGTCCATATTACCCAAAGCCATTTAGAGATTCAATGCAATCCCCATTAAAATACCAATGACATATTTCACAGATATAGAACAAACATTTCAAAAATTTATACAGAACCATCAATGACCTTGAATAGCCACAGACATTTGGAGAAAGAAGACAAAGTTGGGGGGATCACAATCCTGATATCAAACTGTATTACAAGGCCACTATAATCAAAACAGTCTGGTACTGGCATAAAAACAGGCACATAGACCAATGGAACAGAACAGAGAGTCCAGAAATCAACCCAACTCTCTACAGTCAATTAATATTTGACAAAGGGGACAGCAGCATAAAATGGAGTAAAAATAGCCTCTTTAACAAATGGTGTTGGGAGATCTGGACAGCTACATGCAAAAAAAATGAAACTTGATCACCAACTTAAACCACACACAAAAATAAATTCAAAGTGGGTAAAAGACTTAAACATAAGCTGTGACACAATAAAAGTCCTAGAAGAGAACATTGTCAGAAAATCTCAGATATTCCACGCAGCAGTATTTTCACTGGTATCTTCCCTACAGCAAGGGACATAAAGGAAAGAATAAACAAATGGGACCTCATCAAAAATAAAAAGTTCCTGCATGGCTAAAGAAAATAGCATTAAAATGAAAAGAGAATCACTGTATAGGAAAACATATTTGCAAATGACATCTTGGACAAGGGTTTGAGCTCCAAAATATATGAGGAACTTACATGACTCCACTCTAGCAAGACAAACAAAACAATTACAAAATGGGCAAAGGATCTGAACAGACACTTCTCCATGGAGGACATACAGAGGGCTCAGAGACATATGAAAAGATGCTCAGCATCACTAGCCATCAGAGAGATGCAAATTAAAACCACAATGAGATACCACTTCACACTGGTGAAAATAGCCATCATAAACAAATCAACAAACGAGTGTTGGAAAGTTTGTGGAGAAAAGGGAAACCTAGTACACTGTTGGTGGGAATGCAGACTGGTGCAGCCACTGTGCAAAATATTATGGAATTTCCTCAGGAAACTAAATGGAAATGCCTTTTGACCCAGCAATACCAGTTCTGGGATTATACCCTAAGAATCCTGAAATACCTATTCAAAAGAATCTACGCACCCCAATGTTCACAGCAGCACAATTTACAATAGCCAAATGCTGGAAGCAACTTAAGTGCTCATCAGTAAATGAGTGAATAAAAAAATAGTGGACACATTTATACAATGGAATACTATGCAGCTGAAAGAAAGAAGGAGCATCTATCCTTGGCAACAGCATGGGTAGAACTAGAGAGCATTATGCTAAGAGAAATAAGCCTGGTGGTGAAAGACCATATGATCTCACCTATAAGTGGAACCTAATCAACAAAAAATAAGAAAGCAAAATATAACCAGAGACACTGAAATAAAGACCAAACCGACAGTGACCAGAGAGGAGTGGGAGAAGGATAGGAGATAACAGGGGAAGGTCCACCAAGGAACATGTATAAGGTACATATGGACAAAGCCAAAGGGTGTAGGTACGAGGGTGGGGGGTAAGGATGGATGGGGTGGGGAGGCATGGTGGGAAGGAAATGGAGAAAACTGTACTTGAACAATAATTAAAAAACAAATAATAATAGCCACAAAAATGGTATTTAATGTTGATGACCCAAGTTCATTGTATTGTTAATTTTATAATCTGCACTCAGTTCTCCAATATACAAACATATAAACACAGTGTCATAAATAGAAACTTAAGAATCCATTAGAAATTTTCTATCATATATATTTTTTGGCATAAAAATCTAGTAACTATTTGAGGTCCTCTTCAAACAGTCATCCTCTTATTTCATAGCTAACACAGAGTTGAGCATTCTTAATGTAGCTGGTCTGTGCAGTAATTACCATGCTAAAAGACACAGGGTCACACTAGTGGCCCTTGAGGATGTCCTCATGTGCTGTAAAAATTATATAGCATTGAGAGATTACTATGCTAAGTGAAATAAGCCAGTCAGTGAAAGAAATATCATATGATCAGTGAATATGATATCAAATATCATATTCAAATATCAAATATCAAATATCAGTAAAGTGAAATATCATATGATCTTGCTTATATGCAAAATCTAATGAACAAAATAAACTGATGAACAAAACAGAAACAGAGGTAATGGATACACGGAACAAACTGACAGCTGTCAGAGGGTTTGGGGAACTGGATGAAAGAAGGTGAAGGGATTAAGTGTAAAAACATGTATGTAATAACACACAGACACAGAGTGCAGTGTGGTGATGGCCTGAGGGCTGGGTGGAGGAGGGTGAAAGTGGAAAATGGGGCATTTATAATAGCATAAACAATAAAGAGAGTTAAAGAATGATACAGCATTGAAGCAAAGTTAGTCAACAGCTCAGCAACAGGAGTGGTTTCTCATCTCTGGGCCTGATTTCTCATGGAAGCAGCATGCTCTCATGCCTGGCAAAATCCAGAGGTGGTTGCTGGACCCGCCATAACACCTGAGTAAGTACACTGTTCTTCGCCTCTGTGTCTCATAAAGATCACAACTACAAACACAATGAAGAGACATCTGAGTTTTGGGGACATTTTCTCTCTTTGAAAACAATTCTCACGGAAACTGGTTGCATTTGAAAGTTGCTTTCATATTCCCAATTCAGCTTGGGATTCATCACCTGTGTTATTTTCCTGGCCCTTAAAAGATGTATGTACTTTATATATCTTTAATAATCTCTTACACTGAAGATAAGCCATTAGCAGTATATAACTTAATTTCTTATATATTGTGGAGAAATATTAATTAAGCAGATAGAATTCAATTCTTGCTTTGTTTAACAACAGAATATTAAATGTGTAATTTGTTTTAGAATAATTAAGTCAAACTAAAAAATTATAACCACTTATACATAATCAGAATGTAATTTTAACAGTGTTGTAAGTAGACTATGTGTATTACAAGCAAAGTTATTAACAGTTTGCTTTTGAACGTCCATAAATTTTATTTCACTTGAATAAGTTGTTCCTACCATCTTCCATAGATACAAGGAGTTATTTTTCTAATTAAAGAAAAATTTCTAATTATCATTATCCATGAACTCAACTCAAATGGTTTTAAAGTGTTTTAAATGTAAAATATAATTGCATCCTAACAGAAGAAATAAAACTACCAAAATATAGATTTCTACAAATAATGAAATATTGAAATGTACTTTTAAAACTCCATGAACAGTTTGTATTTGTTTTCCCCTCTCAGGTAGAAGTGGTCTCTAAGATTTAATTACAAATGATCATTTACACAAATGGCCCATCTCTATAAGATATTCTGGGTTTCAAGTAAATGAACACTTTTGAACACTTTAATTTAACTGATCGCTTTGATTGTCTATTATATAATAAGCATTTATCTAATACGGTATTGATCTTCCTGGAATTTAACTAAGCACATTTTAATAAAGCTATTATTAACGGGCAGAATAGAAAGGTAGAAACAAAGAAGGTTGGAACTGCTTCAAACAGGACCAGGGCTGCTTCAAACTGCATTTTAAATGGGCAAGGAAAAACCTCACCAGGAAAAGCTACTCACTTGTCCCCAGAGCTCTCTAACTGGCTCTCATCAATACTGTTGTGCTACTTATGGCCGTCGGTCAAACACTGCTCTATGTATGTTATGAACATGGCATGGTCTAAAGATTTAGATGTATGGCATATTTGGTCATATGATATATTAATAAATGTGCTATAGTATAATTTTGCCATAAAGGGCACATAGCACATTCTTTCCATTTCTTTATAGCTTTAATCTAGTCACAGGAAATAATAGAGGCAATGATCATTAATCTTAGACTACTAAAACTAGTGAGATGCTATGAAAAAAGCCACTAGAGAATCACTAAAATATATTTCCTTTCTCAGTCAATATCCAGTATCTTTCACTATGTTCTGGTTCATCCTCTTTCCTATCATCAAATTTTGATGTTATTTTTATTTTTAGTACGTTTATAGATCTTTTTTTTAAAAGATGTTATTTATTTATCTTTAGAGGGGAAGGGAAGGAGAAAGGGAAAGAAATACCAATGTGTGGTTGCCTCTCATGCATCCCCTGCTGGGAACTGGCCTGCAACCCAGGCAGATGCCCTGACTGGGAATCGAACCGTGATCCTTTGGTTCACAGGCTCACACTCAATCCACTGAGCCACACCAGCCAGGGCGGTTTGTAGATCTTAATAGGCTGTTTTTTCAAGCTTATGAAAAAATTCCCTTTTTTTTTAATTTATTTTTTTATTGATTATGCCATTACAGTTGTTCTATTCCCCTTCATTCCCCTCCACCCTACCCCCCCACCCCACCATTACCCCCCTTTAGTTGATGACCATGTGTCTCAAGTTCTTTAGATTCTACACTTCCCATACTATTCTTGACCCCCCATCTATTTTCTATCTACTGTCTATGCTACTTATTTTCTGTACCTTCTCCCCCCTTCTCCTCTTCCCACTCCCCTGTTGCTAACCCTCCTTGAGATCTTCATTTCTATGTTTCCACTCCTGATCTAGCTGTCCTTTTAGTTTGCTTTCGTTTTAGGTGTGGTTGTTAATAACTGTGAGTTTGCTGTCCTTTCACTGTTCATGTTTTTTTTAACTTCTTTTTCTTAGGTACGTCCCTTTAACATTTCCCTCTTATCACTCAATCATATTAAATGTCAGTATGCATAAAACTAATAAGTCTATGAAATGAAAGTTTCATTTGTTATTCTGAGCTATTAATATCGCTAATAATTTTGCAGTCAAATGCCAAATCACAAAAAAATCCAAAAATTATTTAAAGTATCTTGCTGAGGAGAGTTTCCAGGCTGGTGAACCAGAGCACTTCCATGCGCCAGCGAGCCAGGCCTCAAACCCCATGAAGACAGACCTTTGTTCAGGACATTGCCCTACGTTTCTTCATCTGACTATTGGGGACTTCTGGTCAAAATGGCAGCAAAGAAAAATGTGATGTTCAAATCACACCACAACCACACCAAAAGTATAACTACAGAAAAACCATCCTTCAGAACTGCCTGAAATCTGGCTGAAGTCCTACAACTAGAAAGTTAAAGAGAAAGCCACATCAAGACTACTAGGAGGTACAGAGACACTGAATGGGCTGGTCCCATCCCCTTGTGTGGCAGTTTTTCTCAGCTGCAGAGGTCCCCCTTGAAGAGAGACAAGTGCCAGCCCCACACCAGGCTTTCCAGCTCAGAGTTCCAGTGTCAGGAAGAGAAATCTCCATTACTTCTGGCTATAAAAAGCAGTGGGGATTGAGGGTGAGGGAGATGGAAGGCCTCTGCAGTCCCAGGCAGTTCTTTTTAAAGGGCCCATGCATGGACTTTTGCAGATTCAATTGCTCTGAGCTGCAGTGCCGGAGCAGCAGCTTGAAAGGAAATGGAAATGGAAGGACAAATAGGAACACAGGCATCAGAATAAGAGCTAGGGCGGCAACTTTCTGCTAGACAAAAGTGCTGGAAGAGACCACTGGACCTTTCCTGAGACCTCCCCACCACTCCCATACAGCCAGCGGGCATATGCCATATCTGAGTGTCAATCAACCTGGCTCACACTGTTTGCCCCATCATGGTGATTCCCTGAGGTCCCACCCCACCCAATTTGCAGGCCCATCCAGGCCTTTTCCTGTGGCTTTTCCACACAGATGACCTGTCTTGCTTCCTGTTTTGAACTTTCCTAAAATCTCTCAAGCATTATTTGGCCTCTATATACCTCCTCTATCATGCTAAGTGGCACCAGGCCCTACACTATTGGGTGGCCCACCTTGGTTCACAGCTTGTCCTCTCCTGAGCACCTCCAAGCCCAGTACAAATAGCAACCACCTACAGATCATTCTGTAGCTTGTGCTGGGGTGGCCTCAGACACAACACAGGTGATGAATGACTTCTTCCAAAAGGTTCTAGAGCACCCTGTGGACAGCTTCAGCCACATCTGATTACAACCCTTCTACCTCTATGAGCAACATGCTCAAGGGGTAGACTCAGTGAGCACCATAGGCCCACTGAAACAAGTACTGCTCTGTAAGGTTGACTCCTGTACAGCAGCTACTCTGCTGTAGTCACAGCCCATCCTCACAACTGATTGGCCTAGGGGCCAATCCCTCCCAGTGTTGCCAACAGCAATGTTGGCTCAACTACAACAGGACAGTGAACACAGCCCATACAGGGGTGCACCTGGAACATCCAGCTCGTGAATGGGGAGGCTTTGCCACTAGGCCTTATAGGATAACTACCACACAGGTCCACTCTACCAAGTCCAGGAAATATAGCAGCTCTACTCAATACAAAGAAACAAACATAGGAAAGCATCCAAAATGTGGAGACAAAGAACCACCCAAATGAAAGAACAGGAGAAATTCCCAGGAAAGTAACTAAATGAAATGGAGGCAAACAAACCACTAGGTACAGAGTTCAAAATAATAGGTATAAGGATGCTCAAAGAACTTGGTGAGAACCTCAATAGCATAAAAAGGATCAATCAGGAATGAAGGATACACTAACTGCAGTAAGAATTACTTACAGGGACTCAACAGTAAAGCAGACGATGCTGAGACTAAAATCAATGATTTGGAATATAAGCAAGCAAAAAAACACTCAGAACAGCAAAAAGAAAAAAGAATAAAAAAATATGAAGATAGTGTAAAGGTACTCTGGGATAACTTCAAGTATACTGACATTCTTATCATGGAGGTACTGGAAGGAGAAGATAGAAAGCAAGAAATTAAAAACCTATTTAAAAAGATAATGACAGAAAACTTCCTTTTCCTGGTGAAGAAAATAGACATACAACTCCAGGAAGCACAGAGAGTTTCAAAGATGGACACAAAGAGGCTCACATCAAGACACATCATAATTAAAATGCCAAAGATTAAAGACAAAGAATCTTAAAAGTAGCAAGAAAAAAGCAGTTAGTTACCTATAAGGGAGCTTCTATAAGACTGTCAGATGATTTCTCAACAGAAACTTTGCAGGCCAGAAGGGACTGCCAAGAAATATTAAAAGTGATGAAAAGCAAGGACCTACAACCAAGATTATACTACCCAGCAAAGCTATCATTTAGAATCAAAGATAAAGAATTTCCAGTCAAGAAAAAGCTAAAAGAGTTCATTACCATCAAACCAGTATTACATAAGATGCTAAAAGGTCCTCTTTAAGAAGAAGAAAGATAAAAATATGAACAATAAAATGGCAATAAATACATATCTATCACCAATTGAATCTAAAAATCAAAATACACAGAGCAGAATAGACTCATAAGTATGAAGAATATTTTGATGGTTGGCAGAGGAAAGAATGTTTGGGGAGGGAGGGTAAAGAAGGTAAAGGGATTTAGAAGTACTAATTGGTAGTTTCAGAACAGGCATGGGGATGTAAAGTGCAGTGTAGAGAATAGAGTCAATAATGTTCTAATTAAGTACGTATGGTGTCAGATAGATATGAGATTTATCGGGATGATCACTTAGTAAATTTTATAATGTCTAGTCACTAGGGCGTATGCCTGAAATTAATATAATGTAGGTCAACTGTAATTGAAAAATAAAAAAAATTATTGAAAAAATAACATATTTATTCATTAAAAATGTGTTCCTGAATTGAAGAAACTATTGTGAAATAAGTGGCATTTAGAATTTTCTGTAATATTTATCAAATATAATTTGAGAAATTATATTTGATTTAATTTCTAATTAAATTTCTGATTTAATTTCTAATTATATTTGATTTAATATCTAATCAAAATTAATTTAAAAATTAATTAAATTAAAATTAATTTCCTTTAGATATTAACTTATGTATTTATTCTCTATAACAAGTTAAATCATCAAATAATTTTACTTAAAATGTTTTTAAGTTCCCAAGTAAATATAAACATATATCCTTTAGTATATGTTTGCTAATTATGTCTACTGACATCAAATGCCAACTTTTAGTAAAATTATGACTGAAAGATTACTAGTTGTATACAAAAGATAACATCTCTTAGCAATGCTTTCATATCTTTCAAACTAAGAATGTAGAAAACAAAGATTATTACTTTTGAAAATATTTTTCAAAGGAGGATGATAGACAAAAATCTACTTGCATCAAATTTGCTCTTCATGTCTCTTCATTAAAATTTACCTAGCAACAGAAAGCTAACTTTCTTAGCTTTCTGTTACAAATGTGAATACTGTTGGAAAGCTGTTGGTTTTAGCAAGCTTTTAAAATTGGATAACTTCTGTGATAAATTAAAAGATTACACTTCCAATTTTTTTCTGAAAGCTTGATTTTGTATAAAACATCTGAAATTTGTCTGCCTCAAAAGAAAATGATATATGACCCTGGCTGGTGTGGCTCAGTGGATTGAGTGCTGGCCTATGAAGCAAGGGGTCCCTGGTTCAATTCCCAGTTAAGGCACATGCCTGGGTTGTGGACTAGGTCCCCAGTAGGGGGTGCGAGAGGGCTTATTAGAACATTATTGACTCTATTCACTGATGTTTCTCCTCATCTCTCCCTCCCTTCCTCTCTGGAAATAAAAATAAAATCCATTAAAAAATAAAGTACAATTTAAAAGAAAATGATACGTGATAAAGACAAAAAAATTTTCAGAGCTATACCAAGAAAATTCAGTTTCTTTTTATGACAAACATCTCTTTTATATGTTCAAATAAACATAGAGAATTCAGAAACTAAACATATTCTCTCTGGATTTCATTATATGTGTATTTTTATATTGTAAATTACACCATCTCTCCTTATACATTGTGCAGATTTTGTCACTGGATGGGAAAAATTTTTGGAGGAATATTTAAGCCAACACTAAATTAAAATTGTAAGGCACATTTGGGACAAATCTGAAAAATGAAGAATCTCAAACCTATATTGATATTATTTTGAAGTATTGTATTGATTTCATATTGTAAGAATCATCCTAATAATTACTTAAGTTTTAAATGGTTTTTAATCATGACTACTTTTTAGAATAACTTTAAATTCATTATATCTACAAAAGGTTGTTTACCTTAATACAAACATTATGGTCTCTTTTTTCTACTATAATTCCCCTGTATTATAAACTTTGAAAACGTAAGACATATTTTGGACTATTTTGAATGGACTATGCAACTAAAACGCATCTGAAGGAAGGGATCTCTTTTCCATTTCCCACCAGAACCTAGCGCTTAGTTAGTGGAATCCCTAAACGGACAACAGATTTGTTGCATAATCACCTCAAACACAAAAGATTTCGGGTCTGACTCAAGAATCCATAATATTCTTTAAAAATGATCTTTTAGAGATTGATCACTCAAACATATTTATATTTTCCAACCTATATGCACCTTATAAGTGCTTAATTTGATTTGTTCCCAAACAGGCCTTTTGAAGATAACTTCATATCATATAGTTACATATCTTTTAGGAAGGATGATGATTATCTAAAACAAATTTTCTGAAACTGCACTCAAGAACATTATACAGATGTCCCTACAAAAAGGCATCCCAGAATGAAATACCTTCGGCATATATTGGAATAAGGATGAGCCCTAGGAACAATAATGTGCACTGTGGACCACTAACAGGGAAGTGCAGTAAGCAGTGTTTGGAAAACATTACATAGGTTATACATTAGGCTGTCACGTCTCATTTCAGATATACTTCTCAACATTTCCTTGGTTCGTACTATACTTGGATAGAGGCAATCAAAACAATACATGATATTTTAAGCAACTATGTAGTATGGCTTTATATATATAATACAGATAAGATCATGTCATATGGTTTCCTTCTGTAGTCCGTTATGAGAATACGGGATACCTGGTTGACTTTAGGGTATTGAACATTGTTTTGGTGAATTCTGTAATAACTTCCAAATCTTTTTCCTGATTTCCAGAGTAAAATTAACCCAAGGCAATGTACAATAAAACACTGTTGGTATCACAGGGTGATGAGCAAAGACATACAGGGAACCAGAATATAAAAATATGTTTTTTAAGATTTTATTTACTTATTTTTAGAAGGAAGGGAAGGGAGAGGGGAAGAGGGAGAGAAACATCAGCGTGTGGTTGCCTCTTGTGCATCTCCCACTGGGGGTCTGGCCTGCAACCCAGGCATGTGCCGTGACTGGGAATTGAACCAGCAACTCTTTGGTTTGCAGGCTGGTGCTCAATCCACTGAGCCACAGCAGCCAGGGCTATGTTTTAAACTCTTAAATAGATTATAATCTCACTAGATATGTGGCCTATATATTATACATTACTGTAGTCTTGGAAAATAATGAAGTCCTTACATATTATAGGGACTCAAAAGTCTCCTGCTATTTAACTATGACATATAAATATGTTCTATCATAATTGATCTGACTTGTTCATCTTTTAACTATGAACTTGAATAATAAGAATTTTAAAACCTATGTAGATTGTAGTTACTAGAAAGACAAAAAGAAAGTGTTGAAGAGCAGTAGTAAGTATATTGAGAGTCATGATTCGTCACAGCATTGGCTATAAGAACAGGAAATACCGACGGCTGAATAGCCCGCAGCCCTGTTATTCCTCAGTGAGTCACAGTATTTTTACAGTGATGTCACTTTGTTCTGCTTTTTTTTTTTTCTTTTCATGCCAAACTCTCCTCTCAGGTTTTTAACCACAGGGTTGATGATGGATGCAAAATCATTCTGCGTGTGTACACGTGTTTGCCTGTAAGGCTGTTTAAGGAGAATGTATGTGAAAAGAACTTAGTTCTGCATCAGGAGAAAGATCTGCCTCTTGCCACATCTCATTCTTTCCTCCTAAGTATTCTAAAAAATGGAATATGTGCCAAATGTGGAAAATCACTGACCTAAAATAACAAGAAACTTACTAACGTAACAACAGTAATATCTTTAGCCATTAGGTTTAGTGCCTAACTTATATAATCCACATATATGAGATAAGAATGATTTTAGTTCATATGTGTTATAAACTATGGAGAAGAAGGGAAGCTAAAAACACTGGAATGCCCCGAGAAAATGGATTTTTAATTAAGAAACTTATTTGTACCATTTTTAGGTATACCCCTTTCTCCACCACCTTCACTAAATAAGAAAAGTTATATGACTCAAGGAGGCAAACAATCCTCTATCTTTTATTTCTTGTCCTGGTGCAATTGTAACTAGTGTTGGTTTGTTAAATGGCATTTTCCCCAGAAGTGACATTGGCTCCAAGCACCAATGCTGTTTCTTCTGATCCCCTTCCTATAAAATTAGTTAGTGTTTGCTGAGGTGCCTAATGTTTCTCTTTTCTTTGACTTTTTTCCTCAAAAATCACATAGCCAAAATTTCCCCCAAAGTAAAAATCAGAAGAATCCTCTTCTCTTGAAATTTTAAGAGAAAGACAATGGCCCTGCAAATTATTTTTGCAATTAGCTAATAATATGACTTCGATACAGTAGTAATACTTTATAGCATAGGAGTTTATTTAAGGTACTTGGCTCTCTTATGAACAAAAAGAAAAATCACTTCAAGAAGTATTGGTTTACAGTTATTTTAGTAAATTTTTTATAGTAATTAAAAGTGGAGAAGTCCTGTTTAAGCCCCATGTATCGATATTCTTTTAAATAAAATAGGTTTTGAAATATACTAACTTGTATTTCTTTTTTTAAAAATTTTTATTTAGTTATTTTTCAAGTACATTTTTTGTCTATTCCTCCCATCCCAGCCCCCCCACTCTGTCTCCCCCCTCTCTCCCATCCCCCCCCCCCAGTCCTCATCCCTGTGTCTTTCATACTTGTTCCTCAAAATCCCTCCCCATTTTTCCCCTTAAATTCCCTTCCCTCTCCCCTCTGGTCACTGTCCACTTGTTCTCTATTTCAGTGTCTTTGTTTTTATTCTGCTTGCTTGTTTGTTTTGTTGTTTAGCTTCCTGTCAAAGGTGAGATCATATGGTATTTGTCCTTCAATGCCTGGCCTATTTCACTCAGCATAATGCTTTCCAGTTCCATCCATGTTGTTGCAAAGGGTAGTAGCTCCTTCTTTCTCTCTGCTGCATAGAATTCCATTGTGTATATGTGCCACAATTTTTTGATCCATTCGTTTACTGATGGGCACCTAGGTTGCTGTAAGTATTTCAATAAAAAGGAATTTTTACCTTTGATCCTAGGCAACTCAATAAGGCTACGTTCTTTAGCTTTTTCAATTTTCTTAAAATCTAGAGAACTTAATATTCTATTAGGACCAGATGCTTAGAAATTAAAAATAAAGATAAAATATATTCTATTAATATTTTTATCAGTTGAAATTGCTCATGTGGATTATTAAAGTATGACATTGTTAATGAACAGTAAGATGATGACTCTCAATTTTCTTCAACAGATGAGCTAGTTGCAGGGAACCCAGGAAGAAGGAATGTTTCCGAACACATTCTACTGCACATCATGAAAACGGGTGATAACGTTAGATTTCCAGAGTATTAGGAATGCAACTGCTCGGATTTTGAACATTTGTATTTCTTGGTCTTTTCATCAAACCCCAAATTCTATCAATGAAACTTCTGTTTCCATAAACTAGTTAAGAACGAATATAAAGCAGCCTCAGTGAGCCTGCTTTACCGAATTAGGGTGGCACTTGGTCCTGTGGTCTTTTCCCTTCCAGCAGGTACTTGCCTTGTAAGGACGCGAGAGCACCACTGGTGACTTAAACAACATGTACATTTTTTAGAGCTTGCATAATGTAAACTTTCTTATCATATCCACTCATACCTACCCTGAAAGCCGACCAACTGCAAATTACAGCCCATGGAGAAAATGCAGCAGGTTTCTTGTTTTATTTTATAAATAGAATTTTATTGGGACATAGCCACACTCACTTGTTTACATAGTGTTCACATACAGTGACGTTGCTGAATAGCTCTGACAGTGTTCCGCAGAGCCTGAAATATTTACTAGATATCTCTTCACAGAAAAAGCTTTCTGACACTGGAGTAAAGGATGCTCTCTGGATTTAATCATATCAGAAGGAAATTCCTGCCACTGTGACTGAGCGACCTCTAAGATTATGACTGTTTCCAGCTATATGTTACAGTAGACAGCACCACACTGTCTACTGGGGATACTACACAATAGTTTATAAATGTTCAACTCACTCCCTTCTCAGTCACTTTAATTAAAATGTTAGTGTTTCTGTTTTCTGTTACCTGACCTAGACAGTATTTTTGCAAGAACATTCGGCAAGGTGGCTCCACCTGCATACCGTGGACAAAGACCGAGTTTATAGAGACAGTACCGCCGACTCACCTGATTCTACCCCTGGGGCGCTCAGATTGCTCTGACATAAAGCTTGTGCTGCTGAGGCGGGAGGCACTGCTGGTTCTGGAAATGGCGGACACATCACTGACATCACTATCTGATGATTTGGCAGAGACGTTATCACAGCTTCTGTACTGATCTTTATGTATGTTATACTAAAGATTAAAAACAAGAAAGTGTGAGCTCCATCATCAGATTGTGGAAAAAGGAGACATACACAGTGAGGATAATGACTACTTAGGCAACATCAAATACAAATGTACCTTTGTGAAAGTAGGTGTGGAATCTAAAACAATCCAAATGTTAACGTAATATATGATTTCCAATGTAAAACTCTTACATCCTTTGAATGGTAAGGAATGGTTTTTGGAGACTGAATTATAAATTAAACATAAAAATTAAATGTCTGGGTGGAGAATTCACTGAATCATTTGCATGTACCTAAAACTTCAAAATTGTATTATTTTTTCTAGTACACCATTTTCTCTTTTCTTGCTTTTGTTTTCATGATTCCTCATTCACCTTCTACTCCATCCATGGTGTGGCCTGCTTCCATCTGTTTGTGCTTCTGGGTTCTTTCTAGAACTATTTAGTTCACTCACATCTCTCCCACTCTACAACACTGCCTTGGATCAAACTTCTTAAAAAATATCTCTCTTTACAAAAAATGGTTGATATTAAAACTGAGTGGCTGTGCCAAAGAGCAAAGCAATGGCAGCAAAGACTGGACTTTGTCTTGAAACTATCTGTTATGAGTTAATTTGACATTTTCATGTTTAAACTATCAACTCAGTGTTAAAAATAAAAAATGGGACTCCTATTAAAATTTCAATATACACTATAGCTTATATTTAAATGTGTTCATATTTGTCTTTGATACTTGTTATATAAGATTTTAGAATCATTGGGAGAAAGATTAAAACATGCAAAGCTGTCAAAGCAGTTAATCTGCTCTCCTGGTCACCATTTTATTGTGACCGATCGCACAGTGAAAACTTTATATGTTACTATGTGTTCTATTTATAAAATAATAAGTTTAGGTAATTACATATAATTTTATAAGCCCTATTGTATAAGTCCTCTTATCTTAGGTCCTAGGAGGTAAGACAACTTGTTACGTAAGAGAAAAGAACACATAGGTAAAATAAACACATGATTAATCACTGAGTATTTAAGTTTCTTATCAAGTGACTGAGTTTTAGATTTATGTGTTAGGGTATGAAAACAGGAAATGTCTGTTAAGCCTGTAGAAAAATTTATCCACTCTTTGATGCTCTATATTAGATGAGTTTTAATAAATCTAAAGTAATCCAAATACTCTACTTCTAAAAATTTATATAGACAATTTGTCCCTCTAAAGAACATGAAATAAACTGATGCTAAAACCTGGACCTATATATACAAAAAGAAGTATAACACAATATTTAAAGAAAATTCTAGAGAAGGGAATCATGTTTATTTAACATGACTTAACAACAGCTGAGAGTAGTTTAGGCCTAAGGTATTTAAATGTTAGTTTCAATTCTTCATCTCTCATGTATATGTAATGGGCATAAAAACAATTCCAAATTTATATAATACCTATAAAATTATCTTTCCTAAGATTTTTTTAACTGCATAATTTTTTGATAGGCATATGTATACTCCAAAAGGAAATTAATATATGTTTTGTCCAGAATTGAGCTATTTCTACAACTTTGGGCATGATCTGAAAGTAATATGATTTAAGATAATGTATTTGAAGTAATGGGAAAATGTTTATCACCAAATTCTGCCATATCTGATAGCATGATCCTGACCAGCATGACTTATTTCAGTCAGAACTGTCTTTTCTTAATATACAGAGATGTGGTAGAGCCCTAATATGCTTACACAGGAGAACCTGATTTTAACACTGCTACTGGACTATACATATAACTCATATTCTTTGTTTTGGAAACTATAGTGTTGCTAAGTAGATATGTCATGTAATTATTACAGTGCTTGCAATCATATTGAAATGATAGCTTGTCCATGGCAGAATAGAAGAACTGGGTTCCAATACCACATGAATTTACCCCACAGCAGCAGGTGTTCTGGCATTGCAGTGACACCCCGAACACACGCTCCCCTTACCTGACAAACGTCAATGTCAGCAGCAGAGACTATAGCACAGGATAAAGGAGTGCACATGAACTATTTATCCAGCTAAAGAACTTTTCCTTTTCTACAAGCCATTTCTTCCTTTACCTTTTGTATATATCTTTTGATATTCCAGCAGATAGATAAAAAGACAGATTTTTAAAAAAATTGTAGGTTATACTAAATTTTTCTATATTGGGGTAAAGAATGATCTATTATTCTGACATGACATTACAGTTTACCTTGATTATTTGAAGAAATGATATATTCTTTTATATTCACTTCCTACTGCTATATTTAGCAGTGAAAATCGATTAAAAGTTTAAACAATTGGCATTTTATCAAGCACAGTTTGTTAAATTTCCTATTTAAAATTAAATAATTGAATGGAAATACATTAACTATATTTTGGGAAACAATATCTTCAGGAGGAATGTATACTGATCAAGCAGCAGGGAAATACATCCTTGGTGTGGGGGAGGTTTTAACTGTAGTGCTGTTATTTTTACACATAATAAACATTCAGCAGCTACCTACAATGCGCATTACATCGGTCTGGGTTGCTGTTCCTGGTTTACAGAAACATAAACACTTTTTAAAATGTGAGTTCCTAAATGCAAATTCACCTTCCAGTTATAAATTTCACCCCATCATTAAGGCATGCATCTCTGTGTAGCATCAGTGAGGAAAACAGCACGGTGTCACATGTCCGTGATGCCAGAGTAGTTTTGTGCTTTTTTCAAAAGCAAAGTCAGTGCTCATTCCTTACTCAGGATGAATGTTAGGGTCAGTCAGTCTTTTAAAGGTGGTGCCAGATTTGAAACATCTTAGCGACATTTGTTTGGTAATTCTTTGCCCTGAAGAAAATTTAGGTCTACTGGTGTTTAGTTATAAATATTTTGAGAACGATAACATAATTTCTAAGTTGGCAGAATTTCAACTAAGGGGTATTGCTTTATCCAAAATGTCAAATAATGTAAGATGCTAAAAAAAGAATAAAGGGATATGGTTTAAAATTAAATGTATATTAAATTTACAACAATGCTAGTTCTTGTTTATGTGAATAAATATGTATTTTGGTAAATTATAAAAAGGCAGGAGTTAGGGGATAAAAAATGAAAAAGATAATTTCTCAAGTATATGAAAGAGACTTGAGGTAATTGGAAACTAGAAATTTTATTGTAAGCATTAGGCCATAATATATTAGAATTGTGAAGAATATTTATCTTTTACTTGATATATAAAATAAAAAGCTAATCATTTGTTATTTTATCTTATATATTTTTACTATTCTGTATTTTTATAAGCTTAAAGATATATATTTGATCTCACATTGATTGATAAAATTTACTCATTTTATTTATGTAATAGCCTCAATTTATGCAGTAAGAACAACAGTAACATATTTAAAAGTAACATTTTTAAAAAATTCAGATAAGAGGAAAAGAAATGCCCGTGTAAAAAAAAAGAAAAATGAGAATGTGACAATTAAACTGTATGCAAACTGAAAGCTGCAGCGAGCCTCTAAACGAGTCATGCTGGAGCACAGTCCATAGCTCAGTGATGGAAAAGCCCAACAAAGTGGCACCTAAGTTCCTATCAGGAGTTCTGGGCTCATCACCCCACAGAAAGGCTTTACTAATCCTGGTAAAGGCCCACGTTCTTCTGATCCTCATACATTTGGTAAGCAAAAGAGCTGGAACAGAAAATTATCCTGGAGTAATTTTAGGTTCTAAATTACTATGAGCCAGAGGACTTGGAATCTCCCAAGCCAGATAAGCCTCCTTTTGATTTATTATGAATGTAATGGATTAGTGATCATTTGGCTCCTAGGGCACTTCATTTTGTAGATTGTTTTGATCAACTGATTAATGATTTGAGTCCTAGTTCATTATACTGCAGAAAGGCTTTTGGTATTTTACCCTGATTCTTTAATTATCTCTTACTTGCTTCCCATAAATAGCTTCCTGGCTATTGTATTTGACCTCATCTTTTGACATAATTCTAAGAAGTTGGCAAAGCATTTCCTGGTTTAATGAAGATTTTCCAGTGTAAAGAACGTTTCTGAATAACTGCATCCAATTGTGGAGAAAGAAACCATAAATTACCCTTCCTTCTAATTCTTAGTTCATTTGTAGTAAAAGAAAGAAAACAAAAATGATAATGATATCTATAAAGAAGACAGGCAAGCTGATTAAGTAAGTGGTGATACCACACAGAAAAAAACCACAAAGGATACACGTGTAGCTGGAATCAGCAACTGTATAAAACATCAAGATATTGTACTATTTTTTTTCCTTTACTCCTTTCACTTTGTAAAATGCTGTGTCAGAGCCCCAGGGAACTGAGTCACTGATCACAGCGACCACAAGCATCGTCTCTGTTGGAAATCCTTCAGCAGCTAACCTAAAATGTAAAGTGACAAACTGCACCTAACACAAACTCTGGGGCAGCCCAGGGTTGATCATAGTTGGCAACCACCTCTACTTTTTGTATAAGTTTCTGAACATCTGGCTCTGTAATGGCCAACCTCCATAATTTAAATATAAGTAAGTTCTTTCACCCTTCCTCTCATCCCCTTTCTCCTTGGTAACCATGGTTTAGTCTCTATATCTGTAAACATGTTTCTGTTTTGTTTGATCATTTTTTTTTGTTTTCACATATAAGTGAAATCATATTGTATTTGCCCTTCTATGTCTGAGTTATTTCAGTTATCATAATACCCTCTAAGCCCATCCATGTTGTCACAAAAGGCAAGATTCCATTCTTTTATATGGCTGAGTCATATTTCACTATGCATCAGTCCTACATCATTTGTCTATATTTCCATCTATCAGTGGACCCCTGGGGTGCTTCCATATATTGGCTATTGTAAATAATACTGTGATGATAAGATGGGTACATACATATTTTGGGGGAATATGGTCAGTAATATCCTAACAACTTTGTACAATGTCAGATGGTTTCCAGACATTGTGGTGATCACTTTGTGAGATATTTAAATGTTAAATAACTATGCTGCCCACCTGAAAGTATTATAATATTGTATGGTAACTATATTTTAATAAATACAAATAGATTTTTCTAGGTTCATATTTCAAGCTAATAATATTGATTTAGTATAGCGTTATTTAATTTTGAATTTCTAAAAGGTCATTACCTCCAAAAGGGCTTCTTGATATCAAATTATAACACAGGTTTTCCTGTAATGGCTGATGCCACTTTTGTAGTATTCTAAAAAAATTTTTAATAAACCAGATAATATATATGCTATTTCATGAAGTATGAAGTATAAACTTCTATGCATATATTAATTAAAACTATTAGATGATGTTTAGCAGATTATAAATTCCTTAGTGTAGTGTTAACAAATTAATATTGAAGTATAAGTTAAATGTTTATTGGCACATGGAATTTCCATGGATTTCAGTTTCTAAGAGTTTGAAATTGGCATCTTATCTCACTAAAGACAGAGCAATAAGAAATCTCAAATCACATGATTTCAGTCATTCAGTAACAAATCTGAATAGTATATTTCAACCAAAAATGGCACTTAATACTAAAAATATGTAACTTAATATTTAAATGTAATATTAAATGGTATTCAATCAGTAAAATGGCTTTATCTATCTTATTTATGTGAATTTGATTATGGATAATTGATCATTAAGTGACTTTGGTTTATTTAACATTTTTACGGAATTTGCTGGGATGACACTAATAAAATGAAACAGATTTAAGGTGCACAGTTCTATAATACATCATCTGTATATTGCATTGCATTTCACCACCCCAAGTCGAGTCTCCCATCACCATTTATTCACCCTTTACACCTCTTCTACCTGCTCCACCCACTCTTTCCCTCTGTCAATCACCATACTGTTGTCTGTGACTTTAATATCAAGTAGTTTTAATTCCTTTTTAGAAAAAAATTACATCCAAATTAGTAAAGTTGTATCTTGTGAAAATAGCAAGAGAAGAGAGGTAATGTTGCAAGACTAGCATTTGCATGACTCCTCTTATATATCTCGCTGCTTGCTAGTCCTACCTGGTATACACACTGCACATTTATAAAAAAGAGGCTATTGGTTGGGTATTAACTAGTTTTACCTTGGAATATTGCTCGCGATCAAGTTCTTGACTAGAACCAGACCCTGTTGTCTGCTTAAATCGATGCACTTTCATTTTCATCTGTCTCGTTCGCTCCTCCACTACTAAGCTTGCTGCAAAAACACACAATGGAAGCCTATTAACACATTCGAAGCGCCTTTTAGAAAGTGAATGGTTTAAGATTTTAATGCTTTTGACATGACTTTAATTAAATGGAATTTAGAAATAACATGATTAGTACATTGAACAAAATGTAGAATATGCAATGCTAGCAATGCTAATGTAAAAAAGAACATGACTCAACTCACACAGAATGGGGAACAAAAATATTAGTAACAAAATACCCTATTGCTTCATCTGATACGAAATATTTTTAATTCCATTCATAAACGACCATGTGAAACAAAATTTAATTGTGAAAATGTTTAATATTTAATCCATTGGTTGTGGTATGTGCATATGTAGAGAAAACAAATATGCACACTGAACACTCCACACACACACACGCACGTGCTCACATGCGTGCACACACCCATTGCACCTCCTCATCTAAGAGTCACCTACAAAATGCTTTAATTGAGAAGAATCTGCTTCTACCAGGTGTAGTCTTATTAACTTATTAATTTCTATTGGTAGCTTTTCTTAAACATTTGCCAGTCTTAAAATTGAACAAAGAGAAAAGATTAGTTTTCTATTTCTGATGGTTATGTCTGACCACATATATAAAATTAGTAAGTTTAAAAATGTGATATAAAAATTTTGGCTCTGTAATTTATAATATGTGAAAATATATTTCGTTTAAGCCTGTTAACCTCTTAAGTTGTAGGTGAGACTGTTTAGATAGGAATAATTATAGCCTTCAATAAAATTGTTATTTTAAGTCAGAATCCATCATAAGTGGCTAAGTTTCAAGACCCTGCCTATAATGTTTACACTGTCACAGACAAGGAAGAAAGAGCTCAGGGCGCAGTGGAATGCAGAGTCGGCCCCAGACGCGCACCTGTGCTGGGTGATGCCTATGTTGACATTCTGACAGCTTCTCTTTTGCCAGTTTCCTCGCCTATTCAACCTCTTCAAATGCTAAGATTTATTTCTAAATTGTGTATATACACATGTACATGAAAAAATTCTGTTGTAATTAATGTACTGGGCTGTCCACAAAAAAGAATGATTTATTTCTTTAATGATTTACAGGATAATGGAAAATTGATATATCTGATTGGCTTGACTGCCGATTCTATCTCTTGCAAGAAGTTTATAAAAACACTGGACAAATTTTTTCATTGCAATGATTAAACAGGGCCTATTATCCTTCACAATGGAAGCTGACACCCATTTTCAAAATTAAATAAATATGTAGCTTTTATTGTGTGTTCAAGTACAGACTAAATGTTCAAATTATACTTTTACCTCCAAATATTAGAAGTTTAGCTTTGTTTAAATTCAATAAATTAGACAGATAATGATCAATCCCTAACATCAGTTATGCGAATTAAGCAATGACACATACTTGCTTTGAAAATGTTGACTTCAGAGACAGTAAATATTAACTATTAATGATTAAAGGATGGGTCAATGAGATCTTAAGAAAAGCAGTTCAGAAATTTGTTACTTACTATGTAACATATAAGGAACCACAATGAATATTGTAAAGCAAAATGTTAATTGGGAGTAATAAGAAATTGAGACAAAGTTATTGAAAAATGTGTTATATTTATAGAAAGCTATATGCAACATGTTCTTACAATATATACAAATACCTGTTCTCTGCCTTCTGCCTACAGTGTGGGTACTTTTGGGGCACTTGCTCAGTCTTTGAGCTTTGAAGAAGTCAAATGAACTGTGATAATCAGTTGTACTTTATAATTAAAGCTAAAGCAATTCGAAGCAATCTCTAGTTGGTATAAAAACAGATTTAAATGACATTGGCTCAATTTTCTCACCAAATGATATTAATTTTATTTGAGCAGCTTTTTAACATCCATCCACTCTTAACTTTGTAACCTTCACGTTAAGCGTTAGGCACCAGGTAATTCTCAGGGAGGGCGGTGACTTGACACTAAAGAGATGATTTGCACAGAGCTTCTGACCTGACTGGTCTGAAACCGCTCTGGCGCTTCTGGCCAGCTGGCTTGGCTGGGATGATACCCCTCCCTCTAAATAGGAGTATTTAGTTCAGGGCACAGCAGCACTAAATCTTTACTTTACAAAACACAAAATAATTCATGAAAAGGGAGTGGTAGCCTAGCTAAAATCGCTTCTGTCTTCAAACCACACACAAGAATAACTCTGACTGGAACATGCAGGTGGGAAAAGTAAATACAATTTTAAAAGTCTGATTTATTACAGTTGTCTAATGGAAAGCAGTAGATATTATTAAAATAAAGGCAGATTAAAATAATTCTTTTTTTCATGCCACATGCTTTGCTATATGAATTCCTAATCTACTGATGTGGTAGAACATTGATGAATCTACAACCATGCAAAAATCATTTATAAATGTTGTTTATGCCTATAAGGGTTTGTCTGTTATCTACTCCTTAATAAGATTATTAAAGAATCCTGTGACCACTTAAAGTTCTTCAATAAATCTTCTCTAACCCATCACAGAAAAATTTCCATAGAATCACCTCTTTCAAGGAGAATGCAATTTTCTGGAAAAGAAACTCATTTGACTTATCAGTCATTTGTAATTTGCTTTAAAATATCAATGTTATAGGTATAGATGCTTTCTGATCACTATAAACTTTAACCTTTCATATATATATTTAAAGTACTAATCATGAATTTGCAATTATATAAAGATGAAGTTGGTCTGATCTTCAAATTTCTTAAGTATTTCACAATTCTTCCTCTGCATCTAAATTAACATGAAATTGAAATTTCAAATGTTTGTGCTTATCGGCAAAAAAAAAATCCATACATTACACTGTTAAACTTTCCAATTTTCAAGTATTTTAGGTGAAATATGATTGTAAAAGAAAACATAAAAATTTCTATATGATTAAATATATTAAGGTAAAACAGTATTTTATAACAAGGTTAGCTAGTACATATGACCAAAGTAATGCATGATAAAATCTGGATGGAATAATTAAGTTCGTCCAGTTAATTACAATATGCTGTCATGCAGTGTGAGTAGGAAAATTAACTCCTGTTTCCGGGCTGTAGAGGAAGACGCCAAAGCCCAGTGATAGTGGAGCCTCATCTTCCCTCAATGCGTGACTCAGAAACAGCAGTGACAAATAACCAGTTCTCTGGACATTGTCAGGCAGAATGAAATGTATGAGTGAAACACCTAAAATGCCTTAATTATTGACAGCATTGAAAAAAAGCCCCTGTCTGAAGCACTTTATTTTAAAAAGTCACTTATAGGGGAACTCAAATATAAGAAACAATATGAAACACCGAGATTAAAGAGCAGTAAACGATAAAAAATTAGCTTATTGAATCTTTAATCAGTATAAAAATGATAAAGCCTGGATTGAAAAATAATTTGATACTTGAAAATTCAAAATGTAATACTAGTCTATACTCACAGTTTGTAGACTTCAGAGGAATATAAATTAAGATGGACAAACATTCTCCATACAAGGGGGACCTCCCCAAAACCAGGATTTATTTATAAAAAATTGTGCATTTATTCTTACACATTTAAATTCCGGTCACCTTCAAAGTATTCTCCATTTGATGTAATACAGCTATCAAGACATTTTTTCCACTGCTCACAACAGTTTTTGAATTCGTCAATTTTAAATGAGTTTTAGTGATTCTGCCATTTTATCCTTTGACCTCTTCCATATCAGCAAAACATTTCCCTTTGAGGACTTTTTTCAACCAGGGAAATTAAAAGAGGTTGCTCAGGGTGAGATCAGGTGAATAGGGAGGGTGGGGCACAGGGTCATGCTGTTTTTGGTCAAACACTGCTACAGACTCAGCTTGGTATGGGGAGGTGCACTCGTAAATTATCCATTATAAAATGGGCAAACACTGTCTTCAAAAAAAATTAACTGAAGCCGAACACAGCCTCTCCCAACAAAGCCCACTGGTAGTACACTAATACAGATGAGTTCCTAGAACACTCACCTAGGGGGGAAGCCTGTACTACATGGGACCTACCCTTTAGAAGATAGTTATGGTTTTGGGGGGGTGCCCTCCTCATACACCTGGAAGCAATGTGGCAAAATGGTAACAACCCAAGACTGGGAATAACTGAGCATAGATTCAGTACCAGACCCACTCCCATTCATCAATGCCACACTGATCAGTTCTTGGTGTATAAGAATTCTCTCCACTATGGAGTTTTAAGTGTAAAGTAAGGATATCACTTAGAGTAATCTCCTGTTGTTTTAGTCTATGATTCTAATACCACATCAGTAAGGTACTGGTATTGGTGAAGTATTTTTTTATTTTTCACATTTTCAAAAGACTTTCTCTTTGTTCTGTTACCTAATTTCCAGCATTTTAAAATTTGCCAATGAATCAAGACTACATATATTGAAAAAAAATTGGGCAGTTGTATTTTACATTATTGTTTATTTTCCAATAAAATATATATTCCTTGCATGTTTATACTTATCTTTAGTCATAGAAGTAAACAACTTTGATTTAATACTTATATACCCTCTACCCCACTAACCACGTGTATAGTATATGTACATGGACATTAAATGTATAAATTTTTGCGTTAGTTCTGGGTCATTACCCTAGAATAAAATGCATTTGAATTTGCAAGTGTTGAAATATGCCAAATTGTTTTTCTTGTGCCCTTGTTTAATTCTTTTGGATGTTAAGGATTACACTATAATGATATTAACAATAAAATAAAGCCAAAGTCTATCCAGCACGTGAAACATGAAACACAACAACAACGCACATTAATTACAAACATCACATTGTCTTTAAAGGCTTCCAAAGGAAATAACCTGCATTCTGGCAGATAACTGAAGCGGAATGCTGGCATGGGGGAAACAGGTGATTTGTATGTGCGATCACTCAAACCGCAGCGCAGCCTCTTGTCCTAGCGTGCCAATTCTCACCAAACTGCCTAAAACGACACTCAGGGTTTCCTACCGCGGACAGTACTCTCAGTGCCAAAACTGCTAACCCCCCGAAAAACACTGAAGACACGAGTCAGATATTTGACAGATAAGAAAGTCAGGCTCTTGATGAAAGAATCTGTTATCTTACCTGTCATTTCATGTTACAAAGGGTTAGTTTTCTCAAAATGTATTCTGGTTTTTAGAGGGAGCACTGTCTCCTTAAGAGACACCTCTTCAAATACCATCTTTCTGAAGAGCAGCCCCTACAGCGAATGCTTCCTCTGGGAAACAAAATCACTCCCTGAGAGCTCGTGTTGTTTGTTTATCCTGAGTGATCACTGATACGTGTATCTGAAACTTTTCATTATTCCAATTACACTGATGTTAAAAAGAATTTCTGTTGAAAGGTTTGATGTAGCATAAATGCTAAATCTAACATCAATTTTTGACAGTCTCTTCCTTTTTTTCCTGTAATAAGTGTTCGCACATTTTAAAATTTGTAAAAAACACAGTGTTTAGGAGACATCTATATCTATAAAGGAAAAAAATAAAAAAGCCTATCTATTTTCCTCAGCACTCCCCTCTACAGATCCCGGGAATGTGCTAGCTCAACAGGGCACATCTTGCCAGTTGAGGCTTCGTTGATTCAAGTGTTGAATACCTTGAAGTCTCCAAAGCCTGGAATAATATTATAAATAACCACATTGCAATCAGCAGGATGGGAAAACAGGGTGAGAAACATCAGTTCTGAAACGTTTTCCATGGGCCGCTTTGCCCTCTAGGGCAGAATGACAACTACCTTTTTGGTTTGTAAAAAAAAAGGTAAGTTAGACATTTTCACTAATGGAACTCTAAATATTTATGAATAAATCTTCATAAATACTCGTGTGTTCAGGAAAAGCATTTCCCTGGAAAATGAAGAAAACTGAATCTTCAGAATCTTCACATAACAGGATATGAATCCCCTGGCCTAATATCTACTAAATATGCATCCAATAAAGATATAAATAAAACTGAAGTCCTTTTCTACTTAATGAGTTAAAATAATGCTGATTCCTGGGAAAACACAAATTATTTATTTTTAGCAAAAGTCGAGTAACATATTTGTTCTTATAATGTGTTTCAAAGCTATGGTATACTATTAAAGTAAGTATGCAAACATCATTTATACAATAACTAATGTAACAGAAAATTATTAAATTAATTTTATAGGAATCATACCTAAATAAGGCTCCATATCAATTATATTTTGTAAGATTAGCTTCAAACTGTTCTTGCCAATATTTAAAAAGAAGGGAAGTATAGGTAATTTATTTAACAATTTTAAATAAAAACCTGTACTTTAAAGTACACTTGACTAGACACAATCCTTAAATACCCCTATTACTTCATTACAATAATAATCATAAATGTTATTAATGAAACAGGAAAGCAAAAAGCAACAAATGCTATTAACTTTTGTTCCTGTTCAAATCATTTAATCACTTGAAATCTAATTACCTTTTATTCTGTGTGTAAATTACACATTTTTCATGATATAGAAAATTCATATTTGTAGAACACATAAATGTGTTTTGTTAGAATTCAAAATTGCTTCCAAAAGCCAAAAGTTAATGCACTTAAGAAATATAACCCAAAGGCATATAAATTAGAAATTTATTATGATAATAGCATTTTTTCTCACCTTGAAGTCATTTAATTTCTGGTTCTGTTTGATCTTCTTATTGCATTATTTCGATGCCCCCAAACTACATTCATGGGCTCTTTAAAACTGTCCAAGAAATGTAGCAGAGAGGGAAAAATTGGCTTATTTTAAAATGAATAATTTAAAATATGCCTACAAAGCAGTTTGTGAAGCCTACAATTATATGGCATCTCAGCTTCTAACATAAAAATGGGAGGCAAAAGGTAAATTATGTAATATGAACATTGGCAGTTCTTCAGCTAATTGTTCAACCCCAAGAATATGTTATCTGTATGCCATACCTTTATTTTCTCAAGTGGCATAGTAACTTGAGGGGCAAGACAGGTACTAGGAAATTCAGCTCAGTGGTGGAAAATCAGGTCATTGGAGGCAGCAGGACCCCCCGTAGGGCCTCTCCAAGATCCTGGTGTGGAAGTGGTAGATCTCACAGCACCGTAGGACAGTGGATAGAGCCTGGGGTTTGGAGTCAAAATCTGGTTTTGCCTCACAACTACTTTGGCACTTTAGGCATCCCTCATACACCCTTTAGTTCTCCCACAAAATAGGTAATGATGCCTTCTTTACAGTTGTGCACACTTTGTTACCATGGTTTCATGGTACAGTGGGGACAGAGATTCTCAATAACTGCTGCCTGAATGTTGGAGAAGCTGTTAGAGCAAAGTGTTTGAGAACAAAGTCTTGGAGTGAGACTGGAAGCTAGTTCTCTGCTCTACCACTTGTCAAATTTATTACTGACAAGGAGCCAAGTTTTTAATTTTCCTAAGCTTTAGCTTTCTCATTTAGAAAATGAGGCCAGTAATAGTTGTGTTGCAAGTGGTTGTAAAAATATTATGAGATAAATACACAACACTCTTAGTAGAGCCACTGATAGAGAGTGCTCAATGAATTCTAATTACCATTAAAAATGTCAATAGTATTTTACACTGCTCTTTCTGTGCTTTAAAGACATACGCTTTACAAATATATATGCTGGAAAATTATATACTGGTCCCCTATAGTTAGGGTGACCAACTGTCCCAGTTTGCCCAGAACTATGCCAGTTTTAGCACTGAAAGTCTAGCTTTCCAGGAAACCTCTGTCCTCCACAAACTGGCAGCCTTCACTGTTGTCCTACAAGCTTATCTAGAATTAATAAAAAACAAACTCTGGCTGGGAGCTCCATAGCCCGCACTGTCAACTAGGCATGGCATGTCCCTGTCCTCATCTGTCCCTGGAGCACCCAAGGAAGGCAAGTTCTCCCATGTGACTGATCCTAGAAAAGATGAGCTCACAGCAGCAGGGTAGCAGGGTCTCCATACATAACACGTTGTTTTTTCTTTCTTCGTTATGTGGTATGTGAGTGTAAAATGTGGCTCTAAAATATTTTTTTAAGTTGCTTCTATCCTTTTGGAGCTTTCAAACTTTTCATGGCTCAGCTGTCCTCCCTAAGTCCCTGAGGAGAGGGCAGCACCGGGGCCTGCCTGGACACACTTTGGGACATGCCCTTTCGGTAGTCTTCCGTCACATGGTCTATTCTGTGAGGCAGATCCACATCTTGAGTCCAAGGAAGACTTGGCAGAGTGACAGCACATCTCAGCCAGAACACAATGACCGTGTAGAAATATAACAATCTGACGTGCTTTGTAGTGAGCCTCTAAATGTATGCACTTCCTACAAACTTTAGATTGTACCACTTGGAAATTTTGTTTTGTTCTGATCAGATAGTTACAGCTTTTGGCTAGTAATAATATGTATGGTAGAGCTCTAATGAAGAATTACTATATTTTTCATTCTTTTGTCTAAATGAATTAGGTCGTGACTCATTTCCAGTATAAAGATGTACTGCTTTTACTATACCAAGATTTATCTTGCAAATACAAATAAATTCTTCTGAATCTAGATATAAGAGCACTAGCCATTTCTGTGCTACAGAACCTAAAACTGTGTTTCTGGTATATGAATTAAAAATGAATGATGCCCAGAAATCTATGTAAAATCTAGGGACCAAAACAGCTTAATCGCACTGAATAATATTTTACTTTTTATTAATATGTATTTATTGACTAGTGTGTAAGAGACTATGTCAGATTATGCAGTATGTGTCAGAATATACATATATTTTTGTAAATTCAAACTAAAATAAGTAAGTGAATGTTATCTTGCATCTTCACACCATGACATTGAGAAACAAACACACAACTCAATATACTAGGAGTTAGGGATAACTTATGATTTGTGTCTTTTAAAGTAGAACCCACTAAACTATAGAGGGAGGAGGTTAAAAGTAAGACACCTAGGCTTGTAGTCTACTACTTATCAGCAGTATGAATGGGTAAGTTCTCTTAACCTCTTTGATCCTGAGCTTAGATTCATAAGAGGGATGATGCTACTCTCTGGACTTACAGGGTTACTATGGACAACAAACTGATTCAATCATTGATACACAAGTCTTGAGTAAATGTACTTTTATTAAATTATAAAGCACTGCCCTGGCTGGTGTAGCTCAGTGGATTGAGCGCGGGCCTGCGAACCACACGATCGCGGTTCGATTCCCAGTCAGGGCACATGCCTGGGTTGCAGGCCGGTTCCCTGCAGGCCAGTTCCCAGCAGGGGACGCACAAAAGGCAACCATACATTGATGTTTCTCTCCCTCTCTCCTTCCCCCACTTCCCCTCTAAAGATAAATAAATAATAAAATATTAAAAAATTAAAAAAAAATAAATTATAAAGCACTATAAAATTTTAAGTATTATTAAAATTACTTCATTAAGCAAAAGCCATGCTCCCATATTAATTATCAGGACAAAAATAACACTGAACAGGAAATGGTGTGTGTGGTGCATGAGAGTGAGATGAGGTGTGCCTTTACTTGAAACTCAAGTCCAAGATCAAAACTCAGACGTGATACAAAAGATGATGAGATAGGATTCAGCAATGTGCCAGCACAGCAGACGGGATGGTTTCCCTCTTATGTTCCTTGGGAAGAGAGGATTGATGGGTATCATGACACTACTGGGGTCCTGAGGGATATGTTTTGGCAACTACTTCCCTGATGTGTGACTGCAGTGGGGGCCCACCATTCACTAAGGTTACCGCCATCTAGAAGGGGAAACCTGGGGATTTTCCTCTGTCCCAGTTACTACCCCGAACAGAAGGTAAGAATTAAATCCTTCTACATGAGAGAAGGGGGATGCAAACAAACAAACAAAAATCTGTAAAAATTTTTCTAGTTGGCAGTGTGAATAAATTTTGAAGCAAAAATATTCTTAATTTTAATAATTTCTTCTTTGATGTGAACTACTCACAATATAAAGTAACTGATACCAAATTCCACACAAAATCACTGCAGGGAAAAAAGCTACTGTTAAATAATTTTGCTCATTATTTTAATAAATAGTTATATAACTCTCATATATTATGCAAGAAAAAACAATAATAAATGGCTTAAAATTTACATTAATATTTACCTTTTGTAGAAGAGTTATATTTTTCTTGCTCTTCAATGAATTAAATGCACATAATGATGGAAACAAAAGAAAGAAATCAGCAAATTTATAGTTAGACATGAAAATGTGGATCAACACAGTGGTATGAATGATAAAAATGCATAACATATAATGTGACACGGTAACTTACAATGATAAATATGAGGAAGTCTCAAATATGGTACTAAAATTAATCAAAGAAAGAATGAGTACAACAATTTAGAGATTTAAAATAAAATGATAAACATTGAGAAATTAATACATTTGGCATTTGAAACATATTTTGTGGCATTTTCTTGCTTTTTAAGAGTTAAAACATATTTCAGCATGAATTTAATGAAAATATGTTAATTTTAATCCAGTGATTTTTATTGTAAAACAAAAGCATATTTAATATTTATAACTATCATTTTAATTAAAAATAAAGCATTTTGGATTTGAAATTTAATATAATCTATGAAAAATAAATTCCATTTACTAGAAGTAGGTATTTTCTTTTCATCATGAAAAATATTCTGCAACATTTTCCAAATGGAAAAATATAGTCTAATTTAAGGAATCCTTTCTTCCTTCTTAAATCAATGATATTAAGATGTCATGGTGAAATTGTTCTTTGGAGACTATATTTCCTAGATATTTCATAAGCTGTATATTAACTTTCTTGTTGGTATGCCATTTACTAAGAAATATGACCTATCTAGATATTTCTGAAGAGGAATATTATTAGAGTTATAGATAGCAGATATAATAGAATACATAAAAAACAAATAGCACAGCATATGTTAGTTTATGAATAATCTTTAAATACATCTTCTTTAAAATGCATCCAGTTGAGAATAAAAAAATATCATTTGATTTCAGAAAACCATACAACACTTTTATGCAAACAATACAGTACTTTCAAGCTTCACGCAATGTAAAGGCTACACTGGAATACAACATTCAAATATACCCAGATAAATTTCCTGTAAGTCTTTGTTCTCAGTTATCATAATGCCATTTGAGTTACCTAAATTTCAAGGCTTTTTTTTTTCAGCTATTGTATCTTAAAATCTGTGTTGTAATCACCTATCTCCTTTTCCCCTAAAACAACTTTAACATAATCAAATTCCATGTAGCATTCCTAATTTTAAAAACAACTGTGAAATACTTCTTCAAAAACTAAGTAAACATGCCTTTTCAAAGGATGGTACCCTTTAAAATAACACGTACTGCTTTTACAATACAAAGAAGAGTAGCAACACTGAATCATAGAAAAAAAAACCCCAAAAACCCAAACAATCTAATCATCCTAAAAATAAATATGTGGATAACTATATCCAGAAACTGTGTTTGGATATAATTATTTTATAAGTTTAACAAATATTGTATCACTATCCAGGAATCTATACCATGGGAAACATTTGCTCTTAGCAATCAACTACTTATCAACTCAATTATTTTTTAAAAAGAAAAATTACCCTCTGTTAAAAAAAACTGGAAGGAAGTCAAGTGCAGTAGACCATTAATTTTCATCAAAGGCAGAAATAAAGTTTAACAAATAATATCAAAAGAAAAAGAAGGTAATTCTATAGCTTTAAGAACAAAAATGTAATGAATGCTAAATGGAGTGTGCTAAATTTCTATCTAGCCCATATACTACATTAGAATTTTACTTTTAAAAATATTGCTTTAGCATACACAAAGATGCCACATGAACTGTTCACTTTGAAACAGATCTACAATAAGGTAACTGGAGGTAGTATCATTTACCAAAAGTCCCAAAGCACATATTAACATCATAAAAGAAACAAATCTACTTTAATTACAGAAGAACACTGAGATATAATAATGTGTTGTCATATTCTTAGGAGGTTTTATCTATATAACCATAAATTTCAGGAACTTCAAACATGTATTTACTAGCGTATTTGTGATATTAGTAGCAAAATAATTCCATCAGTTTCATCCTCAGCCATTCCTTTCTTCCCACCTCAATTCAAAATCTTTACAAATTGATGATTTATCTGAAAGACAACTGTGAATATGAATATCATAAACAGTAATGCTGATATTAAAAATAGAGCATGAGCTTTTAAAACAACCAAAATCCAGCATACAATTCAACTGATATTATAGATGCAATTTGTACTATGTCTACAGAAATAATATAACTATAATATTACTATATGAGAGCTATATGCAGTAACCTTATATGATTTGAACCTGAAGTGTTTCAGCAACTAAAGGAAATGCAAAGAATTTTAGGAACATGTAAGTCATTTTAGATTTCAATCTTAGCAAAATATGGCCAGTAACACTGAATTGTAGCCAAACACCAGAATTTGTAGTTTGCTTAGTTGTGCAACAGGAAGTCATGAATGGATACTATAAATAAACACCAAATTTTATTTTCTAAAAGTAAATTTTAAAACAAATTCATTTAGACTATTGCTCATTTCAGTCTTAATAATATCAGTTATGAATTATCTTCTCAAAATGTTCCCCCCAAAATGAAAGTTTATTAAACACATAAGTTGAGAACTCCAGTGAATTTATATTTTGGAAAAGAAAGTCAGGTTTTCACACTGCCTCATATTTTCCTGGTGAACTAAAAGAACACCTTTATAAGAAGCCCAAATAGTAAAGCATATATCAATGGGATGTATGATTTTTTAAAAATAATATAAATCCAGAATTTACTATAGAAGCATTCCTGTACCAGAAAGCTGATAACTTCTTAAACTCTACACTAATTTTTCTATAGCCAAGTATCCTGCTTAAAAACTCTGCCATATCAGTCTTTGAAATAATGTATTTATCTTCTTAGGTCTTTAACATTTCTATGATATATTCAGTAGAGCACTTGAAGCACCCTCAACATGAAATGAAATACAAGTAACATCAGTAACAATAAACACTGCTGAAAAGTTATTCAAAATGTCAACCTTTCCATTGTTTCATAAAAAAGATTTTTAACACGTCTTAAATGTAATGCATTTATATCACAACCCCCAAATTAAAATTATTTCAGTAATTTACAAATCCCTGGTAAGATTAATGTAAAAATATATACTGATAACAAATAATTTCACCTACTGAAAAACTGAATAGCACCTTGGGTCACATGAAGGAAAGAGTGACTATTTTAACCCAATATTTAAACTGTCTAGCCCAGGTAGATTAGAGAATTTAATTTCCATTATCAAAACTCTCTCACCCTCACCCCAAGAAAATAAAGCACAATGTGTCTATGCTTAAAATAAAGAAATTTTAAGTAACATGGACCGTTAACAGAATACTAAAATGTGTACCCTAAGTCAGTTTTTGTTATCGAATTTATATAAAAACACAAGACATCGCAAATAATTTAAAATAAAAAAACATTAGTAAAGTCTTCTCTGTGTGATCAAGTATTTAAGCAGGTGAATACTTGAAAAACAAGGTTAAACAACAAGGTCTTCTTTGAACACAATATACCATGTTGCACTAAGGATTACAAGTTTTTATTTTCTTTCTTTGTCTTGAAAAAAGGTACCTGTAGGGCTCAATCTGTTCTTTCAATAGACCATCTAAAATTCATTAATTCACTCACTCAGCAAAACCACAGAATATGCCACGAACCATTACAACTCAGGGCTGGAACTAAAATTCTAAGAAATTTAAATTCTTAAGATTCAGCAAACTGCATGTAATCAAAACACCATTTGTTCACTAAAAGAAGTATCAAAACGGGTGGTTCCCAAATCCAAGATTTTTGGACAATGATCTCTCTTTAGCGGATACCTTGTTCTATACTGCCGCTTCTCACTGGCACTTGTGGGAGCTGCCTTCCCCTTCGACTGCCGAAGGTGGGGTCTGCGGGAGGGGAGTGGGGTGGACTTCCTTGTCGGTGCGTCCTGTGGGCAGAAAACAAGTGGGGGATGAACCGATGAAATCCCAAGAGGGCCTGACACCAATCTTTTCCTTCTTCCTGCCATTATTAATACAGATATAAACCCCTTAACTAGGTCTTTGGAAGAAAAACATCAAAACTTTTTATGATACGTGTAAAAAAGTACCAGGAGAAAGGGCAGTGTCTGTCATACCCAGCTATGCACAGTGAACTCCTGGACTGCACAGAACTAGACTCACTTCTTGTTATGAACTTTCCAGAAAGTTGTGGCTTTCTATTAGGTTGTCAATTTTGGGTAGTGCTGAACCAAAAATACCTAATTCCAGCCTCTGAATCTTCGCAGTATGCATAAATTAGTTAAGAAAGACTGTTACCTAAATTGCTATTATTAAATCCATATTTATATCTAGAATCACTTATAAGTGATAAGAATAGTTAGAGCTGAAGACTTTCTATTAGTTACCATTTACTTGTACTTTATTTTTAAATAGAAAAAAAAACCTTGAAAGGTATTTAAAAAACAATCTTGGGCACATGCTATGAAACATACTGGTGCAAGAACCAAAAACATGAATAAAAATTTAGATGTGTACAGATGCCTGCTGCTGCCCAGGAGAAAGCTGATCTCCATCTGCTGGCATTGAACATGTTTTTTTTTAACCAAAGATCTTCAAAACTAAGATTTTAATGAACACATACCAAAGTTTGTTTTAAATTCCTTATACTTTTTAAAGCAAATATACATTTAATTCCACATGATTTCATATAATTAATATATATATATATATATGAATATGCCACAGACAGATGGAAGGACATAACACAGCCAAAGTTAATTTTCAATGATAGCTCATTGGCAGGAACTAGAGAATATCACCAGCACAGTGGAGATAGATGCAAGTAATAGAGGATGTGAGAGAGGTTTGTGTCACAAAGAAAGGACTAAAAATCATGGTGTCATAATGAGTGAAAGCATCGAGTGCTCAGGAAGGTACAACACCACAGCGACACCCGGAGGCAGGACATGAAAGCCGGGCTGGACACTGAATAGCGACCTGGTCAGAAGCGGAGAAGGTGGCGCCGACCCTCCGGGGGCAAGGTGGTGGACAGAACACAGTGTTCTGACACTAGAGTGCTCACTCGACCTTGAGCGAGTGGGATGTTTTCCCCTAAGGACTGGCTGATCAGTCGCTCTTGGGGCTGCGTATCCCCTTCTAGAAAGACATGGTGGGAGAACCCTAAAACATTAGGGTCAAAAAAGATCTTCAGTCAGCAGCAGGTTCACATTAACTTTAATACCAACACATCTGTCCAAGGAAGACCAGGTTAACCTTACAAGACAGTGATTTTAAAAACCAGAAGAAAACCCACCACATAGTTACTAAAATGCAATTCAATTCAAACTGACAGTTTATTGAAAATGTGCATGTCATGTAGTTTTTGAGGGCTAATCCAGATTCCTTCAATGTAATAAATCTTATAATTTCCATAGGGCCAGAGAATTCTGCTTCTCTATTACTATTATTATTTTTATTATTATTTTACTGAGCTGTATCTCTAGTGTCTACAACACCGCTGCACAGATAGCAAGAGCTCACAAAGATTTCCTAACTGAATGAGTATGTCTGACTAATGAACTCAGGGCTGTTCAAGCACTTGCCTTCAAGAAGGAATCATACACTATAGAATTATGTATATTTTATGATGTTCATGCATAATTTTACTCTGCAACAAGACGTCTATATCAAATAGACACGAAAAAGATCTCTTCTGAGGTTAATTTAAACAGATCAACAAACTGAAATGATACAGTAAGATGGAGAGCGCTTTATTATTAAACTGACTAAATGCAAAAGGCTGACATAGGGATAAAAACAAGTTCTTTAGTATATAAAATGTATATAAAAGGTAGTTCCCACATTCTGACAGTTGTCTCAATATGCTATTCAAAATTATTATAAAGCCAATTTATAAATTAAGGATTAGGAATTAAATGCTGATGTGTACACTTGCAGCAGCCCCCTTGCCCTCAGTCTTGCTTTCCATGGTCCAGTGGGACGAGAGAAAGGCAGACACCACATTCACATAATTTTTATTACAGTGTATTATTATTGTTCTATTAGTTATTGTTATTAATTTCTTACTGTGCCTTATTTCTAAATTAAATACATGTGTTTAATTTATAAATTTAACTTAAATTTATAAATTATACAGGTATGTATAGGTACAAACTAGGGGTCTTGCAAGGTCTCCCCAGTGGATAAGGGAGGACTACTACATGGGGGGGCAAAAGTAGGTTTACAGTTGTTTATATAGAAAACAACACAATAATCAATAAATAATAATACAAGAATAAACTGTTTCTCACATGAACTGTAAACCCACTTCTTGCCCCACCCTGTACATATGCTTCTTAAAAACACATACATTTTTGTATTTTTTATAATTTTTAGAATATATTGTAAATAAAATGCACATTTAAGATATCCGACACGTACTATTTTCCACAGTGATAGAAGTAATGGAATAGCATCTCATTCTTTTTAAAACAATGCTGTAAAATTCAATTAAGTAATTTAAAGTGTGTTAGGGAAAAGAATACATATTGATCACAAGGAAGTGTGTTAATTACTGAGAGCTTTATTCAACCTGTATTCAGATTGACAATTTTTCTTTTATGAAAAATGGTTTTCACAGCTATAATGATTTTGATTTAGGATAGCTTCTTTATTTCAGAACAGTAAAATGGAAAAATGTCAAGTTTTAGAAAATAAAGAGACACAGCTTAGGTTTTTAATGTGCATTTTATCTTCTAGAGATCTTGATTAATGCTTTGTCAGACTCTAGTGCGGATCCCGAAACTTGGTCTGCACCTTGATTTCCAAATTAAAAGAAAAGGAACTTTTGGTATTCTACATATTAAACTTCATTCATCCTGAACTGACTTTTGACTTAACTCTACAGAATTATATAGTTTATATGGGAAGGACTGCATGATCAAATCCTTCCCAATGATAAAGAATTAGTTTTTATCTATCATGCTTTAAAAGCCATTATCATGAGAATAAATCTCAAGTACTCTTTGTTTGAAATATACTCCCTAAATGTAGTTTGAAAATTGAATACCACGGTTCTCACCTTAGAAGTGAGACATTTCATGGATCCTGCAATTCCCTAAAATCTTGCTTCATTTCTTAATGCAAGTCATAAGTGCCAAAAGTACCTCTTAAATGTGACTTGAAATGTCAATAATTTAGGCAGACTTGATGTGGCACAAAACTAAAAAAAGCAATTTCAGGTCAAAGAAACGGCTTTCCAGGTGTTGCACAGAGCAAGGCCTGGTGACTCCGTGTTCTCATCTCCCAAGCGCTACGGGCCTGTGGGGCCTGTTTCAGGTTAATCATTCAACGCCCCATCTGTTTTTCTCTTTGACATGAACTAAAAGTCCCTCAGTAACATAACAGTCCCTGCCACCAGCCAAACTGTAACAAGTGTGAAAGCACAGACCGAAGGGCAGGCACAGAAAACCACTTTGCCTGAGGAAGAGGGAGGAGTATGGCAGGAAGGCAGAGAAACTGAGGACGGTGAAAATGCAGAACTTGAAGAGAGAAGAGCAAGGTTTTAGAGGTGAGATAATGGCCCCAGGTTTGCTTCAGACAAGAAGAAAGGGATATTGATCAAGAAGTTCTGAGATACAGGAGTGAAATGTTGAGAATCCAGACGGTGGAGCCTTGATCCGCACAATGAAATTGTGTGGGCTAAGAATGAAAGAGATTAAGAACCACCATGTTAGGGAATGGGACAGAAGTGAATGAAGATTAGTAGAATGGTAATGACAACTCTTCTTTAGTAAGCATCAAAATGAAGCTCTCTCTACATGCCAGACACTGAGGGTACATATGTATATATGCATGTATGTTTGTATGCATGTATGTTATATGTGTATATGTGAACACATACATCCATATGCATGGTCTTTGTTTGTATTCTCACAATAGTTTTTTTAAAGATTTTATTTATTTATCTTTAGAGAGGAAGGGAAGGAGAGAGGGAGAGAAATATCAAGGTTGCTTCTGGTGCATGCCCTGCTGGGAACTGGCCCCTGCTGGGAACTGGCCTGCAACCCACAAATGTGCCCTGACTGGGAATCGAACCGTGATTGTCTGGTTCCCGGGCCCGCGCTCAATCCACTGAGCTACACCAGCCAGGGGTATTCTCATGATAGTTCTGAGTAGTGTTATTATCCCCATTTTATAGATGGAAAAACTGAGGATCATACAGAGACTCGTCAAAAGACAAAGAGCCAACATGTGGTAAAAGCAAGATCCACAAAGGTCTATGGAGCTTCAAAATTTGCTTCCTTTTTGCATATTGAGGCAGAATATATTTCTATATAATGAGATATAAAATGGTAGTTTCACCCCCCGAATATATTGTTAATCTTGTAAGACAAAATATAAATATATGTCCAGGTATCAAAATTTTTAGCAAGATTTCATAGTATTGTGTCCTGACATTTTTATTCTCTTCGTTTTAAAAAAAATTTCATTTATTTTTATTGTTGTTCAAGTATAATTGTCTCCATTTCCCCCCACCACTCTCCCCCACCCCACCTACCCCCATCTCCCACCCTCAATCCTACTCCCATTCTGACATTCTGAAGGAGCAAAACATGGGAAACGGCATTGAATGATACTTAATCTGCTGTATATGTCTATATACAACTCATATTTTAAAACAAAAATGAACCTTCTAGAGAAAAATTCTAATTAAATATAAGTACGTTGGACTCTAGTCTACCACCTGCAAATCCATCCCTAACCACTGAGTTCAACAAATGTTTATTCTCTTCACTTAAGACTGGTGTTTAGGACTTGAACTTAAGTAAAACACATCACTGAAAACTTAGGTTGTTAGTCAGACATGTCTGTTGCTGTAGATGGTCTTGCAATAAATTGCTTCTATTGCAACTTAACAATAGAGCTGTGTGGTTTTTTTTAACACCCTTAAAAAGATGACCATGCATGTGCTATTTCAGGCAGGTCTTCAAAGTGGTTCCTCCTGTAAGGGCCGTTACAGGCCTAGACATGCTCTTTCCAGGAGCACTAGAGCCACATAAAATGTATACTCAAGCAAGTCTAAGTGCCTGTCCTGGCAAAACATCCCTCAGTTAGGATTAAGAGTGCAGGCTCCACAAGAAGAAAAAGTCACTAGCACAGGATGCAGAAATGGTGCTAGTGGTTCACGGGGCAGAATTCACATGGAGGTGAAAAGTCAGACTTTTACTCTGGAGTTTCCCTGAAGAATATGAAGCACTGCTTTAAACAGCGAGGCACAAAAGTCAGAAGTCCGTTCTGCCTGTGTTCTATCTACAGATGACCACCATACCTTTCCAGATATTTTCTTACAAGGCTGTTGCTCTTAGGCCAAATTTGTGTAGCCAAAAAAAGGACCTTCAACATTATAAATATTATACAAATTTATAAATATTATAGCAAATTTTGCCAGAGCCAAAGAGTGACTGTGTGGTATGACTCCTTCAGGGAAGTTGTTAGCTCCCAAAGGCTAAAAATAGCATCTGCAGCATTCATACTGTAACCTCGATTCACCTGCAGTTAGATGTCAACTCAAGGTATCTTCTAATGAAATGAGAAGTAACACAAACTTAGAAAATCCAGACCAATTCTTCTATTGTAACTAGCTGTTCAACAACTCACTTAGAAACTTTGTAATTTATATTGTAATAAAAATCAATAAAGAGCTCAAATTATAATCAAACAAATATATATACCTAAAAAGTTTGAGTTTTCTATACTAAACCTACAGGCAAAGTAAGTAAAGGTAAGTAAGGCTAATAGGAATAGGGTCCGTAAGCAGCAAACATTTGAGAGTGGGAGTCAGTTAAATCCTTACTATTCTTACCAAAGGGAGGATTTGTGTTTATTTACATAAATTTCCAGGGTTGCAAAGAAAAGATGTCCAAGTATCACTTCTCTGTAGTTAAGCCCCTTCAGTTGATCTAGAAGCATCTGACATTTTGCAACACATTACTTTATTGTCAAAAAATTTGTTCACTGATACACCATAAATATAAAATTAAATAAGCATGAATAGAATACAAAGAATACAACATTGTGGAAAAATTTCAATCATGTCAAAATAACTGAAATCATATGTGTATGAGATAGCAAGGTTATATGATGGATAAAGATTAAAAACTTAAAAACTTCAGTTGTTTACAGTGTTAGTAAAGAGATTACAGTTAGCTGAGCTGACAATAAAGGAATACAGGAACAGAAACATAATCTGTATTGTTCTATCTATCATCCATCTATCTAGTCTGGTGCATCTAAAACGCTAGAACTTCATTTTTCATTTCCTTCCTCAAAGTCCAGCTCCTTTGTAAAACTGAAATTAAAATTCAACACTTATTTTGAGTTTTCCAGTTCCTTCTTCCATTCTAAGTTAAGCTCCCTAAATAGTTAATATCCTGAAAGACCATTAGCCAGGAATAAATTCCATCTCCCCTTCTCACATCCCTTGATGTGACTAATACCCACTGATTCTTCAGATCCCAACTCAGAGGTAACATCCTCTGGGAAGCCTTCCTTTTTTGCTCCTATTTTATTCAGTGAACTTAGCACACAGTGGGCACAAGTTTGTTTGTTAATTGAATGATTCACTGCCTTGCACAGATTCTACCTCAACCAAAACCACTGTGACAGCTTTACTGGTATAGTACATGTACCCTCGGAACTTCCAGACTGCCTTCCAAAGTGCTGTTGAAGTGACTTAAAATTCTGAAACTCAAAACCAATCATGTGTCTCCATGGTTAAGGCCCATCCATTAATGTTTCATGGAATAAATCAGAAAGTGAAGATCTGCAGCATGTCCACGAGGGCACTCATAATACAACCTCTAAGGACTTACTCAGTTTTATCTTCAGCCCTCTCTCCCATCTCCTGCATCCTAGTCTCCCTCCCCAGATGGGTATGGCTTCCCCACACCCAAGAAAATATTTTAGGCCTCACTGTATTCTCATATTGTTCCCTTCTCATGCAAATCTCTACTTTTCACACCTACTTGTATATATCTGGATTTAGCTCAAGTGACACCTGTTTATGAAATATTTCCTAACTCGTAAGCACTACACTCTTCTCCCTGTCCTCGCTGTATCTCATGCATGTCTTTACAACTTCTATGGCACAGGAATGTACTCATTCATTTATATCTATGTTACCCTGCATGCTTTCAATAATTGCTCGACTAATAAATATGTTAATTGAATTTCTGGTGTTTCTTACAACTATGTAAAAATATAAAAAAAATACCTTGCACACAAAATAGTAAAAATAATGTGGAATTAGATGAGTTACTAATAAAAAATCAGCAATTCTTATAATTTCTGTATTAACTCAGCAAATATCTTTGTAATATTCAAGTAGAATCTCAGATTATCTGTATATAGAAATTAAATGTTTTAAAAGATGGCATTAATTAAATAAATAATAGACACTTAAATAAGAACTACTTGCATTTTTTAGGTACTATATTCATTGTTAATAAGTAAATAATCTCAGGAACAAAATATAAATGTCCCAATGTAATATACAGAAATAAGTATGGCTTTAATTCTATTTAATAATCAGAATAATCACTAAGATAAAGGCATGAGATTTTTTTTGAGCCCCAAGACTTAAGGGCTGTCTTCAAATCACCCTTTTCTTGTTTTTCAAATGACACTATTCCATATAGGAGATCTGTTTACATGAATGTCTTTGAACATCACGGTTTGTATAGAAGAACTGACCATGTGCTCATATGCAGAGTGAAGCGCCCTGACTGTGGTAGCAGAACGGAAGAGGGCCACACACGCGACGCCAAGCCTACCTTTCTGCATCAGAGGCAATGCCTGTCCTAGTCTGTTTTGGGATGCTAGATCTTTCAGACTTTCTGGAGTGCCTGTGGAATGAGATGTTAAAGAAATACAAATATGTGATGAATAAAGCTACAGTAGTATCATACAATGATAAAAGCAACAGACATAAAAATGATAACCATCTCACCTAAATGGTTTTGTCGGTCAGTATATTTTAAAATAAAATAGAAAGTGAAAATCAGAACTGGTGCTGTTTTTTGGGAAGACACAAACTGACCAACAGGAGACAGTGAGCTGACATGCCATCAGGCTAAACAGAATGCGGTGATATTTAACAGGGACTCCTGCTGAGCAACCGCGCCTCTCCTAGTGAGTAAGCAAATTCAACAGTGAAATGTGGTGATGACAAGTGTCATGACAGAAATGGTTTCGGTGCTAAAAGATCACAAAGGGATGAAGTGACTGCACTTTCACAAGTTGAAACTTGGTGCTACAAAGATTTTCCCTTTGTTTTTTTCCTCCCACAACATTCTGAATAGAAAAAAATGCTAAAGTGAAATCTTTTACATAAGTAAGAATACTTTAAAGTAACTATTAAAATAATCATAAAGATGTGTTTGTAATCATATAGCATTTTAAAAGTGAATCACATCACAAATCAAAGAACTGATAATGTTTCCAATTTACTCTGTCCCAAAGTACAAATGCACACTGAGCATTTGGGACTTGAATGCATTTTCCCATAGAAACAATGTTTATATACAAAGCTTACTTACATCCCTAAGGCAACTTACACCTGCCTATTCACCCTAAAATGTGCTGAACTATGATATATTTAAAATAAATATAAAATATTATGGTTGAGAAATTCACATATTTTAAAAAAGAGAAACCATAAAACAAATATATATTTTATCTCACTGTCTATAATTTATGCTTACTTTTCTTTCCCAATATCCTTTCCTTCTAACAATGGTAAGAAGACAACTGTTTGTCTTTTTTAAAGCTATAATTGACATATAACATTATATTGGTTTAGGTGTGCAACATAATTATTTGATATTTGCAAAATGATCACCATAATAAGTCTAATCAACATCCACTGCCATACATATTTACAATTCCTTTTCTGTGAAGACAACTTTTCAGATCTACTCTCTTGTCTTCACTCTGCTTATTTATCAATACGAGATATCCTGAGAGTTCAACATACCTCATGTCAAGACCTATCAGGAACCAGGGACACATATGGAAGTACAAAGTCGGCCTCCAGAAGGTGCAGAGACTTCTGGGCCTGCTCATCTCTCTCCCTCTTTTCTCCTTACCAAAGTCTAGGTTAATAGCACTCTGTCCCTCAAAATCAGCATATGGTTTAGAATCTGGGTTTTTCAGTCTTTTGTTACTCTGACAAAATAGAGGAGGAGGACATCTCTCACTTAACTACTTTCCTTAACTAGCTAGAAAAGAGGGTATACTGCAGGACAGCTGAATGCCAGGCACTGAGAGAGGCACTCGCTTATTTAACCCACATGACAGTTCTTTAGGTTTCATCTTCATTTTACAGATGAGGAAACAATCTTAGGGCAGGGCCCCACAGCCAGTAATGAGCTGAGCTGGCGTGAGGAGGGAAGCCTGTGTGGCTCCTCAGCTGTTTCTCTCATGTGCTGTCCAGCCAAGAGGATAGAGGGGATAATTCGGATGCACGCCCTGCGGTGCACACTTACTCAGGAAAGAAGAAACCACGAAATTTGGTCCGCAGCCAGAAAAGTACTAAGAGAAGAACAGTCTTTCTGATATAAGGGATGGTTCTCATTCAGTTTGTTGAGCATTTGGTTAGGAGAGGGCACTGTAGGGTATAGAGGAGTAGAGAAGTATATAGTGCATGCCTGAAATCAACGGGAGATGCTTGTTGGGAAGGAAGCTTGTTCCTAAAGCAAAGGGGAGGGAGGCATAGAACACAGCAGAAGGAGCTGAAGGAATGGAAGGGCAAAGGCAGAGTGAGGTCTGTAGGCCCAGTAGGTACCTCAGTTCTAAATAAAAAATGGTATAATTATGGGAATTTATGCTTGGTTAGAAGAGGACTCAGGGACCAGGAGAACAAATGTTCCTTTTCTCATCTCCCACACAGTGGGAGTCAGCAAAAGCATAGAGTTGTAGGCCAATTCACAAAACTCACTGTCATGAAGGGTTTTCACTAATTCATTCATTCAACAAATTATTTGTTGAGCACATATATACATACACTAGGCACTGTTCTAGGTGCTTGGAATATTTCTGTGAACAAAACAGAAGAGTTCTGCCTTCAAGAAATTGGCATTTTATTGGTAGAAGACAAATAGGCAACAACAAAATCCTTCAAACAACTAAGCTACATAGTATGTTAAAATATGACCAATGCTAACAACAACAAAAAGTAAACCAGGGCAAAAAGGATCAGAAATGTGCGTGTGGAGGGTGGGTGGGGCAGCTGCAGATTACAATTTTAGGGAGGGTGCTCAGGAAAGGACTCACTGAATTGGTGACTGTAACAAAGACAATAATAAGGCAGAGGGGTTAGCCATGGACGTACGCAGGGAAAACATGTCCTGGGCAAAGATACCGAGTGCAAAGGCCCAAAATTAGTTGTGTGCCCCGTATGTTCAAGAACAGTAAAGAGGCCAGAAAGGAAAGTATTAAACGAGAAGAGTCAGGTGGCAAGAGTTTGGGGAATGGACAGGGGGAAGCTAGGGATGTACAGAAAAATCTGGTAGGCCTTTGTGCAAACTTTCTACCTTTGTGCAACAAAATGGTTAAGGTATCTTTTAGGACTTGACTGCTTTCCCTCCTGCCCCTAGTAATTTTTATAAATCTTTCTAGATCCAAGTGAGAGTTTACTTCTGTAAAACTCTAAACTCTTCCTCTTCTCATCTCCTAAAGCCCAATGATTCATATACTTCATAGGTAATCACAGTAACTGATGGTGCCAGTGGCAACAATGATGATGATGACACATCTCACACAAACATCTAACTCACGCCACGGACTTGCTGTAGGCTATCATGATCACGGTGTCTGCATTACCTCATCTACTCTCACCAACCCAACTGTAATGATTTAAATCCTGGCTGGCTACTTAGATGGCTTCACAGGGAATACAAATCTCTATCATCTTGTTTACTCAAAAGTTTGGGAATAAAAAATAAATCTGAAGAGACTCTACCTAAATAAATGTTCATATATAGAGAAGATGGTTGTACACAATGAAGATACATTTACTCTTCTGTATATAACTGATATTTGTGTATATGACTATAGGCATTAAGTAGACTCTAACTCACTATTTATAATACATAGGTACATTTCATTCAGTAAATACATTTTTGAAAGCATGAATTATAAAGGATATCATGAAGCACTCAAAAATAATTAGTAATGCACTGACTCTATATGTGTTTTTATATATTCTCCTCATCAATTGTGGCAACTGCCATTAATTCTGGAAGTGAAAAGGGGGTGATTTCTTTATTCCGGAAATATTTTGAATGGAGAGAGAAGATTCATTCACGTTGAATCAAAAGGAATCACTTCATACTTTTGGCCAAAGTTTCTGACGGGCAAGTGGGTACTACAAAGTAAAAAGTGTGGAAAACATACAAATATGGTTCTTTGCAAAAGAAATTAGAGATACTTTAGCAGAACAACACAGGAATTAATATAAACACAGTGAGTACTTGTTCCAACAATTTAAAGTCCTGAAGAAAGAGTTATTTTATCAAATATTTTCAGTATTTTTTAAGTCACAAGTAGATATAAATTTTATTACAATTCACAAAGTTATATATAGGTCAATAAAAGTTACTTTTCATATATTAAAATAATGCCATTTATAAAGAGATACTTTGTTATTAGAATGATGATTCTTATCAGTCTCAACATTTTAGTAAGCTGAAAGAAAATTTTCACTACATTTTAAAAGTCAGAAACAGTTCCTGGGATTACAAAATTATAATTTTCTTCATTATTATTTAAAATAACCTACAACTTAAAAAATTCCTTTATTTAGATAAAATACTTCTATGTTAATTCAAAGTAGATCTATTGAACCACTTCGGATGACGTCAACACTGGGTACTGCTGAAATCCAATTATGATGAAATGATACATTAAAAACTGTGTGTGTGTGTGCACTCACACTGTGACAAATGCAAGGTCAGCTAAATAGTTTCCTACTTACTAGAGAACTCTCTTGAACAAAGGTTTACTTTTTGGGTATTATTTGTTATTTTCAAAATTATCAATAAGAGCTCTGATTCAGGACATCCAAAGGCAGATTATATAAATTGTCACTGACTTTAGAACATGTTTCTAGCTAGCAGTGCACAGGGTGAAAGCCACCTTATCTATATATTTACCGCTCCCAAATATAATGCTATATCCACTTCATTTGCAAATTGGTGGAAACTTTTAAATGAGTACATAAAAGTGCTGAGGCAAAATGCAAGTGTTAAATTTTGCCAAGTGGTTGACATAGTTATCTAAGAATTTAGCATCTGTTGATGTAAAACTCTTGTTTTTATGCCCGTATGATGTCTATACTTCATTAAAAGTTTATTGCAAAAATTTTTCTATTCCCTACAGTAATAAATCATAGTATCAAGGCATTTAAATGTATTTTTTGGTTGAACATGGATTTATTTAAAAATAAGTAATAATGAAAAAGTAAATATATATTCAGAATTATGTATTAGTAAGAATTACTTTATAATTTTATCTAAAATATTTGTAATACTAAAATTTTAGTCTTAAAGTTATGGGTGCAATCTATGAAATTGAGTAACATAATTCTTATGTCTTTTAATAACTAATTTTCAATTAATTGTCATCTTATATAAGAACTAAAAACTATTATTCAGATTTCCATTTTGCTCAAACAATGCCCAGATAATCTTAAATTTATATTCATTACAAAAACCATCTTATTTAATTGTCCTCAAACAGTGATTATATAATATGAAATACACTGATTCACTTGCATTGGAATAAATTTGAAGGCTTTCCAGAATTGCCTTTTATAAAATGAAATGATAAGTCCCATGATCATGACCTTGGATTCCGGAAAACACTGCTGTGACTTTAGTCATTAGAATAATGCACACATTAGGAGCACAACAAGTATTTGTTAAATGAATGAGTAGCAGTGACGATACAAACGTTTATTTGCTTTATACTATTATTTTACATTCTTATTTGAAAAGACTTTAAGTTTATATTTTTCACACTGAAGATTTTAATAATTTTCCTAGTCTCAGAAACTCTGTCCTAGAAATCAGATAGCTGCCCTGGCTTGTATGGCTCAGTGGATTGAGTGCTGGCCTGCAACCGAAAAGGTCATCAGTTCGATTCCCTGTCAGGGCACGTGCCTGGGTTGCAGGCCAGGTCCCCAGCTGGGGGCGAATGAGAGGCAACTGATTGATGTTTCTCTCACACATGGATGTTTTTCTCCCTCTCTTGCTCTTTCCCTCACTTCCCCTCTGTCTAAAAAAAATAAATAAATAAATAAAAAGAAATCAGATAGTAGAAGAAATTACTTTTAAATTCAATATATATGTGATATTAAGAAGTAAATGTCTTAAAGACTAAAACATTATAAAATACCACAAAGGCCTTCATAAAAATAGCAGTTTGTGATATTTTCCAACATTTTTAAAATGATGTATTAATTTATTCTGACAGTGTTTAGTGTTCCTTTTAAATTGACATCCTGAAAATATCTCTTTATGGACACAGACAATAAATGATATTACTCTTCACTAATGTTACAACTACTCTGCTCTATACACACATATTTTTTTTAAAAAGAACTCATATGTTGGCATGACTAGTTGTTCTATTTCTGAGATACCACATATACTATCTACTTAATAAATATTGCTAATGTGTTGACTGAATTTCTGCTTATACCAAAAGAGAAGCATCGAAAACACCCAATAACCCTTTGAGACCAATTGGGAAAAGATTATTTAAAGATAAAGTCTATATAAAAGATAACAAGCACCATAAAATAGTGAACTGAGTGAACTACAACTGAGAAGGAAAACAAAGCGATAAAAAATAAATACTGTAGAACTTCTGATGTATCAGAATGAAGTGGATTCTAAGCATGGATGCTATTTTTAAAAACCTAATATGTGGACTGACCCTAGCTCTTGACAGTATTTGGTTTAAAAACACAATATTCATAAAATATATAAGAACCAGGTGTTCTACTCTAAATCAGACGTTTTTAAATACACCCCAAAGCCTAAGCTTCATTTACAACAAGCTTAAGCAGTAGCAAAACAAGACAACTGAGATCACACCATCAACCAATATACATAACAAAGAACAGACTAGGCTCTGGATAGACTTTAACATATTTTAAAGCACCTAAGAATTTTTTATTTATTTACATGTGAACAATAGTTAAATTTATTTTTAGATATAAAAAAAACTAAAATAAATACCCATTCTTAAAACAGAACTCTTCCACTGGAATCGACTTGTGTTTACACACTGCCATTCATTAAACCACTACCCTCATTTCACTAATTCCGAGGTGCTTTATTAAAGGTGGATGCACTTATTGACAGAACCACAACACATCTGGCTCTGGCTCCTGGAAGGAAGCATGTCATAACCATCATTTCACTTGCTTATCCTCCATTTGGTGGCCTCCAAGCTCTGGAAGCCACTCGTGTGGGAGCAGGAGTTGACTAGTACCTGTCATTCTCCGGTGATGCATGCTGGATTTGAATCCTGGGGCTAGGAGGTCGTCTCCTATCTAGGGAGGGGGACCATCTACCCCTGTTTGCCCAATGAACAAGACAGGAAAAAACAGGACATTTAGTAACTCCTAAAATAAAAGAATATATGGTACAATAGGACTGGAAAGGCACCCCAAAAAGGCAAAGTATAGATTCTTCACTCCATAATTTATTCTTGACTTTTACAAGCCTTGGAAAGATAAACTGTAATATAATATTGTAAGAATATAAGATGTAAATATTTTTAAATGAATACAAATTTTATCTGGAAAGGTGTTTCGAATATCGAATGTAGTTTTGCTCTTTTAAAATGTATTTGTGTTTGTATACCTATCTAAACACATAAATATGTATGGAACTTTAAGTTAAAAAAGATACATCCTTAAGAATCTGCCTTATGTTTGAATAAAACAGGTTTAATAAGCCACCAGTGTTTATTTAATAGTAGGCCTTGAAATGACTGGATCAAGTGGCAAAAATGAGGTGTGTAGATTTAATACAAAGTAGAAAGAGTTTAAGTGGAAGAAATCAAAATGTTCTCTAGTGTGTAAACAATGACATGAAAAAATATTTTGTAAGAATGCTAGCAGTGAAGTCTTAACAAGTTTTCTTAGGGAAAACTGCAGGACTTACTTAAATTTTAAAATTATGAGTAAAAGAACGCCAGTGAATAAAAATAAGAAATATAGATTAGTGCCATGCTAAATTCACCTTTAAAAAAAGTATACTAATCTTTACTTGCAAAAGTAGTTCTCAATGGGTTAAATAGTTGTTTTCTTATTTCAGTACTTATAATACTTTTTTGTATGTGATTCACAGTTAAGTAAGTGTTTGAAATTGGTTCATTCCTTTGTTAAAGTATCTTGAGATTCCATCTACATATAACCACAAATTCAAAGCAACTAGTCAAATACTTAAAAGTGGTAATACAAGGCTAAATAGGCCAGACTTTGAAAATTTTGTATATCAGAAATGAGCATTCTGAACAGGATAATTCCTTCCTCCTAAGCAGCATGAGTTAACTGAATGGTCTTTAAGAACTCATCGAGCTGTAAGATTTTATAATTATCGTGAGTGGACTAGTCCTAATGTTTCAGAAAGAAAGTCAGTGTTTTTTCCTGCCATTATAACTTGGTTTATGAATGTATTCAATAGTTTGGACAAAGCAGCAAAGGGCTTCCAACATGTGACCAGACTATCTGAGGTCAGCAGGTACTCAATCCTGATGGCCCCTTGGAAGCCTGTGTCTCACAGATCAGTGGTGGATGGACAATCTTGATGCGATCTGAGTAGGGCTCTGAGGAGCTATGAAGTGGATGAAAATACTCAACAGCAGAATTTGGACAAAAAAGAAAACTGTGGGGCATGTACCCTTAAATGTGTTACACGTTTGTAAAATCAGAAACACTTTGCATTAATTTTAAATTATAGAATTATTTAGATTTAAATAGTTGGTCAATCCAATATGAATGCTTTAAAATATATCTTTTTACTTTACTGACTTGTGTTCTCCAAATGTGATAAAAACTACTTCTCAAATAAGGGAAAATAATTACAACTAAAGTGTTTTCTACATTGTTATATTTGGTTGTGTTAGACCCATTGTGTTATTTAAAAACACAAAAAATAGAGTTATGTGTTTTGTAAAGTAGTAATATTAACTCAACAGGATTATGAATAAACTTGCTTCCTGAGGCAAAATTCCAGTCCTTGTGTTTTTTAAACACAAAAGTAAAGAAAAAAAAGCTGTAATTATGAAACATGCAGTGAAAGCTATGAAGGATAAACATGTACACTTAGAAATAAGCAACTGTAAATGCAAGCTTTTAACAAGTAATTTTGAAGAAGTATTTAGCATAATTTGGGTATATCTGTACACTCAAAGTCCTTCAAAATATGCTGATAGGTAGTACCAATATGAGAAATTTCTTCACTTTTCCCTCATATATTTGATATGACGGGAGCTGAATCAACTTATACCCGATTCTCCCCAAAGAATAGATATTACATACATTTTAATATTATACATCTATAAGCTGCATATAAACTAAACTATTTTATATGTTTAGTTTGCATGCTTTTAAAATGTATGCAACTTCCTCATCCTTTCCTCTTATCAAACCAAAGAAAAGGATCAAAATCGGAATCTTTGTCCCCTATAATTGAGCCGCACACACAGCTTCAGCCACTGCTTTCATCTTAGAAGTGGACATGGTAGACTAAGTCATAGTTATTAATCATGAGGTTGAACTAAACCAATTAGTTCTCGATTTCTCTTTCCAAACCAGCTTGCCTGTAGGTTACATTGTTAGGACTTTCATATCAGATATTCTAAATTCACTAATTCAAGAACACCTATTTGTTGGGAGCCCATCCTTTTCCCAGGCTCAGAATACAGAAAGAAAGGTTACTATGAAGATGTCTATGCCACTGAATCAACAGGCTGTGAGCTCCTTGCAAAAGGGAACTGTAGTGTTTTGTTTTGAAAGGTACCTCAGTTATACGCAGCACAGAATAAGTAATCAGTAAGTATTTGTAAATATTTAAGTAGATAATAAGGGGAGAAGACCTTAAGGTTTGTGATAATGCAGGTAAGAAATAATGAAAACTTTACTAAGAAATAAATAGTAGTGAGGAGACCCACTGATGAGATATAAAGGAAGTGCCTTGGTAAGCAAGGTTCCTAGGTTGTGGTCTTCCCCTCCCAGCAATGATATATCTTTAAAAAATGTAGATGTGTTTAAGTGTATAATGAATATACACACTTTCATATATATGCATGTTTCAGTAGTGCACATTTCTTGGCAGGACATGGCTACGTAGCTTCTAAAATCTAAAAGAGAAATTATACGGAAATATGAATCATTCATTCCATAAATAGCCCAAATAAAAATACCTGTGAACTACTATGATATTAGAAACCAAATGTGAACAAATGAGATAACTGACACACAACATGCACTTTTATTGCCTGTTCCCATTATTCAGTTTAGTCCAGAGGGGGAGGGGCAGCCTTAAAAAAAGGTTCTATAGAAAATATGGTTATTTGACTTGCATTTTTGAAGAATGAGTGGAATTTTTAAGTGGGTAACAAAGGAGATGGGGCATTTTGATTTTAATGGAAAAAAACAGGGAAAGAAAACAAGTAATAAAAACTGTTAACAGAACTTAGGAGAAAAAAATGGGGGCAAGAGTGACCCCGGAACTGGAGATGGGCTGTATTACGATCGAAGTGAGGGTTCTGTCTCAGATTCTCGAGAGAACTGAAGACTTTAATGACCCTCCACTGAACGTTCAGGAGGAGCAGGAGAAGTATTTCCAGATTCTGTGGGGGGTTAGATGGCAAGGCCAACAAATGTGAGAAAAACATTAAGAGGAAACATTTTGCTATAAAATGACATAAGGGGAGATAAGGAATTTGATTCAAAGTCTGAGGTATATAGGATCTGGCAACCATTTATAAATTTAGGTCTAATACTCATGGGGAAGGGCTGGCCTGGGCAATTACAATGGAGTGTTATCTTCACATGTACTGGAATGGAAACTTTTGATAGAAATAACAACTTCAGGGACACAATGACTGGGGCGGAAGAGGAAATCTGAGGGTGGAGCTAAGAAAATACATAACTTTATGAGACAGGAGAGGAAGAGGTGCTTGCAAAAGTAGGCTGGGTTATAGTGAGGCATAGAGAAATCTGTAGAGGGTACCAGGGATAGGAGAAGTTCAGTGACAGGGTGGTTAATGTAAAATGTTGCCAGATGATGCTGGACAAGTGAGGAGGCACTATAATTCAGAGAGGAATTTCAGCATAGCGGCGGAGTGGGGGGAAGTAGAAGACAGAGCACAGCGTTACTGGGAGGTAAAAAATGGAGGCAGTAAGTACAGACTTCCCTCTGAAGCGCCTTCAGTAAGGCTATGATTTTTATTGCAAAGAAAGAAAGGAAAGAAAATCTCTTAGACAAGTAACTATTCCCAAGTGGCTCTAACAATCCCCATCTTTGAACATTTGAGCAATAATTTGTATTTAAAAAATAAAAAGTAAAATAAAAAACCCTAGAAAAGGAAAGGTTAGTAGCAGATCTTCCCAATCAGGAACAGAAGAGAATGAAATGACCTCAGGCAGACCTTGATGGAGATAAAGGGAAAGAACAAGGACCAGACCTCCTTGTAAACACATAGTGGCAGTTGCTGGTAAAAAGATAAAAGGAGTTTCCTCATTTATTACAAGTCTTTAGTACCTTGAAACTAGTTTTTCTCGATCTTTTATTGTAAATAAACCCAACACTTCTTGATTTAGAGGTCATGACTGGTTGGGGGAATGGGAGAATCCACAATAATTTTGCTATCTGTGTAATCAACAGAATATAAAATGAGCCCCTCAAAATTACCTGCACTACTCAAAATTCATCTGTTAACCTGGGCCAAACCACCCAAACAGGGAAGAAAATGTGGGTCTGAGGGCTCCAACTCCTTTGGGAGAAGAATGTCAGAGTGCATGGTTCTCCTTTACTTTGAATCATTACTGAAGTATCAGGTTGGGTATTGAGTCTGATTTGAGAATTCCGTCCTTTATATTTACACAACACTGTGTTTTAAAAATTAGTGAGGGTACTTCATGAAGGGTATTAAGTTGGTATAACAGCATATAAATAGTCACAAATGGCCTGAAAGTCAGCAAATTGTTTAAACTTAATAGTTCATAAAGCTGTAGAAATATGTTAGTATCTTAAGAATATGAAATTATATTGTAAATATATCTTATCTGACATTTCATATACTATGTATATATTAGGCATTGAAATGACGAGCTCCCTGTTCAATCAGAGAAATTAACTCACTGGGAAGCCCTCATCCAACTCTGCACATCCAACTCTGCACATCCTGTCTGGGGACTTGAGGTAGTTTCCTAAGAGAAACGAGCTACCACTCTCGACACTGTTAGGCTCTGCTTTGTTTGAAGCTGCCTATTGGTGTGTGCACAAAAGGGTGTTTGAGACCCTTATCCTCTACCCAGTAAGCATCTACACCTTCTATCACTTTTTTGATGAAAACTTACTTTATTTTCCTCTCGGCAACAAAGTGACTCCAACAAATTTAAAATCATCGATAACGGCAGTGCCTGCTCCCTTTCATTTTTAATGAAAAATTTCTTTTTATTCAATATATAGTTTTTCAATCACGTTTTTCTTCTCCCCTCAAAGGCAAGCACACTCAATTGGTCTTCGTGATGGCCTGACCTGTATGTTAACGGGGGCCAGAGTTTTTCAACAGGTTGAGCTCTTTTAAGGGTGTTGCCTGGGAGAGTAAATGCGAGTACACAGGTTTTGAACCCTACGGCTGCAGAGAAATGCATGCGAGATAGCCTTCAGCAGGAGAACCGCTCTGTATTATCCAATACGGCAGCCACAACTCACATGTGGCTATGAACAAAAAGGAATGCAAAATATCTCACTAAAAGTTTTAAATTGATTGTGTGTTGAGAGGATGGTATTTCAGATATACTGGGTTAAATAAAGTATTAAAGTTAATTTTATTTTAACATCAATGCAGCAACTAGAAAGTCTGAAACTGCACACGTGGCGTGCACTGTTCCGATCCGGTGGCGCCACACTGCCTTAGCGAGGCACGCTGTGGGCGGGGATCAGTTGGGAGAGCCCACGCCCACCGACCAAATTATTGTCCCCTGGTTTTAGTGCCGACCAGAAACATAAAGGGAGATAAGGATAACTAAAAATTATTTTTCTCGCTACTCTTGTATTTATTTGGGGGGGGTAATCTATGATAAAGAAAATACAATCATTTCTATTATTCTAGAAGAGTCTATAGTCATTACAACTAAAATTCTATTACAAATGTAAAGTAATATAAAAATAGTTAGATTTCATTTTCCTATAACAAAATTTACAAATATAGAAGAGTACAAAATAAAGAAATTTTTAGTAGAATCTTACCAAAACACTAAAAAATAGGTATGTCTACCTGTATGTATTATCCCATGGTATAAATAAATATCTTATAAATAAATGAATCAGACTAGAAAAATTCCTGAAGAAAAGCTTTGAGTGGTATCTGAAGAAGTGGATTATATTAGCATGACTAAATATTTTTCTTCAGGATTTGCAGTTCGTATGCAAATTTCCACTGAATAACTTCTAATTGGAAAGTGGTAACAATTATAACCAAGACTATTAATTATAACCAAGTTTACTGGAATAGAAAGTTTCATCATAATGGAAAAACTAGCTGCTTGCAATTAGGATACAGTGTTAAAATCACTGAATACATTTAATTTAAAATTATAATTATTTACTAATCAACCAATTACAAGTTTTAAGCAAAATTACGCATATGTATGTACACATACATATATTTTTATTTATTTTTTGTGTATTTATTCTTTAAGGAATCAGTAAATTTATGGTAAACATGCCATTTTTGTTGTCAAAATATAAATTAATGCAAAACTTGATCTATATCAAAGAGTAGTTTCGTTAAAAAGGGAATACAGATGCACAGAGGAAGTATTCTATCTAAATAGAATCCTTATTTTTATTTTATGGAAGATTACTGTTAAACCTCTAAATACCATTTATCAGTGGAACTAATAGAAAAATGGTCCTCCCCTTCAAATAACTCATTGGACCTTGTAACTTATCAGCATACTGAAGGCTTCATGAGTAGTATGTAAATAAAACAACTAAACAGCAACAGAAGGAGAAAAGCTGCAGCCAGAAGCAGCTAGAAATTATATCACACCATTTGCAACAACATTCATGGAAATATGTGTATATGGACCCTTGGGTTTATCCACATACACATATCTCTCCACAGACGTGTAGAATAAGGGAGGGGAAAATGTAGACAGTTAGCAAAGTGAACATGAATGAATAAACCTGTGAGACACACATGAAACAAAACAAAGTGACTGAAAGAAATCACTAGCACAAATGACAGGAAATTAAGAAAGTCTTTATTTTATACCTTTCTCGTTCTGGTGAATGCAAACTAGTGTCTGGTCTCAAGCAGTTGGTACTAGCACTCCTAGCCCTGTCAAGGGAGGGCTGCAGTTCACTAGTGCCAGTGCATTGCATCCAGTGGTAGAAGAGAAAGACAAAGAAACAAAGAGAGGAAGACCATGTTAGAGAGTAAAGCATAAAGTAATGTCCCCTTTACATAAAATGTAGAATCACTACGATTCAGTTCGTAAGGCTGTGAAAGGGCTGACGGGATGGCAGTGCAAAATTTTGTTTAGAAAATGAAACTAAACAAAGATTATGCTTGAATTGCTTTGCATAATTTTTTTAAAAGGGTCTCAGACTGAAAAATGACACCAAATCACATCTGCTTATGAAAAAAACTAAATACAGAAAGCACTAAAACAAAAGGCCTAAAACTTCATTACCAAGAACAGATGCCACGCCAAAACAAAATGAAGGACATCAGAGGAGAAAAATTTTACAACTCAACTGTTTGGGTTCACAACACTAGACAAAGGAAGCGGAAGGTAAGATTTCCGCATGTTCTTCCCTAACTGGTGCTTCACCAGTACATCTCACCACTTTTGAGCTACAGCATTCATGGTGAGGAGGAGAGTCCTGTCTAGTCACTGATTTGGTTTGAGTACGTGCAAGCAAAAGTGAGCTCACAAATGAAAATTATCCAAAAATGAAACGGTATGGATTACTTCTGATTAAAACCAACAAGTAAAACGAGAAAAAAAGACAAAAGAACATAACCAGAATTCTGACATTTGAGTAAGATTTCATTCAGAGAAATCTACGATTCATGTTTTATCATTAAAACTATTTTTAGGTACTATTAACTCAATGTTTCTTGTGTATGATTAATTTCAAGGGAAATGTTAATGCTTTATTAGGACGTAAATTTGCTATCTTTAATAGGCAAAGGATTAGAGATTAGTTTGGGACTCACTGTTAGGACTTCTACCTGTAAATGTCCCAGTGAGAACCACTCTCTAACAAAAGCATCTTGGGCAGTCATGTTTTATAGTGCCCAATAATATGTCTGGGGCGTGGCCACACCAACATGTAGAAAACAGGAAAATATATATGAAGCACATTTATACACAGATATGAAAAAATTAGGGGGCCTATAAAGCTAAAACATTTATAGATTTTGTTTTTTTCCTCAAAATAACCACAATAATTATTTGAAGGTAGGATTAGAATAATTAAAATAGGGAATCATAGATATCTGTCTTCATAAATAAGATAATAACTCAAAATTACAGTTTAATTATTATATGAATTACCAATATTTAAATTTACTGTATAATTCCTGCTTTAATATTATACCTGCTTCCATGGAAGTAAACAACTCATAGCTCAAAGTCCTAGCCAAACACCATGGTATAATCTGTCACTGGCTATTGAGTGAGATGGGCATTATATGCAAACCAGAATATGAATTCTGATGTGGCAGAAAATGGGCAAAACAAGACCGAACTTTACTTAAATTTCTTTAAAATCAGTGAGAGTTTCTGAAATACCTATAGCACCAAGAACAAACTAGGTCCAGTTAATTAATTATTTTTTGATAATTTAATTTATGTTTCCATAAATTGCTCACTGTGAAAGTCCAGTGTTCATTTTGCCTTACACTAAATTATGATAGAAAAGGAAATGACATAGTCAGTTAGCCACAATATTTTTTGTATGGCACTACTTTCTCAGGACATATTTTATGAAAAAAACACGAGTTTGATGGTTAAGTAATGTAAGGAAGAATGGATTAAACAATATGAGAGATATCTGAATACATGACTTAAAGTTCTCTGTATATTAAATCTCCACGGAGGGGCTGTAATTTGAAGTTTTCAAAATCTATCTGAGTCACAAATTTTTTACTGGTGGAGCACCACCAGGACCAATTCCGCAGAACATACTATGAGAAAAGCCAGTTTAGTGGAAAATGTTGACTAGACATGATTTTGACTCCTTACTCTGTTATCAAATTAAAATTTATTATCACCTTTCTTTACCTGTAAAATGTGAATAATAATATTAATATCATATAATTATTGTCAGCAAATTGAGACAAAGTACATGAAATACTTAACACTGTGCTTAGTATTCAACGCAATTTATTTTCCTTGTTAACTGGAAAAGAGTAAATCCTTAAATTTTATTCTGAAAATTCCTAATTGAATATGATATAATGTATTTTGAAGATAAGATTATATAAACTGATTAAACTATTGATACATTGTATCTTATGAAATCCTGGTATTTCACCTTTAGAAGTAAAAGTAAATTTAAAAAGTATATTTAGCTATTCTAATTCGACTATTGGTGTGAGAACATCAGAAACAGCCACACACTGGGTCACAGACAGGCCACACCGGGCACCTAGTAAATGTAAAGTTTTGGGGGTTTTTGTTTTTGTTTTTACACTTACTGAGATCAAGAGGAGCATAAAGAAGTGTGAGGAAACTCTGAGTTTCTAAATAAATCATTCCTATTAATATACTATTTTTCAGGAAGAAAACTAATAGTAAGCCTGGACAGTTGAGCATTATAAGAAATGAGATGAGTTAATTTTTTAAATAGTTTTGGTTTTGTATTTTTCCCTACTCCACAAACAGAATGAATATTTCCTCATTTTTTCCTGTGACACTATAAGCAAACATGGCAATAATTATTGATAGGATTATTTTATACATATAAAAAGTTAATTCTTACTAGTATGATAATGTTTGCATTATTAAGCAGAATCACATGTTCTGAATAGACAGTAAATTTGCCCACATTTCTCCTTGCATTGCAGGTATTCTAGTTACAGCTCTTTCCTTCTCTATTCTACCTACTTTTCAATGGCCAGAACATTTAGAAGAGTTTGTCTCTGTCATTTCACTTCCTTATCTTATGCAATCCAAATTGACAACAAGTATTTACAGACTTAATTCTGAATAATCTCTAAGAGGATTTATTTTGGTTATGAAATCCAAGATGTAATGAGATTATTTAAAGTATCAGGTTCTAAGCTCCAATTTAAAGGAAACTGTTACAACCCTTTTCATTCTCATCTTTAAAGAGGCACCCTATCATTCCATGTGTCAACGAACGAGAGTTTATACCGCAGCATTTCTGAACTGGTGTGGGGTGAAGGAAGAGAGGGTTTAGAAGTTAGCAGGTCAGACCTCCTCACTGTTTTGTTTACCAAGAAGGAAATTGAAGCTCAGAAGTTAAAAATGAACTGGTAACAATTTTATTAAAGACAAACAGAATATAAACAACAGTTGATTCCAAAAGGAAATAAAAAAAAAGCTAAAACAAAGCAAACTGATAATCATGGAAACAATAACTCTGCCATGCACAGAAGATCAGACCTCTTGTGACTAGACAGGCATGTGTGTTGGGGGTGGGGTACCTACAATTTTTGTTGCAGAAATTGGTTCCTCGGTTTTAGGAATGAGAAAACAGTTCCACGGAGGCTCATCAGTCTCTGCATTTTTGAATATACAAATAGAAAAGTTGTCTGCCTGGACAAGAATTAAAATATATCTGGAAACTTTTCCAGAAGCTCCATATAAAACAGAACAAATTTTGAGTACATGGGAAAATAACTGTATGTCTTTGTGATCATACACTAAGGGAGAGACGGAAGAGTAGCAGAATGGAGAGAGAGTCATCACACACAGTCACCGTTACCAGATCCCTGTATTTACCTGGTAGTATGTAGGCATTCTGCACTTCGTCCTCGTTTTGCTCTGGGCAGCATAAGAAGCTCACTGCACAGACAGGATGGGTGGTGAGTGAAACAGATAAATTATGGGCATTAAATGACATGGGATATGCCAATGGTATGCCGATGAAAACATGAAAAGGGAAGAAACCAGATTGTCTGCACTAGCATTCTTGCTTGAAAGATTAAACAAAAACATGACAATATTTTAAAAAATGTAAACAATAAAGTACACATTGCGGTCAAAGTCCTAGCTGTTGTTGATTTGTTCTCATATTTCGAAGTGATTTTACAGATTGTTAAAACAAAATGAAACCAAATCTTCCCCAAATAAGATGTAGAAATCTATTTCCAATTCTAAACACTTGGGTTACTTTAATCATCTTTGAAAAGCTTATAAACCTGACCTTTCTAATACGAATGGGAACCCTAATTTTTTTATTTCTTTTAAGCAACTTAAAGCATGATAGTTTTCTTGGCTTTTATAGCCACTGAAAACACTGCATCATGTATTATGTTTCTCCTTAGCAAACCAAAAGTATACTTCACTAAGACTGCTTTATTTTAAATAGATACTTTAACACATTCAAATTAATTCCACTCTAATGAAGGTCCTGGTTGAGAAGTCCTTCTTCTCCCCCCTCACCTAAATCCATGGAGGCCGCAGTGAATGTTGGCAAAGTGGTCCTCGTTCAGCTCGACTCAAGCTGAGCAGTGTGGAATCCTATTCCTCAGAGAAGTTTCTGTCTCTGTACCTAATTGAACTTCTCTCTCTGAAGGTCATTGCACCACGTCCCCCAGGAGGATGACAGGGAGGTAAGAAGCTCTACTCAAGTTTTGTGTCCTTAACTACATGGTAAAACAATCAGTTGTTTAGCACACCTCCCATTTCCCTACTCCTCCCTGAGAACTTCTCCACTTTAAAAAGCCAGAAGAGAATATTCAACACAGAAGGTATTACATAAAGTTAAATCATGTCCTGAGATGGGGTCAGGCATATTACTGTAGACATGTGGGTAGTCTGAAAACAGAGGCTGTGAGCATACAGAACAAGGGTTACCATGTAAATTTTTGGTAGTTGGGTCCGGGAAGTAGTTTTTCATAAAAAAAGAAATCCCTCTTAATATTTTCTACTTTATAGACACTTTATAGAAATATATTTTGTAAAAAGTAGGTATAGAAAAATATTACTGATGTTCTTACAAAAACTCTGCAACATTGTCTGCCTTTCAGATGACCTGTATCCAAAACTTTTAGTAACCAAATTCACAATTTTATAATTGTATAAATCACAATCCAAAGTCTACAATCCACAAAATATAAAATATTTGACAATTGCTTATGTAGCCTCACTTCCATAATTTAAGATAGTATCTAAGTCAACAATAAACTGTACATTTGAAACTATTTAAACATACATTTTGATTTTTTCTTAAATTGCTTATATTAGTTAGCCAAGTTGTTCCTTGAGAAAAATTCAGTTTTGAGTGATGAACTACTTTTACTTTCAAACGTACTATACCAAAATACCTATCGTGCATTCAAGCAGAGCACAAAATGTATAATGTTAAGATCGTCATGTAAACAATACCTGTCTTGTTCAGATAAATACTGACTGTCCACGTCTCTGGACCTGTGATCAACTGGGATTCTAGAGGCATCATGGTGTCTGGTTGGAGAACGTGACCTTCTTGTTGGATGAATTTCATCTAAACTCCTAAAATGATTACAAAAAATCATGTGCGTCAAAGTGGATCAACTTCCCAAAGCAACTGGGCAGATTAACAGGGAAGAACTGACAGTAACTGGCAAGCAACCGGCACAGCCAGAAAAGTGCTGGCATCACAACCAAATAACTATTTCATCAATGACTGTCTTTCTTCTTTATGAACATGCTGCCTGTGCTGCATTTCTCGAATCTCCTTTGCATCTCTATCAAAAAAGGACCACAGTTGTCATCTGCTTATTTGATTAAAATTTCAGAAATGTATTTCAGGGCAAGAAAAAATGGAGCACTACCTTACTTACGTGTTACACACTTTTCTAAGCATTGAAAATGCTTCAAAGGTACAATCCTCAATGTCTTAAAAATACCACTTAATCTCATTCTGTTGCCACTTCTCTCCACAAATCTGACTCATTATCATACAATTCCTCATAACAGGAGAGAAAACTAGCAAACAGAATCCAAAAACGGTGCTCAGGACATAAACTTCTTCCAGTCCTTGGGAAATATCTTGAAATTAATGAACAGCATGTTGTATAGAACAGAATGCTGAGATTAAAGAACAGAATGTTGTGTAGTGAAAGAGAGGTATTTTGCCTACAAATAATCCTGAAAAAAATAACTTGATCGCTCTAATCATTATTTCATTTTGTTTAGAAGCTTGCGATAGTTCACAGTGTTACAATAAAAAAGTGCTGGTGGAACACGAAGTCCGTTTCAAAGCCTACCTCTGTAATGGCACATTTGGTAAACGTGAGCGCGGCCTTCCCTGATCATCGCCGCGATGAGGAGACACCGAGCGTGAACGGTGATGAGTTGTTCTTTGCTGTTCTGGCACAGTTAACGTTGTAGATTTACCTTCTCTAGCACTAGGCCTATAACCTACTGGCAAGAGTACACACAAAAAATTAGTCAGTATTCTATAATGTAAATGCTAATGTGGAGATACCAAATTATATCTAAAGCAGCCACTGACCTACTAAGGTAAATGACATGCAATCAGTATTATTAGCTTTATCTTTGAAACTATGAAGTATACGTACATAGGGTGTAACATATACATGCAGAAGAACAGGTTACAGTTTGGCTTAAAGGTACCATGAAGATACTGAATATAATAAATATGATAGTTAATGTCTCAGACATTATGATGTGTTAGGATACTATTTTAATTTTAAAAATGAACGAGTTAATGATTTTTATAGCAACACAAATCAAGCAGTTGACAGTGAACGATAGTTAATATAAAAGTCAATGCTTAGAAGCTTGGTGTCTCTTTCAATGTTATTTGAATTTTTCTTCCCAAGGATAAATTATTTTAGTTGAACTTCACATGGTTTTGCTAATAAAAAATGAAAATGTTATAGTTCTGATTTTAATTAACAAAAAAGAATAGCAGGTCTTCACTATTACAAATTTTGATTGTGAATTTTGCAAATCATAAATATACTGCAAATTTCCAATTAAAATATTATATTGGTAGAGATGAATATAACAATAATGCAACAGAATTAACTCTCCCAATGAAACAATCATCAAATCTACCCAAGACTTCTGAAAGTTATCCCACAAATGTTAGTATTAACATAATTAAGTTAATACAGTTAACACAATCTCAATTAAAAGTAAATTCTAAAAGTTACTCCATTTATATTATCTTTGATTTGAAGATAAACCAATAATCTCAAATCCATATTAAGTTTAATTAAATTTTTTAACAAGGTCACTGTATTTTATTAAAGGTAAAATTAAAAAAGTCTCTGGGCAAAAGAAAAAATAATTGTATTTGCAACTACATAAAATGTCTATCAACCATGAAAACACTAAATTTAATTGGGCAGCTTTGAAATGTCCATTCATTTATTGCCAACTCCATTATTTTTAAAATATGCCATGAAGCACCATTATTCAAGACAGACTAACATTTTTCATCAAAATAAATTTTTTAGTTTTGATGAAAATAAAATTTTCATGTTTACTTTTTATGATTGTATGACCTTCTGACTAAGCTTAACTGAGAAGCAAGGTCTTTAAACATTTCATAAAGTGCAATTTGACAATATTGAGAGCAAAGAAGTTCAACCATTTTGTTGCTTTCTAAAAATACCCATATAATGACCAAATAATATAACCATAAATGTTACAATTTTATATACTTTAATTTTATAATGAAAATAATAGCACTTAAGCTATTATTTTGAGTCTCGTGTATAAATGTTTCTGTTGTTCAGATGTATAAATTGTAATATTAAGTAGAAAAGAGACCAATTAAGTTTATAGCTAGCAAAATAAGTTTGCTAGCTGTATATCTCAATGAGTATTCAAGGTATATGAATAGAATTTCCCAATGCGGTATAATTAATTACTATGAAATAACTAAAAAATTTTAGTTATCTTGTTGTTGTTAAAAGGATATAATTAATTTTTGTCTTGGGCTCTGTGTATTTACATTGAAATTAATGCCTTTTAAATCCTACCTTAATGTGTGTACATAGTTCTTCATCTGCTTTTTAAAAATTATTTGCTTTTGTTCATATTTAATTTATTGTTGACAACATGTACTCTACCTTCAGAAAAAGGTGGGAGAGGATTGCTTTTGTATGCATATTGCAGTGTTTCAACTGGCTCAAAGTTAGAAGTTAAAGGTTTTTTTTTTCCATTTTCTGAATTTGCATAATGCTCTGAAAAGCTGAGGTTGCCAGATGTCTTGCCTAAGATTTGGGTATTATGTATACAGTTATTTTTACTCTTCTTAAGCAGCTAAAATTACTTATTTTAAATAGCAATGAAGCTATGATAACTATAGTTAATAAGATGTAGTTTTGTAGGCATCAATTGCTCTTAGAACCTCAGATTCACTCAGTGGAGAAAGTTTATACATCAAACAAGAGCAGGAAACTCTATGAGTCAAAGAAAAGTCAAGGTAATAGAAACTTTAAGGGGCAGTTGCAATAGAACATTTAAATGAAGCTTCTGAACTTCTGTAGAACACATACAACCAGACACTTGCCTGAGTATATTAAACGTATGTAGAACTGCATCTACAACTAAATAGATATCTCTTCACATTAGATGCTAGGAAATGTATCGTAATTGACCTCTACAAGTATATGAGTATGTGTCAACACACTTGTTCATTAATGTATCACCTCACTTTATCTTATCTTCCTGCCCTTATTCTAGCAACACTTATCTTTCCTCTTTATTTAAAAGGTATGTATAACACTGAGTGGCTTGCTGTATCATATTTGCCACACATATATATCTTCAGAAGGTAAAATATATTCATTTTGGATCAATGCAGAGTACAGCTGAAAATGTAAATTGCATTATCTCCTTATCAATTTATAAAGAGACAGCCAAAGCATAAAATATTAATTATTGTTTATGTAATTTATTAGTTATATTCTATTCAAAGTTTGCCTCAGTGCATTTCAAATGCTAAATAAAAATGAATATTTGAAGTGATAATTTAGATATAGCTTTTATGTGATAAAAGAAATTATACAGTTTGCAAGTACTGCATGGTCTATTTCAGCATGGAAAGTAAATACACAGAATTCAGTGTTCTATAGAATATACAGAATTCAATATACAGAACTCAGTATACAGAATTAGGGTGTCCAAGCACTAATTCCACCTTTAGTGGGTCTCATGACCCCCATTTTGGCTGTTGTCCATGGGGCCTTTCAGGAAAAGAAGAAGGAACATACCATTTTAGTCCTTACTGAATTGGTCATTTATTAATTCATTCATTCACTATCCTGCCTAAGTATAAAATACATGAAATTCTAGGTGAATAAATATAAGGATCACCTATAAAAGTAAGTTCTATTTAGATGAGTTGGTAACAACATTAAAGCTGATTAACAGCCAAGATTCTTTCTTGTTAGGTTCCACAACTTTCCTACAGGAATCGTCTGATTCTTACTTAAATCTGTCCATGGATTCAATATACAAATACTTTTTTTCTTCAACTTAAAAAAATTTCATTAAATTGTGCTTTAAAATTTCTGTGGACGATGTGCCTAATTATTATGGTATTTTCTGAAATAAACACAAAGAAAAAAAACAAATAAGGGGGGGAATGGGACAACTGAAATAGCATAATCAATAAAATATATTTTTAAAAAAGAAGCAAAAAAACCCCAAATAGTAAATGTTAGCCACTATCATCCAAGCTCAGTTACAACTGTCGCCAGTGGTCTGCTATCCGAGAGTAACACCTAAGCACACAGGGTGCACACCACCAGGCTTACTGGTTTTAGAAATACTTTTTACTTTAATAAAGTGATAATACAATATATTCTCTAAATTATAGAAACAAATAAAATCTAATTTTAGAGAACTCTATAATGTTCTTAGTTTTAATGAGTTTTATGTATCTCTCCAAATTGTGAATTTAGTCACTAGTGTGAAATCTATTAATTTTGCCAAAACAACTGCCCTCAAATCAAGTGCATCCATATATATGAGAAATTACATAAATTAAGGAGACATATGTCAACACTGTCCTAAAGAAATGCCTTTAATAAAATCTTATGTATATATATGCCTCAAGACTTTCTGTTTAATTTCTTCTTATTTTGATTTTTTTTTACTTTGTATTAGCCAATCAAGGAAGTAGTACAGGAGTTGAGCAAGGAAAATAAGCCTGTACTGCTTGGTTTTACATATTTTCTGACAAAAGGGTCAGATGAGAAACAGATTTGAACTCCACAATGTCACAAAAAATACTACTAACTGATATGACAAAAAGATGTTAACTTAAAATGGATCTTGAATCTCTCTAAAGCATTTCTTTATTTTAAAACATATGAGGTCTGTCCAGAAAAAGTCCAGCCATCAATAATATAATGAGAACAGTTTGTGTGACATTAGTGTAACCTGGACGCCAAGGAGGGTGGACTGGAATGTGCATGCGTGAACTTCAAAGAATTCACTGTACTTGTCGTCAGTGGGGTGGTAGATGCTGTTGAGTGAGCACATGTACTGTCTGGCCATCGCATTAAAAATGACCGAGTAAGTAGAGAAACAAACCTGCAACAAATTTTGAGTTAAGCTTGAACATTCCTCTGTGGAAACTATTCAGATGATTCAGAAGGCCACAGCTATAGGCAGCTAGTGAATGGCAGCTTCATCATGACAATGTGTCCGCTTATACATTACATCTAGTACAGAGTATTTTGATGACACATCAAATCTCCCAGGTGACTCAGCCCCCTCACAGCCCAGATTTGGCATCTGCAACTTCTGGTTTTTCCCAAAACTAAAATCACCTTTGAAAGGGAAGAGATTTCAGAGTTTTGATGAGATTCAGGAAAATATGATGGGGCAGCTGATGGTGACTAGGAGAACTGTGTGAGGTCCCAAGGTGCCACCTTTGAAGGGGACTGAGGCATTATTGTTCTATGTGCAGTTTCTTGTTTCCTGTATCTTCTTCAATAAATACATGGCTGGATACCTTCTGGACAGACCTCATAAATACACACTCTAATTTTAATCAGTGGTAAACACATCACAAAAGCATTAGAAGTTAAGCCATGCCACATGCAGTTTTAAACCCTGCCATGCACCTTTCTCAGCATATTCCATGGAGGGCTACATTATTTTCAGAAACCAGGGAAGAATAATCATAGATATACAATATAAAACACAAGAGAACAGAATTTTATTTAATAAAATTAACCATATCCTTTCACAATGAAATTCATGTTTTCACTTATGCTCATAGCATTGTGAAATAATGATTTTAACCTAGCTAGCAACGCTTCAGGCAGAACCTAAGTTAAATAAGTGGGGATGTTAATGAATAGTTGCTAGTCAATTTTAAACTTCTGTGGTAATTTGGAACACAAGTCACCATGGAATAATATAATACTGATTTATCTGTGCTGTATCTCCAGTTCAGTATCCCAAAGAAGTCTGGAAATTGACAGTGAAAACAAGCATAGAAACACAGCGAAGCAGGGCCATGCTCTTCACCCACGCACCTGGAGGAACTACTCCAATACCATCATCAACCTCATAATCTGAGATGTCACTATCACTGATTCGCTGAGATCCTGTACAACGGTAAGGCAAACAGATACCTCTGTATCTCGTTGGGTTATGAAATGTAAATGACATGGTCACAGTTCTTAAAAATCCAGCTAATACAATTACTACTAAATACTTTTGAATAAGAATCATACAATGTAAATGATCAGCAGACTTTTAAAGGAATGTTTGTTCTCCAAGGATAGCATTTTCTAGGTATTTCCTCCATAAAATCACTGAAGACTTAACAGAAGGAAAGGGACTTCATAAAATAAGATTTTGACTTTTTGATTTCTTTTTTAATTCAAGCATTATGCTAAAAGCCTATGGCAAAGTGTGTACACTGCTTCCCACCCAGGTAAGTGCCCTCCCTCCTCTGCAGTTCAGGGAGGATGGGGCTGAGTGGAGAGGTTCAAAGAAACCTTTCTTGGCTGGAGCTCTATTGAGCTCATATTATTGAAAGGACATCAGGGCCCTTTATAAAATATGTATGTTTAGCCTTCAAAATTAGCCATTATATGCATTAAACATTAATACTGAGGAAATGCTTGGTCATAGAAGCACTAACATGAAATATTTAATTATATGAGGCAAAAAAAAAAACTTGGTTCTAGTTTACCAAAATGATGCTTCTAAGTTTCAGTTACTGAATTAGGATTTAGTCATAGCTCAAAAGTTAATGGGTATGAAAACAAAGTAGTTTGTCCCAATCACTAGATGAATAACAATAAACATAGTTTACTTTTTAAAATTTTTATGAAAAATAATACTAAAATAACTAAGAACCATAAAGTTATTAAGAAGTTGCTACTTACATGTAACAATCAATAATGACAAAAATTACTCTATCAGTTAATCAATTAACAACTGAATCAGTATTGGGCAGAGAATTATAATTCATAGTTTTTCAACTTCCAGCTCTGGTATTACTCTGTTATGCTGTATATACTACTTTCATTTGGGAAAATGTAGAAAATACTTTTGCCAGGTCTCTTTCTATAAATGAATACTTTTGCAATATTCTGATTTCTAACAAACATTTAAAAACAGTATCTTGAAGTTAATCTCTAAATAGATCATCACAATATAATTATCTCTGGTAACTAAAAAGACCTTGAACCTACTTTGTAGTTTTTTGCTGGAGCTTTCTCCATGAATGTGTCGCCTTGGCATGAAAGGTGATGGCTGAGGCAGAGGTAGTGAAGATTCATCATGTGTCTGAAGTTTGTACCAATGTGGTTCATCATCTAAAAGGGCCGTCTCCAATTCTATGAGAATCTGAAAGGGCAGTTCTCGAATTAAATGAAGTGCATTTGCCAAAACATAATATAAAAGGTGATCATAATTAATGCACATCACAAATCTTCAATAAGCAGTAGACTTGAATCTTTATAATATACATCACCTCTCCAAGAAATTCACTCTCTTCTTCTTGTACTCTGGGTTGGTCCCACACCGTTATTTCTAACATTCGTTCTCTAAAATCTCTACGATGTACATGCGAATAGACAAAAGTTTGATTCCATTTTGGTTCTAGTACTTTCTTTACTGTTTTGGTCCTCCTTTTACTTTTATCACTGAAAAATAAGTATGCTGTGTAAATGAAAGAGCAAAAACAAGTATATGCTGCCATCTACTGTAGTTACATGTAATATTGCTATTGGGGTTTTTACTATTTATTTATTTTATTGTTGATAAGTCACAGTTGTCCCACCCCTTCCCCTGCCCTTCCCCCACCCAACAGTCAGTCCCCACCCCAAGGTCTGTGCCCATCATTCCTCTATTCATGTTCTTTGACTTGCCCCTTCCCATTATTTCCCCTATTATCCCTCTCCTGTCCTGATCACTACCTTTAATTCATATCTTTTAACATAAAAGTCTAAAAAGACTGTAGAGTTTAATACTACTTTAGTTTTAATTACAATGTAAACAGCAGTTATGATTATAGGTAAACATATACAAAGGTGTACTCTAAACGATGTGTAGCTATCAAAGACTAATAGATATATAACTGAGTCAATGAAAATTTTGAAACTTAGCAGATTATTTAAAAAATATAAGGTTTGAGGGCATGTTTTTCAGGGATAATGAATAGGTTATTCTCTCAAGAGAATTACCTATTAAACTTTAAAACTATCGCAAGTGTATACTTATATTCACACTCATCAAAATGTATAAATGTGTGTACTTTTTGGCATAACAATTTTACCTCAATACATCTTTACAAAATAAGTTAAACTGCATTCCAGAAAGGAACGTCTGCCTTTTCTATTAGTAAAGATTTTTGCATAGTTTTCTACAATTATTCACTACCTTCTATCTGGAAGAAAATACATTTTTACATAGGGATTCCGGGGGCGCCCGTCTACTCTAGAAGGCAGGTCTGCTGCTTGCAGGACGTTTACAATCAGCTGGTGCCCCACTTTATCGTACCACAGTTTCACCTGGGAGCGAGGAAGAGAGGAATTATTTGTAAAGATCATAAGGTATAATCTTACAAAAAATACTGAAGTTATTTTTGAATTGTTAAATTTCAATACAATTTATTGACATTATTTCTGAAAAGAATACCAGTTTGAAAGCAAAACTACTTAGAACTTGACTTCCATCTTATGCATTATACAGAAATTACAACTGGTAGAACTGCAATGTTATACTTTCTTAAACCAGTCACATTATGAAAATAAAATTAAGATAAAAATTTTATAAAACAGTAAGGGAAGGAAGGAGCATCGAAATTTATCCTTGCCTTTAAGTGCTAAATGCAAATGTTTGGTGATTATAAGTGTTTGATGACTACACTTTGCATAAATGCACTTTACAGTATCATAGATAGATTAAATGAGACTTGAGGTTAGGAACAATATATACAGGTGAGTTGGAGAAAATCAGGAAACATGTGTGCTTGTTTCCTGTTTTACACCAGGTACTGCTGTTTACTGGTTTTTTTTGTCCTATGATTTTCATAATTAATCTATTAAAGATTAATTTTCATGAAAGAAAGGGAAAGGAACAAAGGAACATGCAATACGCAAATGATGCCTTTGAACTAAGCAAAGACCAAGTGATGGTATTTTTGCTAAGATTTCATGAAAGTCTGAATAGAGAAAAATGGGAAAATGATACACGGAGTCTATTGTTAGACTCCTAAGAACCAGAACTGCCCCAGCCAATAATAGTATTCGTACTGGCTGTGGACAATTTAACTTTGATTTTGCTTTAAAAATTTAGAAGTCAGTTCTGGTTTTATGATTAAATAAGAACTATGAGCCTAAGTTGTTTAGTGGGTATATACTAAAACATATTTAAGACTGATGATAAGCAGATAAGCTAATTTACCGTGGGACTGGTTTCTGAGAGTAAGGGTAAGATTAAGGATTCAAACCTGGATCTGTAGAAATCTGTATCTCTGTTCCCAATTAATGTCAGAGATGTGTTTTTCATAAAACCAAGATGGATTTTTCCCTCTTAAATAATATATAGAGTGTACGCATAATTCATACACACAACAAAAATAAAAAGATGGCAGGGTAGCTAAAACAAACTCAAAAGACTCTACAAAGATATTCAATCTACTAAAAACAGAAGTTAAAACCAAGAAAGGTTTTTAAAAATAACAGCAAAACAGACTATAGAAATCCACATTTTAATAATGAAGCTAAAGATCAACCAGTATGTATAGAATAATTTAAAGCAAGATTTTCTTTATACAAATGTCCAGAATTCCACCATAATCTAGAGATATGAGTTTTCATGTTAGTCACAGTTTCTTCATCTCAGATTTTCACAGATCATAGACAAAGCAATGGTGAGGGGAGCTACAGCTTTTTCAGAGTAACAGCAGCATGAAAAGATTTACCAAATGTCTTAAGAAGTCATATAATATTTTAAATTTAAATGTTTCAGTCTCTAGGCTCACAAGGTTGTTCAGTAAATAGAACACAACTTTTTACGTTCATTATGTCTAACCAAACACCTCAGAAACTTTTGTTTAACGGACAAAATATAATGGATATTTTATTTACTTACTTATCACTTAATGTTCAGAACATCTGGCAAATTATAAGCACTCAATAAATATGTGAACAAAGGAATAATCTAATAATGCATCAAATATTGATGTGCTTGTAGATTATGGTGTTAAGTGGCTATGAATATCTCATGAGCTTCAAAGAAAGCCATACATTTTTTAAGACAGACTCAGAACAGAGAGCAAATACTAATGGTCTTCAACATGTACAAAAAATCCGTACAGAAAGTTGTCCTGGTAAGACTTGCGGGGCATCTTTTAGAGCTCCAGGACTTGTCGGAGAAATAACAGAAATGGAAGGCCTTTCCATCTTCTGAGATTCAAAAGAACTTGAACCTAAAATGAGAAAAAAAATTACGTAATTTTCAGTAACATATACGCAACATGTATGGGGAATAAAGACGTTTTTAGAAAATGCTAAATGCACATTATTTGTATAAAACCATAATTAAATATCAACAATAACAGCAGAGTCTACTTTCAATTGGATAGTTGTAGAAAGTTATCATGTTCTTATATGATTAATTGCCTATTTTATGAGATAATCAGATATTTTATTTATTTGCTTCAGTTTTTAAGTACTGATTTTCTTCAGTACTTATTGGGAGGCAATTGTTGTTCAGTTTAGGCTCTTGCATAACATCACATATCGATCAAAATCTTCACACCTTTAAGGATAAGAAAGATGGTACCAGTTATGTCGATTATATTGGCTAAAGGATCATTTGTTATGAACTATCCTGAAATTAAAATGAATGCATGTATAATATAACTTATGAGTAAATGTAAGCCTGGAATTCATCATTGTTTTAAACTAAGATTTACCATATATCTCAGTTTAGCTCTTACAAATGAATCTCTTGAAAGTCTGAGAATGCTTTAACCATTCACAAGTGATTTGCTTCACCTTCCTGTGAAGGAGGCTGGCTCTCTGTTCAGCCACACAGCCACTCAGTGAGGCCCTTTCCCCTCTTTTTCACATAAAAATTCTCACTTCCCAAGTCACTGTTTGAGTATACCCTGACACAACCAGCAGTACAGGGTGTCTGTTTAATGCTGTTGCTCCAGAAGTATAACCTTGAACCCACAGCCATTCAGAACTTAGCTTTACTGGTAAAACACTAATTGCAGAGCACTGCCTGAGGATATGCTCTCCAGACATTATTTTTCTATATATGTAAATTAAGTCTACATTAAGCCATATAGCATCATTCTGTGCCATCCAAAGACTTTTAAGTATGAGAAACTGCTATAAAAGCTTTGTTAACTACTATGTCTCTTTTATCAAGTATCCATCTGTAAGATATTTTGTTCTTGGGTCTCAGTACAAGAAAACTGTTGCTTTTAATAATCAGTTTGTTTTTAATAGAGCAGTTAATTCTTAATTAGTACCAACACTATAAATTATGTAATCAGTCCCATTTCCATCTGTATACTGGTTATCAGGAAGCTCAAAACCAAACCTGGGTCCATCTCTAGCAGGTACGCACAACATGATGGTATGCATTTGATACACTAACCCCTGGGTGCTTGTTTATCACACTCATGTTTTCTGCCTCCTTATAACCACCACCTGTTGTTTTCCCCTTACACCACCATGTATTTCTAATTTCTACAAACCGGGTTATACAATAACACTTGGTGATCAAACACAAGTATTATTAATTTAATACCACTCTACAGCAAAGTAAATATTTGGGTCACTTCCACATTTGCATTGAAAACTTCATTACTTGTCAATAATTTATTGCATATATTGCCATCTTCTCTCATCTGGAGTCTCTCGAATGCCCATGTAGATATTTCAACCTCTGGACTCACTGCCCCATGACCCAGTCATACCCACTGAACTTTACCTCTACTCCACCCACTCACTTCCATGGTCACACCTAACACTGCTGTGGTGCAGAAAATTATGTGTTAATGGGCCTGTTTCCTTCACCGGACTGCTAATGAGACTAACTATCAAACTGAACAACCCAATATCACACTAAATTTCAATGTACAGCAAATGGAACTGTTACTGGTATAACAGCTGAGATCTGTGAGTATCCTGACTCATGATTCAGAAGGGTACTACTGCCAGCAAAGATTTTTGTATAGACACACCGACACACGAAGTACAAAAAGAAAACAGAGTGAAATTTCTTTGGGTTTCCAATGAGTGTCATAGTTGCCAACTTCCAATATCATTGCAGATGACCCTGCTATAGGAATACCAATTCACCTATATAAAATAACTAGAGAAAATAATCAATATTCATCAATTCCAATCAATACATGTCACTACAACAAGGAAATCTTATACTCACTGGACTCCAGAGGAGGATGAGAGCTCTCAGGAATCCGTGGAATGTCACTGAAAGAAACAGTGTCCCGTGAAAATCCCATTAGCTAAACGACCCTGCCTGAGGCCACCGAAGCCACATTTCACCTCGGTGGTGTGAAAAATCCTTTGGGGGCTTTGCAGGTGTGGAAATGGACAGGAGTTACTATTAAGGCAATTACTAATGTACATGAATGTCAAACACCACACAAAAATAAAAACTGCAGTAAAAATAACTTTTTATATATTTAATAGCAAAACACTTTAACATGACAACAATTAAACTAATATTGTGGCTAAATTTACCACAATATTTTTACTACCAAAACAGCAAGTTTTGGAAATAAAAAATGTTAAAGGTAGTATTTTACTTTAATTCTAGAAAATCAAAATGACACATTTTCAAATCAGTAATATGCTTTACAAACACATCTGAAAGAGTTTACTGAATGAAAGGGATGAAAACATCTCTCATTAATAAAATAATATGATGAATATCATGGGCAAAGTTAATAAAATGAAAAGGATGAATTGCTTTAAAATTATAAATGATACAAGCTTGCAACAAAAAGCCAAAATACTTTATATATGTGAATATATAATTCATATACACATATATAACCCTATATAGAGATTCATATCTCTATACTTAAGTTAGCTAAATCGATGGCCATTTAGATATGATTAGAGAGTGACTTGTGAGAACACCCATTCCTGTCACACTCACAAATTACTCTGAGTAAATATTTAATATAACCTCCGCTTAATGCATTATCCACTGTGACCTTAGGACTCCTGGACCAGCTCAGGTTGAGAACTGTGCTGCACAGAACTACTTCACCTCTAGTACTCCCAAGATATTTTATTATCAGTGCAAGGACCTGATTAACAATATGCAAGTATTAACAGGACACATTAAAGCAGACTGGAGTAAGCTAATACCAACAGAATTATTAGAATATTACTTTAGAATTTCTAACCACTTACCTTATCTAACATCAGTTTGATTTTCTTTGCATTTTTGGGGGGTAGAAACAAAAACAGTTTCCCACATTTGATTATTTTCCTGCCTCTTATTTCACATTCTTTTATTTTTGTGCAAACTAATTCTCATAACCACCTACAATTTATACTTCTTACAACTGGCAATATGCCTTGCATTATGTATTTTATAAATATATTTTATATCTTTATAACTAATAATTTGTCTAAAACATTTTACATGGTCATTAAAAAACTAATTTGCAATACCTAAGATACAAAACCCAACAATTTATCTTCTGCTATTTTCATTGGAACTTTATTAGACAAATAAAAGTAAACATTTAAAATCTAGAAAAAAAATGTTAAATAGTATAACTTCTTTGAAAATCAGCCTCAAAGTCAATTGTGAAAGTTAGAATATAGAACCCTTAAACCAGGTACAAAGTTTGGATTTTACGTGTTTATGAAAAAAAGAACTGTGAAAAAGGTGTAAAACTTTTTAATATAACTTTGAATCAAAATTTATTTAATGTTAATTGCTTCAGTAATATTTTCAGGCTTCAATTTCCACCTGACATTTACACAAATCTTCTTAATTAGTTCTACACACAACTGAGGTAGCAGAATAGTTCTAATAACAATTATAAGCATAAAGTTTAAGAACATTGTATTTGGAATGTTGGCAAAAAATGCTAATATTTCAAGATGAAATATTTCAAGGTGTCATTTAGACCATAGGTTTTTGTTTTCTTTTTAATTTTTTTAAAATTCGCCCTGGCTGGCGTAGCTCAGTGGATTGAGCGTGGGCCTGCGAACCAGAGTATCGCGGTTCGATTCCCAGTCAGGGCATATGCCTGGGTTGCAGGCCAGTTCCCGGCAGGGGATGCATGAGAGGCAACCACACATTGATGTTTCTCTCCCACTCTTTCTCCTTCCCTTCCCCTCTCTCGAAAAATAAATAAAGAAAATATTTAAAATTTTATTTATTTATTTATTTTTAGAGAGAGGGGAAGGGAAAGAGGAGGAGAGGGAGTAAAACATCAATGTGTGCCTGCCTCTCATGCCCCCTACTGGGAACCTGGCCTGCAATCCAGGCATGTGCCCTGACTGGGAATCAAACCAGTGACACTTTGGTTCACATGTCTATGTTCAATCCACTGAGCTACACCAGACAGGGCTTATTTTCTTTTTTTAATTAGCATTTTACATCTCTCTTTTTTAAACCTTATTTTCAGTTACATTAGACATGCAATATTATATTAGTTTCTGGTATACAACATAGTGATTAAACATTTATATACCTTGGGAAGTGATCAACCTGGTAGGTCTAGCACTCATGACACCACATAGTTATCACAATATTATTGACTATATTCCCTACTTTACATCCCTATGACTATTTTTATGTCTGGCAATCTGTGTTTCTTAATTCCTTTCACCTTCTTCATCCATCCCTCCAATTTCCCTCCCAGCTAGCAACTATTAATTTGTTCTCTGTATCAGTTTATTTTTTTTTGTTTATTTTGTTCTTTAGATTCCACATGTAAGTGAAATCACACGGTATTTGTCTTTCTCTGTCTGACGTATTTTACTTAGGATAATACCCTCTAGGTCCATCCATGTGGTCACGAATGGTAAGATTTCTTTCTTTTTAATGGCTGAGTGAAACTCCACTGTACACATATACCACGTCTCCTTTGTTGATTGTCTGTAGAAGGATGCCCGGGCTGCTTCCATATCTTGGCTATTGTAAATATACTGCAGTGAACTCAGAGGTGCATATATCTTTTCAAAATAGTGTTTTGAATTTCTTCAGTGAAATGCTCTGAAGTAGAATTTCTGGGTCATAAGGCTGTTGTATTTTTAATTTTTAAGGAACCTCCACACTGTTTTCCATAGTGGATCTACCATATCGATCAATGTGCATGTAAGTTATACTTGAAATCGTTCTAGGAATCACTATGCCACAAAACTGTGAATATTTCCTTTCCACTTTAAATTATAGAACTACATTAAACATAGTTATTAAATATAGCTATAACTATTCTTCTGGGGTTCTAATAATTTCTCCAATAACTAGAAAATTGATACCAGATATAATTTCATTTACATATTACCTTTGTATCCCATATTCTTTTAAATTTCATAATCCATGACATCTTAGGGTTGGGCTAGGTAGATTATTACTTTTGAAATTATTTTCATACAAAAGTAAAAACAGTAAAAATGTTATTCCAGTCCACTTTAATTGCCTGTTAGTTTTTTAAAGTCACTAAGAATCAATGATATGGTAGTTGATTAGTCTGAAAGCACTATATATTTGAAAGTATTTGGCAATGTGCACAATGCTTGATTTAAACTTTTAATTTTTGTACTTTGATTCATTTTCCAATTACTTACCTCTTTTCCAGCCTTATATTTACCTCAGCACTAGAACACATATTACGTAAAACTAGCATAAATTATAGTGGTGCTATTTTTTAAAACTCTGCATGGAAATGCACAATACTTTTGCAAGTGTTTACTCTTAATAATCACCACTTAAAATTGGTTATGAGCTTGCCTTTATTTTAGAGTTTTATATATTAATATTAGTTTTTGAATCTTTTCAATCTTTTGAGAATTAGAATAATTGTATTTCCTTGTGTGTTTTGCATTGACATAATCATAAGGACAACAAGAATTTAAGGTCAGTACTTGTTCAACACAAAAAATCTTTAATTAATGGTTCTGTAATAGTTTAGAGAATGGGAAAAAAGTCTAAAATATATTCCAACATTACACTAATTATAATGAGATAAATATGCCTTCCAAAAATTTAGACTGGCAAAATGAATATTCTGGACTTTGTGGGTTTGTCAGGAAAAGCTAACAATATGGCAAATTCTACACACAGATATAGAAAATAAGCTTTGGCTGTAGATAATTAAATTATGCCAAAAGTAGTAATTTTAAAAATATATTAATTGTTATGACCAATTAAAATATTAAAAATTTTACACTTGCTTGGTTTTTAAATAAATGTTGGAACTACCTATGGGTAAAATGTAGAAAAAAAATTCTATCCTCAGAATAGGAAGTTCACATAGACATATGTAATCATTATTATTTTAAATATCACAAGAAGATGAGTTTGTTAGTGACTTCCTTTAAGGAAATATTACTCATTAAGTAAGAATTACTAAAAATAAATCATTCTACCATTAAAAATTTTTACTTTATATTTTATTTCTAAAAATGCATATCAATACTTTTGATATTACAATTGTTAAATTGTGGAGCTTCTAAAATGTAGTGATAAAAACTGTGTATTCAGGTTTTAATAATTAAGAAATTTTAAAAATTTAAGATGTATGCCCATCATTGAAGAAAAACTCTCTATGTTCACATGTACTGTATGCATGTATAAAGTTCTTTTTAAAACCCTGCTAATACATGTAATTTACTAAACTTAAGAAGTAAGTTTTTTTAGCCTTACCCAATAGGCCTTGAAACAATAATTTCAACTTGAGGTTCTGATTTTGATTCTAAAATAATGTTGTAAACTTCTTCATTTGTAGCTCCCGGCAGGGGTTTACCATTCCATTCTAGAACTTCATCCCCTTGAATTTAAAAAAAAGGGTATTTTTTTACCTTATATATTCTGTGTATTTTTCTTATCTTTTTTCTTTTTTACAAAGAAATGCAAAACATATACAAATAGTTTAATTGTCTAGGTTCTGCTCTAAAAAGAATATTGATTGCCATATCATGTCAGCTAAATGGTTCTTCTAAACACTTCTTTTCTTTCCTTTTTTTCTTTTTCTTTTCCCCAATGAATCCTACTTATCACTGAAAACAGTACAATACAAAACTCCCTTTATCTTTTGAAATATACCAGAAATAACACAAAAATAATCTCATGCTATGGAATGGAATTAGCACAGCTTATTTGGAAACATTAAAAAATAATAATTAGCAGCATGCCCTCCATATAATAAATGTAGGTGTCTCTAAATGTGAAAGATTCTTTTTAAGCTCTGCATAAATCCTGCTTTATTTTTGGTAGAAATTGCAATTAACATTTATTAGCATGAATTTTCCAATTATAAGTCATGCTTCATTGTCTTCACCAGATGCACAACAGAATAAAAATGCATGAAAGGACTTGAATTCATACCCACAGGGTAACGCAGGTAGCTATGGCAAAGTTACAAAGCAAGCAGATGCAAAACTGTTGCATGACAGTTAACCCACTTCCAGATGTTCATAACACACACATTCTATAGATAATGTATACTGTGAACATTAAGAAGTTAGAAAATAATTTAAAATAATAAAAAATTGATCCTCATTAGTTTGTTAAATATTCTAAGATCAGTCAAGGAGAGCACATGATATCATGTTACAATACATGGGCTAACAACTTGTTATTTTTAACTAGAATTTTCACCATAGATCATTTGAGAAATACTATTGATTTTCATAAATATTTAGTGTAGTTTTAGGCTCCAGGTGGTTCTCTGTCCAGTACCTTTCAATACACAATGGCAGGCTCATCCAAACAACCCCAGTCTCAGTACGTTGAGACCGCTTACTTTGTTGTTTGCAGTGTCTATAACATTTTAGTAGCTAAGCAAATATTTTTTGAACTAATGAGACAATCTCATCCTAACCATAAACATGGAATCTTTTAGCTTTTGGCTACCTTCTTTAAAATAGAAAATTGTGTTTTGATAGGACTGTTTTAAAGTAATTTTTTCACCCAAATGTTTGCTTACTTAAAATTAAAAATAAATATATGCAAAGCACATGATAGTGCTTTGGTTTGGTAAAAGAATATGGTTATTACCAACAGTTGAATGACTTCTAAAAGTGTGACCTAAGATGTTTCCTGGCCATGTCTATCAAGTAGGCAATAAATATACTTCATTATAAAAAGAGAAATAAAATAATTATAAATTTAAAATATATTAGGAGACTTCTAAATTTTTTTGCCTAAAACAAATAAAATTTACATCATGTGAATGTATATATGCATATGTGTATATGTGTATGAAAAATGCTTTCTGAAATGATACTTACCCTGATATTTTCT